>NC_086123.1:21395000-21995000 GCF_963921235.1 Mobula hypostoma
CTGAACTTCCTCTCCACTGATACACAACCACTCCTCATTTTTCCCTGAAGGCCCAAAAAGACCACAGGCAAAGGGAAACACCATGGAGTGACATTAAGGGGTACATTGGGATTATATTCCACATTAAACCACCCAAGAATTTGTGCTATTCATCTCCCATCCCACCAAAAACTGAAGGCCTTATGAATGCAAACAACAGGAATTCTGCAGATGCTGGAAATTCAAGCAACACGCATAAAAGTTGCTGGTGAACGCAGCAGTCCTGACGAAGGGTCTCGGCCTGAAACGTCGACTGCACCTCTTCCTGGAGATGCTTCCTGGCCTGCTGCGTTCACTAGCAACTTTTATGTGTGTTGCCTTATGAATGAAGTGCTCCCAAGACTCTACTAAAGTTGCCAATATGGGATGACCAATTTTATGTTCCCTTGTGTAGATGTAAAGATACCTCACCCATTTTTGCCAGTAATGCTGAAATTTGGGATGATTTAATAGCACCACAACATCATCTTAATACCAGCTTGAACTTTATCCCGGGTCTTTAAGACTGCTGGTGAGGCATCCATACTGCTCAATCACTCTTCCCTATTCTTGCGCGGGTGCTCCTTCCCTCCGCTTGCCTGCCACCCTTGGGCACCGGGCTCAACCCCACCCTTACCCCAATCAGGGTCACGTGAAGGCAGAGGGGGAGGGGGCAGGTCGTAGGAGCAGCTGGCGCACATCATAAGGTCCTGGCCCGCTGACGTCAGGCAGATAGTCTCCGGAGTGAGTTGATAACGTCTGGGGTCACCCCTCCGCTAAGGACACTGCCCAGAAGAAGGCAAAGGCAAGCCACTTCCGTAGAAAAATGTGCCAAGAACAATCATGGTCATGGAAAGACCATGATCGACGACGCCATATGACACGGCACATAACGAACGAATATTTAATTATACTTAAAGTTTATTGCCAATGCAAATATAATTACACATCTGCTTAAAATAAAGGAATAAATATAAAACTACTAATGTGCGCGTTATGTTCATTATTTTATTAAACCGTTTAATAAGTACGAATTTCCATTCAGGGCGTTTTGGTGATTCTGACACGGTTTATTAGCGATGTACAGTAGGTAACGATGTGCAATAACCATCGACAGATGGAACACTTCAAAGGTCTCTCTGCTACTGCCTTCTCATAGTGCAACTTTTTTTAAAAAAGGGGAAGTTTAACTTTCCCTTGCTGGGAATGAAACTAAAACTTCAACGCGTCGAGCACATGTAAGTCGGCGTTTACCAATGCCAGCAGGGTAAGGAGCGTTTCTCAAAGGTAAATGATATTAGTGAAATTAAGACTTTTGAAACTCGCTAAGTTGGTGTGTCGCGTTAAAGTTCTTGGGGACTGCCCCGTTTTTGGACGCTTTTGATTAAACTGCAGATACCGTTGTGTTTAGTGTTTCGCTTTTAAAATAAGAGCGTGTAATCGGTTGATTCGCCTCTACATTTTGGGGGTGAGGGCGTTTAATGGGAATCTGCCCTTTCAGGGGTCAGATGGTATTCTCCTCTGTATCTTGTTATACGGCGGTTGATGGTATTCTCCTATTAGTTAATTGTTTTTTTATACCTTGACGGAACTGCGTACAGAGGTCACTGTTGGCTAACAAATTGGGGTTTTAACTTCTGTTGAACTCGTCAGTTACGTAATTAAGATGATTGGCCGCGCCGAGCCAGGCGGACTCCAATGAGTGATCGTCAGCCGCGAGAAGTGCAGAAGGTGAAAGATAAGTGCGCCTGTTTTGTTGTCGCAGCTTAAATGTTGACGGAATCGACTCGAGCTCCATTCAACTGTCAATTTGTCAGCGGAAATGATGGGTCTAGCTTTTTTTTTCCGCGCTTGGATTTCCTTCCTGAAATAGCAAGGTTTAGACAACATGGGTGAGCAAGGTCGTGAAGAATTCTCCCGCAGGTAGCGACTGCGTGTTTTATTCTCTCTTCCCCCCCCCCCCCCGCGTGTGAGTTTGTTGGAGAATCTGTTACTGTTTACAAAACCCTTCTCCAGCGGGTTCCGGGGCAGGGTGCTCTCTCACCGTTCCGTCTCTGTCTGCTGAACTGGGATAGCGGTCGCTTCGCGCGCGTGGCGGGTCTCGGTTGCCAGAAACGTTTTGATGTGTAGGTCGGAGTTGTATTTTTAACAGATCCTGCGAGGGGAGCCGTGCTGGCCAGTTGCAGTGCCGGCACGGTCCCAATAAACGCGTGCCTTGTGTGTGTGTGTGTGTGTGTGCGAGAGAGAGAGGGAGGCTGGCTCCAGTAACTCACGCGGTCCGCGGCTGTGAAGACCACATGGTGGTGTCAGAAATTGCTCGCCGCCGCTGCCTCGCTGCTCTGGGAGAGATCCCGGGTCGGCGAGGACCTGCCGCGCCACGGGATGTCACTACCTTGCGCTGAAGCCAAGCTAGCCAGCATTGCATGGACGATGCTCTGCAAAACGCAGGATCTCCCACCGCTGAGGCTGCAGGAGTAGAACTTCGGTTTGTAAAGGCATTAGGGTCAGGTGAGCGATTTTGTTTTACACACAGGTTGAGCGCACGGGTACAACATTGTAAATGAACTGTTTAATATGCTATCGAAGGGTAACTATAACTGAATCAACGCTAAAACGTAAATCAGGTTTAATCATCTTGTAAGTTGCCTGATTCAACATTTTGTCGAAACTATGATGATCGTCACGTGGAGCCCTTCTTAAGATGTTACTCGTGCCTGAAAGCCTGCTTTGGTCGCGGAATGTACCTCAGAAACTGAGGCGCTCAGCTGTGAATTAGACGGCAAAGCCATAGCACGGTACTGCTGACCTTTGTCTAATTGTGCTACTCTACAGCTAGCGTGTTCATTGTAGTGGAAGAGATGAAGGTTAAGCTACGTAAGCACTTTTGTTTTGTGTACTGTAAGTCATCTTGTGGCTCATTGAAAACCAGCTAGCTAGGTAGGGTCTTTCGTCAACCGGCCTGCATCGCGCCTCAGTGAGGGTCAGGGTAGCGCTGAACCCTGATGACCCTAGAGAGCTTCTTCATCCCTCCCCCCCCCCGACCCGGTCCGGGGAGTGGTGTGGCTCCAATACGACCCCAGGGACTAGGTCCCATCAATCCATCACTGCCAGGGGGGGGGCTGACTCCCTGTAGTCGACCCACCACACCCACCGTTTTCCCCAGTCCGCGATGGTCACTTACTCAGAATCCGGTTTGTTATAACTGACAGGGGTTGTGAAACATGTTGCTTTGCGGCAACAGTACAATGTAATACGAGACATGCACTGTAAATTATGACAAGGTGTGTGTGTGTAGTGCGAAATAGGGAGGTAGTGTTCATGGCCTCATCGTCGGATCTGATGGCAGAGGGGAAGAAGCTGTTCCCAAAGCGTTGGGGGTTTGCCTTCTGTCTCCTGTATCTCTTCTCGCTGGGTAGTAACGAGAAGAGGGCATGCCCTGGGTCCATCGCACCACCATTTCCTCTGTGCACCTTCACGTCCCCCCTTTGCAGACCAGGTGTAGATGGAAAGAGACTGTGTGTGTGTGAGGGCGGGGGGGGGGGGGTGGTCAGCACTTGTCACCGATGACCAGGGCCTAACGTTCTGGAAAGGGACCTAGTATTGAGAATCTGTAAAATCAGCATCTGAGTTGGGCCTTCCAGATCATTAGAGGTTTAGTCACCCCAGAAATTCCTTGGAAAATGGGTGGGTTGTATAGTTAACCAGGCAAATGGGATTTCAACAGAAACTTTCTAAGTGCCAGTTATGAGAATATATCTTAAGTTTGAAAACACAGTTTTTATCCATATTTCTATCGTGACTCTTGCTGGCTAATGTGCCTTTATGATTGCTGGTTGAAAACCCAATTTTGCCTTGATTATAATGGCATGTGAGAATAAATCATCCAGTGACACTTGGTATCTTGATTCCTGAAAACTGGGGTATATTTAAATGGCCTTTTTGCCTTTTTTTTATATAAAAAGAGCAATGACTTTAGCTGTGGTTGTCAGTAAGATTCCATTATCACCTGCTCTGTCATAAATGGCTGCACAATATAACCATATAACAATTACAGCACGATCTATATCATAGTTGTAATTGAAAAGTACTGGTATGCTTGAGTCTGTAATTAGTCTTAGTTTTTTTTGCATTTGTAGAATTTGTTGAAAGCATCTTAAATGGATGTGCTGCAAGGCTTGTGAAACAGCTTAATCCAGTTACTTCTGTTAGATGCCTTCAGCTGAGTAGTAAGTTCTGTATAGGAAGCCATGCTTGGTAAGGAGCTGAGTCATCCATGGGCTGTCGAGCCTGATAAAAGCATTTACGTAGGGGCCAGGGAAGGGGATATGGCAAAAATATTCGCAGGCAAACACGTCCACACCTAACTTTCCTGGAGATCTGTAGATGAAGTATTCCAGTATATGTGTACGTGCGTTGGGCTTTATGGTAACTTTTCCAGTGTTGGTAGATTCCCTTTTACAGAGGTTTCATCAGATGATTTGCTAATAGATCACCCTTAATTGGTTTCGTTTTTGATCTGTAGTAGCTATAACTTGGAAAAGAGAAGTGTATTTAATGATCCGGTATTGTGTAATTCACGTGCACAGCAGTCTTTCATTGTAATGCCTTCTTCCTCTTTCTTGCACAAGAGGAATTTCCCAGCATTGTAACCAAGTTGAATGGTTACACTGTGTTTCATTCAGTTATTTTTAGAAGTAAGGTTTGTGAAAAAGCATGCATTTGATAGCCCATTTTATTGTATCCTAGAATCTTAGGAAATCTATAACACAACCTATCATCTCTCTGCGAGTTCAGAAAGAGCTGTCCGGTTTGATCCCACCTACCAGCACTGTTCCACGGCCTCTCAGGTCACAGCTGTTCAAGTTTACATCCAAGGTACTGGTTAAAATGTGATGAGGGTAAAGTCTCTGCCCCCCCTCCCCCATTGTTTGCTGACACAGTCTTGATCAATCAAATGCCCCCTTTTATTATGAAAAATGATCTTTTATTTTAGGTCCTGATAAGTTTAATTGGTTTATTGTTAGGTGTATGGTAGGGTGTCCTGCAATAGCATGGCATTCAAAGTTCAAAGTAAATTTTATTATGAGAGTACAACACACAAACCCTGAGATTCGTTTTCCTGGGGACATACTCAGATTTCTATAGAATAGTGGCTATAACATGATCAATGAAAGATCAAGTAGAGTTCAGAAGACAACAAACTGTGCAAATGCAAATATAAATAAATAGCAATAAATACCCAGAAAATGAAATATCGAGATAGTCCTTCAAGTGAGATCGTTATTTGTGGGAGCATCTCAATGGGTTGGCAAGTGAGTGTAGCCATCCCCTTTTGTTCAAAAGCCTGATGGCTGTGGGGGACTAACTGTTATTGGACCTGGTGGTGCGAGTCCTGAGGTTCTTGTACCTTCTACTTGATGGCAACAGCGAGAAAAGAGCATGGCCTGGGTGTTGAGGATCTCTGAAGATGGCTGCTGCTTTCTGACGGCAGTGTTTCATGTAGGTGTGCTCAATGGTTGGGAGGGCTTTACTTCTGATGTACTGGGCGAAACCCGTTACCTTCAGTAGGATTGTCTGTTCACAGGTATTGGTGTTTTCGTACCAGACCGTGATACAGCCAGTCAATACACACTCCACTACACTCCGCCTGAGACGAAGAACATCAGCAAATTGGGAATTGTTTACATGTTGAGATGACTGTTCAGGTAACTTTAATGCCATTTTTGGGATGTCAATTAATATCCAATGAAATTAAATGTAAAATGTAGCAAATGTTGGGAATGTTTATCAAGCAACTTTCTGGTGGGAAAAATCAGTAACATGTAACATCGTCAACATTGTAAATCAGTATCAACATTGAAACCTATTGACTGTTGAAAGGCCTTGATAGAGAGGATGTTTCATATGGTGGTGGGAGTCTAGGACCAGAGGACACAGCCTCTGAATAGAGGGATGTCTATTTAGAACGGAGGTGTGGAGGAATTTCTTTAGCCAGAGAGTGCTGAATCTGTGGAATTCATTGCCACAGGCGGCTGTGGAGGCCAAGTCATTGGGTACATTTAAGACAGAGGTTGGTAATTTCTCGATTAGTCAGGGCAAGACAGGTTATGGGGAGAAGGCAGGAGATTGGGATTGAGGGGGAAATGGATCAGCCAGATGACATGGTGGAGCAGATTCAATGGGCCAAATAGCCTAATTCTGTTCCTGTGTCTTATATACAGTGAACCTGTACATTATTGGAAAGGTTGCATTCCTAGAAAACTGCCCAGATTAAGATTTTTTTTCCGTTATACCATCCTTTGTATAAATTGACAGAATTTGTTGTTTCTTTCACATTTTTAGTTTTTTTCTCTTGCATAAATTTAATAAAAGCAAATGGTTGTTCTGTATCTCAACTTTTTTTTGGTGGTGATTTGAGAATTTAGTAAAGATAAGTTTTCTTTACTTGAACTGTTCCTGATGTGTAAGTGCTCTGCTAACTTAACAGGTCAGATTCGAAAATGGAACAGTTTGTACTTTTTAAAAAATAGTGACGTCCACCAATATTTAACTCCAAATTATTAATATCAGAAGCCTTGCGTCACTTGAAATATTTGCACTCTAGTTTACTTGGTTGTGGTCCTTGTGCATCAGTAATGCTGTGTGTGTGAGAATCCAGCATCAGGGGCTCCAGCAAGCAGTGGTAGAAAGTTCACAGTGGTACAGATCAGTGATGTTTAAGCTGAAGCCTCACATATCAAATCTGGTATATGAATTAAAGGCAACTCGTTCAGAGGCTCTGATGGGGAGTTGTAAAAAATTTAGTATCCAAGACACCTTCAAGGAGCGGTGTCTCAGAAAGGTGGTGTCCATCGCTAAGGATCCCCTCTTCTCATCGCCACCATCAGGAAGGAGGTGCAGAAGCCTGAAAGCACACACTCAGTGATTCAGGAACAGCTTCTTCCCCTCTGCCATCCAATTTTTTTTTTGAATGGATTTTGAAACAGTGGTCACTACCTCACTTTTTTAATTCTATTTTTGCATGACTTAACTTTTTGATTATACATGCATACTTTAATTCAGTTTTACCCCTATATTGTCATGTATTTCATTCTACTGCTGCCATAAAGTCCACAAATTTCACAACACATGCCAGTGATATTAAACCTGACTCTTGGTTGATACTGAACATGAAGTTCTCACACCGTTTGTAGTGAATCTGGACAAAGCAGCGTATCCCTGTTTGATATTGATTGCCTTCTGTTGTTTGACTTGTGTAAGGGTACTTGATAGATCTCTGAATATCTGGGTCTACTCCAGTTAGTGTATGTTGAAGCAGGATTGTGTTTGCTGACATTGAATAGAGTAATACACAGCCTCTCCCATATGGTTGAGGTAGCAAAGGGGCAGCTGGTGCCCTTGGATCCTGAAATAATGTGAATAAATATTTTTACCCTTAAAAAAAATGCAAGTAAAAACAGGAGAAATACAAATTGCTCCTCAGGCCTGCCCTACCTTTTAAAGGATCCCCTGCCTCAGTTCTGTGAAGTGATGACAATGGGGATGCTCTTTATTAAAAGGTCGGCCTGGTGTTTCATTTGGTCTGATTCAGGTTGTTATGCTTGACATTTCTAACCCACAGTTAAAGAGAGGAAGTAGTTGTCCTAATGGCTGATGCTGGCTCAGCTGTGGGGATGGAGTGGGGATTACCCAGTTGCTTGACAAGAATTTTAGACCGTACTGTTTCTATAATCCTCTGGTCACATGTACATGGCACACCAGTCGTTGCTTTCAAGGTGCAAGGCACTTGAGATTTAAGAACAAAACTGGTTAATTAAAAAAAAATTACTGAGATATAGCACGGGCTAAGTACGTCTGGCCTTCCGAGCCTCACTGCCTGGCAACCCCCGATTTAGCCCTAGCCTAATCACGGGATCACCAGTTAACCTACTAACCGTCTTTATACTGTGGGAGGAAACCGCAGCGCCCGGAGATAACCTATGCATTCCACGGGGAGGACTTACAGACTCCTCACAGGTGACGTGGAAATTGAACTCCAAGCTATTCTACCGTGGCGCCCAGTATTGACAGACGTGTGGAAGGTTGCATGCTTTGGCAGGTCGCACAATTTGCTTGTGTTGTCTTGAGAAGCTATGCTTCCAACGTTATTGAATTTGAAACACAACCTATTTTTCCTGTAATGACATGACTCCTCTCAAGACATTTCAAGCTAGCTGGCTGGCTTTATTTGAATTCCATTTCCTTCTGATGCTTTCATTCATTAGTTTGAGAACTTAATGTTTGTTGGTATTTTTCCCTTTTTGTCAAATTTTACCGCCCCTCTTCAGACCTTGACCCTTGATTTGGGCCTATCCAGAACTTTAGTATAATCTTATGGCGATTTTACCCTCAGTTGGCTGTGAGGTGTTATGTAAAAAGTGCCGCATTCATTTTCATGGTAAGACATTAAATCTCAGACTGTTGTTTTTAGTCGATGCGCCTTTAAGATCAGGCAGATCTGCTGTTGTTCTTTTAAGTTTGTTGCCCTGACGATAGCATGCGTAATCTAATTTTTACTTTAGACCATTCTGCAAATACATAATCACTGCTGTGATGGCGGTGCGGTAGCATAGAGGTAAGACAAAGCTTTACTGTGCTGGTGACCTGGGTTCAATTCCCACCATTGCCTGTAAGGAGTTTGTACATACTGCGTGGGTTTCCTCCGGGTGCTCTGGTTTCCTCCCACAGTCCAAAGGCGTACAGGTTTGTAGGTTAATTGGACATTGTAAATTGTCCTGTGATTAGGCCGGGACTAAACTGGGGGGGTTGGTTGCTGGGCAGCATGGCTCGAGGAGCCAGAAGGGCCTGTTTCGTACCCCAATAAATCAGCCTTCAAAAGTATTCGCTAACTCCTGAATTCCAAGGTCATCAGGAATCATTATATAAATTTCTCATTTCATTAGAGTCTTTCCAAAGACAGACCACAGTCCATAATCATTTACTTCGGCCAAACTTTTGAGAGGGAGAGAGTTTTATCTATCTGCCAGTAATAAATGTGGGTGTAGCCTAAAGCGTGGGCAGGAGTCATTATGAAAATGGGCAATGAATCCATGTGTACTAACTGGGCACAATTTATGGTAAACAAGTTCCTTACAAACACTCATTGTTTAATTCTGCAATGACTGCACAAACAATTGTTTTTAAAAAAAACTTAAGTCATGAAGCCAAACTGGATTGTTTATAATTATCACAAGATTATTGTGAATCCGAAGAATTTTTATTTTTGGTTTTGTGCACTATTTCTCCAGAAGGTTTCAAAGCCCACTTTCCTGTGACAGATGTGTAACTTCTTGTGGTTGTGCATGTTTGTGTAATATTTAAAAGAAAATTCCGTAGGTCAATACGGTTGCTCATCAGAACCAAAAGGATTGTATGATGCCATATTCATAATAAGTCTTAAGTAATTGTTAGTGTGGCTACAAGCTTTTAATGCAGCACAGTTGCATAGTGGTCAGCGGGACGCTTTGCAGTAGAGGTGACCTGGGTTCAATTCCCACCCCTGTCCTGTAAGGAGTTTGTACGGTCTCCCTGTGACCGGGTCAATTTCTGGATGCTCCAGTTTCCTCCTACAGTCCAAAGACATACCTGTTAGGTTAATTGGTCACTGTAAATTGTCCTGTGATTAATCTAGGGTTAAATCTGGGGATTGCTTGAAGGGCTGGGAAAGCCTATTCTGAGTTCTTTCCCAATTAATAAATTTGCACCCACAGACTGGAATGCTAAAATGTGCAAGGATTCTGAGGTTTTCAAAGCATTGAGCTAATTAAGTTAAATAGTTGACAATATAAGTTTAAAAAAAGAGGTAAATATGTTAGGCATGCTGACCATCCTAACTGTGGGAGTGCTAGCAGAGTCAGAAATTCCTGGGGGAGCCCCAACTCTGTAAATGAAACAACCCTTGGCAATTTCAAGTATTTACGGGGGTGGGAGTGTGGTGCATGTTTTACCGAGTGTGAACAAGTGGGGCTTTCATTCAGTAAGTTTGGGAATTGATGCTCTGACACTAACTAGATGAGCAGGAAACATACACTGTTGAATAGTGGCAGAAAGCTACAACAATGACTCAATGCTAACTAAGCAACACCCACAAAGTGCTGGAGGAACTCGGCAGGCCAGGCAGCATCTATGGAAAAGAGCAAACAATCAATGTTTCGGGCCGAGACTCTTCATCAGGACTGGAAATTAAAAGAAGTCAGAGCAAGAAGGTGGGGTGAGGGGAGGAAGAAGTACAAGGTGGTGGGTGATGGGTGAAGTAAAGAGCTGGGAAGTTGATTGGCGAAAGAGATACAGGGCTGGAGAAGGGGGAATCTGATGGGAGCGGACAGAAGACCATGGAAGAAAGGGAAGGCGGAGGAGCACTAGAGGGAGGTGATGGGCAGGAAAGGAGAGAGGGAAATGGTGAGGGAGGTGGTGGGCAGTTACCGGAACTTTGAGAAATTGATGTTCATGCCATCAGGTCGGAGGCTACCCAGACGGAATACAAGGTGTTGCTCCTCCACTCCGAGTGTGGCCTCATTGCGGCAGCAGAGGAGACCATGGACTGGCATGTCAGAATGGGAAAGGGAAATAGAAATGGGTGGCCGCCGGGAGATCCCACTTTTTCTGGAGGATGGAGTGTAGGCGCTCAGCAAAGCGGTCTCCCAGTCTATGTTGGGTCTCACCGATCCACAGGAGGCCGCGCCGGGAGCACCGTTTGTGTCGCTCTCTGCCAAGTGAAAGTCCAGCAAAGTGTACTAGAAGGCAGGAAATGTTGCATTCTCTTAGTTTTGTCCCCTGCGAATGCAGAACACCCCCCCACCTCTAAAGCTACCTTTTTTCACCTTTGTCCCCTCCTGCAAAAACAAAACCAAATGATTTGCTTCTTTGCAAGTTAACGATTATGTTTTGAATTAACTATTGTTGTTTGAATTCCTGTGCGATGAATGGTTCTCCTTTCACTGCTGATGTATTGTCAGTCTGAGTGTCATTCTCTGGAGTTGCAGGCAACTGATTTGGTCACCTTGCTAATCATTTTATACAGAGTGTCATCCCTGAATGAAATCTCACACACACACTTAGACTTATTGTTGGGTGTTTTGAATGTAGTTTCTAGTAGTCAATTGTACTAAATGTGTTTCCTCTGATTAAATGGAGGTGATGGAGTCCAGGCCCAGAGAGTATCGCTTGAGCGGGGCCAAGGTCCTAGTGCAGGGGACTAGTTGTTTGGACAATGTAAACGCCGGCCCAGATAGACTGAAAAGGCAGAGTGGGACTGGAGGCAGGGTGTGGGCTGAATACGCTCACTCTCCCGCAATGTTTTCTCCTCTCTCCGTGACTGTGAGGCTGCTCCCCCAACTCCTTTCCTGAACAAGGGCCTTGGTGCGAAACATCAACTGTTCATTCATTTCTGTAGATGCTGCCTGACCCACTGAGTTCCTCCTGTGTAGGGTATATGTTGTTTTTCATCTCCTGTTACCTTTAGCTAGGACTGAGGCCAAAAGACTCGATGACAGTTTGCAGGTTGAATGTTATCCTTCCAGTATCCATGGCCTGGTTCCACAACACTGCAGTGTGTCTACCAACTAAACCACTGGAAAAAGTCCAAGCTAATTCTCCAAGGCAGTGCTGACTTCTAGGAATAGACTTTGATTTGCGGACATTATTCTCATATGCTGTATAATGTACAAATAATAACAGTGTAAAACAAAATGAAGCATGTTTTGCATACTTACCTGTGGACTTTGATTTCTAACACTGGGTTTTGTAGATCAACTTGCCTACTGGCCTTTATGCTGCTGGCGTTTAGGGCAGCAATGAAGGTCCTCCATCTCTGGCGGTGTTCAGGGCTTCCTTCATCACGTCAGAACCCTATCAGTTTTCACCACTGTCAGCCATGCAAGTCCCGGGTGGAGACTCAGGAATACCATCGCACTCAGATGTAGAAGGATTCCTCATTGCTGTTTCCATAACAATTTTGATTTGCCAGTTAGGGTTGTTGGCACTGAGCTAAACCCCTGAACCCTGGCGGTCTGGTGGACCACTCTTAGTCCGGCCTCTACCCTTTGACCTGTTTCCTGCCAAGAGCCAAAGCATAAAGCCCTGACTCCAGCCGACGCAGCTCTCTGGGTCACCGAGGCATGCGAGCCTCCAAACCCTACCACAAGTTTGTGGTCCTCCTTGGAGGTTGCAGATCATGTGAGCGTCTTTTTGATTTAATTATATAAATTTATCTCTGAACTGAAATTTAACTTTGCAAACATGATGACACATATTACATAATGCACTGGACTACCGTAAAAAGCAAATTTTCATGGTATTTGTACCCTGGATATGTATGTGTGCCCATGACAATAAATTTGAACTTGAATGGCCTTTGTGTCCTTAGTACTAACTCCAAAGATTTATTTCTTTTGCTGATTGCCGTATAACTTTTAAGATTGTTTTCTTGAATGGGTAATCAGTTGGAGGGATGCCTTTGTCCCAGAGGCTTCTGCTATGATAGGTTTAATCGGCCAGTTTTTGGTTTTGTGCTTTCGCCTTTGCAAAAGGACTAACGTGGCATTTTGTTTCTTTTTCAGCATAATTCCGCAGTGCCAGATGTTGCAATGAATGGCGACACTGTAGAACAAGGGTCTCTGACACAGCCACGTAGCTGGAAGGAGTTCTGTGAGCTACATGCCTACGCTGCTGCTAAGGAACTTGCCAGGCAGTATTTGCTGTTTGCAAATGAAAATCCAAATCACGACTTGCAAGGGGCTGAAAACTTTTCTTCATATTTTACTGATCTCTTTCAGCAGTACTTCAGGAATGAGGTAAAAGAGGGATTTATTATGAACAGGTGTACCATCGTGCCCTTTATGGGAGCACAGGATTACAGGGAGACGGGCAGGAAGAATCCCGATGGCTCCTCGGGTCTGGTTTTACCCAAGACAGAAGCTGAGGTGAACAGTGCGGAGGCGTCTGAAAGGGGTTCTGACACGCAGCTTCTGTTTTCATCAAAAACTCGAAGCTCTGAAGACGTTTCATCTTCTGCATGCCCTTCGCTCGAACGGCCAAAAGCATTGACGCAGTTTACGAAAACTGTGGGGGATAATATACGGGGTCTGTTCCGGAGAAAATCCACAGATTCTACAGTGGTTGAAAGAAAAGGAGGGGCTTCTTCAGTGGCCAACCCGTCTGAAAAAGAATGGCTGAGAAATCTGACTCACAAGTTCAGTCGTTCAAGAATCCTTTCGAAAGAAGAGGTTCATGACGTCCGCAAGGAAGATACTTTAAATTATATGGTGGTGGATGACATCGGCATGGATGTGGGGACACGATGGCAAAAATGTAGGCTGCTTGTGCGAAGAGCAAAGTCGTACGAAGGCGGTGGATACGTCTTGGAGTTGTTTGATCCACCAAAGGTAGGTGCAGTTTCAGAAGGGGGGGTAGTTCTCCTTTGTAACACAGCAATTGAAGGATTATTTTCAGGTTAAACAAAAGCTTGTGATGAAGATTTTGATACAGGGGGTCTGGAGTTAGCATCATCCTACACGAGGCATCTGCTTAAGTAATTACAAGAAATCCACTGGCCTGTAAGATGATGAACATTTGTCTGAAGTGTCTGACAGTCAGCATCTGTTTTCCCATTGGGTTTGGTCTCCTGCCAGCGGAGAGCAGGTGTTTCTAAATCCTTCATGATAAAGATGTGCCTTGTAACTTATGACTGAGTAGGAATTTTGAGTTGCCATTCAGTGGTGGCTTAGAAGTTCAGCATATGAAATCTTTGTGGTAAGGTTTGTGCTGTAGGTTACATGCTTTTAAACAAAGTTTAAACCATTAACTTGGCAGGAAATGTAGGTCCAATAATAGTCGAGTTGCTCAGATCTACCAAATCCATGACTGATATTTCTTCCAGGCACTCCATGCTTTAATAGTCTTTGTTATGTTTGTTCTTAATAAAGACCAACTTGGTGTGGGTAAATGCTAGAACATTTTATTACAGAACACTGTTCAACACTGAGCACATGTGACCAGGTCACCATCGAAGCTTCCAGTTCCGGGTGAATTGCCCGCTGGGAACTGAAGTTCTTTATTAACACCTCATTCCCCCTTTAAAGAAAAACAGACACAACGCTATGCCTTCATAAACCTGGCGAGGAAAAATAATCCTTTCCAACAAAGATATCTACATTCTGTAGCCAATCGAAGCTCCTGGCTCCAGGTGAACTTGCCCACTGGGAACTGGACGTCTCTATTACGCACACATAATAACACCATCTCCTCTCTGTCCAGACACTGACTATTTTGGGTAGTGTGGCTCTAGTCCACGACTTGCTGTTTGTGAGCTAGATATTGGTATCACTTCCACTCATTATAGAGCCAATGCCATGCACGGGTCTCATATACCAAGCCTTGACCAATCTCGCATGTTTCTGCCTTGTGTGGTAATTCTTCCTGGGGGGGGAGGGGGGAAGTGCTAGTGATGCCTGCCGGTCCTTTTGAGTCAAGTGTTATGGTCGTTGCTGACGCACCATGTCCAGTTCTTTTGCTTTTGCCGGTATTTTCACTTCTTCAATGCTTTTCACCCTTCCTCACCCAACCAGCAGCAGCACTAGTGCCTTTGGAAACCGAAAGTCAGAGAGAAGCCCTCAGCTTACCATCACCCTGAACACAATTTGTTGAAAGGATAATGAATTATCGGCAGTCAAGTTTATCTAATTTCCCTGTTTTTTTAATTATTTCCTCCCATTTACAGTAAAGAATGAACCATTGGGATGTGGTCCTATAACTGGTAATCTGTGTGGCCTCTGTGCTCAACTCATGTTGAATTGTGTAAACTGTCTCTCTCCCTGCTGCTTACAAAACATGTACAGTTTAAAAACCTATCTTTTTTGTTAATGTACCTATTATTCTGGGTGCCCTAAACAGGGATTTTGAAGAATCTTTATTGCCCTTGTTAGTTAGTTACTGTCTGTTACATTGCTGGAGTTTGGGGCAGCAATGAAGGTTTCCATAATAGTTTTTTTTGTTTTACCAGTCAGGGTTGTTAGCCCTGAGCTGAACCCTGAACCTGGAGAACCGGTGGTCTACTCTTACTCTTACCCTTTGACCTGTTTGGCATGGGTCAAAGCACTAGGCCCTGTCTCCAGCCAACGTAGCTCTCTGAGATATTGAGGCAGGCAGGCCTCTGAACCCTATGACAAGGTCGTCATCCTCTTGGAGGTTATTCCCCAGAACATTTGCCAGTGGACACAAATGCGTCTATTATTTGTGACAGCTATATTTTATATGAACATTGGTGTTTCAAACCAAAGAGTGATAGCTTTGTTGCTTGTATCTCTCTACTTGAAATATTTTTTACAACTTAAGGTGGCAAGGAGCTGTGCTTCAGTTTTTCAAGTGCAGTACTGGTCAGTGCCCCAGTCTGTACTTCGTGTTTTCAGACTTGTTCAGCCTTTTTGTATGATTACAACATTTCAAAAAAGAGAAATCTGGATAATTGTTCAAAGTAATTTTATTGTCAAAGTACATGTATGCCACTGTATACAATCCCGAGATTCATTTTCTTGCGGGCATTCTCAATAAATCCATAGTGGAATAATAACCATTGTTCACTGGGGATGGCTCACTGTGGTATGGTAAGCCCTTTTTAAGTATCACTGTATGATGTTGAAAAAGTAATTTTGCTAACTATCTAAAATATTGTGCAATAATTGAATTTTCTTTTGAACTATTCAAATGCTGTATTATCTCTAATGGTTAATTTCTTTGGTTCAAACCATGTTGAATTGCCATTTTATGCATCATATTTCCTAAGCTGGGGGAGAAAAATCTGCTCTGTTCTGTGAAGGAATTCAAAGCAGTTAAATGAAATGGCATATTCTTTACAAATCAATTCTTAATATACCATTTCTTGCATGGATAGAAGCCAATCATTTTCATCACATCTGTAGTTACTATCTGGCTGGTTATTTCCTCCTTTGGTTATTTTTAAAGACAAATGAAGGTTCTGAGGAGGTGTTGAGGCTTATTGCTTGATTAGTGTGTTCAAACAGAATTGTTCCCTGGCATCCTATAAACAGTAGCATTATTATAGTTATACCCTTCTGAATGATACATAAATAGTTAACTGTCCTGATTCCGAGTCACTGCGTTTTCAGGGAGTCCCCTTTTAACAATTTTTTTTCTCTTTCATCTTTTCTAAAGCCGTGATGATAAATTTCTTACTCATCTCAAAAAATATACATGTTTGTCTCATTAACTGTAGTTAGACCAAAAGAAAGGTCAGCACCAAGCTAATGAAATGACAAAGCAAAGAGAAGGAAGTGGGTCTTAAAGAGAGGTAGACAGAGGCAGGAAAATTTGGGGAAGGTTTCCTAAATTTCCGATTAAGATTGCTGAAGGTTTGTTCCTCTTTTCGGTATCATTTTCACAAGAGATGCTGGAAATTCAGAGAAAACCACACAAAATGCTGGAGGAGCTGGTGAGGAACCAGTCTTAATGAAGGGTCTCCATCCGAAACACCAGCTCTTTATTCCTCTCCATAGACACTGCCCAAACTGCTGAGTTTGTCCAGCATCTTGTGTGTGCTTGATCATTCTGTTCTTTTTCAAAAAAAGTTATTGAGATACAATGTGGAGTAGGCACTTCCGGCCTCTCACGCTGCACCACCCAGCAGCTCCTGATTTTACTGTAGACTAATTATGGGATAGGTGACAATGACCAATTCACCTACAAACTGGTACGCCTTTGGACTGTGGGAGGAAACAGGAGCACCCGGAGGAAACCCACGTGGTTGTAGGGAGAACATACAAACTCCTTACAGGCAGCAGCGGGAATAGAGCCTGGGTCGCTGGGACTGTAAAGCCTGATTTATACTTTTGCGTCAACGTAACACCGTAAGTACTGCGTCACCGCAAACCCTACGCAGAGCTGACGCGGATCCCTACGCCAGAGCCTGACGCGCACCTCTCCCAAAATGTAACTGCACGTCGTGGCAGCGCAGAACGCAACAACTGTGATTAGTCTGCTTGGTAGCATCTCATTTCCTCATATGCTGCAATAGCTTCCCATTGGGCGACTAAAGGGCAGAGAAGGAACTCTGGCTGCAATGCTTTCCATAAAGCTTTACAGACGTCCGAAATTATGGAGGACACATTTTGCTTTTATGAAAAAAGACGCTCGCTTCTTGTTTACCCCGAGAAAGACTACCATGACCATGAAGCCTTGCACGGGCAGGTGTGTGCGCATGCGTGACGTCCCCAAATTGCAGAGCGACACAGACACAGCAACGTACAAGTATAAATGCTCACAACGCGTGTAAGTCACTTGCATAGATTACGGTGTTGAGTTGACGCAGAAGTATAAATCAGGCTTAAAGCGTTTCTCTCCTGTGTGACTTTTCACAATGATGTTAAACTATTCAACCAGAGTAGGGATTGCAGTACACCGCGCAGCGAAGGAGGCTGATTTAAAGAAACTGTCTAGGGTCATTGGGCTGAAGGGTTTGCTATAATAGTATGTTATCTAACTCCTCCATTCCTTTTAAACAATAAAAGACTTGAACGTCTGATGAGAATGCAAGGTACAATCTTTTGTTTGGCATTAGTACACTTGTTGATATGGTGGTTTCATAACTACTGTGCTGTCTATTACACCGCTGGCCTTTAGGGGTGCAGTGAAGGTCCTCCACTTCAGCTTGTCCAAAACCAACTTTGATCTTGGTCCTGGCAGTGTTCAGGGCTTCCTTCATCATGTCACTAGCCTCCTCTTGATTTGTCACTACTGTCAGCCATGCAATTTCGATGGAGACTCAGGAGTACCATCGCACTCAGAGGTAGAAGGATACCTCGTTGCTGTTTCCGTAACAGTTTTGTCTTACCAGTTGGGATTGTTAGCCATGAGCTGAGCCCCCGAACCTGGAGGACCACTCTTAGTCTGGCCTCTACCCTTTGACCTGTTTCCTAACAAGAGTCAAAGCGCAAGACCCAGACTCCAACCGACAGAGCTTTCTGTGTCGTGGAGGCTCGCAAGCCTCCAAACCCTACGACAAGGTTGTGGGCCAATCACAAACAAGAGAAAATCTGCAGAAGCAGGAAATCCAACCAACACACACAAAATGCTGGAGGAACTCAGCAGGCTAGGCGGCGTCTATGGAAAAGAGTAGAGTCGACATTTCAGGCCAAGGCAGTTCATCAGAACTGGAGGAAAAGAAAAATGAGTCAGAGTTAGAGGGTGGGGGGGAGAGAGGAGGAAGAAATACAAGGTGACAGTGAAATCGGGACGGGAGGGGTGAAGTCAAGAGCTGGGAAGAGATACAGGGCTGGAGAAGGGGGACAGAAGATCATGGAAGAAAGAAAGGGGGAGGAGCACCAGAGGGAGGTGATGGGCAGGTAAAGAGATGAGGTGTGAGAGGGAAAAGGGAATGGTGAAGGTGCAGGGTGGGGTGGTGCATTACCGTAAGTTCAAGAAGTTGATGTTCATGCCATCAGGTTGGAGGCTAAGTAGATGAAATGTAAGGTGTTGCTCCTCCAACCTGAGTGTGGCCTCCTTGTGGCAGTAGAGGTTATGGTCCTCTTGGTTGTGTTACAATTATTATTGTGGGTTGTTTACCTTGTCTCCTCCCAACAGACTTTCAAAACCTTTGTCCTTCATGTAACACTCAGTGCTCCAGGAACAGCTCCTTCCCCTCTGTCATCCGATTCCTAAGTGGACATTGAACCCTTGGAAAACTACCTCACTTTTTTAATATACAGTATTTCTGTTTTTTTAAATCTATTCAATATATGTATATGGTAATTGATTTACTTATCTATTATTATATTTATTTTTTCTCTTCTATATTATGTATTGCATTGAACTGCTGCTGCTCCGTTAACAAATTTCACGTCCCGTACTGATGATAATAGACTGATTCTGTCAGGAAAATTCTCTGTAAAATGATGAGCCTGAAGAATTGGCAGCTGTGCGCTTTGCCAATCTGTTGCATTTCATGTATCTTGATGAATAATTGATAGGAGAATTATGATAGATATTAATAATTAAGATTTCAGTAATATATTTTTTTCCTATTATCTGACTTGCTTAGTTGGGTTGGTGATTTGCCATTCCCTTAGCTTAAGTTTTGGTCGGGATGAATCTCTGAGCTGGTTTTGAATTCCTGTGTCAGAGATCTGATTTGAGCTGCCAATGTAAAATCTGCTTTGCGAGCATTACATTCGCTTCTGGGCAGAGAATTTTTTTCATAAGAAGGGCCATATGAAACAAGTAAACAGCAAGAAAGCAGGCCTTGTAATTTTAGAGTATTCTTATAAATATTCTGGATGGAGTCAATGACCATTTGAAATTTATGGAGACGTCTTTTGCAATGAACTATCTCGAATGTCTGGGCAGGGTTGCTCCCTGATAACTTGATTTAAATTCCACCATAACTTTTGTGTTTGCTTTGCACTGGGAGCAACCTCACTTTTTATTCACAATTAATCAGCTGGCACGATACTACTACAGCTCAGCGCGTTGGAGTTCTGTAAAGAGTCTGTTACATCCTCCCTATGGAATGCGTGTGGGTTTCCTCCAGGTGCTCCGGTTTCTCCCGCAGTCCGAAGTCGTGCCGGTTAGTAGGTTAATTGGTCATTGTAAGTTGCCCCATGATTAGGCTAATAAAGGGCCACAAGAGCCTGTTCCACACTGTATCTCAATAAGTGAATGAGGCAGTCTCGCCAGACATGCAAGGTGAATTATAGTTGGATGTGAGGTTGAATTTCCAGGGTCGTTTGCATTGTGTTTCACCCTAGGGCGTAGATTCCCAACCTTTAGTTATGCCATGGGCCAATACCATTAAGCAAGGGTCCACGGATCCGATCCCAGTTTGGGAACTCCCACTTTATGTGAAAGATTTTCAGAAATGTGAAAAAAAAACTGCTCTCTGTTTGAATCTCAAGGTTACTATGCAATAATGTTGGGTTCAAGTGATCTTTCTTCCCAATTTAGAAGACCACGGAGGTACAAGCCATTGATGTTTGACTTGTATTAACTTGGGCTTCAAGATTATTCTTTCATGTTTTGTGGAAATATCCCCTTGTGTATCTAAACTGTTTTGTCCTGATCGATGGTTTTGTTGTGAATATGTCCCAGAATTGCAATCATTTTCTTGCCATGTACGGTTTGGTGTGTGAACTCTGCCAGCTGATGTGCTTAGGTTTCCATGAACAATGAATGCCCCCAATCTCAAACCTACTGTCTATGTGGAGCTCACTTTCATCCACTATATTGCTATCAAACACTGCATTACAAACAGAAAATGGTGGACCGAAGCAAAATTAACATTTCCTGTCAATGGATTTGTACCACAGCTGAAAGACGGGTAGTGATTAGAAGGTTTTTAAGATGCAGAGAAACTGAGGAGGGAAGAGATGTGACTGGTGGAAGATGGGAGAGGTTAGCAAGATCAAAGATCAAGCAAAATAAAAAGATTCAAGAGGGAATCCTTGATGTTGCTGCTTATACATTACCTGAACTCTTTGAGCCCTTGAAGCTGTGGTGTTCCCAATTGAAAATTGAGCTTGCTTTGAGTTTCATTCAGACGTGGTTTTGGTGAAGAAGACAAAATCGCATTCGAACTGAAAGCACTCCTATACGGAACTAGGGTAGAGGATTCAACCCTTGTGAGATGGGGAATTAAAATAGTGAGAAGCTTGGGGAGTTCCTGTTGTCCCTTGCTAAATGGACGCATTCCTGGACTGGCCTTTCCTATGTTGAGGAGAATTAAATGTGGCGAGTGCAATATATTGTGGATTGAAACAGGTACTGGTGCACTGCTATTTCACGCATTCAAGTTCAAGTGCAGGAAGGGAGGAGAGCTGGAAAATTCCGGAAAGGGAATGGAAGATGTGTCTGAAGATAACGGATTGCAATAGCCTCAGCAGGTCTTGGGGAGCATCTGTGGATGTGAATAAACAGTCGATGTTTCACGCCGAGGCTCCTCTTCAGGACGGGAAAGGGAGGGGGAAGAGGGCAGAATGAAAAGGTGGGGGGGTGGGGGGAGGGGAAGGAGGACTGGTTAGAGGGTGATGGGTGAAACCAGGTGGGTGGGAAATGCAGAGGGCTGGAAAGGAAGGAATCTGATAAGGGGTGGAGATTGGACCAGAGGAGAAAGGGAAGGAGGAGGGGACCCAGGGGGAGGTGATAGGCAGATGAGAAGTGGTAAGAGACCAGAGTGGGGAATAGAGAAAGGCGGGAGGGGGAGGGGGAGGAAATTTTTTTTCTCTGAAGATGGATGTTGCCTTCTTGGCCTGAAATATTCCCTGGTGCCTGGCCTGCTGAGCTCCTCCAGCACATTGTGTGTATTGCTCTAGATTTCCAGCATCTGCAGTACCTCTTGTGTCTGTCACATTGGAGTGACCTGTTGCCCGTTCAAGTGTACAAGATCTGGAGAGCAGGAAGGGAGGAGAGCCAGAATGTCTGAAAATTCTGGAGAGGGAGCTGTGTGACATTGGAATGGCCTAATTTCTGCTGGATAGTGTCATTTCTCTTATTTCGTGTTGATTAATTTTCACTTATTGATTTTTTTTCAGGTGAATAGTCAGTGGGGCTTCTCTTTATATTCTTCTCAAATCTCTTTTCCTTCCTTGGGAGTTGGCATTTCTGGTTTAGCCCCATTCCCCCTTTGCACTGCTTTGTTGTCCCAGAATTTCCTACACATTTTGTATCTCAGAAAGTAACAGTTGCATATACCTTTGTAGCTATTTTCTTCGAGGCACTCCTTGGAGGCATCAGCTTCCTCAATATGTGGGTTTAGGTCTTCATCTCTGGAACTGTGTGAAAGTTCAGCCATTCTGAACAAGATCTTAACATTATCTTCAATATCAGCACTCATCAGCGACGTCACTTGTAGCCCTGCAGTATTCTTTGTCGTGTACAGTCAACCTCTGATCTATTGATATAGTACAATTTCTATGTGGTGCCTTTGCAAGGGAACAAAAGTGAAAACATTGGATAAAATTAAGGCTAACTGTTGTATTTTTTAACATTTCGGGCAATGTAGAATGCCCTCATTTGTCTTTAAGCTGTGTGTAGTGGTTTGGCTGGACTGCATGCAGCCTTTGACATTCAGATAAACATTTGATGTTCTCTGTTTCCTGTTCTACCCTGGAAATGTTTTTTTTTCCCCTTTATCTGGATTTTGCTTCTATTCTTGGTGCATCATTCTTTGCTCCCTGACAACAAATGGCAGCTTTACACAGAAGTAGTACAACCATTTAAGCAGCATTTAATTTATACTGTACTTGAAGTTAAGAAATGAATAAACAAGAAGCAGCTGGACGCTAAAACCACGGCCCTGAAAGCTTCATACATTCCTCTGTTCTTTCCCTTCCCTATGCTTTAAGAGCACACTTGTTATTTGGTAATCTCGCAGAATTTAACAGGAGTGCCTTCAAATATTACCCCATGGTGTTTCTTTTCTATATATGAATGTAGAATATTTCTGATGGAAGGGTGAAATCCTATTTGATTTTGTGTGAAATTTCCATTTGCTGTTTTCCTTTAATGTCAACATCCCCATTGTTTTTCTCTTTTTAGCCCTTTCCTAAATACAGTATTCAAATTTTACTAACAATACCACGCTTGACAAGAGTTCTTATGGAATTGACCTGTTGTAGCCAAAAGGTCAAACCCCTGCTGAGGACCAGATGTCTGTTTTCCCCTCTGTTTCCACACAAACCACTGGAACCCGTATTTCTCTTAAAGTGTATTCTTCCTGGGGTTAAAGGTAAATCAGTTCATCTATTGGGGGCTTAAGCCAGCAATCTGAGTGGTGAGCTCTCTCACCAACTTTCCAGCCTGTTCCTCAAGGTTCTGCCTAAAATCCTGCAGCCAAAGAGTACAAGGTCAATTTTACTATCCCTCCAAGCAGAGAATTACAAGGGTAAATTTTCCTGTGCTGCTCTGATGCATACAGGATATGGTGCTTGAAGGTCATGCATGTTTAAATTTGTCTGTATCTGTGCAGCTCCTGGGCCTATTTAAATATCTCCATCATTAAAGGCCTGCACAGTTGGTTCAGTTAAAAAAATATCTCAAATGGGATGACAGACTACCATTTTCTGCTCTCCTGCTACCTTTCCACCTTCACCCTTGCCACCCCCTCAACCCCTCCTCCCCCCCCCCACCCCAACACCCTGTTTGTACCAGTGCAGAATAACACGTAAACAGTAATCAGGAAACCAGAGTGTTTTTGCACTGAGTACGGAGAGTGTTGCTTTTCAGCTTTTGGTAAAATTCTGAGCTCTTGCAGTTGACTTTTTTTTAAAAAATCACGTTAAAATTTGAAGTTATCTTATGTATTACCTCTTGATGCTTTACTGAACATTCCCATTGGCCAGTAATTCAATAGAATTCTAAACACTCAGGCCTGATATTAAATTTCCATTCTGTAACACTTTTTTTTATCCAAGTAATTTCCTCCTTTGCTAAACGCTTGTGGAGATTTCATTCCTAAAGCAGCAGGATCTCATCCATGTCACAGTTTTCACTGTAAAATTAGTGGGCTGTTCGATTGTAGTGACATAACGTTTGAACCTGATAAGAGTACTTGCACTTCTCTAGTGGTCTTTGTGCAGTAATCCAGAGCCGAATCCTTGGGGTGTTTAGAACCTCTAGTAAAAGTGCTGCTTTCCTGATTGTTCGCTAACATTTATCAACTGTGATCGGATTTATTCAGAGGGTCACAGACACTTTTAAGAAAGCCTATCTAATAATGTGATTTGAAAGAAATGTGGTGGATCGAGCAGACGACTTGGAAGTTTGCCTGTTCAATAAGTCTAAACGATGTGCATTCTTCATCTTTTGAACAAAAGCCTAATATGGATCAAGAGAAGAAAACACTATTCAGACGCAGACAGGGCTTGAAGCTTTTCCATGTCTAAGAATCTTAGGAATTCCCATTATTTTGAATGGAACTTGGCTACTGATTTTGTACCGATTTGAAGGGATCAGTACATGATTATACTAAAATAAATTTGTCTTTTGCTCCAGTGATTTGCAATTACAGAAATTTCTTTCTCTTTCCAGAAAGTTTATTCATAACAGCAGATATCATTTAAAGAAATCAAGCTAGTCTCTGAGCAATAAATAAAATGCTGAAAGAACTCAGTGGATCAAGCATTATCTGTGGAGGTTGACATTTTGGGAGGAGACCCTTCATGTGGACTACCCAACTATCCACTTGAAATACTGCCTGTCCATCTATAAAGTAGCCAGCCAGTGGTGTAGTGGTATCCTCACCAGACTTCGAGGTTCGAATGTAGCCGGCTCCTTGCACGCTTTCCATCCGTGCTGGGTTGAGCTGGCAACTCGGCCAAACACGGGGGCAGGGGGGTGGGGGGGAGACAAATTCTAAAGCGGCAGGGTTGCCACCCGATGATGTCTCCGTCCCCCCAGTAAGGCACGGAGAGGAACAACAACAACATGTACAAAATGCTGCCTGGCCCACGAGGTTCCTCCAGCATTTTGTGTGCTTTTTTTTGACTTCCGATTCCAGCATCTGCAGTCCCTTGTGTCTCAGGGTAATGGTAGTTGGCTGTGAGCCTCAGCTAGTGCTATTTGTAGCTCACTGTGGGGTCAAACAGGTGTTATGTCCGTAGTTCTGTATCCCTCCTTGTGGTAAGATGTTTTACATACCACATGAGTAATGTAGGGTCACACACCTACTGTGGTTTAGGACTCTGTTGCACACAGAAGCAACCGTACCGGGCTGGCTTGACGTACATAGTTCTTGTACAGGGCAATGGTTTTCTTAAACACTGCATGAGAAGCACCAGATTTGTAACCCATGTGTAAACCCCCTCCATTTCTTTGCAAGTTACTGTTAACAGCTGACTTGTGCAACTCGTGAAGCACCTAGGTTTGATGCACCAGCCCCAAAGAAGGTCATCATTCTTCCGAGCTTATCTGGTTCACACTAAGTCTTGGTTAATCAGTACCCCCGACTCTCTCTTCCCATGTCAAACACATGCCAATCAAAAACTTTTTGACCTTAATCTTAATTGACTGGGCAGGCTTAGGAAAATTATTTCAATTTTTTTTAATTAGTTTTGGCTTTAACAATGCACAACAGTTCTCTCCTAATTGACCTAGCTTTAACTTAAATATGTCAATCACTTATTTTATGCTGAACACTTCCCCGCCAAAAAAAACCTTCTAGAGAAGGTAGTTAACAAATATAAGTTGTTTATGCAGTCTGTCCCCATTTAACTTTTAAAGCCTTATTGTCATTCTGATAAAGCTGCGTCTCCTGAAGTTTGGTGCCTAATATGTTCACAACAACATTGTTTCTTATTGTGGTGAATGTA
Source organism: Mobula hypostoma (assembly GCF_963921235.1). Classification (NCBI taxonomy): domain Eukaryota; kingdom Metazoa; phylum Chordata; class Chondrichthyes; order Myliobatiformes; family Myliobatidae; genus Mobula; species Mobula hypostoma. Next base: position 21,420,368 of record NC_086123.1, read on the forward strand.
TCAGTAAAGAATCGAAAGGTTCATTTGTTTATTCATTATCAAATTATGTATGGAGTATATGACTCTGAGATTCTTCTCCAGGTAGCCACGAAACCAACAAAAAACATGGAAGTCGGTTCAGAGAGAAACAGCAGCCCCCCACCCCTGCACAAAAAAAACCAGAATGATCATCAACCCCTCCCCATCAGGAAATGTATTGACCCCCAAATATCCCTCTCCCTGCACACAAAATTAACAGAAACACAACAAGGACATTGACCCCCCCCCCATCTGCTCCCCCTACACAAAAAAAAACAAGAAAAGAAGAATGGGTGAAAACACAGAATATAAAAGCTATAAGACTGGGGGGTAGAAAAAGAAGCCTATAATCCATAGTCCAAATTCAAATCCGTAGGCCACACGTTGAGCGATCCCGCGAGGCAGGCAGCTGGTGCTCATCTTCTGCGTTTGCCTCTGTTCCAATCTCCCTCATTGCTTTAATCGGAGTCATCCCCTTTAATTTAATAATGCAGGCAATAGCGGGGGCGTTGGGGGGGGGAATGAAGAAAAGAAAATATAGTACCTGTGAAATCATTGAACAGGCAGAAACGCTCCACGGTGCCTTACTGACCATAGAATTCGAGAGCTAACCAGCATGCAGACGGGCCCTTTCACTCAACCTGATGACCAAACTGCCTACCCGACGAGAGTTCCTGTTGCCCAGGGTTTGGAGAAAACCCCTGTAAACCTTTCCTATCTTGTGTACAACATCACAAAATCATGGTTCTCCCTCCTTGTGTGATGATGGTGTTGGTGTCAATGCGGCAGCTCTTCGGGGGGAAGGCTGGGCCTGTTGCTACTGTGGCTACCCTGCCTAGTTGACCAGTGCTCGCTGATTCTGCTATCGAGAAGAGATGCTTGGCTGACTGGAATGGAAGCTGCTGGTGTGCCTGTTTCACCACTCCATCCTGTCAGAGGCAGTGGGTTGGGAAAGGAGGTTTTGTTTAATGAGGCAATTTTATTTTTAAATGTAGAAACCTCAGTGAAACAGTGTCCAGCGTTCATTGAATGCATGAGCTGAACCTCCGACTACTAAGCACGTTGACCTATTTATTTCTGCTCTTCCGCAATGCACCGTCAGATGATGGTGTGGCTGCGTAGTTGATACAGTTTGTCCCTTTTTTGTATATAAGGTCGCCTTCTCTCCCACCCACAACCCCCATTTCATCAAGTGCCTTTGACTACTAAAATATAAATCAAAGTCCCACATCTCCTGTTTCATAAACGAAAGCTATGCTTGTTGTCACATTTCTCAGAAAACAAGCAAAGTGTTTTCTCTGAAATGACTTACGAGGAAGCAGGTGTTGCAGATAGATTGCTGAAAGATTGTGACTCAATAGTCTGCTTAAATATGTTGTCAGCAAAAAAGTGTGTTTTTTTGCAGGGGATTTGGTGTGCAACACTGACAAATTAAGAGACCAGAGAACGTTTGCTGATGTCCCTATTGAATTAATTGTATCTAGTCCGCTGTATAAACTCAATCATGCAGAATATTGAACTTTTTTTTCCTCTCAGCATTTTCTAAGTAGGCGATAGGAGATCGTAAACGCCTTGTTTTCCCTAGTTTGCATTTAGTCTCTATGTCCTTTATCTAGATGAGGTGTGGGACATTCTGAAACTGAAGAATCTTTCTGATTTGAGCACATAATCTAAGATCGCACTTCAATGAAAAAGTGCTGTGTTGTCAGATGTCTCGTATTTTCAATCAGTTTAATATTTCATTTCCTTGAAGTCAACAGTGTCAAATTGTCAAAGTGTCATTATTCATTTGTACTTGGTCTTGTTTTGTGTGAAAGGCACAACAGCACTTCAGTTCTGAATAATGCTATTGATTAGATAGATCTTTGGGGTGCCTTGCGGGTATAAGGTGCTATAAAAATGCAAATTTGTTCATAGAAGTACAACCTCAAATGTTTCCTGTCACAACTCTACATAATTTCAGCCTTTGTAAATTGTTGCTTTTATTTTTAAGATGTGTGTTATCTACATTGTATAATATTTTGCTTCAAATATATCACATGGATATTTAAATCGTTTTAGGCAGATGATATATTATTTTTGGTGGCTAAATCGTGTCACTACTGCATGAAGCAAGCTGAATAATCAAACTTGGTTGTAGTTATGCCCACAATATTCAATTTTGTATTTGCTGCTGCTTAACTGATTATTTTGAATGTACAGATTTTTCTTTCTTTCCAACTAACCAAGCAGAAAAAATTCCAAGTTGTTGTGAAGGACTGTTTTCACAAATCTAAATTTGAGCTTCAATTAAAAACTCTGGTAGTTCTAATACCTTCTTAGCAATGAATCTGATATCAGATGACTGCTTTTATATTTCACCATTCTTTTTGTCGTCCAAGGTTTGTTCCAGGGTAAATATAACATTTCGAGAAGCTGCTGCGTAAACACGGTTATTTACAATCACGATGTTGCTTTCCTAAATTTTGTTTGGAAAGTTGGGAGATTTCTGTGAGAACTTAGATGAGTCAAGGTGTTAGTTGCTTTTGGTGAAGAGTACAGGTGACACTAGTTTTATTGATTCATGTACCTTTAATATTTGTGACTCTTTTAAGGCATCAGATGTGGAGGCAAATCAGATTTTAGTGTCAGGCATAACCCTTGTCTGTCAGATTTCCAACTTATTTTCAAATTAGCTTAAATTGACTAAATCTTGTTTGCTCAGATATACAGTGTCAGTTGATAATTCATTCATATGGTCTTGGCTACTTGCTCGTCAGTTTTTTTGTTTATGGAAAGAGTGCAGAGGAGATTTACAAAGATGTTGCCTGGGTTGGAGAGTGTGCCTTATGAGAATGGGCTGAGTGAACTCGGCCTTTTCTCCTTGGAGTGACGGAGGATGAGAGGTGACCTGATAGAGGTGTATAAGATGATGAGAGGCAATGATCGTGAGGATAGCCATAGGCTTTTTTCCCCTGGGCTGAAATGGTTAACATGAGGGGGCATAGTTTTAAGATGCTTGGAAAAAGGTACAGAGGGAATGTCAAGGGTAAGTTTTTCCATACACAGTGGTGGGTGTGTGGAATGCACTGCCAGTGATGGGTGTGTGGAATGCACTGCCAGTGATGGTGGTAGAGGTGAATACAATAGGGTCTTTTAAGAGACTCATAGATAGGTACATGGAGCTTAGGAAAATAGAGGGCTATGCAGTAGGGAATTCTAGGCAGCTTCTAGAGTAGGTCACATGGTCGGCACAAGATTGTGGGCCGAAGAGCCTGTAATGTGCTGTAGATTTCCATGTTCTATGAGTCATCATTACAATTTTGTATTATTAAAAATAGCCATATGCTAAGCAGGCTCAAGCCACTGTTTCTGTAACCCCCCCCGGAAAAAGATGCATTAGTTCCGAAATACAAGGTTTAAATAAAATTCTGTTTATTTTGTGTGTGTGTGTATATATATATATATTGTTTACTTAATAGGTTTCTGTGAATTTTGGCTGCATTCTGAAGTTTTTTGTGTATATGTGCCACTTATGAAATGATTAGTGAAGGGCCAGTGTTAGAGTAGTTTTTAAATTGTCTTAAAATAACTTAAGTAATTCTTCAGTTGTAAAGCTGACCACTATTATTTATAGGAACTTCTGCAAAGGAATAATCAGTTTGTAGTTTGTACCTGAACCTTCCAACATTTCACAACAAGATATTATGAACAATCTGTTTGCGGACCTGGCCGTACCTCGCAGACAGCATGGATAATATTTTGTACTTTCCCAAGTGTTTCTTTTATTGGAATGAGGGCAAAAACTAGTATACTCCCTTCATTTCTGGACATGGACGCCAGGATGGGTTGGTGTCTTCTCCCTCAAGTCCAGAAATGTGGCCTTGGCTACTTTATGGTTTCATTTAAATTCCTATTCCTTGAGTTCAAAGCAAATTTACTATCCAAGTACATGTATGTTGCCACATACAACTTTGAGATTCGTTTTCTTGCGGGCATTCTCAGTAAATCCAAGAACCATGATAGAGTCAATGAAAGACTGCACCCAACAGGACGGACAAGCAGCCAATGTTTGCAGTTTGTCTTGTGCACATGCAAACGAGAAAAAAGAAGTAATGTTAAATAAATAAGCAATAAATATTGGTGAAACCTGATGCAGATTGGGGGACCGCTTCGTCGAGCACCTCCACTCCATCTGCCACAACAGACAGGATCTCCCAGTAGCCACCCACTTCAACTCTGCTTCCCATTCCCATTCAGATATGTCCATACATGGCCTCCTCTACTGCCATGATGAGGCTAAACTCAGATTGGAGGAGCTACACCTCATGTACCGTCTAGGTAGTCTCCAGCCCCTTGGTATGAACATAGAATTCTCCAACTTCCGGTAATTCCCTCCCCTTCCCTTCCTCTATCCCTATTTCACTCTACCCCCTCCCCCAGCTCCCTCATGGTTCCGCCTCCTTCTACTACCCATTGTTTTCAGGGCTATGACGTCAGTGCTTCCCCTCCCCCAACCCTTTGTCTTTCAAATTACTGGTCTTTCAACTGAAGCTACAAGCATTCTTCAAATCCTTCCCCATCTTTCATTCTTCAGTCCTGACGAAGGGTTCCGGCCCGAAACGTCCACTCATCGTTTCTAACTGATGCTGCCCGACCTGCTGAGTTCATCCAGCGTACTGAAAGTGTTGCTTTGATCACAGCATCCGCAGATTATTTTGTGTTTATAATAAATATCGAGAACATGCTATGCAGAGTACTTGAAAGTGAGTCCATAGGTTGTGGGAACAGATCAGTGATGGGGCAAGTGAAGTTGAGTGAGGTTATCCCCTCTGGTTCAGGAGCCTGATGGTTGAGGGGTAATAACTGTTCCTGAACGTGCTGATGTGGGTCCTGAGGCTCCTGTGCCACCTTCCCGATGCAGCAGTGAGAAAAGAGCATGACTTTGGTGGTGGGAGTCCCTGCTTTCCTGTGACAACGCTCCATGTAGACATGCTCAATGTGGAGAGGGCTTTACCTGCGATGGACTAGGCCATGTATACTTTTTTTTTGATAGGATTTTCTGTTCAAAGGCATAAGTGTTTTCATACCAGGCTGTGATGCAGCCAGTCAATACTTTCTCCACTGCACATCTACAGAAGTTTGTCAAAGTTTTAGGTGTCATGCTGAATCTGCTCAAACCTCAAAGGAATTGGAGGCATGGCTACGCCTTCTTCGTAATTGCACTTGCGTGTTGGGCCTAGGAAAGATCCTCTGAAATGATGACACAGGGGAATTTAAAGTTGCTGATCCTCTCCACCTCTTGAACCCCCAGTGATAACTGGCCCAATGAGCCTGTGGTTTCCTCCTCCTGAAGTCAACAATCAGCTCCTTGGTCTGAGAGAGAGGGATATTTTGTGCTCTCACTCAGCCAGGTTTTCAACTCATGTTAATTCGTCACCACCTTGATTCAGCCAATGACAGTGGTGTCGTCAGGAAATTTTAATATGGAATTGGAGCTGTGCTGAAGTTTGCTGACGACACCACTATCGTTGCCCTCTTTGAGGAAGTGCTGGGAGACTGGCAGTCAGAGGAGCTTTTTCATGAGGAACTTGCACTTGGGAAGTATTGGAATGGGCGGGGTGACAAGGAGGTAATGGGGGAAATAGTAACAAAGGACCCAGCTTTACTCTGGGGCTTGGAAGAGCACCTCCTATTGCCTTGTCTCTCTGGGAAACCAGAGTCAGCTTTCGGTTCAGTCCACCAGCTAAAAAGGCACGCTGATCCTGACATCAGTCGAACATGACGTGCTCTTGAAACAAAGGATGTTGCCGTCCTTGGCCAGATGTATCTTTCCCTTGAAAATCTAAATGGTTTTAACTTCCTATCTGCACCACGTCCGAATTCTGAGTAAACTAGGTTAAGGGACCCGGCCCAAAAGGTCGACTCTTTACGCTTTTTCCATAGATGCTGCGTGGCCTGCTGAGTTGCTTGGATTTCCATCATCTGCAGACTTTCTCTTGTTTGTGATTTTTAAGCTAGGTTAACGTTAGGAGCTTCAATGGGTAAGGCAGGCCAAGGTTTGTGGTTAAATGTTGGCAGTGCTAAATGCCGTTTACCCACAGAAATTGGAAAGTCTGGGACTTGTGCACACTCTTATCTTGCTGTCAGATCTCCAGCTATGATTTTCCTCGCTGGGGGAAATTCTGCCTTTAGATCTGACGTGGAATCCGTGAATTCAATCATTGAGAAAATTTGGGGAAAAGTAAGACTAAAACAAGTTAGTTAGATGTTTAATTGTTTTGAAGCTTCTATTTTTAAAAAAAGACTTTCCCTGAACATCATTTTCAGAAACCTTGCACCTAGACAACTTTTAGAGGTGGCAAAGCCAGTGGCCAGACTTTACTGTCTGTCAAATGTTTTCAGAGGAATTTAATAGGAAGAGCTTGTTTTGCCTGAACCTTGTCCTCTGATTTTTGTGCTGAGGCTGTACTGCTGTTCAGAGCCCTGATGAAGAAAATAGGGAACTACTTCTGGTTTTGGGTTAAGAATGTTAGTTTCCTTTTGATTTATGTTGAGTGGGAACAGTTGGACCTGGTCTCTTCTCTGGGAACTGTAAATCATGGATCAGGCTGCTACCTCTGCAGAAAACAACCTCAAAGTTAAGAGTAAATTTATTATTAAAGTACATATATGTCACCATGTACTATCTTGAGATTCATTCTTGCTTGGGGGAGATGCTGTCTCATCACCTTGGTAAGTTAAGTTAAAGTCTGTCCCGAGCCTTGTGGCCCATCAGGCTGGTGCTTATGTCGGTTCCTGTGGCGTGAAGCGACTGAGAGTACGAGACCCCCCACCCCGGATAGGATGCCAGTCTATTGCGAGATTAACCCCCAGCATTTGCCAGTACCCATTTTCAGCTGGGTGGACTGGAGCAGTGTGTGGTTTGTGCCTTGCTCAAAGACACACGACGCTGCCTTGGCCGAGACTCGAACCCACAACCTTCAGATCGTGAGCCCAACGCCCTAACCACTTGGCCACGCCTTGATAAAATTAGTGTTAAATTCTCAACTAGATTAGATCACCAGAGTGAATTCTAGGGAGTTTTTTTTCTCTGTTCTCTAGATTGTTTTCCCATTTGGAAACACAAAAGAACCTGCAGATGCTGGAAATCCAGAGTAACAAAGGTGGGAGAAACTCAGCAGGTCAGGCAGCATCTGTGGGGAGGAATAAAGAGATGACATTTCGGGATTCTGCAGATGCTGGAAATCCAGAGTAACACACACAGACGCGCACGCACACACATGCAATGCTAGAGGAGCTCGGCAGATCAGGCAGCATCTATGGAGAAGAACCTGGCCAAGGTCTTTCATCAGGATTCAGTGTTCCAGATGAAGGGACTTGGCCTGAAATGATAACACCTTAATTACTCTCCATAGACGCTGCCTGACCTGCTGAGTTCCTCTAGCATTTTGTGTGTGAGTATGTGTGTGTTTCGCAAATGGAAATGTGTTTTATTTGTTTATTTTTACCCCTCCCAGGAATCAGGGTGGGGGGGGGGACTTTTTGAAGCAGGCTGTCTTTTTTCCTGTGGTGCTGTGTGTGTGAGGGGCTGAATGAGTAGCTGTATCATATATTATCCATTACTTTGCTTTTCAAAATACCCGTCTCAATGTATGGGGAGGCACTATAAATAGTTTGAAAAGATTCCATAGAGTCATGCAGCTGTTATTTATTTGGCCAAACTTTGGCGTAGTTGCCAACTAACATTAGTTTTTATCTTGCTGCAGATTAATCCAGTATTGTGAATTATTTCTGGTTATGGGTTAAATATGTCAATCGCCTGTTGGCCAGGTTTTGTTTTGCCCTTTGGCAACTGTCTGCTTTGGGGTCAGCACTTTTGATGGTTTAAATTGTAGTTTAGAGCCTTTTAACGGGGTAAAATCTTGCATTAAACCACATTGCATTTAACTAACTGCGTTAAATAATGAAGTTCATTCTTCCTGTGAAAGTACACCCCGCACTCCTGTAAACGAGACTGTGATCTGAGCTGGCATGAATACAAAAGCCATCATTTGAAGGTGCTATAGAGTTACAGCTTTTGGAATTTGTTTTCTAGAAAGTCAAAAATATGACTGAGGTTAATCCTTTTGTTACTTTCTACCTAGTTGTGTGGTTGATGACAAATCTTTACAGGATGCAGCTTGCACTCTTGGTATGTCTGTTCATCCCTTTGTGTATGGCTTGCCGTGCCTCAGATGAATGTGTATTTATACAATAAATAAGTATATTACAAAAGAAACAGATGGTGTATCGTTTGCTTTTTTCCTCCTCTCCCCTCCTTTCATGCATCATTAGCAAACTAAAAAGGCAGCCAGGTACTCTGTTCCAAGTTTCTTCTTGTGTTGATAAGAGACTGCTGTTTGAGTTAATTTTAAGTGTAATAACTTCAGTTTTTCGAGGGCTCATTGGGTTGAGAAATTCTAGAAAATGGTCTGGGACCCGTTCTTCCAAAGCCCAGCAAATTTTTGCAGTGTATAATAACTTGAGCTGAGATTTCTGGGTGAAATTGTGAGGCAGCAGTTACTGTTTCTAAACATCAGACTGTTCCCCCCCCCCCGTTCTAAACGGGGAGACAAATTCAGAAATTGGAGGTGCCTTGGGAGTCCTCATACAGAATTCCCTGAAGGTTAACTTGCAGGTTGAGTCTGCGATAAGAAATGCTATATTAGCATTCATTTTGAGAGGACTAGAATATAAAAGCAAGGATATAATTCTAAGGCTTTACAAGGTATTAATCAGACCACATTTTGAGTATTGTGAGCAGTTTTGGGCCCCTTATCTTAGAAGGCTTCGGAGAGGGTCCAGAGGTTCACAAGAATTATTCTGGGAATATGAGGAACATTTGATGGCTCTGAGCCTGGAGTTTAGAAGAATGAGTAAGGATCTCATTGAAACCTATTGAATATTGAAAGTCCAAGATAGAATGGATGTCGAGAGGATATTTCTGAAAGTGGGGGGAGTTTAGGACTTGGAGGAAACAGAGGGATGTCCATTTAGGACCGAGATGAGGAGGAATTTCTTTAACCAGAAGGTGGTGAAACCGTGGCCACTGATGGCTGTTGAGGCCAAGTCATTGGGTATATTTAAAGCGGAGGTTGATAGGCTCTTGATTAGTCAGGGAGTCAAATGTTATGGGGGAGAAGTGGGAAAATAGGGTTGAGAGGAATAATAAACCAGACGTGATGGGATGGTAGAGCAGACTCGATGGGCTGAATGGCCTAATTCTGCTCCTATGTCTTATGGTCTTCAAACTATTTTTATTAATAGCAATGGTGAAGCAATTATGATTAAAATCCTGATTTGCAAAAAGCATTATGGGAAACTTAGTAGAATGCTATGGATCCTGTAATTTTGCACCTGTGCTAATGAGGTCAAGTAATACGTGTATAACTTCACACAGGGTAATTAACTTTCCTCAAAAGTCACCTAAGGTTCATTTTGAATGTACAGTTGTCTCAGTGCAGCACTACCCTCATATGGACTTGGAACACATGAAGTAGAGGATAAAGATTTTATAGCTCCCAAGAGAGTGTTCAGGGTTTTTGCTTGCTCTACTGTTATTAAGACAGGACATGCTTAAAATTCTTCCTCAGAAAGTCTGGTGGAAGCAGGGTTCATAATAGCTTTCTGGAGTGGAAAAGGATAAATATTTAAAGAAAACTGTAAAAGTGGTTTTGAATGGAGTGGGGTGGTTCACTCAGAAAACTGGCATTAAAAAGTTGTTTCCAGCTCTGTGGTGAAATACCATGGAATTGAGACACAAGTGTTAGAAATCCCTGGCTACTCGGGGGGAAGGTGGGTTATCACTTTGAGCAGTGGTCATAAAAGGTTGCAGTGGTTCACCTTTTTAGATGTGTGATGTCGTAGGAGGGTACAGCACAGAAATAGGCCCTTCAGCCCATCTAGTCAGTGCCATCAATAAGTTTTTGTTCTTTTTATTAATGCTCATACTGAGTTCCTGGACTACTTTATAGCCATGAGTCTGCAATGCTGGAATCTGCGGCAACACGAGACATGCTAGAGGTCAGGCAGCATCGATGGGGGTAAATGGATATTAGATGTTCCGAGTCCACACTCCTCTCCGGACTGGAAAGAAAGGGAGAGAAGGATTGGAGTAAGAGATTGCAGGTGGGGTTGAAATAGGCAGGTAAGGGTGGAAATTAAGTCAGAAGCTGGGTGATGGGTGGACGTGAGAAGGGCTGATAGTGATGGAATATGATGTTCAATTGCCCCCCATCACCCTGCGTCTTTCTCCTTCACCTCCCTCTCCCTCTCCCTCTCCGTCTGCCCATCACCTACACACTCCTCCCACAGGTTCCCCTCCCCACCTCCCTCCCTTTATTCCTTGCTCTGCCACTCTTTCCCCTCATTCCTCATCTACCACCTACAAACCTTTGCTCTGCCTTTCTATATTTGGCCATCTCCTGCCTCTTGGGTTACATAGACAGCTTTGGATTCTGTATCAATAATTTTAACTTCTTTCCAGGAAGGTATGGGGGGGGCAAAGTAGAGTGGGTGGGGGGTAGTTGTGAAGGAAGTGGTTGCAAAATATTGCAAAATAATTACTTGAACAAGCCAAGTGAGGTGTTTCTGAAGGTTATTGTGACTCATTTGTTAGATATGAACAAGTTTGATCATGAAATTCTGTTGAAGGCAGAGCATGGAATGAGATGGCCATTCCCCTTTGTAAGGTTGTGCTAGGTGCTTATCTATTTACTGAGAAACAGCACGGGGAAGGGACTAATGGCCTTTTGAGCCACGCTGTCCAGTAATTCTCCACCCCCCCCCCCACAGCACAATTTGCAATGACCACCAGTACATCTTTGGACTGTGGGAGGAAACCCACGCGGTCACGGGAAGAGCGTTCAAACTCCTTAACAGGCAGCAGCAGGAATTGAACCCCGTTCACTGGTACTGTAACATGTTGTGCAGCACTTGCTAGAGTTTTGGGGTACAGTTCCCCACTGGGGTGTTTCCAACACTTTCCTTTTCTAAACAGAGCGGTGTAGAATTTGCTCCCAGTTCCTGGTGGCAGGGGAAGGGAACGAGTATGGTCTGGGGGCAGACGTTGGGCATCATTCCAACAAGCACAGCTCCGCATCAAATTCGAGTCTTGTCAGATTCCTCTATTAAGAATGATGTGTCCAGGGAAAGGAGATTGGAGGCTTTCAGGAATACTACAGCACTTGTGCATGTTGCCGGACCAAGAGCTAGATAATTGATTGGGGAAAAAGTTTAAATCTGTGCTGGAGGAGATAGAATGGTGCCCTTTTTTTTAAAAAGAAAATCTGTTTTCCTGATTGGCTTCAAAGTCAAAGAACAGCTGGCACAGCTGCTGATAGCGAGGAACACCTGCATTGAAGCCTACAAAGAAAATGTAAACATATCTTTTGGCTCTCTTTTTACATAAAAACAGTAAAAATCTCAGTGCTGCCTTGTGTAGTTGTCTGCCTGGAGTTAAGAGTTTTGAGGATGTGGGGTGAGTGGAGCTGGTGGTGCTGGAGTGGGTTCTTGTTTAGGGCTATAAGGTGCAGAAGGAGAACTGTCCCACAAGATTATGGAGGGCACTTTTATAGTGAGTTGCAAAAAGGTTTTTAAAAATGTGATGTGATTTTTAAACAGCATTGATGATAGGCAAGGTGGAATTGGGATTTATTGCTGCTCTTAAATTGCTCTGTTTTTTCCGCAGCCCTCTGGCACACAATAAGCTCTGGACAACATGCCATGAAACATAAAATTAAAATGTGAATTCAACATTTTTTAATTGCAGACGTAAGTACTAGAAACTGCAAAATAACTTTGAAAAGGCAAAACAAGTTGGCTGTGAAGATTGTTGTGACCTATTAAGAGATGTGAGCAAGTTTTGTCAAGAAACCTACAATAGGGCACTCAGGGTTTTAAATCTCTATGCTATTTCAGAAGTGGATTTTTCAATTGCAGCTTTAGTTATTGGTAGAGTGTAACCTGATTCTCAATTTCCAGCTAATTTTCAATTTTGATGTAGATTTCTTTTTTCAGCATGTAAACTCCTTGTGTCATTTCTATAAATGTATTATCATTGCTGAGGTTTGAAGGTACAGAAAGCATTTTACAAATTTCACTTTTGGCCACAAAGTTATCAGATCAATGGCAGTTATAAAAACTAAAGTATAGATTTTTCTCAAAGTACTTTCAGATTAAGTCCAGTCTGTAAATTTCAGCCTGTTGAACAAATCAGTTATTTTCTCTGTAGATTTGCTTTGTAAAGAAGTTTCAGAGTGAATCTACAGATATAAGCAAATAGAATCACCTTATTTAGACTCTGCATGAGGAGCAGTTGCTGATAGGTATGTAATTTTTTTTGACGTGAACTGTGCTGGAGGGTGTTTCCTCTGATTCATTTCCATTTCAGGTCTCTGCTTCCTGTATGACCTTTAGAAAAGGGAAGAATTGATATTTCAACTTCCACATTTACACGTAGTGTCGCCATTATTTCAGTTAACAATTCATTCTTAAAAATGGTTAAACAATCTTTTTCTGCTTTCATATTGATAATCTCACCCAGCAGTGCTGTCTTGATGCTGAAGGTGTTCTTGATAAAAGCTGAAAGCTAGGGATAAATTTCTAAACCTACTAAAATTGTTGACTATTAAGTTGTCTGGAGAACTACTGGCTTTTGCTGGTGTAGCAGTAAAATGAGTGGCCAGGTCCACAAAGATGTGTACAGTATACATTGTGCAAGCTTGCAGCTTCTTTGAATGTCTGCAAGAAAATGAATGTGATGTATACATACCTTGATGATAAAGTTACTTTGAGCTTTGAGCTTGTGCAGCACTTCTGAAAATCAGAACACCATGAATAGGTGATTCGGGCCCTTAACCCTGATATGCCATTCAATTATTCTCAGACCGACCTGTGGCTTTATAACCTTGGCTAACAAAACTCTTTTATCAGTTCCGGTGCAAGCTTTGAATTGACCTAACCTGATCTGGGAAGGAAGAAAAGTGTCTGAATCCCCAGATTGCTAACTTTTGCCACTCAGTGGGTGGTTCTTTCGAGATATTATTGTCCTTGTGCAAAATGAATACAAGATGATTTTATCTCGTCACTGGCCTTGCACGGTGGTTCCTTCCTGCTCTGAGTACATTCACAGCGTCATAAAAGACCAACCACAAAGTGCAGAATTGAATCAGCAGGCAGGATAGCATTTCAGTCAAACCGTGAGCGTTGCCATTGTGATGTGGAGCTGAAGTAGACAATTCAAATCCACTTCTTGCTCCGAGAAACTTTTTCGTTCAATGTAGTCGGGCTGTACTGTTTGAACAGTGATCGAGAAATAAATAACCAGATATTGAAATAATTCAGCATTACTGAGTCATGCCTGTAAAATATCCTCCGTTCTGTTGCCTGATTTTTCTTTTTTCTTTTGGTTTTGAGTTGTGTACCTAGCTTAAACGTTAATTGTTTGCTTAGTAAAATAATCCCTATTTTTCCAGTGAATTCAGTACCCGGTAAATTTTAACTGTCTGCCACTCCTTTTTAAAACCCAGCTTTCAACATTTGCCAGTAATTGGCTAATCATCTGTTGGTTTTGACTATTGTAAATAGGGTGTGCATGAATGTAGTGCTCTGTATCCCTTTCAATAAGGAGATCTGGATTTTTTCAAAGACCAACAATTTAAAAATAGGATTTCATATTTGGCCTTTACTGTGCAAAAAAGGTGTGTGCGTGTGTGTGTGTGTGTGTGTGTATGTATGTGTATGTGTGTGTATATATATATATATATATATATATATATATATAGTGTGTGTGTGTGTGTATATATATAGTGTGTGTGTGTATATATATATGTGTGTGTGTATATGTGTGTGTATATGTATGTGTATATGTATGTGTGTGTATATATGTGTGTGTGTGTATGTATATATATATATGTGTGTGTGTATGTATATGTGTGTGTGTGTGTATATATGTGTGTGTGTGTGTATATATGTGTGTGTGTGTGTATATGTATATATGTGTCGCGAAGACTTTTGCATGGTACTGTAGTGATTTTGTGTATTGCTTTGTACTGCTGCCACGAAGAAAAAACAAATCTTGTGATGGGTGCGATGATAAACCTGCTTCTGTTATGGGTCTTTATTATGGGAAGAAGGTTGGGAAAGGAAAACATGGTTGAGAAAAGGATGAGGGAAGGAGTGGGAAGCACTGGAGAGACATTCTGTAATGATCAACAAACCAATTGTTTGGAATCAAATGATCTTGCCTGGAGTATCATGACTGGGTGTGTCTGCACCCGCACCATCTCCCCACCCCTGCCTCGACCCCCTCCTCTGACACCTGTCCTGCACCCCTCCCACGGCACTCAACCCTTGCTATTTCTAACCTCCTTTGCTCCCACCAGATTTACAAACTTGCCTTCTGCTCCAGAATGTCAAATACAGTACTGTATAAAAGTCTTGGGCATCCTAGCTACATTTTATGTGTCCAAGACTTGTATACATTTTAAGTAGTAATGCTGAGGTGGTTACTGACTTTCCTTCTGTGGCTTTATATGAACTGCAACACTGATATCTTCCTGTTTTCTCTCGCTTCTTTCCGAGAGGAACTGATCTGACCTGGATTTGGTTCCATAGTTGCTGTCTCTCAAAATGCCCTTCCAATATTGTCATTCTGTTTAAGGAGGTTTGGACAGTGCTTGTTGGATCTAGTTAGAAACTTTCAGTTTGAAACGTGATGAATTCAGATCTTTTGAAACTGTAGACCTTGCACTCGACCTTTTGAAGTCATTACGGAACCAGCAACGTATGTTTCTCGAGGGTAGGCCCACGCGCAGAATGGATTTATTCTCTTTGGTACTTCCAGCAGTTCAGGGGCGTGTCTGTTTATCTCGTGGGCTGCACGCAGCATAGTTTTAGCTGTAAACCTGCACTTCCTGCTCCTGCAATTGATTTTTTTTCTCTCGAGGACCTCCCGATCAGTACAGAGATGCATTTCATTCGGGAGGCAAGGGTTAATTTTTAGTAAAGCAAATCTGCCTTGTGCTTAGATGTGTAACCATGATTTAGCAATGAGTACGGGAACATGCGTTTAGTTCCAGCATTTTGTTCTGCCATGGCTGTTCTGAGTTAATATCCTTCTAATCCTTCCCATTTAATTGATTAAGTACTTTAGGATGTTTTCAATATGAGGAGTTATTTATAATGAATGACTTTCTCAGCTACTTTCATTATTCTTAAAGATGGTGTGGCACTGCACTGCTCTAGTGATCTGAGTTTGTTCTTGTCCTCCGGTTTTCTCTGCTCAGTACTGACCACAAATCCCCCTTGACCCCATGGGTCTTCCTGGATGTTCCCATTTCCTCCTCCCATTGATTTGCTTGGTCAGTCAGTTAAATTACCAATTACCCCTAGCGTAGCTGGGGGTGGGGGGGGGCAGGAGAACTGAGGGACGAGTTGATGGCCTGGCCAGGTTTTGAAGGCGCAGTGCTTCTGACTCCCATTCCCCTTCCGTGTAATGATGTTACATTGTCATACCCCCTTCATCTGGGACTTGCCAGTCAGAAGAAATAATTCTCTCCCTTTCTGTCATCTGCCTTTGGCCGTGATTTCTGCAGTGTGGCAGGAGGTGACATAATCCTTGCTCTGTCTTGGTGGGGGGGGGGGCCCCAACCTTTTTTTTTATGCCATGGACCAAAGCCATCAAGCAGGGGGTCTGTGAACCCCAGGTGGGAAACTCCTGCTCCATCCTGGCAATACTATTGCAGCCTTGTTCTGCTCTGAACTTCACTGCTGATCTGCTGCAGGCCGCTAAAAATGGCAAGATAACGGCACGGTGGTTAGTGTGACGCTGTTACCGCGGTGGCAACTCGGGGTCAATTCCCACCGCGGTCTGTAAGGAAATTGTACAGTCTCCCTGTTGTCCGAGTGCTCCAGTTTCCTCCCACCTTCCAAAGATGTCCAGATTGGGGTTAGTAAATTGTGGGCATGCTGACGCTCGTGGACTGTTGCCAGTGAGTTCTTGGGCTGTGGTCATTGAGGCAAGCGATGTATGTTTCGGTGTAGATGCGACAAATAAAGCTAATCTTTTTTTTTCCGCCTGGGGCCCTGGAGTGGTTACCCAAGGCTTCTGTTCAGGTGTTGTGTCTACAGAAGAAAATCCCCAATCATTCCTGTTACTGCATGTAACTGGTGTGAGTAATGATTATCATTTAAAAACTCTTCTGGTTCCCTGGCAAGAAGCTATCCCCTACTGTTCAAAGGGAAATTGAGTAGGTGCAAGACAGAATAATTTGCTGTGCTTTGGGAAATAGGACTGACAGGAATATTCTGTTAAGAACTGCCACTGGGCCAACCAACTGAATGGCTCTTGCTGGTCTATGATGCGTGACTGAAATGGTTTACTCTTCGTGGTTTACTGGGTCAGTTAGGAAAATGGCCAGGTTCAAGGGACACTGAATGGATGGGCAGGAAATGTTCTTCCAGAGTTGCCCACTGTCCGTGCCTGAATTATTTAAAGCGAACAAGCATTGCATGACCAAAAGGCGTAGTCAGTTGGAAATCATTGCTTTTGAAAGGGAATTGCATCAGTACTTGAAGGAAGAAAAGATAACAGGGTTATGAGGAAAGTGTGGTGACGGGAGCCAGCTGCCATACTCTTCCAGCAAGTTAGCACAGACCAAAGAGTCTCCTTCCTTACTGTTCCTGGCTAGTTGTTCAAAATTATATGGCTATTTACTCCAATAATGATGGACGATTTCTGAAATTCAGTCCTTTACAAATCGTCATACAAAAACGATGTGGGCTCTCTGCAGACTTAATCAGAAGACTAATCTTGCTGTCCTTAGCACTCTGGAAAGTCCCAGCTGATCAACTCAGACGTACGTGTAATGTCCTCTTGAGATCTCAAGTAAATGAAAAGCAAAGTTGTAGTTGAATTGAAGCACTTTCTCTGGTTTCATGTATTGTAAACTTGGCATCTTAGCAAATACATCTCGAGTTATGAAAGAGAAGCAGTAAGATGCAGTAGCTAAGGTTCCATTCTTAACCACAGTATTATCTGACTAACCTTGTTCAGCATTTGGAAAGTCCCTGTTTATAACTTGCCGTGAATGGTTTGTAAGTATATGCAACAGGTATCTTTTTACAGCACTTTTTCCCCCCCTCCCCCCCCATTCACACAAAAAGAAACAAGGTCCTTAAGCCTCCTTATTCGAGGTTTTGCTCTCGCATGGATTCGAACTATGAGACATGCACGTGCTTTCAAAGAAACTCTTAAGATCTCAGCTAACACCGACTTTTAGGAATTGTGCAGTAAGTCAGTTAACAAAGGTAAAGAGAAAAGACTGGTTTGCGTTTTAGATTTAAACCTGAGATGTTTAAAATTGTTTGTGTGCTGGGCCTATGCACGCACGCACAAGCACGCACAAGGCAGTATTTAGCAGAAGTAACTTTGGCCTAGGTTTGTGGTGTAAAGGGGGGTGCAGTGCAGAATGGCCTTTGGGTACGAAGCACTATATCTCACCTTTTCTAGTGGCATAACCGTTGTCACCTTGGCCCAGCTCACTTTCAGGCCTTCCTGACACCCGTTTGAAATTGGAATTGAATCTTTTTTTTAAAAGTGCATACAATGTTTTGCATTGGTTTCAGGACTAACTGGGTGCCGTGTAAGTTCCAGCTATTTTGCCACCCCCCCACCAAGAGGGGCAGTTGCAGGATCACAGAGAATGTAGTGCAAGGTATTTGCCGTTGATTTTAGTGAAGTGTGCAGCCCCAGTTTACTTCCAGCTTGAACTCAACGTGTGAATTTACAACACAAGTGCCCTTCTGCACACTGGACTTGGTCCTCGATTGCTTTTCAATTGTCAAATGGAATCTATGTTCCCTGTTTACCCATAACCACCACCCCCCCCCAAGTCTCCCTCTATACTAATTTCTCCTCCGGCTCTCATTCCTGCTCACCACATTATAAACGTAACTTTGCTGGATCAAATAATGACAGCACAAAAAGATCGTTACTTATCTTTTCACCCGTTTATTTCTTCGAGCTCAGCCGGCGAGTGAACTTGGACCCGACATCAGGGAGAGACCTTTTCTCATCTCCCCGGTGGTTCTACAAGTTCACTGCCTGATGTCAGAATTGACAGGAGTTATAAGGCCACTGATACAAAAGAACAATCAGTTTGATACCCATTCCGGTCAAGTCAATGGACTATTGATACAGAAGTACAATCAATTTGTTAGACACTCCGGCCACCTTAATTAAAGAAAAGAATGTCCTACCTGGTTTGCTGGAGCCACAACTTAATGACAAAGATAAGTCAAATTTGTGCTTTAATTAAGAAAGGAATGTTCTGTCTAATTTCCATCAGGTACAGCTTTTTGTCAAAATCAAAAGGTGTGAAAAGCCCAGAGACATCTTATGTGGATCTGGGCGAACTTTAATCATCTTGCTCCAAAGAAGGCAGCTGTGAGACATTACTCAAACACACTGCAGTCACAGACATAGTCAGTACTGAATCCATTGTTTACAGGGATCTGAGAATCCCCCATTCCCTTAAACTTTATCAACATCACCGAATCTGCCGCTCTTCCTTGCTGTGCATCACAGCTGCCCTGCCCACTTCTGAGCCAGAAATTACTACTGAAATCTGCTTTTGTGGGTGTCAGGGGAACTCGAGCCTCTTTGCCCAAGGGGTCGCAAGTAAGTCGGAACATGAGCATCAGCAGACCTTGTAATCAAGCTGCTCACTGTAGCCAATCTTAGCATCCAGATACTCTCTTAGCAACAGCCATCTGCTAGTATTGGGAATCAGTAACTTGTTTTGTAAGTCTCTTTCCCCCCCCCCCCCATTATTTTGACTTCTCAATTTTGGTTACCAAAGCCATATATCTTGTACAAGGACAGAAGGAAGCTGACTGGTTTCCCTTGACCTTCGCTGGAAAGCTCTTTGGGCAAGTTAATTTCTATAGCAGTAACAAACAATCTGCTGGAGGGACTCCGCGTGAGGTAGGAGGGTGGGGAAAGGAGTTATTTTCGTTTTTGGGTGGAAGCCTTGCATCAGTCCAGATGCTGTCTGACTCACTGAGTTCCTCTGACAGATTGTGTGTTGCTCCAGAGTCCAGTACTTGCAGTCTCTCATGCAAAGACCCTTGGTTACGTTAACTTTGACAACAGGTGATTGTAGCTGACTACGTGTCCTATTTGGAAATAAATCAGTTGGCCTTGTGAGGATCATTGTGCTATTTTCAACCAGCACAGCAGAACACCCGACTGAAATACAAGAGCTGAGCAGTTGAAAGGAAAATGCCAGTCAAGGTTACCATATGTGCTTGTGTTAATTGTGGTGGCACGTGAGGAGGAATGAAATCTGGCTTGTGATCTTGAATCATTGTCAGTTTTGTGGTACTCTACGTGACTCAAATCAAGCAAATGAAGGCAAAAAAAAAAAGACGGACACCCCTACCCCCCATTCCCTTCTCCCTTCTCCCCAAAGCCCTGGTTCCGGCGATCGTGTTGCAGCCTCCGCCCCTCTCTTGCATCTTTGTACTGGCCGCCTTCCCTCTGTGCTCCCGACCATTCCTTTTGCCTTTGCTTGAAGTTCTTGCAGCAGTGTACTTGTTGCCCCAGTCAATGGAGAGTTGGCTGTCTCTGCAGAGAAAAAGTAAGCTACCTCAGGGGACTAGGTGGAAGTCAAAGGAGGAATTGTGCTCGGCCGAATTGATTTTATTTGTATTGCATTGTAACAGGTAGTGACAGCTTCCACGAAATAAAGTTTCAGTGTCTGTCACTGATAGGTTTGAAGTTCTGCAGTCACGGTGTGGTGAATGACTCTGCAGCTTGCTTGTTAAAACCAACCATGTGCAAGCAGTTTCAGTTTACTCCACCAAGAATTCAGTGATTTTTTTTTCAAATTACGGCCTTATCCTCTGCTGAATGAGTCTGAGTTTTAGTTGTTTTTTTAAAAATTTGTCTGCTGCATCCCTCTCTCATTCTCTATTTCCTGAAAGACCATTAGACACAGGAGCAGAATTAAGCCATTTGGCCAATTGAACCTGCCCCGCCATTCCATCATGGCTGATTTTAATTTCCCCCTCAACCCCATTCTCCCTGTAATCTTTGGTATCCTTACTAATCAAGAACCCATCACTTTGAATATACCCAACTACTTGGCTCCACAGCCATCTGTGGCAATGACTTCCACAGATTCGCCACCCTCTGGCTTAAAGAAATTATTCCTCATCTCTGTGCTAAAGGGACATCCTTCTATTCAGAGGCTGTTCCCAAAGAGTGATCAAATGATCCATTACTCACTGCCTATACTTGCTGTCCATTCTCTACAGGTCTGTAAGCACAGATCACTCTTAAATATCCTTTCTCCTTCCTCGAGAGATTGTCTTGTCTCCCCTCTCCTGCTGTTACTGTTCTAATTGGGTTTGGAATCTAGTACCTGAATTCAGATTCCTGAATATCATGGGCAGGAAGTTCTGCTGCTGAGGCCTCCGCTGGTCAGAGTTGATCACGGGCAGGAAGTTCTAGTATATTGAAAAGGCGCACACATGGTAGCAGTTGCATCCTGGTGGCCAAAAGCAATTACTGCTCATGACCGGGGTCTGTAACACTGAATACCACCCAGTCATTAGATCCAAGACTAGATGTGGTGGTTAAAATTACAAGCCATAGGCTTACTCAGGTTCTGAGTGCTGGATCAAAGATGAGGGTCGTGGGCACGAGGGATTGGATCTTGTGGTGGAGGGATTTTGTGTGTTAGCTACTGGGGTCACCAATGGAATATTTGTAGAACATACAAAGGCGATACGCATGAGTAAATGGAATTGACGTCCATAGATTTTGCAAAATTCATACCAAATGTAATAAAATATAAAGCCCATTGTCTTTAAATATCTGGCTAGGCCATCTTAAGAAAACTGAAAGTTGAATTTGAAATCTGGCTAACTGATGTAAAACCTTTTAAACAATGCAGATAGAAACATTGAGCAAAATTTCAGGATTTCTGTTATACTTCAGGCACCAAAGTCTTGTGTGCGAATGGGATGCTCAGTAGGCAGACCACAGTTGTACTACCTGCTGTGCACTGTTATAGAAATTTACAGAACTTAATCCATCTTGTCCATCCCTGCCAGAAAGTTATCCAGCTCTCGGTCAGTAACTTGGTATGTGACATACATGTCCATCCAAGTAGTTTTCAATTGTACTTTGGCTATCCATCCCAGATAATTAGTCCTAGAGTTAAGAAACAAATAAAGAATTTATTTATTTCTCCTCTTGACTACTTCTACCATTTGCCTGTAATATATATATATATTGCTCTTTTTTTTGGGGGGGGAGCGGTTTCTATATCATTCTTCTAAAGGAAGTATCGCCTTTCTATCAACTTTATATAGGCATCTCAGGATTTTGCATGCCTCAATTAAATCTGCCCAGGTATGCTTGCAGTACTTGAAAATTAAGATGGTTCTGGATTTCATTTGAAAATACTCTAATCCATTGGACAACTGTCTATAGAAAATTAGAAGTCTTTTAGCTGAATCCATAGAGTCGTGGGAAAGTACAGCACAAAACAGGCTCTTTGGCTCATCTAGTTTGTGCCAAACCGTTTAAGCTGCCTACTCCCATTGACCTGAACCAGGACCATAGCCCTCCAAACCCCTACCATCCATGTACCCATCCAGACTTCTCTCGTATATTGAAATCAAGCTCGCTTGCATCACTTGTGTTGCCAGTGCATTCCACACCCTCACGACTCTCTGAGTGAAGAAGTTTCCCCTCATGTTCCCCTTAAACTTTTCACTTTTCACCTTTAACACATGACCTCCTGGTTGTGGTCCACCCAGCCTCAGGGTAAATGGAAGCAGACTGTTTCCATTATCTATGCCCCTCATACTTTTGAATACCTATATCAAACCTCCATATTAATATGCACACGACCTGCTTGCTGTCCTTGCTTTTTGGATCAGCACTTAACCCCCAGCTTGTTTTTACTCCAGAGTAGATGGCAACCAATTGCAACTGATACTCTTCTATATATCAAGAAGAAACTGATGTGGATGTCTGCAGGACCTGGTGAAGGTGCAACAATTTCAATTGTGGCTGTTCCCATAATCAGTGATCTGTTTGCTCCTGTTGGTTTAATTTGTGCTCTGTCATTGTCTCGTACATTACAAGCACAAGGCAGCGGCCAGACTCCATTGATATCATCATATTGCCATCATTAGTCAGTTCATCACCATCTTCTCAAGGGCAACTAGGGATGGCTTAGCTGGTGAAGCCCACGTCCCGTAAATGAATAAAACAAAAACATGATTTACAGTTGCATTTTATGGATTTTGTATCTGCTGTTTTTGGGGATGATATTTTAGTCAAAGCAGAATCAGGTCAGAATGATCCTCTCGTAAACACTGAAATAAGTAAATGATAAGGATTTTAAAAAGTTAGTTGGCTACCGTTATATTCAAATGTTGAAAATTCTAATTCGCTGCATTGGACCGATGTCCTGAAAATGTATTAGCAGTGATTGTACCATTGGCTCTTTTTCACAGCTGGTATTTCAAACTGCCTCTTAAATTATAAGGGCATCATAAATATTTAATCCCGGAGAAGACACTGAATGTTTAAAAGAAAGTTGTAATGTGGTATTGGCTTTCCATGGTGGGCCAGACTTGCGAAAAGGCCAATTCTAACCCAGACAGGGATGTATGTCACTTGTATGTGATGAATCTACAAACGTAATAAAAGCTAATAAATTCCAGAGTCCCATTGAGTGCGATTGGAATGGTGAAAGCAGTTATAACTCTGTTCTGAAAGTTTGATTGCAGTTGTTGGGAAGAGGAAGTGTGTAGGTGTATGTACACTATGGAGCCCAGCTGCCAGTGCTGACTTGTTAATATGGCTGAGGTTTTCAGTTGAAGCCTTTTTATTTCTCAGTGTGATGATGTTATCAGAGATGTTTCCATGGCAGTCAGTGAGGTTTCTTAGAAACTGGCTGATTTCTGCCGACTGAGGAGGGCTTTTACCTGTCTTTCTCTTACTACTGCTTCAGCTTTGCACGGTGACTTAACCTAGGGAGAAGTTTGTCGAAGAAGATAAGCAAAGTGACAGTCGAAATAAACAATTAAAATCAAAGTTCAAAGTACATTTATGATCAAAGGGTGTAAAACAAGGGAGATGGTGATGGACTTTAGGAAGACTATGCCTGCACTGCTCCCTGATACTATTGTTGGTGAGGACATGGATGTGGTGAGGACCTACAAGTACCTGGGGGTGCACCTGGATGACATTTGCGTGGAGCGTGTGTACTAGAAGGGTCAGAGTGGCCTTTACTTCCTGAGGAGACTGAGGTTCTTTGGAGTATGCAAGCCTGTCCTTCACATGTTCTACCAGTCTGTTGTCGCCAATACAATCTTCTATGCTGTGGTGTGCTGGGACAATGGCATCAACATGGATGATGTCAACAGGCTCAATAAACTTGATTAGAAAGGCTGGCTCTGTTATAGGAGTCAAACTAGACACACTGGAGGTTGTGGTAGAACAAGGGACACCACAGAAAATTCTGGACACTGTTTCTCACGCTCTGCACGTGACCTTGGCTGAACAAAGGGGTACTTTCAGTAATAGGCTAAGACAACTGCACAGCTCCAAAGAGCACTATACGAGGTCATTCTTGCCCTCGGCCATTAAGCTCTATAATGTGTCAACCTATAGCCAGGGAAGTGATGACTCCCTCCTGTTAGATTGTTTGAGGTAACTTTTTTTTATTCTTTCTTACTTTTCTTCTAATATTTGTATATCTGTGCACTTGTAATGCTACTGTGACACTGCAATTTGCTTTGGGGTCAATATCTATCTATCTATCTATCTGTGCTGTATATGACCTTGAAATTCGACTTCTTGCAGGCAGCCATAAATCAAAGAAACACAATAGAACCTGTTTTATTTAAAAAAAACCCACACAAGACCATCAAATACCCAATGTGTGAAAAAGAACAAACAGTGCAACAATAAAAAGTAAAGGAGTGACCTTAACCGCAGAGTCCCCGAGAGTGAGTCCTTAGTTCTGTGCCCGTGGTTTCAGGCCACATTTGCCGAGCCAATTCAGTGCTGAAGCACCCTGATCAGATTGCACAAATAGCAGAAAAGAGGTGAACGATAACACCAGCTGAGTCCACAGCTGCAGAGCACGTTCAGCGCTGAGGCGAGCCCGCCCAGAAGCCCGAAGGCAGCAGGGTACAGCTGCTCCAAAACCTGGCCCCATGGCACTAAAGACTCCGGCACCCTCTGCCCACCAGCGAGAAGAGACTGGTCCAACACGGGCAGATGGTGCTGATCACCTGTCCGTTTTAGTTTTCTGCTCTCGTCCCCGATGGTTTTAATTTTGTCCAGTGCTTTAATCAGTGAAGAGTAATGGAGTTGACCAGGAGTTCATGTCCCACCAATGGGAATCGCCGCAGTAGACACCGCCACGGCGACGGGCATAGCTGCACTCTCCGCCCTAATCCACGCCAAATCCCTCAGCAGGTTGCAGAAGCGCCAGATGATTTAGTCAGCTCGAAAATGCATTTGTGAAAGCAACTTTATAAGCTACAGTCAATGCCAGTTCAGAAGAGGAATATCTAGTAGTTTTGTAAGCTGCCTGCAAGACGTCACTGTCGGTAGCTGGTGCTATGTTATCATTTTACCCGAAAGCAGTGCCTGTGGTGTTGTTCGCTAATTACTGAGGCTTTGAAAGAAGCTTGCTGAATGCTGTACATAAAGCTGAACTTGAAACCATGTTTCCAGTGTGTCCCCTCTAAATTCTCCAGAGAAATTACTGACTGAGGACAGCAAAAGACTTAAAAATCTGGACGTTTCCAATGCTGCGCATGCAGCCAGCTTGAAGAGCGTCAAAAATGTCTGAAACAACTGTAACCAAATGGAGAAGGTGCAAGGCTATTGCAGCTCAGGGCGTCAAGTGTTTGGAGTTACAATGTGTTTTATTTGTTGCACTATTCTTGGTAACCTCTAGAGACTGTTGTGCGTGGAAATCCTCAGGATCAGCAGTTTCTGAGATGCTCAAACCACCCCGTCTGCAACCAACAATCATTCCACTATCAAAGTTACTTGGAATCACATTTCTTCCCCATTCTGATGTTTGGTCTGAACAGCATCTGAACCTCTTGACCATGTCAGCATGCTTTTGTGCATTGAGTTGCTGCCACATGGTTGGCTGATTAGATATTTGCATTAGTAAGCAAGCGTACCTAATACAATAGCCACTGACTGTATATGCTTTTAATAATTGATTTTTGTGGTATCTTTTTTATCATGCTCAGCAGAGATTAAAGGACATCATTCTCGGAACTCGTCAGTCACTTGATCTCTCAGACATGATTAGGCTTTAAACTTGTGTTATGGCTGGGCATCTTTGAAGCATGTCTTTAAGAAAGGTTTGTAAAGAAGTTGATTAAAATGTTTTTTCCCCTAACACCGTGAATTGCTGCAAGGCCAAAAATAGAGGACTCTAGTTATCTGAGATCTTAATGAAACAGCTTTCATGTTGCTTCTTCAAAGCCTGCAATAATTACAATTCAGTATGAAGATGTCACATCTATTGGCCTCTAAGCCTTTTGCACTCCCTGACTAATCAGTCTGGAATAAAATACTGTTCCTGCCAAAAGGGAAGACTAGTTCAAAAATCTCTCAGGTAGACGAACTTTAAAATCCCACATTAAGTAATGTGTGCTGCCTTTTGCTTAATTTTTGCTCCCTTCAGTAACTTGGGTGGCTTCCAGAAAGCTGCCAGCATCTGCAGATTTTCTTGTGTGTGTGCCCTTAAATCTAATTTAAGTAAATATTTGACAGTAGCCATGGTTGTGTACATACAGAACTGCTGAACATCATTTTCACTGGCAAAGGTTGATAGTTCGTTAGTCTTGGGTACGGGGCTTCTGTAAGTCCAATGCCTGACTTTATTGGGACCTAGTCAACAATTCCTCCATGGTGTCATGGAGCCTCAGCAGGTCCCACATCATTTCTTGGAGAGGATTGAGCTATTTTACTGCTTCAATTGACCCCACATGGAAAACTGGATGCTTCCTGTCCTGATTTTTGTTTGGGTGGCATAGGAATGGAACGTTGTTTTGCTCCTCTGAATCCAAAAGTGCATCATCGTGTATTGCCATTAGATTAAAGTGATGTGGAATAATGCTACGTTGCCTCTATCCAACATGATACGATGAAAGCTTTTGTCAGCCCACAGACCAGAAGCGGTGTTCAAGTTTATGGTCATGGGCATACATTACCCAGGGTTTAAAAAAAATGCCATGATCAAAGATTCAAGAGATTCATTTATTATAAATTATGCAACCTTGAGATTTGTCTGCTCACAGGAAGCCACAAAGTAAGAAACCCGAAAGAACCCAATTCAAAAAATAAAGACCAGTGCAGGGAAAGTGGGGGTGGGGGGAGAACACAACTTATGCAAACAACAGCATTCCAAGCCAAATTGAGTCCATAGACCTGGAGTCAGATCAGTCTGGAGTAGGCTCAAGCCTCTGTCTCAGTTCATCAAATTAACAGGGTAATTGCTAGATTATGGTTATAAAACCTTTTCATCAGCCCTGTATGTTTTGGAAGTTGTGTAGCTGATCTGTCGTCAATTCTTTGACATAAATTAAGCTGGCCACCTTTTCCTCTGCCTGTCTTGGCTCAGAGCGATGCTGTGTTTCCAGTGCTGGTTTGGTATTGTTACAAAGAGCTCTGCCCTGCCATTTGCCCTCTGTGGTATTAAGCCCTGAGGTGAACTGAAATACAAGCCCCTCCATTCTTCACTTGGATAATAGGTCAGATTCTGATTGCTGGAATTAAGCTAAGTGCGCAAACTGATGGCCTCATGCCTGTGAACTATAAAGCACTTGGCACCAGTATTGAAGCTTTGTAAATAGGTCCTGAATCTGAATTTGATTTGTGCGATGGTGCAGGTTGGCCATCTCCGTCTGTTCACTGGAGAAATTTGAACTTGGTTATGTGTGGCGTGGCAGCGAGCTGATATTATTTGGACATCTGATCGAACATGAAGGAGTACACAAGTGTGACTATTCACAGTTAGGTACTGCCTGTTACTGGCATTTAGGGCAGCAAATGCTGTTTCTGTAACAATTTTCTTTTGACAAGTCGGAGTTGTCGGCCTTGAGCTGGAGGACTGTGGACCACTCAGTCTGGCCTCTACCCTTCAACCTGTTTGCCATGGGTGACCCTACCAAGAGCCAAAGCATAAAGCCCTGACTCCAACCAATATAGCTCTCTGGGTTATTGAGGCATGCAAGCCTCCAAACCCTACAAGAAGGTTTTGGCCCTCTTGGAGGGTGACTATTCACAATTGCATTTACTTCAGGTTTTCTGACAATAATGTAATCTCACTTTAACGGAAGTGTGGGCCACAGAAGCTCACTTGGGACTGGCACATTGAAGCCTTTAAGTACTCAGTCCCATGTGTAATGTTGAGAGACCCTGTGAATACTGAATTGCTTTCAGCTTTCAAAACACATGAGCCTTTGTTTGCCCTAACATCTGCAAAGACCATGACCAGCACCGTGCATTGCTTCTGACTCTGAACCAAGTCTTAGAATAAATACAAACAAACAGAATGTTGTTTTAGCTCGGGTGCAGAAATCTATAAAGTAAAGCGCTCTGAAGTTGTACTTGGAGATAAATGTATCCTTATACTACAAATGCAGTGAAATGAGTTAATGTGCTGTCATTTCTTTGTTTGAGAATACTTTCCTTTTCCTGTTTACTTGCATCTTCCTGTGTTGATTTCAGGTATGTATTCAAGTCCAATATTTTTGGTTGTATTCTACACATCCGTTCCTGCCAAACCACAATGGTTCACTGTTGATGCAGACTGTCCTCTCCAGTTCTTTTGTCAGAGTGCAGACATTTTGTAAAGTGCAGCGGAAGCTTCTAAATGTTCTAAGAGTTTAAAGTTCCTTAATTTCATTCGTGCATCTTTAGATGGAAAAAATAATGAATCCAAATGAATTTTAATGAAATCGTTCCTCCTTTCAATTAAAAAAAACAGTTGAGCTCTCTGTCAGTAGGTTTGTAATTACTTAACAGGTCCATGTATCTTGATAAAGCTGACATACTAGAAAATAGGTAGCAAGCAGCTTACTTTTTTCAGTTGGTTCCACTTAAAATCAGAGAATGTATACCAGAAATTCTTACTCACCTCAAAGAATGAATGACAGAAAAAAAAGTAAGAACCCCAAAGCTCCCGTCCCCCTGCCACACACAAGCAGCACCAGCAACCTTTCTCCTCACCCCACTTAATCTAGTAGAAAGCAACAGCACTCCCACCACCCACCGTGCAAGCGAAGTCCCAAAGAGAGACCGTGGTCTACAGTCCATCAAAAACTTCATGAAGTCTGGAGAAGTCTAATGAAGTGTAGTTGCTACTCGCCCTTTCTTGCCTGAACAGCTGCCAGCATGCAGAGCAAAGTTCAAACTACCACAATTTTCGGTGTGACAGTGACTGGGGTAATCAGCTCTGATGGTATTGATTGTGACCCAGGACTCTGCGAGTAACTCCTTGCTTCTTGAAGTTCATGGAATCCTTTTATGACCATCTGAGATAGCAGACAGGAGCTATTTTTACATTCCCTCTGTTGCCTGTTACAACTTGGTACTGCAGTGGACTATCAGCATAGAGTTCTGTGCAGAAGGCTAAAACTCTGAGACAAGTGTTCTCACTTAGTCACTTATAGCTAACTGAGAGTTCTCACTTCTCACTTAGCCATAATTGATACGATACCATAGTTCATCAGCCAGAGCTTTGAATAGTATCTCAATCAGACCTGGTGAAGAGTCTCAGCCGGAGATGCCAACTGTTTACTCTTTTCCGTAGATGCTGCCTGACCTGCTGAGTTCCTCCAGCATTTTGTGTGCGTTTTGCTTTGGATTTCCAGTGTCTGCAGATTTTCTTGTGTTTGTGGATCTCATAATCAGTGTTTGTTGCTATTGCTGGCCACATTCAAAAACTCAGGAACCTGACTGATTTCTGAATGTTGCATTGGGTATTACAGAATACAGTATGTACTTTCACTGTATTGTTTAATATTGAAAATTACCGGATTTTTCGAGAACCAGCTTCTCCAAACATTGCTGTTAGTGTGATGAAATAGTGCAGTGGTGTATTTTTAAAATGCAAGCTGGGGATGTGAATTTGTTTCTTGGCATTAATGACCCACTAAACATGAAAATAGCACTTACAAGCAGATAATACTGGGTCAAATTGTTAATTTTTCTTTATTTGTAGACTACTCAGCCACGAGGGACCACAGTAAAAATCTGTAAGATACAAATAATGAAATTCAAATGAGAGTGTGCTGAAGATACCAGGAGTTAACTTGGAACTACAAGTGGGAAAAGTTTGATCTTGAGTTGTTATATTGCCAGTAGATTTGTAGAGTTGCT
The DNA here is from genome assembly GCF_963921235.1 of Mobula hypostoma. NCBI lineage: Eukaryota > Metazoa > Chordata > Chondrichthyes > Myliobatiformes > Myliobatidae > Mobula > Mobula hypostoma. The sequence goes on from NC_086123.1 coordinate 21,449,856, forward strand.
CCATAAATAAGGTGAACTGTAAAACTTGTTCCCTCACTTTCAACTTGAACAAATTTGTTTAGTGCAGAGTTGGAAATGTTACCGGTATGAGAGAGCTACTTCCTGCCGCAAGTAGTCTTCCATTTTTGACCACCTTGAATCTTTATGCTTGCAAAGCACAGCTTGGGCAGCTTGTCTTGGTGGAATCTGCTAAATCTAGAAACTCAACACAATTCGTGTGTTTTTATAGCAGATAAGAAGACCGCAGTGAATGGGGATGGGCAATAGGTTCATCTAATCCACTTAGTCAAAAAGCAATCATATCTGCTGTTTCTGAATATTAAATGCCTTCAGGTTTCCAATCTTTTGCACGTTCATTTGATATGAGATATCCGGCTGGTGATGTAATGGCACTGGACCAGACTTTGAGGCAAATGTTCGTGAGTTCGAATCTGGCCGGCTCCTTGCAAGCTTTCCATGTGTGCTGTGTTGAGTGTTCAGCTAGCAACTGGGCCTCATTTATATATAAAAAAAAGAAGTGACGTTCTTGGAAAATGGCAAAAATTCTGCCTTACGCAAGGTGAAGAAAGGAACAACAATGATTTGATATTTGAGTGCTATTTTCATAATTATTATGGAATGTGATTCCAAGTGAGAATTCAGTAAGTCCTTTTTCCAAATCGTTTGTGCCACATGGTCAAAAGAGAAGTGTTATTTGAAGTACATTTATTATCAAAGAATATATAAATTATTCGGCTTGAGATGTGTTTGTTTATAAGCAGCCACAAAGCAAGAAACCTGACTGACCCAATTTTAAAATAAAAAGGACCCTAACCACCTCAAACTGATTATCTTCAGTTACAAATGTGAAATTCTGCAAGGGTTTTTCCCTTCTAAGTAGAATAAGTTTTTAAGTTCGTCAGGTGCCCAACCTGGTGAGACGAAGGAGGGGCCAGGCTCGGAGTCACCCCATAGTGCCCGGAACCTCCAAGTGTTGCAAACTAATCCCTCGAACATGAAGTCTAACAGGAGGCGGATCAAATGGCCTGCAGCTAACATGACTTCACTGTGGAAGCAGTTTGATGAAGATGTTAACCAAATTCTGGAGGCAACGGCGAAGGGAGGGGTTGATAGGAAGCTGCAAGCCCAGTGGAGGTTGGTTGTAGGGGATTCGTAGCCCGTTCCTTAGTGAGAGCCTTCAGCATTTTGGGCATTGAGGGGGAGAGGAAGAGGAGAGCCATCCGCAGTACCACTGATGCGGCAGAGAGGGCCTCAAGATGGCTGTGGCTCAAAAGAGGGGAGCCATGGAGTCATAAGTAGCTAGCCACCTGGACACAAGCTGGGGTCTGATCAGCCCCAGCTGGGTCACCTAGAGGAGGTTGTATGATGTTGAAAGACCCGAAACACCCGATGATTCCAGGAACATCACTGAAGATGTGTCCAGAAGCATCAATAGATGTATGTACATAGCAGGAAGTCCTTTTTATGGAAGCTAACTTATAGTCATAGTCATACTTTATTGATCCCGGGGGAAATTGGTTAAACTATTTACTATTCAGGTTCACTACTTATGCAGTGAAAATAATTCCTATCCAAGTGTGTGATGCATGATAACACATCATTTTATCTCCATCTTTATGGATTTGTATTGGGATTGAAATCTGTTCAAGGAATTTTTCTTTTAACTGACTTCCATTTTGTTTGCACCTGGTTGCAATTGAGAACTGAGGAACTGTAAAGAAAAAAAAAATGTGACTGTTGTGGCCATATTTTGAAGTAGTGACTGCATTTACTGCAAGTTACTGCATTTCATCATGGAACGGTTTATATAAACACAACCACATATTGTCATGTGTAACAGTTTTACTGCAGTAGTCATACTTTTTAGTTAGCCGCCCTCTCTAGCCACAGTTCAAGTTCAAAGTAAATTTATTATCAAAGTACATAATATACAACCCTAAGGTTCATTTTCTTGAGGGCAGACTTAGTGAAATAGAATCAGTGAAAGATCACACCAACTTGGGTGTTGATCCAGTATGCAAAAAGCAGCAAACTATGCAAATACAAAAAAAAAAGCGATAAATAGTGAACATGAGATGAAAAATTCTTGAAAGTAAGTCCATGGGTTCTGAGAACGTTTCAGTGATGGGGCAAGGGAACATAGAACGTAGAAATCTACAGACATTAATTTGAGTGAAGTTATCCCCTTTGGTTTAAGAGCCTGATGGTTGAAGGGTAATAACTGATCTTGAACCTAGTGGTGTAAGTCCTGAGGCTCCTGTACCACCTTCCTGATGGCAGCAGTGAGGAGAGAGCATGGCCTGGGTGGTGGTGGTCCCTGATGATGGATGCAGTTTTCCCTCAACAGCTCTTTGCGTAGATGTACCCAGAGTGGGGAGGAGGAGAGTGGACCGATCAAACAGGGGAGCCACACGCTGAGGTCTGGGTCTAGTGGCAAGAGGTGTCCTTCCATTGAACCATATTGTGGTGAGAAAATGCCTGGGGGTTTAAGTGAGCAAGTTGAGCTACACGGAAAAAGATTGTGTTGCAGGATGGTAGGTGGTGGGAGCAGAGAGAGAGTTTTGGTCGTTATTAGTGTACTTACAGCATAGGAGCTGAGAGTTGTCTGGTACAGGCTGCTGACTTGCCTTTACTTATTAAAATGCTTTGTGCCGTGAGTTTTGAAGGTGAATAAATGGCTGCAGTGAGCAGGTCTTTCCCTTGAATCATCAATTTCTGCACTCTAGCAGTGTGACAGAAAGTACAACTGAAACAAACCCTGGAAGTCAGTTACTCAACAAGAACTGGGGGAATTCCCCCTTTTTGCTTGAAAAGCCTGTCTGCAATATTTTTCCCCTCTTTCTTTCTCTTGTGAAGCCATTTCTACTGTCATCCACCAATTTCAATGTCAGCTGCTTTCATATTGTGTTTGTGTTTCAATGCTTGTCTTTCATGGCTGAAAGCCGTACAGTTTGGCTTTGAGTAGATCTGTGATGGTGTACCGTGCCTCTGCTCAGTTTAAAGATGATCTCTGCTGCCTTGCCTCCATGTACTCGGTGTGGCTTACAAACTTTTTTCTCTTCCTGTGGTTTAGCACATGTTTCTTTCAGCTTTTTTTGATCTTCAGTAACTACTTGTACATATGAAAGCTCAATTAACAGCAAAATGAGGTTCCATGTGATTTTGTGCCTGATTGACTGAAAATACTGTTTTTGGAGGTGGGTGGGGGCAGGGTAGAGGAGATGGAGTTCTCTAGAAAGCTGCAAAGTACGGAAAAATCATCAGATGTCATGCCATTTGTTGTTTTGCAAGCATTTAAACATGTGGCAATGAGGTTTATCCAAAAGGAAGTGTTCTGGTCCACTGATAATTCCAGTGGTTTATGAAGCACTCTAGTGATATACTGTAAGCCATATAGTTTAAACAAATGGTAGAGAAATCCACTGTTTTGCAATTAGTTTGCTGCTACTTAACCACATTGTTGGGCCATCCATACTTCAAACCAGAACGATGTAGGAGCAGAATTAGGCCAAAGGGTGAAATGATACAGTTCACTTAATGCTTGGAAAGTTTGTAGAACATTTTGGGATTAATTTGGAGTAGCAGTCGTGTTGCGTAAATTGGCAAACAGCTCTTGTGATGAGAAGTATCTTCAGGGCAAGCAATTCCAATGCATGTCGGCCATTCTTTGTGTTCTATTTAAGACCATAAGATATAGGAGCAGAATTTGCCCATTTGGCCCATTGATTCTGCTCTGCCATTTTGTCATAGCTGATTGGTTTCCCTCCTCCTCTCCATTCTAAATGCACGTCCCTCTATCCTGAGGCTGTATCCTCTGGTTTTAGACTCCCCTCCACCATAGGAAACATCCTTTCTAAATCTACTTCGTCGAGGACTTTCAACATTTAATCAGTTCCCCGTTCTGAGTTTCCCTGTGTGTTCCATTTCTTTTAACTTGCTTTTCCCTTAAGATTTTTTTTTTTGGTGACGCGATTCTTGTGCTTTTACGCAAATCGCTTATTGGTCCGAGAAATGCACGTGAGCAGGAATGACCAAGGAATGGAATTGAAACCGAGAATTTCTGCTATTACACATGATAAAGCCCACAAGTCAGATGGGGATTAAAGCAAAAAAAAATTGATGAACAGCCAAAATGATTAAAATAGATTTTTTTTTTCTCTCCCTCTTCTCTGCACGATCATCCTTCCCTCATGTGCATGAAAATTTTTTTATATGTGCATGAGGGGGCATAATTTTTGAGTGATTGGTGGAAAGTATAGGAAGATGACAGAGGTCGGTTTATTTTTGCACTGTATGATGGGTGTGTGGAGCCCCTTGCTAGAGTGGTGGTAGAGGTACGGTCTATACATCAGGGACATTCAAGAGATTCTTGCCATGTGGGTGATGGAAAACTGGCAGGCTATGTGGGAGGGAAGGTTTAAATTGCTCTTAGAGGAGATTGAAAAGTTGGCACAACATCGTGCCTTTACTGTTCTATGTTCTAAACTTGATGGTGATTCTGCTTGAGTGGCTATTAATGGGGGAGGAAGGCGAGTGATAACCACCACCACTCCTCCAACTCGTAGGTGGTCTGATGTGTTGGGATATCTACTTGCCCCATAGTTTTGCAGTTGGTTTCCCCTGAGCCCCGTGGCCAGCCAGTGTGAGGTCTTAACTCTGAATCCAGGCTGCACTTTAGGAGGGAAGATTATTCCGATCGCCGCGGTTAGTGTGGCGCTGCGACAGCTCCGGGAACTCTGGAGTTCGGAGTTCAGTTCCGGTGCTGTTCCGTAAGGAGTTGTCTGTGCGTCCTCTTCCCCCCGCGACCGCGTGGGTTTTCTCCGAGTCCTCCGGTTTCCTCCCGCGGCCCAAAGACGCAGCGGGTAGGTTGACCGGTCGTTGTAAATCGTCCCAGGATTGGGTTAGGGTTAATGGGGTTTGTCGGGGGCTGCTGGGACGGTGTGGCCTGAGGGTCCAGAAGGACTTGCACCGCGCTGTATCGCCAAAATTTAAATAAAATTATTAGCCAGAGGGTGGTGAATCCGTGGAATTCTTTGCCACAGAGAGGAGGCCCAGTCACTCCGTATATTTAAAACAGAGGTCGATAGGTTCTTGATAGGTAGGGGAATCGAAGTTACGGGGAGAAGGCAGGAAAATGGGGACGAGAGGGTTCATAAATCAGCTACGATGGAACGGTGGAGAATACTTGATGGGCCGAATGGCTTAATTTTGCTCCGATGTCTTAGGTTAAATAGCAGACTGTAGTGCCTCAAAACTCAAGGAGGAGAGAGGCAGCAGACAAATCTGTGGGAAAGAAATGGCTTCAGTCACATAAACAGCAAGTAAAAGCCATGTGATACGACTTATGAATTCTTTCTCTCTTATCATGGCTGGTTCTCCTGCACTCCCCCAATAACCAACACCCTGCCATTTACTCCCCCTCTAAATCACTTCCAGCGGCAGTGAAATGTATTAAAATCCAGGTCCTGCATTCTTGTCTTTCCCTTCTTCAACTTCAACAGGTTTTGTCAGTGCACATTATTTATACTCTAGTTAGCTAAGCTAATTCCAGATTTTCTCTGCATTGTTTACGCTAGCAAAAGCACCAAGGGAGGCAGAATATAGCTTGGGTGACGCTCTGGCAGTTGAAAAGCCCGCCTGTGCTGCTTGTTTAGAAAGCAGAGTCGTTGAGGTTTAAGTAGGTTCATGTTCAGAAGGTACATGCATAGATTAGTAATTTAGCTAGAATGACATTCTTCAAGAGGGCAAATTCGATAGGCTGGGATGGGATGAATTGATAAGCAGTATTTTGTGGTTTCACTCTCCTTAGGGACAAGAGCTTAGACAAACAATGCAGTCTTTATTTAACTGGACAGCATCTGAAACATTAAAATGTTAAGTATTAGAATGTGTGTGTGACAGCAGCTTTATTTGTGCAGTGGTTACATAATAGCAGTTTGGAATTGTTCAAGCAGCTTGCCCAGTGCGTTGGACAGTGTCCCTTTCTCCAAAGGATAGGTAAACCAACACTAGTGTCCCGTTTTCCAGACCAACAACCCCAGCATCAAGACTCTAGTGATGTTCACTTGCTCACAGACAGGTCATATCGCTCACAAAACTATTGTGAGGCTCCTGAAATGGGGGCTTCCTGTGACAGAGCTTGGAATAAAGATTCGAGGATGAGCTCAATGCTTCAAAAGTACGCAATAACCCAGTTGAACTCCTAGTTGTCCCTGGGCTATGTCTGCTCAAAGGAGTATTGGTCTTGAGAACCTCAAACCTTTACATTGGGAATTATACAGAAGTCCTGAATGAATGTTGGGAAGAGTGACCAACCTCAAACTGTCCTCCCCATGGCCTTATCAGATATCTCATGCCCATGAGGTCTCATGCCCATCTGGGAAAGAGTCTGTACTTCCCACCTTGGCCTCTTTTGTTACCACAGAACCCTCAGAATTGGATCATAAAGCAAACCTTCCTTGAAGAGAAGAGGCTCCCTGGGAACAAAACGAAACTGTCACAATCATCCACTGCAAAAGATTAAAGGCTTTAAAAGGTTTCAAAGGTTCATTTATCATCAAAGTATGTATGCAGCATACAACTCTGAGATTCGTCTTCTCCAAATAGCCAAGAAACAAAGAAGACCATGACAGTCATTCAAGAAGTATCAACACCTCCCCTGCAAAAAAATTTTGCAACCCCAAACCCCTTCCCTCACACAGGAAAAACTAACAGATCGCTCCACACAGAAAATGGCAACAAGAATAGCAAATCCCAAACCCCCAACCCCTTCCCTCACACAGAAAAACTAACAGATCACTCCACACAGAAAATGGCAACAAGAATAGCAAATCCCAAACCCCCAACCCCTTCCTCACACAAGAAAACTTTAAAATCACACCAATCAGCAACAAGAAAGAATAGATGAAAACACAAATTGCAAAAAACAATGTAGAAAAGATTGTTTTGTATGCTTAATATTAGGAGATCATATTTGACAATCTGGACTATCTTGGTTTATAATGTTTTGACTTTAACCCACTTGAATTTCAGGTTACTTGATCTGTGCAGCGTAATTTCTTTTTGTGTATCGTTTGGGTAGATGATCATAAAGGTGCCTACCATGTGGTTGCCGTATGGGGGAGATGACATTTGCTCTCTACTAACTTTTTCCTGTTTCTGAAGTGTCTGTAAGTCAAGTGCAATAATTCGAAGGTGAAATTTGAGCAGATAAATAATATACTCAGACCTAGTAATGCACACTAGTGATGGGAGCAACTTTTTGCCACAGAACCAGAGAGAAGTGTGTGAACGAGGTGATTACCTATTCCTCCCCTGCAGGAATAGGTTGTGGTACTATTTGGGTGGTCCTTTGAGATTCTGCTGGTTCCCAAAGGACCTGATAGCTGCTTTCTGTGCGATAACCATTCTTTCATCCCAGTGATCTGTCCTGATGAATGTGGATAGTAATTTTGCAAGCTTTTGATTAAAAGCTGTAATATATGAACCTGTGCTGGAACTTATTTCCCCTGAACTTGATGTTACCTGCCCCTTTGCCTAAGTTTCCCTTCGCTGTACAAGCCCTGACATGCGTATGATTCTACGGGAAGCCACCTGACATCCGAAATTCCAGGCTCTTCTTAGCGAAATGCTTGCATTTTTCTAGGAGTTCTGTTCTCCCCCACCCTCCTACTTTTTCCTCTCCCCCCCCCCACCCCCCACAATCCAGGGGTGCCAAGGCCCATTCTGGCATCCTGTGACGTGACATTCCTAGTGTCACTTCAGCTGACTTCATTTCTGATTAAAGCTCAGACTTTCTTGTGGCTCGTTTCTCTTTGGAATCAGAAACAGAACCAGCAAATGTCGTGAAATGTGTTAACTTTGCGACAGCCGTACAAAGCAATACGTGATAATATAGGGGGAAAAAACTGATTTGCAGTGGGTATATATGTATATCAAATAGGTTAAGTAATGCAAAAACATTTCTTAAAAAAAAGTAGTGAGGTAGTGTTCATGGTTTAAGTGTTCATTCAGAAATCAGATGGCAGAGGGGGAAAAGGCTGTTCTCGAATCGCTTCAGGCTTCTGTACCTCCTTCCTGGCATTAACGTTGAGAAGAGGCCCTCACCTGGGTGGTGGGGGTCCTTAATGATGGACGCTGTCTTTTTGAGGCGCTGCTCCTTGAAGATGTCTTCGATACTACGGAGGCTAGTGCCCATGATGGAGATGACTAAGTTTTCCACTCTCTGCAGCTTCTTTCGATCCCGTGCAGTAGCAGCCCCCCCCCACCCATACCAGACGGTGAACAGTGATGCAGCCAGTTAGAATGCTCTCCACAGTACATCTGTAGAAGTTTTTGAGTAGATCATAAGACCGTAGGACGTGGGAGCAGAATTGAGCATCACTTGGCCTGTTGCATCTGCTCTGACATTTCATCATGACTGATCCATTTTTCCCCCCTCTGCCCCAATCTCCTGCCTTCTCCCTGCATCCCTTCATGCCCTGACCAATCAAGAATCTACCAACCTCTGCCTTGAATACACATTACCAACTTGAGTCTGTCCGACAGCCGCGCGGCAGTTATTTTAGTCTTGAGTGTAAGCACTGGGACTGAAAAGAATGCTTAGTATCCCTGCTGATTTTTGGTGCAGCCACTTCCCAGTATGGCATATCAGCAGTATCCAACCATTCCATATTGTGTCAATATGTAGAGCCTGGTGTTTACAGTTGTCCAGAAAACTTGTGACACGGCCTAAATAGAGATACTTTGAACCAACCTCACTTTGTTGCCACAGTTGAATCCACTGAGTTGTGAAATTTCCAGTGAACAGTTATTCTCCGAGTTACACAGGGATGCTAGGAAGTCTCGAAATGTTTTTTTTTAAACTCAGGAAGGAGATGATTGCTGGTAATGGTGGTGAGGCCAGATGAGAATTTGCTGAGTGACTCGTGTGGTGATATTTAACGTCTTGGCCCATGGATAAGAGGGAACTGTTTACTATATTTCTGTCCTTGCTCAGTCTCTTGGCATCCAATTTCACCGTTTCTTTGCTGCCATCTGCCTCTGGCCTTGTCCATGGTGAGAAGATGACCAACCAGTCCATAATCACCACCTTCATCCACCGTCACAGCCCTGCTGCTTCCCCGAATGGAGGACCACCAACTCCTGGTTTATCACTAGCCTCTTTTGCCTTTGAGAGAAAAAAAAACATCCTCTTTCACTCTTAGTGCCTCCAAGTATATAAGTTTGCAACTGGAAGCCCTTGGTCACTAGCTATGTCTGTTTGTGCATATATGGGATGCTCCTGGTCCTGACTCTGTGTGGGTTTCCTTTCTCCAGCATATTAACCAATTGCTCCATTGCCGATCAACTGGGTAAAAGATTGAATCTGAGAGGGACCAGACTTATTAGTCTGTTGTGTCTTGGACCAGAAATATGATCAGCTTGGATTTTGTAATCGGCAGCAAAGTGACGTCCAGAGTTGTCGCTCCTTCCCCCTTTGTTGCAAAGCCGTGCCTGAGTTTCACTTCTCCCGGACTCCTCGCTCTGAGCTTTCACTTGCTGCACTTTAAAATCACTGTCACACTTTCATCACCTCCTTCCCACTTAGTCCCATGCATTTCTCCTGGGCGAAGTGCGGATTTGTTTTACGGTCAGTTCAGTGTACTGCAGTCACTACTTGTGACGTCGTTCCCCCCTCCCCCCCCCCCCCCCGGCCGCCTGAGCAAGATCGGCTGCTGATCAGATCACTTTTACCCACCTAATCTTGGTGTGCAATTCTAACCCAATCTTCAGGTTACTTGCCGTTTTCTTCCTCATTCTGGTCTCCCATGCTGTTCCGTTAAAGTAATGTAAATTCAAGAAATGGCATCTTTGAAGTTGGCATTTCACAGGCTCCACATCAGCTCACTGCTCCCGTTGTACCCACTGTCCCTGTTTTATTCAAAAATCATGGATGTTTAATAATTCCACACCTCCCATTTGTGTCATCCCTGAGCTCTTGTTTCTCAAACAATTTCTGTTGCATTTTGTCTTGCAATAATGTCCTTCTTACCATTTACTCACAGCCTTCTACGGATGGGCCGCGGGGAGCTGCACACCTGCATGCTGTGGAAACTGCAATGCGGCAGCAGACAGGAAGGCTTTACAACAGTAGTCAAAACTGCCAAATGGATCAGCAGCACCACCCTACCTTCCGCCAAGGGCATCTATACGGGAAGGTGTCGGGAAAAAGGCCGGTGATACCACAAAGCACCCCGCTCATGGACTGTTTCTCCCACTCCCATCTGGGAAGAGGTTGCGTAGCATCTACGCCATGTTTACAAGATTTTAAAAACAGATTGTGGGCACGTGGCCAAGTGGTTAAGGCATTGGACTAGCGACCTGAAGGTCGTGAGTTCAAGCCCCAGCTGAGGCAGCGTGTTGTGTCCTTGAGCAAGGCACTTAACCACACATTGCTCTGCAACGACACTGGTGCCAAGCTGTATGGGTCCTAATGCCCTTCCCTTGGACAACATTGGTGTCGTGGAGAGGGGAGATTTGCAGCATGGACAACTGCTGGTCTTCCATACAACCTTGCCCAGGCCTGCGCCCTGGAGAGTGAAGACTTTCCAGGCGCAGATCCATGGTCTCGCAAGGCCAACGGATGCCTTTAAAAACAGTTACTTTCCCCAAACAGTAAGGCTGATCAACACCTCCAGCCACTCACCCACCCCTCCACCACTACTCCATCATTTTCTGTCAGTCACCCTGTGTACAGATGCTCCTGTACCTAACATCACTGATATACATCACCTATGTATATAAGCTATCTTATGTATTTATAATTATTGTGCTTTTTATTATCGCATTCTTTAACTTGCTGTGACTTTTACATGCTGCACTAGTTCCAGAGTGACAATTATTTAGTTCTCCTTTACTCTTTTTTAAAACTTGATATTAAACAATCTTGAATCTTGAATTCTTGAATTTGTAATCATTGTGTCTTTGAATATAAAACATTCTTCATTTCCTCTTCCCATTTTCTCTGCCTGTGTAATGTTTTCTTGCACATTCAGATTAATGTTCATTGGCCTGAAATGTTATGTTTGCTGTATCTCCATGCTTCCTGACTTGAGCATTTGCAGCATTTTGCTTTCAAATAATGGCTGGTCCAGTGATGTTAAGGCTGAAGTGACCTGGAAATAAAAGAGAGAACATTTTCTACACTGCTCGCAGCAGAGAGAATACACAATAGTTTTACCACACCATACATATAGCTGATACCGTACCAATTCCAACAGCAGTCTATATAAGGAGTTAGATATTGATTTTTTTTCATTGTTATCAATTGAAAGGCAGAATACAGGCAAGCAATATCCACACCCTATGAACTGTATCTAGGAGATGCAAATCTATTTGAGGTTGTAAAAATAGGAAATCATACGAATTTATAGACACTTCTGAATTTTTAACCTTCAGGTCCTGACAGGATATTATGAGCAAGATAGCTGGTCTGGTGCAAAGATTTCACAAAGCCTGTTTTGAAACAAAATAGCCCCTTTTTAAAAGACTTTGTTAATTTATTGTTTGTGCAGCTACCATAATGATTTTAAGGAAAACCATCAGAAGGTTGTTTCACTCTTGCTATGGCTGCATCACTACTTTCGCTGACATGTATTAACAGTGGTTGAATCATCTTATCTCTCTAACATCCCCTTTCATTTCTCGTAAGCGTGTTATAATCTTTGTACAGGATGAGAATGTCCCCATGTAACAGATCGGATCTGCATATAATTCCATTTTCTGTAGCTGCCTGTTCTTGCAAAATAACTTAACTCCTTCATGCTCTGGAGGGGGGAAAAATTGCAAACTATTCTTTTCTTATTCTGCAGCAGAACCCCATGCCAGTAGGTACTGACTTTTGGTGAGATTGTAGTTGGGGTGGGAGAGTTTGCATGTTGTATTCCACTCAGCAAATCGTTCTTCATTATGGACCTAAATTTTAGGTGATTCCTGATTGGCAGTAGCAGGTTTTTGGGGACCCTGATGTTCCAGTACATTTCCTTAAGGGAAATGACACTGACTTGGGAAGGAGCACACACAAAATGCTGGAGTCTTCCAGAAGGGTCTCAGCCTGAAACATCGACTGTACTCTTTTTTTCCGTAGATGCTGCCTGGCCTGCTGAGTTCCTCCAGCATTTTGTGTGTGTGTTGCCGGATTTCCAGCCCCTGAAGACTTTCTCTTGTTTCTGACTTGGGAAGGTTTTTATTTCGGGAGGGAGAAACCACATAGGTTAGCCCTAAGTTGGCATTTGTAAGTGGACTGTGTGCTATAGAGCTGTTACTTTGTGATCCATCGAGCAGTAAAAGAGCTTCCGTTTATGCACAAGTTTGTATGGAGCTAGAATTTAAATATTTTATTTAAATTTGATATTACTTTGAAGCAACATAAGGGGATTCCGGAGCAGATGACCAAAAGCTGGGTGAAAGGTAGAGCTCTTGCGAGTCATCAATGAAGAGAGGTGGTGAGGTTTAAAGCGGGGTTTTGGTATTTGAGGCTTATTCTGATGAAAGGTGAGCAGCAGAGGTTTGAACAACCAAGTTAACCCAATAATATGAGGTGTGCAGTGAAAATATCCGCCAGTGGCAATGATTTGGGTTGACTTCAGAACAGCTGAGGCTAGGGTGGACGATAGGGTTATGTATGCCAAAAGTCAACTCTGAAGCAAATGTAATATTAGACGTTGAGTAGCTTGTTTCCAGCCAAGTTGCCAGCCTGTGAGATTAATATGATGGCTAGGAAAAGAAACTTTTGAGAGGGTGGAAGGCAGTATCTTCATGGGTGCTTCCTAGATGAATTTGAATGGATACACTCTTGGAAGGTTTGAGGTAACCGAAGACTCTGTGAACGAGCTGGACCTTGCGTTAATGGCAAACTGTAGGGGTAGAGTGGCAGGTCCTAAAGCCTAGTCAGTGGTGACCTGGTTTACTGACTGAATAAAGGGACAGGTAAACGCTCAAATGATCTCAGTACGGAATGCTGTGTTTGGGAGGTGTTGAAGGACTGGAGGGGAAAAAAATGGGGGAAGGTGAGCCAATGAAGAGAGATAAACACCAGGAGGACGATATTTACGTTGTTGGTGTTGGTAATCTCTGTGTCGCTGTAAGGCAGCCAGGACACTGGGGTGAAGGATGGTCAACGACAGAGGGCATGGGCAATATAGGATATGGATGAGTTCAAGTTATGAAAGGAGCATTGGAGCAGTTTAGGAGGGTGACAGTAAAAACATTGTGCATTGAGATGAGCCTTTTTTTGTTTGGAAGATAGGCGGCTTTTGAGGTGAAAGAGGCAGTCTTGAGACAGGGTCAAGGAGGAAATTGGAGATGATAGCTGGAGAGGAAGATGGAAGTGACGATGAGGATGAGGATCATGAAGATGGGTCCAGGCTTCCCGGTATTTAACGGGGGGGGGCGGGAATTCTAGCCCACCCCACTCCCCACTTAGCTTGCTTGAGGAAGAGAAGGGCCCCCCTAACTTCATGTTGTAATATAATTCTTTATAATTGTTAATTGTTGCACATTACGCCCTGACCAATGGCCAGCAAATTCCCAATCCATATAAATGTACATGGCCAATAAAGATGGTCCTTCTTGATAAATCCTGGGGATTGCAGAGATGAATATTATTGCTTATTCATTATTATTTCTTTATTTTTATATTTGCACAATTTGTGTCCACACACTGATTGAACGCCCAAGTTGGTGCGGTCTTTCATTGACTCTATGGTTATTATTCTATGGATTTATTGAGTATGCCCACAAGAAAATGAATCCCAGGGTTGTATATAGTGACATGTATGTACTTTGATAATAAATTCACCTTTGAACCAGCAAGGGAAGCCATTATCAGAGATGCATTGGCCATGGTTAGATAGTTAAAGTAATCCAGTGAGTCTGGAAAGCAATGAAGTGTTGTTCAAGAATAGTACAAGCAAATATAGAAAAGATTGCAGAAAGGACATGTCGAAGGAAAAGGGATTGTTCGTTTTAAGTAAGTGTATCGTTTGTGAATCTGACTAGAAGTATTTCAGTGGTATGCATATATCACTGAATTCTTTTTAATCTATGCTCTAGCATGTGCCTCATATCAGCACAGAATATCTGTTCTAATAATGCAACCCACAACTTTAAAATCTCTCACGGTTGGTGTGAATCAACACAATGACTTCATGGTTCTATGCTGGCTCTCGATATTGGCAACTGCAACCGCAGACTTCGGGGAAGATAGTTGGCTGTGGATCAACTGATTGCTTTCAGGTTTGAAACTAGTGAAATAAGCTGATCTGTTTTATGAGGCTAATATTTTTCTCTTAACTGAATGTAACAGAAATAGGACTTGTTGAAATCGGAGTGGGGTTGTTATGCAATTAAACAAGAGCATTATTTAGGAAGAAAGACAAATTGAGAGCTCCCCCTTGGGAAGGGGAGCCCATCACATCTCGTGCGCTGAGCACCACCTTTCTACATTTTGTTGTTGCCCCATGGCCAACGGGCACCTGGGCTGGCTCCACTTGCCTCAGCACTGGACTGACTCTTCAGTCTGTGCATTCACTCTTGGGCACTCTGCAGTTCACGTTCCACGTGTTACTTCACTTTTCTTTTGTACTGTTTGCACGATTTCTCCTCTTTTTGCACCTAGGATGTGTGGTGGTCTTTGTTGTGTGTGGTTTTTCGTGGATTTTGTTGTGTTTCTTCGTTTTGTGTGAGTGCCTGCGGGAAGAAGAATCTCAAGGTTGTAAATGGTATGCACACTCCGATAGTAAACTTCTTTGAACTTTAGATTGCTGGTTGACTTTTAAGGATGCAGTGGATTCTGGTTAATTGGGCCATCAGTTAATTGGAGCAGTCACTTGTTTGGAATAACTCTTAAAGAACAAATCCAATCAAGAAAAATAGCCTTTGCTTAATTGGGACAGGAGACTTTTGATGACTTTCTAACTTCCTAACTTGTCTGTCCTGTGCACTTGTGTGCAGCACAATTACGTCCTGATCTGCAGATGCTGAATGAAAAATCCATGTGAACTGAAGCTCAATCACATTTCATTTTGCTAACTGGTCAGATTACAGATCTCCATGAAAGTCCACGTGCCACGTAAATGGATCCCAGTTTCCCTTTTGTTTATCAATGGTTCGCTGTAAGGAGAATGGCTGTCTGCACCTTTAAAGCAATTATTGACATGAAGGAGCTGGAAGGGCCACTTCCACATTAGAGTGGTATTCTTAGTAGCTGTATCTTGAGATATTGGTACAGTGGGCATTTGCTGGTGACTCTTCCAGATGCTGTGAATATTAGATCAGTAGATAAAGCTATTTCTGTGTCAACCATATCCAAGTGAAGATCTTCCTCAAATCCTTTGAGACCTTTTCATTCATTTTTCAGCTTCTGTTCTCTGTGTAATTTCTTTGTGACCCTGTTTGATGGACGTCACCCTTTGGATGGCTGGCAATATCTGAAATGGGAGCACGTGCCCCAAACACTTGTCTGCCTCAGTGCAGCCAGTCAAGATGCACTCATATAATTGATTTAATACTGAATGCCTCTGCACTGATTTTGCTATCACTGGTTTCCCCAAACCATATCATTTTTAAATTTAGAAAAAATTAGAAGTATCATTTTTGATCCTTCGGTTAAATTTGAAGAGACCTGGAAGCCATTTATTCAACACTTTCATTTGATGTAGCTTGACCTTTTCCAAATCCTTTTTATTAACCTAGAGTATATGAATAGAGGAGCGAAGTTGACGACATTAATGATTGTATTCAATGTAATATATTGGCCCAGCCTTGTTTCTGTTTCGATCACTTTAGTTCAGTTTTTTTTTCGTGACTATATATTCCACACTGTTCGCGACCTCATGGATCATATGCATAAGGTTTTCTTGGCAAGTTACTGGAGTGGGAAATTGCAACTCACTCCAGTAATTTGCCAAGGAAACCTTATGCATATGGTCCATGAGGTCGCGAAGAGTCAGACTCGACTTAATGACTGAACAACAACAAAGATGGAAGGGAAGAGTTAGACTAATCTTAGGGTAGGTTAAAAGGTAGGTGCAATATTGCGGGCTGAAAGGCCTGTACTGTGCTGTTGTGTTCTATCTCCTTGGGCCAAGATAAACCATCTCTTTCTGCCTCTTGTTTGAACTTTAATGTTTCAGGCATGAAGTTCAACCTTATTTGAACTAAGGCTTCTGATTATCTCTCCAATTCGTTGGAGAACTTCCTCCTTTGGGGTGGCTGTGTTGGAAAATGAGATTTTTTTTTGTCTTCAAACAACTGTGCACCTAACACTGAAATTGTGAAATAATACACCACACAAAGAAAGGTTGTGTTATTAAAAAAATCCAATGTAGAGTAGTCATCGATGGCAATTGTTGACACTTTAGGATAACATTGATCTCATCTACTATCTGGCAACACCAGCTCCTCTTTCCCAGTGTTGCCAAACAAGCTGAAAGCAAAGTTCTCAAAATCAGTTAGTAGTTGCATCTCAGCAAAAGTCTAATGAAGTCTGTGTTTCTGAGATTGCTGGGAACAATCGTTAACATATTCTTTTCACATTTACCAAAAACCAGATCCATAAAACCAAATCTGATTTCCAGACTCATTGAAGCTTGCTTGTCGGGAAATGTATGTGTTACTTGAAACATGAGATTATAGTGGCCTGTGGCCAATTTTTTTTTCACTAGCTATTATGAATTTGCCAACCCATTGGAGACTGCTAGTTTCAGCTTTTAAACAATTGGTAATATTGATAAATTGCCAAAGAGAAATGATCTTGTAAAGTTCATATTCAGTTGAAGTTAGACGTCCTTTATTGCCTTAAGAAACCCCAGCTAAATTTCTTTTTGCCTCCTCTGTGACCTTGCTCATTCTTTGCTGAACCTTTCTTGAACTTTGGAGGGGAAAAGCTGCAAGGCAACCAATTTTTTTTTCACAATCAGATCTCCCTTTCTGGTGGTCAGAAAACTGGTGCTATGTTTACGTTTAGTGTGTGTAGTGCATGTTTACTTTCGTTTTCTGAAAGTCAGTTTGTTGAATGGGTCAGGCTGTGGGAATTCCTGCTGGAAGCACTTTAAAGGAAGGACAGCTTCCAAATGGGTGCCTTTGATACCATAGAGCCCAACGAAGGAGCCAGGTGCAGAAACTACAACACTCTTGGGCTAGGCTGTGGTGGTGGCAGGAGCCATTACTTACTAACCGCTGAACAATCTGTAAAATCTCAATTTTCTTTGTATGTTTTTTTAATTCCGGACGCCTAATTGTCCAGTGAGGATTAAGTGGCAGGGTTAGTCATTGCTTCATGCTTTTAAACACTTTGTCTTTAACAGTAAATTATTTGCCTATTTACAGTGCAAAGCAAAGCTGTTCTTATTTGTCCAAGTGTTTACAAGCTTTCATCAAACCTATTCTGGCTCTTCTATTCTTATTCAGAAGTAGATTTAATATCACCGGCATATGTCGTGAAATTTGTTACCTGCGGCAGCAATACGATGCAATACATGATACAGAAAGCGTATCAAACACTCTTAGATACAAATGCCTGTTAGCATCAACAGGAAATAAACTTGAGATGCATTCTATCCAAAATTCTTCTGCACTTTTCTGCAGTAAATGCATAATGCCTGTGTGTGTGTGTGTGTGTGTGTGATACAAAATTGAATATGATTGGATGTTCCAGCCAATGGATGATTGCACCATGCTCTCCTGGTGTTGAAGGTGGGTACTGAGTAGAAGTTAGACAACCACCACACAGAGGGGTGAGGTGGTATAATTAACAGATCTTCCTCTCTAGATGTTGAGGCCTGAGAGGAAAATTCTGCGGAGTTTGCTCATGTATTCCTATATATTCCACACTATTGAGGCCTTTCACCATTTGATAGGTTTCAATGAGATCCACCGCCTCGTTCTTCTGAATTCCAGCAAGTAAAGGCCCAGAGCCATGAAGCAGTTCTCATAGGATGAGCCTTTCAATCCTGGAATCATTTTCATATGATATCCTCAATATTGTTAGGTCAGGAGCCCTAGGTTTTACTTTGTTAAAAGTTCCTTAAATGCTATATTTGTGTTAATTTCATATGAAATCCCAGAGCCTTTGTATTTTCCTACTGTATCAGCCCCCAAAACACAACCAAGTTCCAAAATGCCTTAAAATATGAAGAAGACTGGGAGATTCTGAACAAAAAAGAATAAAATTGGAAACCCAACTGTGATGTGTGGTATCTATGCATAGTGTTAGCTAATCAGAAAGTGACTACTCGATGGGAATAGAAAATTCACTAATAATTACTTTATTGTTTTTTTTTGAAAGGAAAATTCTGGGGAGAAACATTCTGGGTTGGTTATCGCAGTCTAGAATCAGAAGTTGGCTGATCGTATGAAATTGAATGTTGTTATTTCGTACTTAATGGACCACTTGTAAGCTTGAAGTTGGGATTATACACCTTGTGGGAGAGATGGAGCTTCAAGAGCCAGCATAGTGGGGAAACCAGAAATAAGCCAATAACTGAAGTCGAGTGGGTGGAAGGCTGGGAAGAATTGCAGAAAGAAAATGTGTGGAGTTGTTTAAGATGACAGTTGCGTGGATCAGATGAAGGTGATGAAGGGACCTGCTGTAAGAAAAAAGAACTTATCTATGTTGATGGAGAATGATGCTCTTTTGGGCCTATTGAGCTTTGTTGACAAAGCGGTAGATTCGGGGTTTAGAGTATTGGTGGTACGAGGCCGAATGCAAGCAATCTGGGTGACTGGAAAGTAAGGTCTTAGAGTGATGGTGGTGGTGGGATAGGACTAGATCAGACTCTGACCTTAATTTCATAGAAGACCCCAAACTTTCATTCCTTAAGGAGACCACTGAGTGCATATTAATTAGGTACACCTCATTAATACAAATATTTAATCACAACTCAATACATGGTCAAGAGATTCCATTGTTTAGACTGAGCTTCAGAATGGAGAAGAAATGAGATCCAAGTGACTTTGACCGTGGGTCCTGACGAAGGGTCTTGGCCTGAAACGTCGACTGCACCTCTTCCTAGAGATGCTGCCTGGCCTGCTGCGTTCACCAGCAACTTTGATGTGTGTTGCTTGACCGTGGGAAGATTGTTAATGCCACATCGGGTGGTTTGGGTAACTCAGAAACTGCGACTTTTCTCACACAAGAGTTTACAGAGAATGGTGTGGAAAAACAAAAGAAAACATCCAGTGAGCAGCAGTGCTGTGGGCGGAGATAGTTAATGAGAGAGTTTGGAGGAGAATGGCCAGACTGGTTCAAGCTGACAGGAAGGCGACAGCAATTCAAATAACCACATGTTACAACAGTGGTGCGCAGAAGAACATCTCTGAACGCACAACACGTCAAACTTTGAAGTGGACGGGCTACAGCAGCAAAAGAGCAGGAGCATGCTCTCAGTGGCCACTTTATTAGGTACCAGAAGTGCTACAAAGTGGCCGCTGAATGTCTATGCTAATTAGTTTCCTCTGCATTTTCACTTGCTCATTCACAGGATGTGGTCGTTGAAAATAAACGTTAGCATTTATTGAACGTCTTTGTCCGTGAACTGAGAGCCTTACAAGGCCATATCAGAAGGCAGCTTGGAGTCGACTGTCTTGTGGACTTGGAGAGATGCGTGAGCTAGACTGGTTGAAAGCATGCACTTTTAAGCAAATTTAGTGCAGAAACCAGCCTCTCTCTCATTCCAGATTTACTTGAATTTAAATTTGCTAGCCCCTATGCTGACAGTCAAGTTCTACCACCAGGTGAATAGTCTACTTTTTTTGTGTATGTGTCTGTACACAAAGCATGTCAAAACTCTATGAAAGGTATTTGCTTTCTCCTCAAGTTTAAAAAAAAACCCTTAAAAATTGTTGCTCATTCCTGTGGAAACGAGTCTGTTTTCTTTCTCTCAAAGTCCAGCTGTGGCTGTTTGACAAAGATAAGGGTTGCACTTCTCAGGCGGGTCCCTGCATGTAGCCTAGTGTCAGACTGTGGGTGAGGCAAATTTGTGTGAGAGCTTGTACGCCATCTACCCATTCTGTCGTGTGCCAGCTTCTCGTTAACTTGAATGGGGAGGAGGAGCATTATTTATCATTCCTGGTACAGATTTTATATTTGCTCAGAATGGAGATAAGGAGGAAGTGAATGATTTGCTGATATGCTGCCCTATTCTCCCAGGGAGAAAAATGTACATTTCTGGTAAATAACATTCTTAGGATAGCACCCCAAAGCCACAACCTGTACCTCTTAAAAGGAAGCGGGCAGGAAGTGCAAGAGAACATCAGCAAATACATTCCCCCCCCCCAACCCCACTAACTTACAAGTTACGACAAGACTGCAGAGAATCAGTTTGAGGTCACTCATTGGATTAGTGGAACTTCATTTCAAATTTCGTTTGTTACCTAGTCAGTTCTCATCTGAGGATTTGCAGCATAAAACTGACTCTGCTGTTACAAGATTTAAAAATTGAACCTATTATTCCTTGACAATGCCACAATACACCAATGTGCAAAACAAGACAAATTGTGCAAAAAAAATACTGAGAATATCTCAATATTGTATGGACATGTTCAAAGTACATTTGTTATGCTGTACAAAACCTTGAGATTCATCTTCTTGCAGGCAGCCATAAAACAAAGAACCATAATAGAACCCTTTTTTTAAAAAAAACTCTCTCACAACAAAGTCCGTCAAACATCCAGTGTGCGTGTGGGGGAGGGGGAGAAAAAAGAACAAATTTCGCAAACAATAAAAAAATAAACAATAACCGTTGTCATCATGGTTATCCCTCGAGGTCGAGGATGATGGTCTTCGTTCTGTTGATCTAATTATGGGCTCTCAGGTGGCTTATGAGTCCAATCTTGGCTTTGAAAGTTCTTCCGCATTCAGGACAGGTAGTTCCAGATGGCAGATCAGGCTTTGGTTGTTGCTGCCTCTCTTTCCATTTTCTTCTCTTTTCTTCTAATTCTGCACATCTGTTGGCTTCGGAAGTTGCTGTTCCTTCTCGGATGATGGCTTACCAGAGTTTCCTGTCCTTGGCACTGGCTTCCCAATTGTTGATGTTGATGTTACATTAAAAACAAATAACACAGAGAACATGAACTGCAGAGTCCACGGGGCCAGTTCAGCTCTAAGGTGTAAAGCTGGTCCGAGATCCCGTTGACTGCAGGCCGCAGCCATGGGGCCAGTTCAGCTCTGAGGCAAGTGAAGCTGGTCCCAGAGCACAGTGACTGCAGGCCGCAGCCAGGGGGCCAGTTCAGCGCCGAGTTGAGTGCCGATGGTTGCTGCAGGCCACAGCTGCAGAGTCAGTTCAGTGCTGAAGCGAGTAAGCCTCAACCTTGGTGCTTTGATCAAATGGCACAAATAGTGGGGGGGGGGGGAGAAGAGAACTCCAAAGACCCTGGAAGTGGGTCCTCAGCTGCAGAGAGCTCATTCAGCACTAAAATGAATGAAAGCCGTTCAGGAGCCCGGTGGCTACAGGGCAGGAACTGCTCCTGACCCTGGCGGTGTGGAACCCCTGACCCCTGTACTTCCCACCGACAGTATTAGTGAGAAGAGAGGGAGACCAGTCAAACTCTGGCAGATGGCACTGCACACCTTTTCATTTTCCACTCTTGCCCTCGGCGATTTTAACAACACTTTAATTGGAGCGAAGTGACGGAGCCAGCTGTGAGTTCTGCCATCACAACCTTGACGCGCTGTCCACCCCAGCGTTAGCTGCCCTGGCTGTACCTGCACTTTTGAGAGTCTAGTTCGCCAGGCACACTAGGAGATTGTAAAAGTGCCAGATCCTTTAGCCAGTTCAAAAGGACATCCTTAAAAGCAAAATCGCAGGCTGCAGCTATCACAGTTCAAAAGTAGTAGTATATCTAACAGAGTATCTAGTATTGACGTCGGTCATTGGCGCAGATTAACCTGTATAATTTCAGATTTACACATTTGGAAATAAAAGGCTTAATCATTTTGGATTACTAAAAGTCAAAACAAATTCATGCCTGCCTTTTAGACAACATAAGGAATATTTATTTTAGGAGATGTGTACTATGATAAGGGATTCAAATCAGATTATGTAGGAGTTGTAAAATGCATTTGGAGTTAAAAGAAATATAGCAAACGTGGAAGAATTCGTAAAGAATAAGTGTTGATAAGTGTCTTTGCATCTTCATTTCCAATTGTGAAAGTGGTTTTGGACTTCCTGCTTTTTGACTGTGTCACATAGGAGGAATGACAAACTGAGGTTAATAAGGCCACAAGCAAGACCCACAAAATGCTGGAGGAACTCAGCAGGCCAAGCAGCATCTATGGAAAAGAGTACAGTCAGGTCGAGACCCTTCATCAGGACTCAAATGAAGAGCCTTGGCCTGAAATGTTGACTGTACTCTTCTTTTGTGTGTTGCCCCGATTTCCAGTATCTGCTGATACACAATGGGTGTCTAAACTCTTACTGGACAAGGCGATAGAATTAAAAATAAAATTTTAACTGATTTTTAAATGCTTCTATATTGCTTCAGGTGGAAAAAAAACTGCCAATCAATATAATCTGTCAAAATCACAAGGACTCTTGTATGGTTACATCCCTAATCCCTAATGTGTGAAAATACATACAGAAACAGGCAGTTGTAAAGTGCCTGAGTATTTCTGTTTCTTTCATCTGTTCTGAAGAAGTGACAAAGCTTGCCAAGTAATAAGTCAACTTTTCCTTAAGCTGGAAGCATGAATTATCTGCAATCAATATTGATATTTTTATATCTGACAAGTGTGACAAAACAAAACTGCTGTTGTGCCTGATAACTAGATCTGCACTGATCATTTGATTAATATCTGTTACGGTTCTTGATAATGTCTGCATCTTCATTCAGGGTTTTGAAGTGATTCCTGGTTTTTAAGAAAATAATAAATCAGAATTGTGGGATTTGGGTAAGGCGAGCATTCATAGATGGTGGTGATGAGCCAGGAAATTGCAGGTGATGAATCTATGCAAAGGCTTTAATCAGCAGCGGTGACAAAAACACAAGATTAGTTTCAAGTCAGGATGCTGTTTGACTTGGAGAGCGACTTTTGAGGTGTGTACTTTATGGTTTACCTGCATAAAAACAACGAACCGTTGGAAGTACTCGGCAGTGCAGGAAAGAGAACCAGTGTCATTATTTCTGGTCGTCGAAAATGCTAACAAAACATTGACTTCTCTAACTTCCACTAATGCCCCACCTCCCCCTCATACCCCATCCGTTATTTATTTATATGCACACATTCTTTTTCTCTCTCTCTCTCCTTTTTCTCCCTCTGTCCCTCTGACTGTACCCCTTGCCCATTCTCTGGGGTTTTTCCCCTCTCCCCCTTTTCCTTCTCCCTGAGCCTCCTGTCCCATGATCCTCTCATATCCCCTTTGCCAATCACCTGTCCAGTTCTTGGCTCCATCCCTCCCCCTCCTGTCTTCTCCTATCATTTTGGATCTCCCCCTCCCCCTCCCACTTTCAAATCTCTTACTAGCTCTTCCTTCAGTTAGTCCTGACGAAGGGTCTCAGCCCGAAACGTCGACTGTACCTC
Organism: Mobula hypostoma; assembly: GCF_963921235.1. Taxonomy (NCBI): domain Eukaryota; kingdom Metazoa; phylum Chordata; class Chondrichthyes; order Myliobatiformes; family Myliobatidae; genus Mobula; species Mobula hypostoma. Next base: position 21,473,416 of record NC_086123.1, read on the forward strand.
TTCCTAGAGATGATGCCTGGCCTGCTGTGTTCACCAGCAACTTTGATGTGTGTTACATCATGGGTGTCTGTTCACTGTTCGTGGCCTCCTTGTACAAATAGCATCAGAGCTGATCGCTGTGATGTTCAGCTTGATAACCACTTGCACCTTGCAGTGTTTTGCGGCGTTTCATAACATCATAAGATAGAGGAGAAATGTCAGGCCATTCAGCCCTTCAAGTCTGCTCTGCCATTCCATCATGGCTGATTTATTATGCTGCTCAAACTCATTCACCTTCCTCCTCCCCGTGGCTTTTGATGCCTGACTAATCAAGAGCCTCTCAGCCTCTGCTCTACATATACCTAATGAGTTGGCCTCTGCAGGCATCTGTGGCAATGACTTCCACAGATTCACCACCCTCTGGCCAAAGAAATTCCTCATCTCTGTTCTAAGGGGGCGTCCTTGTACTCCTAAGGCTGTGCCCTCTGGTCCAAGACTTACCAATATAGGAAACATCCTCTTCACGTCCAATATTATCTAGGCCTTTCAATATTTGATAGGTTTCAGTGGAACACCACTACCCCACCACCCCCAAACACTCCTCGTTCATATGTTAACCTTTTCATTCCTGGGATCATCCCGGGCTTAATAGGAGAACACCAGTGCTTGAGGGGATCTCCCACCTACCTTACTGGGTCTCCATCCCTCTGCTTCTGTCACCTCCATGACTGCTGTACGCCATGTCCATCACCCTTTTCTGTCCTCGCCCCCCAGCTCCCCGCATCTGTGACCTCTTTAAGCTCGGTCACTTTTCCTAGCAAACACTGCAGCGGCTGCAAAACTGCTTCCAGTGGGAAGCGCAGTGCTCCTGTTTTCATGTGGTGATTCTGCGTGTGCGACCTGCCTCGGCTCTGGTTCTGCTGCGGTTTTTGTAGGGAGATCCTGTGGATGGTGGCACTATACCTAACATGTTCAATTCACCAGAAGGGGTTAAAACCCAATTTCAAAGCAAACCTTCTCCATTCGGTGTTGGTGAAATTAAGATGCAGACGGACTGCCACTTTCCCCAGATTTATTCTGACCCTTACTGTTACAGGATTTCGCTGAAATAGCAGTTGGGAACTCCAGTAGAAGATGATTGAAACCCACCAGTCCACATCAAAAGCTTCATAGTTCAAAGCAAATTTATTATTAAAGTACATATATGGCATCCTGAGATTAATTTTATTATGGGCATACTCAATAAATCCACAACAGAATAATAACCATTACAGAATGAATGAAAGATCCAAAGTCAGGACTGAACAGGAGTGAGTAAAAGAGGGAAAAGCCAGTTTGCACCTGTCTGTTGCACACAGTGCATGCTGAATTTCAGTTACAAGATTGTAGACTGCTGACAACTTGCACTGCTGTCAGAGAAGATTTGCAATCAGTGTTGGCATATCTTTTGCAGAAATTTGATTCGAAAGCACTTTCAACAGCCTTTTTAAAAGTGCTGCTTGAAAGGCCGGCACTTCATTTTAAAAAAAAATTGTTGCTCTGCCGATTCTAGCATTAAAACTTATGAGCATATAAAGTTGCTGGTGATTTGTGAGGCATAAATAAAAGCAGTGCTCTTTGTTGTCTCTTCTTCCTGCACAATCCTATTGTGGGGTTTGCTTTTATCATTTTGATGCAAAAAAAACACAGAAGTGGTCAATTTAAAAATGTCAGAAAGCTATCTATTGACCTTGAGTTCCATCCATTGCAATTCAAAGAAAATGCTCAAACGAATGTTTTGGTTGTCTGCTAAGTGCCAATTAATATGCCTTTATGTTGCTTGTGCCTATGTGTTGTTACTTTGAAATGGGTGGTCTGGTGTTACAGGAAATGAAGCTAAGTTCTTAATTAGACTTGCCTCTGCACCAAGCCTGTAGATAATTTAGTATTCACTGACTATTTTCAGATAACCTTCCAAGAATTATTCAAATGTTAGCATATTTTCAAATTAACAAGAAGATTGTATCATTCATTCTGCCTTATGCCAGTTGTGTACAGAATGTTTTTTAAAATTTTCCTTGCCCTTAATTCCCCTGCCACCAACTTGCATATTTATTTTTGCTTTTGATCTTGTGTTCTCTTCTCCCATTGTTCCATCGCCACAGTCTCATTCTTCCTCTTTGCCCTTCTCCCTGAGGTGAATTCCCTTTTATTGGAGAATTCAGGTCTAGTTTCAAACTAAGGTGTCATCCATTCTAAACGGCTGAGGAGGAGTTTTTTTTCTGAGGGCCAAGAATACATGGAAACTTTTTTACTTCAGAGAGCACTGGTGCTGGAGGCATTGAAAACATTCAAAGCTGAATTAGAATTGAGGGTTAAGGGAAACTGGGCAGAAAAGAGAAATTGAGTCCAAGGTCAGACCAGCCACGATCTTGCTGAATTAAAGGTTCCTCTGGCCTATGCCTGTTCCTGTGTCTCTGTTCTAATCATCTCTCTCATCATTCCTGCATCACTCCCAACCAAGAATGTTCTTGTCCCCTTTGGCTGCTTTGTCAAAGTTGTACTAAAGGCTGGTATTAATCTGCATTCCTAGTCGAAAGACTGATAGCACAGTGGATGTGACCAGCAATGGCCTGTACTCCAACTTTCTGACCACCTGAACATCTTTCAAGCCTCGCCCTCACTTTCTGAACTGCAGGTGCCTGGGGAGGGCCGAGGGAGGGCCGAGGGAGGGGGGGGTGGCTGCTCTGGTTGAGTGAGGTCTTGGAAGGAAGGGCACGTCTACTACACCATGGGACCTCTGGAGTGGTGTGGAGAAGGAAGTGAAGTCTATGAATCAAAAATACTTGCTTTAGTAATGACCAAACTTGGCTTTAAATGGTTTAAACCGCACACCTCCATCACCCCAACTATCCAGAATGACTGCTGGGTTCTGTTTTGCATCCCAGATTTGGGTTGGTTTAAATCAATTTATTGTCAAAGTATATATGTTTACCTTGCATTACCTTGAGATCCCTTTTCTTGCAGGCATTTCACAGGAAAATGAAGAAATACGATAGAACTTATGAAAATCTGTACATTAACAAGCATCTAAATGTGCAGAAGAAGATATGGCAAATAAAAATAAATAATACTGAGAACAGGAATGGAGAGTGCTTGAAAGTGAGTTTGCGGGTTGTGGAGTTAGTTCAGAGTTGAGTTGAGTGAGGTTTATGTGACTTCAGGAGCCTGATGGTTGTAGATTTTCTTGATGTTTACCGTGCAGAGCTGAGTGACATGGCTAGGTTTTCCCCCACCTAAAATACCAATGCCCAACTTAGAAAATGGAAGCTGGGCATTCGTGGTCAAAGGAAATGGCTTTAGCGAGTGTCACTGGCATCCATTTGCCAAATGCTGGCGTGAATTGGGTGTGGTCCGAGCGAAGGTCTGAAAGGGAAGTCACGGTGCCTGCGAGTGGGAGCTGGGAGACCCAGCCTTCTGTGTCATCAGTTTAAAAACAAAACTATTTGCCCTTCTAAGTGAACTTTGGAGAAACAGTGCTGGGAAACGAGCAAAGAGGAAGTGCAGGAGGCCCAAGAGGGTGAGGACACGGGAAGCTCAGCGGCTGAGAATTCGGGTGTCGGCAGGGCTGCGGGCCTTGACGGAAGGTGCTGACGTGGGAAACAGAACAACCAGGCCTTATTGGTGTTTGTCCTTTACACAACCAGATGCTCAGTGTATCAGCCTGTATCCTCAACTGCCTGGTAATCATTTCTGAACTATTAACTTGCCTTTAATATTGTTATTGAGAATTAAAATCGGTCCATAACCTTTTCATTGCTTAAAATAGTTCCTTTGTCTGTCCAAGTTCCAGTATTTAGTTTTGTTTCTATGTTCCTCGTCCAGGCACTGAAAGTGGTCATTGTTTAATCTGGAAGAAACTTTTTTTAATCTGCTCTAATCTACTGCTTTATCCCAACATTATTATCAAACCTTCCCATAGTCTCTTCCAGAGATTCAACTTCTCCCGTGCTTTCTTTGTTTCACTGGCTCCAGAGGTATAATCCTTTATTTGAGCCTCTAGTCTCTCTTGAGCTAGTGAACTGTAGGTTGAATCTCCATACGAGTAGGGAAAGTGGGCTGCCACTTCAGTATAATACTTGAGGGATTGCTGCATTATTGGGGGTGCTGCCTTTTTAATAAAGGCCAACTTGAGCAGAAATCAATGCATAATTGGACTCTGTGTGGTGAGCATAGAAAATGGAAGATGGGACGGGATTTGTCGTGATTTGGAAGGTTGGTTGTCATTTGGTGCCTATTGCTACCAAGGTCTCAGAAGGCTAGAAGCTCAGTGTTTATCTATTGTACACACTTTTAAAGTTTAAAGTAATTTGAAGTACACTTATTATCAAAGTATGTGTGCAGTACGCAGTATACAACCCTGAGATCAGTCTTTCCACAGGCTGCCACGAAACAAAGGAACACCATGGAACCCAATGCGCTAAAAGAAAACAAATTGAGCAAATAGCAAAAAAAACAAGTGACAGAGAATATAAGGCGTTAAACCGCAGAGTCATTGAAACAGTGTAGGAATGTTTAGTTCAGTTCAGTTTAGCACTGTGTCATTCATTGGCTGCAGCGCCAGTCCGCCCAATGAAAATCGCACAAAATAGCGATACCATGAGTAACCGGAAACACGTGTAACATCAATTACAAAGTCCAACCACAAACCACGTTAATTAAACCTCGCCTATGACCCAGAACTCTGGCAGTAAGTGGGAGAGAGACTGGTCAAATGCAGGCAGACGGCGCTGAACACCCACTCGCCTTCCGCTCGCGTCCTCGTTGATTTCACTCTCGCTCGACGTTCTGATCGGCAGGACCCGCGAGAAATGGAGTCGATCGTGGGCTTGCACCCCTGCCTCCAGGCCGCACACTCCTCTCAAAGCCTCACCGAACTCTCTTGGAACGCCAGAGCCCAATTGGCCGAAAACACGCCATCACAGGTCCCAAGCTGAGTGGCAGGGTCATATCTGAAAGAAGTAGTAAAACTAGTTTTGTGATCTGTCTGAAGGACGTTGTGGTGTTTGTTGTCACCTCCTCCTCTTCCCACAAGGAAAGCCATTGGGTGTCCCTAAGCATTTAGATAAGACCAGCTCGATAATATTTAGGAAGATTACCTAGAAAGTAACTTTTAATAGCCTCCAGCTTTTCCCCTGCACTTTTAAAAAAGGATGAAGGAAGTGTTTCTGTCATTCGCTTTATCAGGCCTTTATATGTTTCAGTAATTAAATATTGTATCCTGTTTTGGTGGAGCAATTTTGCACTTTTCTTGAGACCTGATGAAAGGTCTTGGCCTGAACCATCAACTGTTCATTTCTCTCCATGAATGCTGCACAACTTGCTCAGCTCCACGGGCATTTTGTGGGATTTCCAGCATCAGCTGAATCTCTTGTGCTTATTACTTACTGTTTTTCTTTTTTTCTCCCCCCAGTTGTTAAGATTACAAGTATTCAGGCTGAGTTTATTTAATTTTATCCATTGTTCATCGCATTATCTTGGTGTGTAAGGAATCACATATACCAAGGTGACGAATATTTAGGTGAGGTGGTCCTGGCTTGTGGCTCCACTTTTTTTTTCAAATCCCAAACTCAGTTTACCTTGGCTGATTTATCAGCCCGTCATTACTATTTCCTTTCTGAGATGCTTGAGAGAGACAGTGTCTCGCTATCAATGTTCTGTATTAAACACTCAGGATGTGCAGCATGAATGAGCAGCATTTCATTTCCCGACCTGCTTTCAAATTACAGGAGATGTTGCAGCAAATATTTCAGTCTGGCTTTTATTTATCGATGATTTATCTCTAATCCCCTGTATTGAAGAAAGGGACCTGGCATGGAGCTGTCCCCCCAGCGAGGCAGTAGCAAAGTCAAGTTTGCTTTCTTCCTCGGCGCTTGAATTCATCCGATGTTTCTGGGCAGGTGTCGTGATTCATGACTGATAGTGATGGATTTCTTTCACGAAGTTGTTTTGGATAGCTTGCTGCACACTGAAAACAAGTAGCAGAGTGTGCCACCTGAAATGGGTCATATGGTTTTTTTTAAAAAAAAAAGTTTTACATCTTAAAGCTTTTAAAAAAAAATGAGATACTGATTTATGTTGTGTTTTGTCACTTGCAAAAATTAAAACTAGTTCAAAGAAAGTTACGGGAGTCCCAAATAGGAGTTTAACTTCGCGTTTACTTTAAGTGAGGCACATGTATCATGTGGTAGCGTGTTGAAGTATGCAGTTCTTGTATTTATACATATAACTTGTAACGAATTATTTAAACAGACAGGAATGCTTAATCAATGTTACATCGAGCTGTGGCAACTTAAGAGGGTTTTGCAATTCCACCTCACATTCTTTACATGTTCAAAGATTGTGACTGATACTGGGTACCTGAAATGAAAAATGACTCCTTCAGCATTTGCGTTGTATCTTTGTCTTTATTGTCCTTTTCTCTTTATGGCTGTTGACTGACACAAATCCTTCAGGTTTTTTTTTGTTTTTTGAGTTTTATCCCCTTGAACAAAGTGTTCCAACACAATAAACAATTTGACCTTGAAACCACACAATAGGTTATGGTTAACTGAAGTTGTTCTTTCTTTTCTTAAAAAGGGCTTCTTGAGTATCAGTCACATATAAAATTAGAAAACCATTATTTCCCATAGGAAGATGGATATTAATTTCTTATCAACTCAAATCAATAATAAGGTTTTAACCAAATTGTTCCATGATTAGGAAATCCCATTGTTGTCCCAGTGTCGATCTGGCTGAACATTGAGACGAGGATTTGGAGAATACTAACACTGAACACTTTGCAAATTATTCTGGCTTATTTACAATGTTTCTCTGTACAAAAATAGTATAGTATCGTTCCACTCCTCCACAAAAGAAACACAAACATTAATTTCAAGTTAATTTTAAAGTTTTGAATTTGTTTATCTTCTGGTAAGAAGGCAGTGCAGTCTGACGTAGCTGCCTGTCTGGGTCCAACCAGAGGTGTGATTGTTCGTCCTTTTGTCTTTTTCACAATTGCAAGATGCTACTGGTTATCAAGGGCATCAAGTACTTCAAGTCTACCCCACTAGCGAGTTGCTGGATAGTGGTGGAGCTGAACTTGTTGCACTCCTTGTTGCAGCTTGCTCCATCCGCCCAGGGAAGAAGGAGTCAGCGGTGGTGTGCATGGGGTTGATTGTCTTAGGTGGCTTTTTTTGTGATCACAAGACCCTGGTAATGTAGAATACTGGGTATCCAATCCACTGGTGTATCGGTGAGACTGATGACAGGGAAGCTGTGTGGCCTCGGTTGTAGTGCAGACCAGCCTCATTCGTGCCTTGAGGGCCACCTGTTGCACCAAGGAAGGAAATCCCAGAGCCGGCTGTGGGGTTGATTCTGCACTGGGTGGGGGCTGCCCCCTCCCATCAGTGCTGCCCTCCAGTGTTTGCTCTGGGAGATGAGCTAGATTGCGTTCGACTGCAGCTGCACTGCGCAATATGAGGAACTGCTGTGGGCTATCTTTGCAGGGACATAACTCATTACAGCATCCGTGCACCAGCAATCTACAGGTTATGACACTCAAGAACTTGGGGCTACATTATTTTCTTAATATATTTTTGTAACAGTATGTTTTTCTGTTACCATAATTGTATGTGCTCTCCGGGCTGTGTGTGACTGTGGTTCTGTGTTTGCACCTTGGCTGTATTGATGTGTACAACTGAATGACAATTTTACCTTGTTTATTTAGAACATTAAATCCTTGCTAAGGTAATGCCCAGTAGTGTGCAGAACACCAAGAATGCAGTCATCTCCTTCCACTTTTCATTCCCTTTTTCCAAGTCTCCATCTGCAAAGCCCAGCTCTAGAGGCTGTGGTCTGTCAGCAGTGCTCGAGCCAGTGTGCAGATCTTCGTGGTGTTGCTGAGGGCTTGCCTGTTTCTTAGAAGTACAGCATGTGGCAGACCCTGGGTGGAAATCGGTCTGCAGTGCTGAGCTGACTCTAGAGCTTGCTCCAGAGAGTGTCATGTCCTAACATTTATGCAGGACTTGTGCTTAACTTTGGGGAACAGATCTCTCCATCATTATTTAAAATGCATCTATAAAATCAGTAGATAAAATGGATGTGCCCAGTCCCTATCCCAGGGTTTGTTCGTTATGTGCAATTTCATAATATGTGGGCAATCATGGTCTTTCTATGAGCATAATTGTTCCAGGCAAATTTTTCTACCCAAGTTTTGCATTGCTGCCTTCTGAGCCGTGTCTTTACAAGACGGGTGACCCCAGCCATTATCAATACTCTTCAGAGATTGTATGCCCGGCCTAGGTGGTCACGTAATCAGGACTTGTGATCTGCATCGGCTGCTTGTATGACCATCCACCACCTGTTTCCATGGCTTCACGGTTGTGGGGTGGGGTGCTAAGCAGGTGCTACACCTTGCCCAAGGGTAGCTGAGGGAAGGAGTGCATTACACCTCCTTTGACAAACACAGATCTCTGCCCCACTACTCATTTCCAAGGTGGAGGAGTCTAAAACTGGGGAGAGTAGACTCAAGACATTTTCATAGAATGGGTGGTGAGTATATGAACCAAGTTGTAGACATGGTTACAGCTGCAATTTTTTGTAAGACGTTTAGACAGGTACATGGGTAGAAAAGATTTAGAGAGAATTGGATCGAGCAAGGGCAATGGGATTATCTTGCGCAGACATTCTTGGTCGCATGGACAAGTAGGGCAGAAGGGTTTGTTTCTATGCTGTTTATTGCTGACTCCATGAAGGGGAGCATCAACGACTTGGTTAGTTGGGTGATTTGATCTTTACATATTAGTGTTGATGGGGGCCTACTAGTCTCCTGCTTCCAGTGTGCCTCAGTCCGCGGTACATTTGCAGGGGGAGGTGGGGGGTCCTGCTACTCAGTGACTGAACGAGTAGTGACCACGTTCTCCCAAAGTGCTTGGCACCAATTCTTCACCTCCAACCCTACTGAGGAACAATATTTGCTCTTGGGTGAGGATGACTTCAGGCTTGACCCTGAGATGAACTTTGGACCTTCCCCGTATGACAACACAAAGGTCTCCTATTTCTATCTCTGTAACATTGCCTAATTCGGCCTTGGTTTGTCCTAGACTTTTCCAATGTATACCTTCCTATCGTTCCTTGGTCTGCCCTCCAGGAAATGGTAAAGGGTTGCATTTTTTTACTTGGTGACAGTTGAGCCAGTTCTTCTAACAGGTCCTGAAGAAGGGTCTCTGCCTGAAACCAACTGTTTATTCTTTTCCATAGATGCTGCCTGACCTGCTGAGTTCCTCCAGCATTTTGTGTAAATGTGTGGGTGTGTGTGTGTGTTGCTCATTATGGGGATCTGTTTTGCCTCTTTCCAGCCTGAATATCACATCTCATCCCTGTCTGCCATCCACTTGCATTCTGGATTGTCATGGGTGCTGGCTGACAACGTTTCATTTTCTCTCTCACTAGAGAGAAGCAACAGGCAAGACAGAGTATGCAGGCAACTGTTGGAGGATTGTCTGCTTCTCATGGAGTTCTGATGAAACGTGCACTTTGGACGCATTGCATGTGTGCTTCTATGTACTGAACAAAGACGTGTGTGTCTATACATAGTACATTGTGCTGCAGATCAGCAGTGATGATTTCATTAACAGATGTGTGTTATATTAACCAGGCTCAAGTAACCATGAGTGACGTGACCTGTGACACTACTGTGGAACTCTGGAGCAGCAACCTTGTTTTAGCACAGACTATCGTGAATCAGGCTGTTGGCATGCTGAAACCTGTTTGCTCTCCATGGCCACTCTAAATTATGGCCATTGCTTCAGAACTACAGTAGATAAGATTTGTCCCAGGCCACTCGGTGTACGGTCTTGATACCATGTGGATACAGCTCTGCCTCCCGAGTGGCGAGCAGCTGCGTGAGAAGAGGAGAAAGGGATAGGACGGTCTAGATGGGCCCCTTTGTGGCCAGACTGCCCAACTCTGAGCCCAGGAAACACAACTCCCAGTTGTCTCATTATGTATCTTCCCCCCACTGCTTTTGCTCACCAGTGCTTCTAACCAAATTGATCGGTTAATAATTGCTATATACTTGGATTGTCTGCCTGGCGCCATCGTGGAAGGACAGAGTTACCAATGAGGAAGTGCTGCGAAAATCTGGAATAAGAAGCGAGCTGATATCATCCATCAGGAAATGGCCTCTGTAATTTCTGGGACGTGTACGGAGGATAAAGAAGCTCGAACACCTTGCAGTGACGGGAAAAACTGATGGAAGGAAAAGGTCGTGGTCAGCAGCGCATGATATTTATGAGTTGCATCACGGAATAGACAGGCAAAAGTTTTGAAGAGTTTATTAGAAGTTCTCACATTAAAGACAGGTGGAAGATCATGACTGCCCATGTCATACGACACGGCACATGATGATGATATTATTTAGAATTTGTCAGCTAATCACCCTGATGGATTTTATTTATTGCTGAACATTCCACCTGCCCTTGCCTCCTCCAGAGGCCCCCTTACAAAGTGCTGTGAGGCACCCTAATGTTGGAAGTATTAGGGTTATGCAGAAATGCATTCAGGCTTTATGGAACGGAATGTGTAAACCAGTATTAGGATTTAATAGAACAGCATTTCCAGGTTTCCCAGTGTAATGAAGCTGACGTTGGCTTCAGCATGCTGTTCTCGCCTGACGTGTTGCAAATTCCTTCCAGTTGTCGGCATGTAGTCCTGCGGGTCTGAATTTTTGCCACCACAGTTCTCACCCCAGCGCTCAGCACGTGGTTCTCTGCTAGGGAAGGGAGAGTTGGTACTGAATGAATTGTGTGATGCTGGACATCGATAGATGAGGGGGAGTGGAGGCTGGGGTCAGGATGGTGGAAAATGTAGAACATTACAGCACAGTACAGGTCTTCCAGTCCACGATGCTGTGCCAACGATTCAGGAACAGCTTCTTCCCCTCTGCCATCAGACTTCTGAATGGACATTGAACCCATGAACACTAAGTCACTACTTTTTACCCCTCTTTTTGACCTACTTACTTAACTTTACTTTTTAAATCTACATATTTTTATTTTATAGAAACACATATTTCTGTATATTGTACTTGTATTTTGCAGTATATCTTACTGTAATAAAATCAAGGCGAGAAGACAGCAACTAGTGGGGCACTGTCTACACCACCCCGAGCTACCTGCCAGCCGAGTCATCACAAGGGAGCTCAAGCACGGGAGGATGAACCCTGGGTGCCCTCCCAAGACTATGGTCAACATGCTGCTAGAGGACAGCGGCTCGGCTAATGTAGATGAACTGAACACACTGATGAGGGAGAGGGAGAAGTGGAGAGTCCGTCATTGTGCCCGATGCCAGCCAGCCCCCAGGCCAGAGTCCACGTAGTAGTAGTTACTGTAACTTAGTTTTATGTATTGCAATGTACCTCTGCCACATAACTACAAATTTCGCAATATATGCCAGTGATATTAGACCTGGTTCTGAACTCTGCTTGTGGGAGTGTTCCCAGGGGTGGGGAACACTGCCATCAGGGCTACAACTCGGTGGTCCTGGTGGAGATTGCTGAGAGATCTGTAAGAGCATGTATGCTATCAAGGAACGTTTCCACTCTGTGGAAGCCCTCAATGGGGGCAAGTGATTCTACCTGCTCCCTTATGATGAAGAAATGTCAGTCAAAGTTGCTGCTGAGTAATGGAGTAAAGGCAACCACACTTAACCAGCGATGAGTACCAGACCATGTAACGTGACCAAGATCAACAGCATTGGAGGCTCGAATGGCTGGGAAGCTGAGAGTGACTGTGACCCTGATTTTCATGAACAAAACATCCCAGGCAGCTGTAGGCTGGTGTCGGAGGACGTGGGAGACAAGAGATCTGACTGAGTGCAATCTGAGTGCAGGCCCTTTCAACTTTGTGAGCGAGAATTAATTGTTTCACTTGCCTTTTAGACCATCGAGTTCGAAAATCTCTGCGGTTAAATTTTGCTTTGTGCACACTTGGGATAGAGGAAGTTTTAAACTGAGGGGGGGAGTGAAAGGGGCAGAGATTTAACTTTTTAAAAAGTTGGAGTTGAATTTCCCAGCAGGCACGGAAACACCCCACAACGTGCACAAAATATCTGAACCGATTGAGACAATTTTCAGTGGCACATCTGGGTTGTTTTTCGTGTTGAGTGAGCAAAGTTGCAGTCCAAAGGAGAATCCATGTCCTTAGAGATTTGACTACCTCTTCCCCCGCCCCCAGTCCTTGTCAGTCAAGGCCTGTTGGTTATTGATGGTCAAATCACAGATCTCCTCCCAGCTCTGCACCAACACCTCCAAGAATGCCTGTGCAACATCTAAAAGGCCCAGCGAGTGACATTCCCCACAAAATCTCAGCTTTTCTGTGGTGGAACAATTGTTCCATTGTTATCCTACTGCCTTTCTGTTAACGGGCATGAGCTGGCTTTGTGTGGTACAGTCCGCTCGGCAAGTTGGCACCCGTGCCAAGTCAAGCAGCCGCCGAGCTGCATGGTTAGAGCACAGAGTAAGCACCCAAAGGAAGAGCCAGCGCGAGGCGACGGGTGCAGAGCAGTCTCGGGATTCGCTCGGCTTGCTCAGCCCGAGTGCACTGGGCAGATGCTGCCAAGTCCCCAAGACAACTCTTTAACTGCGACAGCCTTTCTTCAGAGGACGGCCAAGCACAGCGTGGACTTCCAGAAGAGGTCATTCAACGGCAGTAGTGACCTGAAATATTGGCAGGTTTCTGCCACGATAACTTCGCCATGGTAACGAGCTCAACAGCAGGGAAATCTTCAGGATGCGGTGAACTGTGCAGCCAAGCAGAGGGGGCGGGGGGAGATGGCAGCTTCCCTTTTGCATCCAGCAGAGTGCTTTGAGAAGAGACTGAAGGATTTGGGGTGTCTGTCAATAACCGGTCCTGGTGCTCACAATCGCCAGTGATGGGTCGCATTCACTGTGCTGGGTGCAGTTTCCTACCCTCCAAACTGTTTGCCCTGGCCCTCGGGGGCTGCCTCTCCACACGGAGCTAACTAGGGGTGATTCAGTGAGGGCAGACGCCAGCGGAGGGCGAGAAATTATGCCGGGTTCTTGATTTAGCTGTGTGAGGGATTCCCTTGGAGCAAGTGTTCCCAACCCTTTTTATACCATGGACCCCTACCATCAACCGATGGGTCTGTGGGCCTCAGGTTGGGAACCCCTGCTTTAGAGTGCCAAACACTATACTACAAAATCATGATTTGTTATATTGCACGCTTGGGGTGTTCATTGATGGTATAGGTGTATATTCCTTGTTTTTGGTGAGCAGTCAGGATTTTTGCCAGCAGATCTGCTGTTCCTAGCTCCAGTGATCCTTTACTTCCCGTATGGAGTTTGCTTTGCCTTTCCTTTCCTGCGACCATGTAAATTTCCCCAGTTTCTGCCCGCATGTTGCTGGATGGTAAGTTATCTGGCCACTACATTTCTCCAGGTGGGTAGATGAATGGGAGGATCTGACAGCAGGGAGATTAAAATGGCATTAGTATAAAATTAGTATGCGTGCTTTTTGTTTTGGTTTTTACAGTTGGATTGGCTGTTTCTGCGGCTGGAGGACTCTGAAAACTGAGTTCTCTACTCGGAATTGGTTAATGTATAAAGGGACCTGGTTTTCTCCCTGCAGTTCCTCCTCATGACTTGTGAACACAATTTTTAATGTTATGTTTTATAATGTATGAACTTATATTTTAGTATACTTAAGTCTATTAATCCAGGAAGGCTTATTCAAAGTTTAAACAGATTTTTTTTCCATGAGTTTAGTTTAACAATTCTTGGATTTTGCTCCTTTTTTCCCCCTTTCATCCATTCAAGTTCATGGCAGGATGTAAACTTTAGCTGTCGCTTTTTAACAGGAGAAGGTGTTGTTGATGCAGATTAAACTTCTCATCCTGCTGCCAAAAACGCTGTCACTGTTGATTCTGTGGGCAAGTTCAGGTAACCTTTGTGGCTTGATTCTGCTGCTAGGCGTCCTTATTCCCGGCTTCCTCCTTTTCTAATGTACCTTTTATAGTAAATTGAAAGTCTGAAAGAGAAAGCTTCATCCTTTTAAGAAAAAAACGCCATGATGTACTCAGAACATCACAAGAAAATATTTTGTTTCCCATTTAGTAATTTCAATCTCTCGGGTAATTGGATTCTAGTACAATAACTTAGGGGAAAATTGCAAGACAGCAATATGTTCTTACACTCCCCAAATGTGTGTGTGTGTGTGTGTTTTTTTGACCCTGTATGTGGGTTCACAGCAATGCCTGAATGATGGTGGAAAAATTGAAGCTCAACATTCTCTGAAATTGCCTAACCTTAATTGCATGATAAATCAAAGGAATGTAATCAAATTACCACAAATAAATCAAATTAATGAAATACTACTGCCACTTTGGGTATCAGTTGAAGAGACAATCATACATCATTCTGACCAATACAGATATCTCCTTACTGCAATGACTGAGTTTTAAGAAAAGTAAATTTGATTTGTTTGAAGCAACTTCCCATATGGCATTTTCTCCTGGAAAGCTAAAATGTTTTAAAAGATATTTGAAGAGGAGGAAGATACATTTTTAAAGATTGTAGAATTGAGGGTCACGTGGAACTGAAAGCGTTGCAGCCTGGAACGCAAAGTCACATTGAATAGGGAGGCAGGTTTTTTTGGGGCCAAGTGGCCAACTCCTGCTCATGTTTTCTTATGTCCTTGTTTTGTGGTTGTCTCCCTTCCCTCATCCAGCATCGTACTTCAGGAGTGGATTGGAGGTCAGAGAATTAGCAAGTTTTTAGTCCTTAATACTGAGCTCCAATCATCCTTATACATTATTTTAAAATCCATGTTATACCTATGCTGAATAACTTGGAAACCCTGAATTTGGGAGTTGGGGTTGATCTGCTGCTTGGGGGAGGGGTGTTTTGTGGATGTCCGTGAAGAGTAAGAATTTCAGGTTGTATACTGTATACATCCTCTGATATTAAAACGAACCTTTGAATAGTGTAAATTTGCCTTGTTTAGAGAGCTAGTGAAAATAGTTGAGAAGCTGGAAACTGCTTGACTCATAAATATTTATGGATCACTGTCGAGGCGTTCTTGTTTTGTAATAATATAAAATGTATCTAGCAGGTCCTTGTGGTTTACCAAAAACAAAACCACCAAGTATTGGTGAGAACATAATTCAGGGTTAAAGGATGAATGAGTTGGTTCTAATCATATTTTTATGTAAGGCAGCAATTCTATTCTGGGACTGTTTTGGTTCTAGCAAAGGTTTACTGAGTCTTTAAGCTTTTTCCATTTAGTAACATGGCCACTATATTCTTCAGGGATATCATGCAATGGGATTCTTCTGCAAAGAATTTGAATGAGGGAGGTATAACCTTAAAGTGAGTCCATTGTGTCTAGAGGGTAGCAATAGTTATTATAGAACCTTGATATCTCAAAGGATGTGTACTGTAATTTCAGCTTCCAATATTTAGTGAGGAAGAGAGACTCGAAGCTGTTTGAAGGTAGAATACCAGAAGGTGGAGCAAATAGGTGAGCAAACTCAGCTAGAGGACCAAGAGAAGTCATTGGCAGCAACTTCTCCAGAAGTGGGACCTCAGTGTGTGAAACCCTAGGCAGGAGCACTAACCAATAGAGCCCTGTGAGGTCGTGTCAAGTCATAGCAGAGGGTGAATTCATCGAGGTTAGTTTAAAACAGGGGTTCCCGACCCGCAGTCCACAGCCCCCTTGGTTAATGGTAGGGGTCAATAGCATAAAAAAAACGGGTTGGGAACTCCTGTGTTTAAAATTTGAGGAATTTATGTGCGGAACTAGGCATGTCATGGCAAACTAGTCTTAGAGTAACGGAGTGCAAACGGGAAACGATTGCTGGACTTGGGACATTTGGAATCTAAAATGGAGAGAGGATCAGTACTCATTGAACAGGCTTAAAAAGAACAAATCAAAGGCAGTTCAGACCAGCAATTACTTTTGTCATTGAGGCCAAAGTCTGGCCATTACAGAGCTTGTTTTGAATTGTCAGGTAAGGCCTCTTTACTATTTCTCCCCACCACCTTCAGTGATTGTCAGAAACTCCTCCTTGGGGGAGAAACACATCACTATCTTTCAATCCTTTTGAGAGATCATCAACAAGCCAGCTGGGACGAAAGCCTTCATGATAAGGCAGACCAAATCCCACCCATAAGAAACGCTATCCCTTATTTTTGTTGGAACACAAAGTTGACACTTCCATTGTGCTTATGGTATGGATTGGGGGCATGTCCACTTAACCATAGAGATTTGTACAAAAATGTTCCTTGTGGCACAGAGCTTTTCCCAGCTTGGTCTGGGACCAAGGTGAATTTGCTGATGCCAACATTGCCTTGTATAAGGCACACCTCCTTCTAACATTGTGTCATCAGTGCAAACGTTGCGGCAAACTTTTGGGATTCCCTGTTGTACTCTTGAATACAAGAACCAAATACAGTTTAAAATAGCCCTGTGCTATTGACCTTGGCAACGTGAATATCCAAGTTCGAGGCACGGCTGGAAATGGGAGGAAAGTCCAATCTGCGAACCTGTGGATTCAAGTGTTGACCTGCATTGGTTATGTTTGAAACACGGGCTTGTTCTTGGAGAGCTTTTCTTAGTATTTTATTTTGGAAGTATTGTAACACTGGCATTATGTCAGGTATTCTTTTAACACTGTGCATGAATGTTGGGGATTAACTTCAGTGAGATTTAAGTTTGAAGGAGTGTCTAGTTTAAACATGTGGATGTGAGACTCTTGACTGGTTTTCCAAGCATACAATTTAGGACATCTTTCAGGAGTGGTGGAATTAAGAAGTCGGCTGTTCTCATTTGAATTCGAAAGTTCACACTAAATTTATTAGCAAAGTATATATATGTCACTGTATACTACCCCGAGATTCATTTTCTTGCAGGCATTCACAGTAGAGCAAAGAAACACAATAGAATCAGTGAAAAACTACACACAAAGACTGACAAAGGACCAATGTGCAAAAGGGGCAATCCATGCAAACAAAAAGAGAAACTAATAATAAACAAATAATATTGAGAACATAGAATACTGTAGTACAGCACAGAAACAGGCCCTTCAGTTCACAATGTTGTGCCAACCGAGTAAGCTAGTAACCAAATGTCTAACTAATCTCCTCTGCCCACATAATGCCCATATCCTTCCATTTTCCTCCCTCTTCATGTGCCTGTCTAAACATCTCTTAAAAGTCTAATGTTTCTGCCTCTACCACCACCCCAGGTAGCACAATCCGGGCACCCACCCACTCTGTTCATGTATTAGAAAAAATTTGCCCCTCACAACTCCTTTTGAAATTACCCCATCTAACCTTAAATGTGTGCCCTCTGGTATTGTGCCTTTCTACCCTTACTCCCTGTCTACTCTTTCTATGCCTCCTCATAACCTTATTAACTATCAGACTGTAGTGCTCCAGAGAAAACAGCCCAAGTTTGTCCAAACTCTTGTTATGGCACATGCCCTCTGATCCAGGTCGAGTCCTGGTAACCCTCTTCTGCACTCTCCCTAAAGCCTCAATATCCTTCCTATGGGGTAACCAGAGCGGTATGCAATACTCTAGATGCAGCCTAACTAGAACTTAATAGGATTTCAACACAACTTCCTGACTTTTGAACTCGATGCCTCAGATAATAAAAGCAAGCATGCCATATGTCTTAATCACCTGTGTAGCCACTTGCAGAGAGCTATGAACTTAGAACCCAAGATCACTCTGCTCATTTAAGGCGGAGGTTGATGGGTTGTTGATTAATCAGGGTGTCAAAGTTTATGGGGAGAAGGCAGGAGAATGGGTTGATGGGGACAATAAATCAGCCATAATGGAATGGTGGAGCAGACTTGGTAGGCCGACTGGGCTAATTCTGCACTTACGTCTTATGGTTTTAACAAGTATATAAAGCATCACTGCTGTTACCATCGGGCAGGAGGTACAGAAGCCCATGTTCAGGAACAGTTATTACTCTGCAAACAGCAGTCACCTCAGCCAGCATGAATAACTTCACTCACCTCCACGCTGAACTGATCCCCAACCTGTAGGCTCACTTTGAAGGGTCTACAACTCATGTTCTCAATATTATTTATTTACTTTTTATTATTTGTCTCCTTTTGCACATTGATTGTCAGCCTTTATTATTTATAGTCTTTCATAATTCTATTGTATTACTTATCCTGAAAATGAAACTCAAGGTAGTTTACGGTCACACATACATACTTTGATAAGTTACTTTGAACTTTGTTCTGCAGTGTATTGGGAGAGGAGGAGGGATAGCTTCTCCAGAAGGCTGATGACTTTTTACATTTACCAGCCGTAATTACAGCAATGACCTTTCCCCAGTTTATCTTCATTGCGGGCAGTCAGAAAGTTCAAATTTATCGGCCTATTTACTACCACATTTGCCCAGTGTAGCCACGTTACTGTCCCCTCAAGCAGAGTTCTGTGACAGAGTTCGGAACAACTTGAGCGCAGGCATAAGTTTGGATTTGTTTTGGAAATGGAGCATGAAGTTGCTACTTGAATGTTGTATTTTCACTTCTGGGCTCTTTGTATTATACCTTCTCTGAGAGAACAATAGTCACCGTTTAAGTATTCACAGGGACCTTGTATGGAATGCCTTCAAAGCCAATGCACTAGGATTACCTTGCAAGATCCAAGACTGCAATGTAAAAGTGAACGTGGCGCAGCAAAAATTATCCAAGTCTTTTTGGATAGACTGCACTCTTGATGGCAGATGTAAAGTGCAGACTTTGCAAACTTCTATTTCGTTGTCAGATTTACTTTTAATAGCCGACATTCATCTTGAATCAAAAGCGGTTATTTTTTTTTTTGCTTTGTGCCTGTTCTTAAAAAGAAAGCTCGCTCCACTTTGCAAATGATTCATCAATAAAGGATGTTGATGTCTCATGAAACGAGTTTCATCTTCTGCCTTGCTGCGGACAAGCAACAGTGAAAGAGGAATTATAATGTCTTTATTATGAGCAACATTGGAAATTTTGCATCAGATTTTCAGCATGTGATTCATTGAATAGTTCTGAAACTGCCACCTCTGTTATATTGCAGTAGTCAAAGTGAAACTGCATTTGGATATGAAATCTTACAAAGTATTGAGTTTCCTTTATGTGGTCTCACCTATCTTACTACTTTACACTTTTAACTGCGGCATTTTAATGGATATACCATTGCTGAGATTGATGCAGTTGACAAAATCAACGTCTGTGGTTTTATTATATGGATTGTAAAATGTGAATGTGATTGCTCATACTGTAAACCAAAGCAGGAAGATTTCTCATCTTTGCTGGATAGGAAACTAATATTAAATCCGAAGAACTTTCGGTCAGATTTATTATACCTACTGCCTGTTATGCTGCTGGTGTTTGGGGCAGCAATGAAGGTCCTCCATCTGGCGGTGTGGAGGGTTTCCTTCATTGTGTCAATAGCTCAGTTTTCACCACTGTTAGTCTTGCAAGTCCCGGGTGGAGACTCAGGAATACCGTCAATGCCCAGATGTTGAAGGATTCCTCATTGCTGTTTCTGTAACAGTCAGGGTTGCTAGTTCTGAGCTGAGCCCCGCCGAACCTGGAGGGACCGTTCTCAGTCTGGCCTCTACCCTTTGACCCTTTGGCATGGATGACCCTAACAAAAGCCAGAGCATAAGGCCCTGACTCCAGCCAGCGTAGCCCTCCGAGTCATTGAGGCACGCAAGACTCCAACTGCGATAAGGCTGTGGTCCTCCTGGAGGAAGTTTTAGCATAAACCCAGGACGAATTCAGTGAATTCTGAGTGGTATGTTATTGTGCGCCTTCCATTCCTTTCCTGGAAAATGCACAAGTTCAAGGACAAAATCTTGGGTCCTTTCCCAGATATTGCTTTAAAATACGTTTTGCATGGTGCCTTCAGCTGAGCCAATCTCACAGCATTTTGAATAAAGTCGTGTGAACGATTTGATAGTTGGATACCGGAAGTTGAATAGTTAGGAGGTCTTTAGGATTGGAGGAAAATTAATCATGAAGCCGTGGGAGCGGGTGGTGGATAGTCATATGAGCAGCTGGTGAACATCACAAGCCTTGGTTATGCGGCCACTGACACCCGGCAGACAATCTGTGAAGAGTATTGATAATGGCAGGGATGAACCGTATAGTAAAGACACTGCCCAGGAGAAGGCAGTGGCAAACCACTTCTGTAGAAAGGTTTGCCAAGAACAATCATGATCATGGAAATGATTGCCCACGTCACACGACACGACTCCTGATGAACAAACGAGTGAGAGAAAATGTGTTACAGGAGGAGAGGAAATGAGAGATCTGCATTAATACTGGTGCCATGAGAGCTGGCAAAGACTTGCTTGTCATCTTCCCATGTTGTAAAGAAATACAATTTGGTGAAAAGGGCTGGAAGTTGGAGAACATTGTGATTGAAATGGCTTCAAAATTTACTTTTGGTTTAAAAAAAATATGGTTTGCGATATGTAGAATCAGAATTGGGTTCATTATCGCTGTGTCATGAAATTTGTTATTTTACGGCAGCAGTACAGTGCAATTAAAAAATCACTATAAATTACAACAAGAAATATAAAAATGTAATGCCAAAAGAGGGGTGGTGTTCAGGTCTGTTCAGAAATCTGATGGTGGGAGGAAAAGAGGCTGTTCATACAACGTTGAGTGTGTGTCTTCAGGGTCCTATGTGATGGTAGCAGTGAGAAAACGGCACGTCCTGGCCGGTGAGGATCCTTAATGTTGAATTGCCTGTTGAAGATGTGCTCAGCAGGGAGGCTCATCCCCATGATGGAGCTGCCTGAGTTTACAACCCTCTGCAGCCTCTTCTGATCCCGTTCATCGGTGCCTCCGTGCCAAGGCGGTGACGCCGTCAGTCAGCGTGCATCCGTAGAAAGTTCCTGCATCCTGCCGTCTCTGACGGCGTGCTGAATCTCTTCAAACTCCTAATGAAATCCAGCTGCTGGTGTGCCTTCCATGGAGTTGACTCAGGTTAGATCCTCAGAGTCGTCAACGCCGAGGGACTTGAAGCTGCTCGCCCTTTCCACCGCCGACCTCTGGGCGAGGACTGGAGCGTGTTCTGATTGCCCCTTCCTGCGGTCCTCAATCAGTTCCTTGGTCTTGCTAATGCTGAGTGTAAGGCGGTTGTTGTTGTGGCGTCAATCAACCAGCCAATTAGTGAGTTAATAAACAAGGAAGGAGGTTTTCCTTTATTACTATTTGTATTTTACCCAGCAACAAGTGTTACCAAGCCTAATGACAGGAGAGATTCTATGACTTTTTTTTCCCCTCTACCAACAACCCAGACTGTAAGATGGGGCGTTTTGGCATTGAGTTTTGAATTTGATTCAAGTTTCGTTTTCATAAAGACGCTGAAGGGTGGTTACCTTTGTTCTCCAGTTGGCAAGCCTGCCTTCGAAATTGGCAAATAAAAACATTTTTAAATTTTGCTACTATGAATCTGTATCTTTGGACTGTAGGTAGAAAAACGAAACTGACCATTTTGGTAAGGGATTGGTGGCCATTTGTAAATGATCAAAATGTACATTTGTATCAAGTTTGTTGTCAATTCAGCATTACACATGAATACCGTCAAACGAGACAAGGTTCCTCCGGACCAATGTGCACCTTACAGTACATATTACTTTATGATATATATGTGAGTTATAGTACCACAATTAATTCAAAAATTAAGGTGTGTATGTGATACAAATTAAAAAGTAAACAGTACAATGTTACTGGCGCTTCATGCAGGGTGAGGCCTGGGTGTGGCAGGGAGTTCAGTCGTCTTACGGCCTGGGGGAAGAAGCTCTTTCCCATCCTAACAGTTCCTGTCTTGATGCTACGGTGCCTCTTGCCTGATGATAAGGGTTCAAAGAAATTATTGGATGGATGGGAGGGATCACCAAGGGCCCTGCATATGCAGCTGCCTCTAATGGGTGGAAGAGAGACACCGACCATCCTGTCTGGAATTCTTGCAATCCTTTGTTGGGACTTGCGGTCAGATGCAATTCCCATGCCAGACAGTCAGGCAGCTGGTCGGGACACACTTGATGGTTAAAAAAAAACGGGGAGTGGGGAGGGTAGGAGCCCCACTTGCCTCAACTCCTCAGGAGGTGGAGACGCTGCTGTGCTTTCGTGACCAAAGAGGAGATGTTAGAGGACCAGGTGAAATTACATTGGGCTCTGCAGGTATTTTTTTGCTGTTTTGGAAATCCTTAATTGGTAACAGGCAAAGGTTTGATGGGAGGCTGGTTATGCACAGTAGCTGTGTTGTTCCGGAAAATGTTGTCACCAGCATAGTACAGCAGTTGTTCATTCTGAGTAGGGGTTACACTAATTGTTCCACAGGCTGGGCTTAACAGTTCCAGATTTTGTCTGAAAATATTTTTCAACATGAATTTCAGGAAGGGAGTATTCTATATATGAGAAAGTGTGGTATAATGAGAGCATTTTTCTTTGTAGAGTTTCTCTCATTTGTATTCGTGTGTATGCCCATGGTTTCTAAAATTTACATTTTTCTAAAATTTATATTTAATGTTGGTTTAAAAAGAATCTAACAACTCACAAACAAGAGAAAATCTGCAGTTGCTGGAAATCCAAGCAACACACACACAAAATGCTGGAGGAACTCAGCAGGCCAGGCAGCATCTATGGAAAAGAGTAAACAGTCAGCGTTTCAGGCCAAGACCCTTCAGAAGGACTCGTTCCTCATTCCTGAAAGCTCAGTTCTTTTTCTCATTCGCAGTTATAACCATGCATCTAAATGAAATGACTTCCTATTCACTGTGAAGTATGATGCAGATAGTAAAATAGTTAATTCACTGTTTAGTTATATATCTGTGTGTAATATTTCTTGAAGTTCCATTGCAAAGATAATATTTTCCCCGCAACAATCCTGTTAAATTTTGTAATTTGAGTCTATCAGCTGAGACTCAGCAAGGATCCCAGTTTTTAAGGTGATGAGATTCGCATCACAGAGACGTTTATTGAGCAAACACTGACACTGAACTCTAATGAGCTGTTAAAGGGCAGATGACCCAAAGACCTGTCAGAGAACGCATTCTATAGATTAAGGATTTGGTAGTTAAAGGCATCATCACCTGTGGTGGAGTTTTTAAATCTGGAGATTGACAGCCAGATTTAGAATGCAAATATATTAAGAAAAGTAGTGTTATTTGTGTTGGGAGTGGGGCAGGCAGGAGCAGAAATGGAGTGATTTTAGAAATGCAATTTTTTTTCTTGAATTGCGGTATTGCTTAAGAAACAGCTACTGTAACCGATACAGGAATGTATGTGTTACGTGTCTCATACCTGTGCCTAAACCTAATTCTGTATTGGCCTGATGACTAAAGTCAGTGGATAGCAATCTGAATTTTAAAAATTATGACTTATTCCCACTGTTGAACTTATTTTCCGCCCCAAAAAATCTGAGCCCTCCGTTGGTCAGGATCAATCATGAATGTTGCGTCCTAGCTGTTTAGATACGCAAGCCAGGTCAGTATGATATGGAGAGCAAGCTGTTGCCCATGTAGCAAGCTCCCCCTCTCCATGCATCTGGTGAACCCAAAGGAATGGCAGGGACCGATACAGTTTGGTACCAGCAGCGTAGCAGAAGTTGCCAGTCAGCATTGAACTGAACATAGGACTGCCTAATGGACTCCAGTTCCAGATCTTCCCCTCTTGGTTTACTCAGGAAGCCTTCCTCAGAAGTGGGTATAGTCGCAAGGCATCAGAAGTTTGAGATCAAAGTTCTCCTTCTAGATGAGCTGCTAACCGCAGCTGATGAGCCCCATCTGCCCGAAGCGACTGGTTTTAAGGCGCCATTTCTCCTGTCAGTAGAACTGGTTCAGAGCTCAGTAGCTAAGCCACACATGAAGACCAGGAGCTGGACTTGGTTGTCAGAGGCTATTGGAGGCATACCCCATTGGGAGCACTTATTAGATAGTGGAAACCTGTGCCTATTACCACCCCAGCTATAACAACCTTAAGGAACCCAAAAATATACTATATTTGAAAATGAACTGTAGTGGAATATTGCACCATGTAATGTTTCACTAGTGTTAGGTTTGAGAAGTTATTCTTTGGCCAGTCTCCACATGGTCCAGTGACAAGACAACCCTGCACAATGGCCTTTCCCAACATAACCTATGAGATGGTTGTACCAAGTTTCATTTCACGCCGCAGCACGTGGTTTTGCATTGTTCGGAGTGTGCCTTGATGCAACAATTATTTACAGTCAAACCCCACCCCCCCTTGCACTGGAACACGAACGGTATCCAGGTCAGATCCTGTTCTGTGCAGCTGCCCAGGCTAAATCTTCACAAAGACCAGTGCATCCCTGTCCAAACATTCTTGGCAAGCGCACACTCCCCTGCTTTCAGGCTTCTTGAGACCAAAGGAAGAGCAGGCTTCCCCAACACAGTCCGGTGGATCGTAAATATAAGTCATGGTGTCTCAAGTTTTTCATCAGTAAACTTGATTTCAACTCCTATTCTTTAAAATAAAGAGAACTGGGCAGGCAATTACAGGATGGCTTTGGTTTTACTGGCCAGATATGATCCCTGTTGCTATTCTGAGTAAGTTACTGTTAACAGGCATAATTGGAGGGGAGAGTATGGAAAAAAAAACTTCTGGAGACTGTCTTACAAAGCCAAAGAACTCCGTATATCTGACATCTGAACACGAAAGGCTGTGGGGGAGAGAAATGGTGAAGTGCTCGGATAAAGCATCAATTCTACTTTCCCTGCTATAGATGCTGCCCGACTGGTAACTATTTTCTGCTTTCATTTTTCTCTTCTTCTTTGGTTGATCTTGGGAGGGGAGGGGCAAATGCAGATGCAGAAGTATTTCTCATTTGGGTGTAATTTGAGTTGTGGGGGGGGGCACGGAATAGTTGATTTGTGGAAAAGTTTTAAAGTTCAAAACTTTTTCCACTGTGTATCTGGACCTGTGAATTGGCAGTGTGTGATGTGGTGTTATTAGAAAGTTGGACGTTGTTAGCAGCAGTGCTGGTAAAATAGACTACTGAATTGAGAAGCTGAAATTGTCTGATCTAATAGAATATTGTGCTGCAACAACCATCACTTTGGGTGGGGGGGTGGGTGGTCTGTTGAGACTGAAGGTGACTCTCTCCACTCTGGTTTTGTGGGTTCGTGTGAGACTGGTTGACACTTCCACAGATAGAAAAGGAGATGCAAGAAGCCCAGTTTGTAAGGTGGGGTGGGGTGCTCCAACCCCACAAGGCTTCCATGTGCCTCCAAAGCATGGGCTCAAAGTTCTCAATACCATTCCATCCTGAATGCTCCTTCTTCACTTTGTGCATTTATGGGGAAGGCCCTCCCCCCAAGAGTTGAGGGGATGTGGGGCAGCACAGTAGTGCAGTGGTTAGCGCAGTCGCTTACTGGCGCTACTGATCTCTGACCGGTGCTCGATATCTGCCTTTTGTCCGTTCTCGCCGTCACCGCGTGGGTTTCCTCCCACAGTCCAAAGATGTGCCGTTAGGGTTAGCAAGTTGTGGGCAAGCTGTGTCAGTGCTGGACGCGTAGTGACACTTGCTGGCTGCCCCCAGCAAATCCTCGAACTGCGTTGGTCTTTTTCTCAAAGCAACACATTTCCCTATGTTTTGATGTACGTGTGACAAATAAAGCTGTCACTTTCGGATTTTTTTTCTTTCCTTTTTCAAGAAATCTTCGACAACGACCTTGAATCTCTGGATAAAGCATGTTTTCGAGAGACTGGTGTAGGGTATAAAAATGTCATGGCCTTTATTAATATACTCCATTGCTAAAGAAGCAAAGGGTGATCTCCTTTTTATGGATCGGTTTCCCTGTTATCCATTGATCTTTTCGTCTGTCTGTTGGCACTGGAACCCTACATCATTGCTAACTTCCTTCACGCACACCAAAACTATAAACTAAGCAATTTGTCATCAGTATCTCCACCGGGCTTGAGAGCTCTGTCAGTTCACGTTTCCGGATGGAGGGGGAGCGACTTTGGTTCCTGGGGCAACGCTGGCGCTTTGAACAGCGTGGCGAGACAAGCATGCACCTGCATCTTATCCGTAGATCCTGTGGATGCTGGTGTGTTAAAGCAAAAACTTGGAAATAAAACAAATATCCTTTTAACTTGGAGAGAAGTGGCCCACAGTCCTAATTCGAAAGCAAGCATTGTGCTGCCTATTGAATGAAATAGCCTGCAGCATCGGAGTCAATGGGTCCTTTTTCAGACGTCGACACAAAGCTGACTTCTGGTCGACGCAAAAATAGTAAGGATTCTAACTGATGTGCTTTTCTTGACTGAGCTGAGAATTGCCACTGTATCTGTTCAGCCAAAAGTATCTTTTCATAAACTGTGAATCATAAACCATTATAATGAGTTAATGGTCCCAAAGTTGCACAGCACAGCAACAGTCGGATATTGTCTCGGAATTTGGCAACAGGATTTGTACAGATTCACGTGGGCAATTTTTTTTTTCCTCTGATATTTCTAAACATGGACACAGTTGTCCTGGTTAACTTGCTATTCTACATTCCAGGCACTCAAGGAACACTTGGAAAGAATTGCAAGTGCTTACATTGGTGAGTGACAGCTGGGTGCATGGCATGTAAACTTATTTCTGGTTCCTGATGAGAGTGCGAAGGACTGAGGGGCAATCGTACTCGAGGGTGGATAGGATTTTAAGGTGTAGTGCACATGCTGCGGTCGTTTTGAGTTTTTAACTTGCACCTGAGAGCAAGATACATTCAGAGAAATCCATGTGGTGTGTAAGACCCAGAATAAACCATACACGCTCCTTGTTTTATTTAACCATGTAGTATGAAAAGAAAAAAATAATTCTATTAGATTTTAAATCTGTTTTTATTTCCCTTATGTTCCCACATTGGAGCCATTAATTCCAGCTTGTACTGCTGTCTGGCTCACATACACACTTAAATGATATTTGCAGAAAT
The DNA here is from genome assembly GCF_963921235.1 of Mobula hypostoma. Taxonomy (NCBI): domain Eukaryota; kingdom Metazoa; phylum Chordata; class Chondrichthyes; order Myliobatiformes; family Myliobatidae; genus Mobula; species Mobula hypostoma. The sequence goes on from NC_086123.1 coordinate 21,500,391, forward strand.
TATAATGATATTGCCTTTTTTTGGTTGGTGTGCTTTTACCTTGGCTCCTTTTTTTTTTGTAAGGGAACAACTAGAGTTTGATCTAAAGCAGTAATGCAAGATATTGGCGATTGAACTCCTGGAGAGTCCTCTTTCTGTTATTGCCAGAGCACCTTTTTACAGAACTCTACCCCAAAGGAATCTTACTTTTACACGAACAACATCACTAAAAGTCATTGCACAGATACAGTACTGTGCAAAACCCTCATGCACATGTTTAAAAAAAAATCTGTAAAGCAAAGATGCTTTGAAAATAATGGAAAATTTCTAAATATCAATTAAAATTACTATAAAGAACAGTGAACAGTAAAAAAAAAGCTAAATCAAATCAATATTTGGTGTGATCACCCTTTGCCTTTTTAAAACAGTTCTCTTAGCTACCCTGTTGTGCAGTTTTATAAGAAAATCGGCTGGTAGGTTGTTCCAAGCTTCTTGGAGAACTTGTTACAGTTCTTCGGCAGACTTTGGCTGTCTCGCTTGCTGCTTTCTCTCCAGGTAATCCCAGACAGTCTCGATGATGCTGAGATCAGGGTTCTGGGGAGGCCACGCTATCTGAAACAATATATTTAGAAAAAAAAACTAGCGTTGCTAAGACTTTTGCACAGTACTGTACAGGAACTGATAAAGACAGTTGAGTTTTTCTTCTCTTAGGAGCTTTGGACGGGGAAGGAAGGGAGTTTTACGTGTGAGGACTTGGTCTATTGCCACTTCACCTCGGAGGTAAAAATAAGAATGGTTCAAGGAGTAATTGGAAAGGCAAAAATATGCTCATACCGGAAGTCGGCCATAAAAAAGAGGAATTGCTTACAAGAGAAAATCTGCAGATGCTGGAAATCCAGAGCAACACACACAAAATGCTGGAGGAACTCAGCAGGACAGACAGCATCGATGGGGGAAAAGAAGCACAGTCAACGTTTTGGGCCGAGATCCTGTGGTAGGACTGGAGGAAAAAGAGATGAGGAGTAGATTTAAAAGGTGGGGGAGTGGAGGGAGAAACACAAGGTGATAGGTGAAATTGGGAGGAGGAGGGATGAAGTGAAGAGCTGGGAAGTTGATTGGTGAAAAGGATACAGGGCTGGAGAAGGGGGAGTCTGAAGGCTGTTGAAGTAAAGGTGGGGAGGAGCACCAGAGGGAGGTGATGGGCAGGTAAGGAGATAAGGTGAGAGAGGGAAAAGGGGATGGGAAAATTGCTTGGTTATCAGTTGATGAGGCAGCATCTGTGGTGAAAGAAATGGTTAATGTTTGCCAATGGCACTCCATCACAACTAGAAAAGTGAGGAAACCAGGCATGTTTTAAGTTGCAAAGTGGGTGTGGGAGCAGAGAACAGAAAGAATATCTGTGATGGGATGGAACAAAGAAAATAAACCTCAGGGTTGTATATGGTGACAACAGTGTACTTCGATCATAATCTTACTTTGAACTAAAGTAGTTAATCATAGCTAATGTATTGGGAGGAGTACAAGTAGGGGATAGTTACATCGAAACAAATGATAACATGCCAGAATTATCAGAAATGGAGCACAGCTGTTGCCCGATATCTGAAGTTTTTTTTTAAAAAAAAGGAATGCTGGAACTAACCAGCAAATCAGGCAGCAACTATGTAGAGAGGAAATATTAAGCTAATGTTCAGGTAGATGTGTCAGAACAGGCCAGTTTGCAAATCTTGCTCGAGAAGCACAAAGTTCTATGAAGAATGAAGCACACCTTTGCCAGAGGGTCAAAACTTGCCAAGAATGCTATCTGGTTCAGTTGTATCTATATCTGGTTTGAATGATAATTTTAAGCTTGATTTGATTTTGATTGATTTGATTTAAATGTTTTTTTTAATGCTTCACTTTTGTAGAAAGGAAAGTGAAAGGAAGATCATCCTGGAAATCATCTTGGTCAATCTCCTAAAGGGTTTGCATCTTTTTTGTTTTATAAAGATTCTTCGTAATCCCCTTGCTCTTCCACTCTTGTAAAAACCAGGATCTCCAGCTTCTCAATGTGCCCTGTGACTGTCCCTCTACCCAGGATCTCCTTTAGAATTATGCCCTTGTGTTTATTTGCATCAGCACATTCTTCCTGCTCAAGTTAAATAATTTGCATTTCCCGGCATTAATTTTTATCTGCCACCAATCTACCCAGTATGTCTTTATTTCCTTGAAGTTTCTTATTCACCTCCTCTTCACTGACTAACATGTTTTATCTGCAACTTCTTATTTTTAGCCAGGTCTTTGTCACCACCGTGACATGCTAATCCCATACTTCACCAACAGCTCACACTTCTTTGTTTTCTGAGGGTATTTTAGATATTCAGTCTGATCTAACCCTATTCAGTTACTGATGTCATCCGCCGATTGACCACCAATTCCCCCCCCCCCCGACCCCCATCCTTCCTGGTGATCCCCTCCACTGTTTGTTTAAGGCATTATCTGTGCAAGGAAGATCAAGAACAAAGTGCTGATTTTGCTGCACAGTATCCCTTGTACACTGTAATGAAGTAGATCCCGGTTAATTGGACTATTGGTTAATTGGAACGGCTGCTTATTTACGGCAACTCTTAAAAAATCAAAACTGATCGAGAAAATAACCGGGATTCCCTTTGTTTACTTGCAACACGATGTAGGACGAGAGACTGTTGCTGAATAGTTTCTAGCCAGCATCAGTCACGTGCACTAGTGTGGCTGTTAGACACTATATCAGCTTTTAAATAGCGTCAGTTGCATATGTTGGTGTTCTAAAAGCAATGATTTTTGTCACTGATAGTTGGTGAGAAATAAACAGTGAGACAATTCAAAGCTGTTTTGCTAGCTGCGTTTTCAAGCATTCAGGCTTGGAGATGCCAGAAAGGGCTGGGAGTGAAAACGAAAAGATTTCTCTACTTCAAGTCAGGAACTATGAAGAATTTGAAGGTATTGGCAATCATCTTGAATGTTATAATGGAGGAAGAAATCATCAAAATTATTGTATGAAGGCAATCCATTATCTGCACTTTGGTGTCTGTGCTGTTTTAGTTCCCTTACAGTAAATCAAAGGAACACGTCAGTGTGTCAATCCCTCTGTCGATAACTAGTAGGAACTAATATATATGAGGGTGATTGATAAGTTCGTGGCCTAAGGTAGAAGGAGATGAGTTATACAGCTCTCGTTACATGCACATGCAGTTCAACTCTCTGAGTGAAAATGCAGAAAGTTTGAAGTTTCTCCTCATCTCCCCCTACTTTAGGCCACTAACTTATCAATCACCCCTCGTAGTACTGTAGTAGTGCCATTGTTACTCTCCACACATTGGGCGGCAACACTCTTTGGCATTTTATCTGTTATTTTATGAGACAGAGTTGCTAGCTTGATGCTCTACCCAGCATGGACGGAAAGTGTGCAAGCGTTAGCTGGGTTCGAACCCGGGACCACCCGCCTGGAAAGTCAGGTGTGGAAACCACTACACCACCGGCTCGTCATAGTAGTATTGACAGTGTTCTAAGTTGTTCTTTTTTCATTTAACTACACAATTTACTACTCAGCTATACGGTCATTTGTCTTTTTTATATACCTTTTTAACTATTTCCATGGAACTTCAACTAATCGGGGCAGTCGATTAATTGGACCAAAACATACCGATCCCAGTGTGTCTCAATTAACTCTAATCCACTGCATACAGTATTGAAGTCTTGCAGAATGATCCCCTTCAGAGTGGAGCTGAAAGTTGCTGTTGGCAATTATTTGTTCAACTGAATCCAGAACAAATTTTCAGGACTAAATGTCCACCCCTATACATGCTGAGAGAGCTGGGGCATTGGCGGTGGATGGAATCTATTTTCTTGATTGTAACCAATGTCTTAAAGTTGACCCACATTTCTGGTGGATTAGTTTACTCGTTGATTGGCTGAGTTTTCCAATGGATACCGGAGCAGATTTGCTAGAAATATCTGTGAGTAAAATCAGAAAAAAATGATGCATTCTTATTTTGAAAAGAGAATTTCCTTTTCAAAAAAGTCTGTTTTCAGAATACGCAGAGGTAACTTGATGACTGTGCTGTGTGACCACAGCTGGCATTCTTGTAAAACTAGGTTTTGCTCTGATCTATTTGCATTGCGGTGTCGACATGATCAAAATTGCTAAGTGGAATAGCAATCAAACTATCCCTAAAGTTACCATCCTTCAGCCCATATGTAAGTTATGAATTTATCTTTGTAACTCCAGCACTTAAAAAAAAATTATCACTTTAAATTCTTTCGCAAGTTATTATAGCTGCGAATTTTTGGCACACGGTGAGAAATCCACCAGAATAGAACTTTGATGATGGATTGAAGTACAATACCCGTAAACTATCGTGCTTCAAAGTCAAACAAAGCTATGAATAGCACAGGTTCAGACAGTCCATGCTTTGCATTGATGATGTAAATTGCAGCTGTTCCCTGTTTTGTGCTCAGAATATCTTCCTAGGAATGAGAGCACTAATAGAATCAGGACTAAAGGTTTATGAGCCCATGAATACTACCTCACTATTTTACTCTGTTTTTGCGTAATTTTATTTACTTTATTGTTGGCACGTGGCCAAGTGGTTAGGGCATCGGTCTAGTGATCTGAAGGTCGCTAGTTCGAGCCTCAGCTGAGGCAGCGTGTTGTGTCCTTGAGCAAGGCACTTAACCACATATTGCTCTGAGACAACACTGGTACCAAGCTGTATTGGCCCTAGCGCCCTTCCCTTGGACAGATTGGTGGCAGCTAATAATTAATGCCGGGAAATGCAAATTATTTAACTTGAGTAGGAAGAATGTGCTGAGGCAAATAAACACAAGGGCATAACTCTTACAGGAGATCCTGGGTAGAGGGACAGTCACAGGGCACATTGAGAACCTGGAGATCCTGGTTTTTACAAGAGTGGAAGAGCAAGGGGATTATGAAGAATCTTTATAAAACAAAAAAGATGCAAACCCTTTAGGAGATTGACCAAAATGATTTCCAGGATGATCTTCCTTTCACTTTCCTTTCTACAAAAGTGAAGCATTAAAAAAAACACTTTAAATCAAATCAATCAAAATCAAATCAAGCTTAATTATCATTCAAACCAGACATAGATACAGCTGAACGAGATAGCATTCTTGGCAGCATCTCTAGGAAGAGGTACAGTCGACGTTTCGGGCCGAGACCCTTCATCAGGACTAACTGAAGGAAGAGCTAGTAAGAGATTTGAAAGTGGGAGGGAGAGGGGGAGATCCAAAATGATCTCCTATCATTTTGTCAGTGATGGTACATCTGATTCTCAAAAATGTGTGTTTGTAGTGTTACACACCAAGAGCTGCATTAGTGACAGTGTTACTGAGCTGGGGACCTGGTGTGGGGATTTTGGCAGGAGCTCTTGCCTGCACTTTTGCAGTAATGAATTGGTCTGGGGCTTGCTGTGGAGAGGCTGGTGCTGGCCGAATTTGAACAAGCAGGGAGGCTGCCCAGTACTGAGAAGTGGTGCTCAGGGCTGCATCCTGGAGCAATGTGTGCAGGCCTTCACTACTCCCCACGTCCTGTAGTCTCATCTGATGGAGGGCTTAATATGACACCCCCCCTCCCATAATGATGAGTCAATTAGCATTTTCATGTCTTGGAAGGTATCCTTGGTGCCAAGTAATGTGATTCAGGTTCAGACTTGTGTTGGCATACAGTAAATTGCGTTGTTTTTATTGACAACTAACATCCCGAAGGATGTGCTGGGGGCAGCCGGCAAGTGTCACCACACATTCCAGTGCCAGTGTAGCATGCCCGCAGTGTTCAGCAGGACAACACAAGCGGGGTGACAACAAACCTTAACACCAAACCAAGCACCCCCCCATCCCCCCTTCATGCACGCACACCTCCAACCCCATGACAGGGTCTTGAGACTTTGACCCCGGTCTCGCAGATATTGGGCCTCTATCTCTGTGCTTGCCGAGCTCTGAGTATCGAGCACTCTCCCGTCATGGGTTTGACCTTTGGGCCTTGAACCCAGGACTCAACAATTGTGGGTTTGACCTTTGGGCCCGGACTTGCAGACCGGCACGGACCTCGGACTCCTGGTGGCCTGGGGACTCCTGCCATGCAAGCAGATGGTCTGGGTCCTGGGGGACCGAGGGATGGCCAATCATCGGTCTCCTCAGCACCTGAAGACTCTACCTTCAGAGTACCGTCTCGCGTGGGCTGCTCTGAGCTGGGCTCACCTGGGCAGCTGAGAGGATTTCGGCACACTCTAAATATAACGTGCATGAACTGTACTTCAAATCAGCCAGACAGCGTAGATCAAAGCTGTTCTATGCCCAGTGACCCAGCACGGAATTTGTTACTCTGGAGTAAGCCTACAGGTTGGGGAGAGCCCTCTGGGCAAACGTAGAGAGAGAGACGCACACAAATTGCTGGAGGAACTCGCCTATGGAGAGCAAATGAAGGGTTGACATCTCAGCCCCAAATCTTGACTTATTATTCCTCTTCATAGATGCTGCCAAACCTGCAGAGTTCCTCCAGCATTTTGTCCGTTGCTCTGGGTTTCCAGCATCTGCAAAATCCCTGTTTATAGAGATGGAGACAATGACTTCTATCACATCCAAAGTTTAACACATCCCAATGAAAGGTTAATAATAATAATAGTAAGTTCTTTATTGATCCCGTGTGGGAAATCCTTTCATTACAGCAGCAACATTTAAAAACACACTTAGCAGCGTGCAGATTTAACTAATGAGCCTCAGATTTATTTGCCCTTAATTCATACTTTTAAGGTGCCATTGTAATCTATTACTGTGTTGCGTGAGATTCAAATGATATCATCTACATACCACCACTTCCATATGAAGTAAATGTGGCCTCTGGTTCTGGGTGTAATAAAGGCAGTGGTGTGTAACGTATCCAGGCAATGTGCCTAAAAGTGATTTGGACAAAGCATACCATGTTGCCTGGGTATTAAAGTATTTTCATATGTTACACGCAATGTGGTAATGTTTTACTGTGTAGTAATAAGGGCAGTTAATTCCCACTGTAAAAACTCAAGCATACATATTGTGATAACAATATTATTAAGTGCAAAGCATGCTGAGATAGCCACAGAAACTAAACGTAATATCTGGGAGAGCATGAAATGTTGATACGTTGCCCGCATTCAGTCTCCGCAGTTTAATGTCGCCACTATAATAGACTGTGTTAATGTCACCATTAATAACAGACTGGCTCATGGTCAAATATGTAGCTAGTCTGTGTTAGGAGTGGGTCGCTGAAATAACTGCTAAATACATACAGATGGTGCCTTTCCAAGGTGAACGGAAGACGATGGTGGCTATTGTTCCTGCTGTCCCGAAACAAAGCCAGTAATGCCGATAAACTCAATGCCTTCCAGCTCAGGAAATTCCTCCTTTGTATATGTTTTGCTGTCGTTGGAAAGATCAATTTGCTCTTGATACAAAGTGTAATGCCCTGGTTCATATTTTTTACTGTTTTTATGCTGTATGTTTTTCATTTTGGCAGTTCAATAAGAGCAGCTTGTTTGGGTTATTGTTGAGATAAGAAATGAGGAGAAATGTGTGCCATCCAGTTGGGATGGTCAGATTAAGAGGAGGTTTCTCTGGTGAGGGACACTAAGGTTGGGCTTGGGGCTTTTGTTTGGGGGGAGATGAAGAGAGAAGACGCTGGGGAGAACCGGTGGTAGTATATGATCCGGTGGGAGACCCGTTTGTTTGAGATGGATTGCGAGCGGCGTTCAGAAGATGGTGTGGGCGTTCACGCTGACCGAGGGCCCAGTGCGTGAGTGACAGAGAAGTTCAAAATGAGCTTCAACTTGTGCATATGTGACTGGTTAATTAGAATGGGCCCTTTTCTTTTTGTTATTCTTTACTAACCCTTTAAATTAAGATTCGTAAATATAATTCCTTTAATTGTATGCAGTGTATTGTCGGTTATTTCATGGCACGAAATTCTAACAGGGTAGCAAATTGCACAGCGTTCGCACAAACTGGGGTTTGGGGTGGGATCAAGCCGTCTCAATCTCACGAGTTTGGCGGGACTTGAGTGTGTCTTCCCTAGACTTGGGCAGCCAAGGAAACCAGGGTGTTTCAAAAGAATAACAATTATTCATTAAAAAAAAATCTTTATCACTATTCTGAAGTAAAGTCTGTGATAGGAAATCTCAGGTGATAGAAAAGAGGTCATGAATGTTGCAACCTACCTGATTTGCAGATATGATGTCAATGGAAAACAGAGATGGCTGATATGCTATCTGATCCACACCTCAAAATGACAAAATTTGTACCTCAGTACTGGTATTGAGGTTCATCAGAAGGCCATGTCATTTCCTTTCTTCCCATTCATGCTTGATTGAAGAAGCTCTGGAATTCGAACAGATTTTACAAGCTCCATTTAATTACAGCACCTGCAATTTGAAGATGAAAATTCAAGTGCACAAGAAAATTAAATTGATGGAAAAGTTGCTTTGTTATCGACTGTGTGAAAGTACAATGTAATAGTGATTTTGGTAGTTATAATGGATGATGCTCGGTTCATGTTGCCCAATTGGACATCCCCAGGTTGCATGAAAGATCTTTGAACTGACGAATTAGCAGCCACACTGAAATACGCCTTTGACAAACTTTATAGATAACTTTATAGGTGGAGAGTGTATTGACTGGTTGCATCACAGTCTGCTATGGAACCAACAATGCCCTTGAGTGAAAAATCCCACAAAAAACAGTGGATACAACCCAGGCGATCGCGGGTACCCATTGGGCACATCTACATGAAACACTGTCGCAGGAAAGCAACTTCCATCATCTGGGACCCCACCACCCAGGACACGCTCTCTTCTCACTGCTGCCATCAGGAAGAAGGTATAGAAGCCTCAGGACTCACATCATCAGATCCAGGAACCCTCACCCATTGGGCTCTTGAATCAAAGGGGATAACTTCACTCACCCTGTCATTGAAATGTTTTCAAAACCTATGGACTCACTTTCAGGGACACTTTGGCTCATGTTCTCTATTTATTGCTTATTTATTATTATTATTATTATTATTAGTAGTAGTAGTATTTTTTTCTCTTTTGTGTTTGCTCAGTTTTCACATTGATAGCTTGACCTTACTGTTGGGTGTGGTCTTTCAATGATTCCATTATAGTTCTTGGATTTACTGATTATGCCAACAAGACAATGAATCTCAGGGTTGTATATGGTGACGTATATGTACTTTGATAATAAATTTACTTCATAATAGATGTTCACTTGACAACTGCAAGATGGTGTTTTGTTCCAAATCGTTGACTGTTTATTCATCTCCATAGACTCTGCCTGACCTGCTGAGTTCCTCCAGCATTTTGTGTGTATTGCTCTGGATTTCCAGTATTTGCAGAATCTATTGTGTTTAAGATATTTACAGTGTCACTTTAATTGGTCACTGATAAAATGCCGTCTGATCTCATGTCACAAGAGTAAAATGAGTCTGTAAAATGCCAAACAAAATACCAAGGAACATTTAAAAAGAAAACATTCAGAAATATCACTGCAGTTGATATATTTTTGTTTAAGATTTTTGTTGTCATGACTTGAGTAATTTTTTTTTGTTTTTCATTGGACCAGTAATTATGCTCAGAAACTTCAAAGGTAATATTGATTTGTAATTCAGTGTTAGGAATAATTGAAATTTTCAAACAAGCAACATCCCTTATTTTGAGTGATGCTTCCTGGTACCTTATTTGATTGTCAATGCAAAGATGTAGAATATAGATATTTGTACTCTGCTTCCTGACTGATCTGCAAATTCGCATGTGTCAATCTTTCAGCAGGTGGATGTAAGTGTGCATGCTTTCTTATTGCTGGCCCCATTTTCTTTTATATTTGTTTACCCTCTCAAACAGTTGTTACTAAAGGACTAGAAAGAATTTTAGGAATAGAATGAATCCATCTAAATATCAGACAGGTTCCTTGAGGAAAATAAACAAGAGTAAACATGATAAGTTTCCTCTGTTAGAATCTGCCCAAGTTCTAAATGATATATAACAATTTATCTAGAAATATATCTACTCTCTTATGGTCTTGCAGGATGACGTTAAAGGAAGCTGCTTTATCACCTATTCAAAACCCACTGCCTTCCTCGTAGACGGGCAGTTTTTCCTCTTCCCTCAGTCCTGATGCAGGGCCCTAACCTGAAAGATTGCTTTACACTTTCTGCTTTCACTGATGTTGCCTGACACACTGTGTTCTTCCAGTAGTTGAGTCGTGGAGAAGTACAGCACAGAAACAGGCCCTTTGCCCCATCTAGTCCATGCCAAAACCATTTAGACTGCCTACTCCCATCGACCTGCACCGGAACCATAGCCCTCCACCCACTCCCATCCATGTACTTATCCAAACTTAAAAACTGAAGTCAATCTCACGTGCACCACTTGTGCTGGCAACTCATTCCACACTCTCACAACCCTCTGGGTGAAGAAGTTTCCCCTCATGTTCCCCTTAAACTTCTCACCTTTTGCCCTTAGCCCATGACTTTGTGTTGGAGTCCCACCCAACCTCAGTGGAAAAAGCCCACTTGCATTTACCCCGTCTATAACCCTCATAATTTTGTCTTTCCTTCTCATACAGGCCATTTGGGACCTTGAACATTAGAATGAATGATAGTATAGAAAATGGAAATGTATTTGAAGAGAACTAATTAGCTGGAAAACCAGGAATATTGCTGCACAGTGAATCACTTTAGCTAAGTGACAGCAGTGGCACATCAGCCCCCCAAAAGCCTTCTATGTACCAAATTATGTGCTTGAAAGGGAGGGTGTATCTAAAACTGGAGACACAAACACACGTTGAGGGGTCAGCTGTTCTGGTCAGAGGTGAGAGCGAATTTCTTCTCTCAGAAGATACCGAAACTTTGGAATTGTCAATCCAAGAGATTCACTTGTTTATATTTGAGATTAATATTGAGATATTGTAAGGAATTGACCTCAGTGGTTATGTGGTCTGGTGATGTTTCTCAAACAAAATACCTCTTGTTATTTATCACTGAACAAACAGAACTGCCCGGCATTGAAATCTTTACGTAGTGCTGGAAATATGATGAGAAATTTATTTGAGTTTGTGTGTAAAACCAAAACCAGCAGTCTTCGTACAGGAAGATGGACAAGGCAACTACGGAATTAACTACTTGTACTGTTTCACTTTTTAAATCATCCTGGTATGTTATTTGCTCAGATCATATTCTTTTATTGAAATCAGGCCCTCCCGTATTCTAATTCTTTTCTCATAGCTCAGTGATTCTCTGTTTTTGATCGTAGCTTGTTGCCAGGAGGGAGCTCCGTTGTCCGAATGGTCACCATGGTTGTGTTGTTGACGGAGGTTGACAAGGTGGTAGCACGGCGGCTAGTTTAACGCTATTACAGCACCAGTGGTCACTGATTGCAGTTAGAGTCCCGCCGCTGTTTGTGAGGAGTTTGTACGTTCTTCCTTTGACTCCGGATGCTCCGGTTCCCCCTCTTATTCCAAAGTCGGATGGGTTAGGGTTAGTGAGTTGTGGGCGCGCTATATTGGCGCTGGAAGTATGGTGTCACTTGTCTGCTGCCCAGCGCCGTCCTCGCTGATATGATTTGATACAAATTACACATTTGCCTGTGTTTCGATGCACGTTACAGTAAATCTGATCTTTTAATCTCTTTTAACACATCTACGGGTTTAGATGATGAAAAGTCATCGTTTAGTCGTCGTCATCATTATGTGCTGTGTTGTACACTGTAGGCGATCATGATCTCATCACCATGATTGGTCTCGGCAAATATTTCTACCGAAGTGGTTTGCCATTGCTGCCTTCTGGGCAGCGTCTTAACAAGACAGGTGACCCTGGCCATTCTTAATACCCTTCAGAGCATGTCTTACCTGGCGTCAGTGGGTGCATAACCAGGAGTAGTGATGTGCACCAGCTGCTCACATGATTGTCTACCATGGCTTCACGTGACCCTGATCGAGGGGCTAAGCAGGCATTTACACCTTGTCCGAGGGTGACCTGCAGGCTAGCGGAGGGAAGGAGCGCCTTACGCCTCCTTTGGTAGAGACGTATCTCCACCCTGCCGTCCAGATCTTTCAGTAGTAGGCTCTATTAAGTAGCCTTGGATCATTCCAAATCAGATAGATGACATCTTTATACCAATAATGACCTAATTGGGCTAAAGATAAATTAATTAGTAATAGGGTTATCATCAAATGTACCTTTTTTGTCAGTATTTGCATTTTGTTACCAATAGTCATGAACAATGTTTTATTCTAATGGTGATTTTGATCTTGCGTCTGCCCTCTCTTCCTAGTGAATTCATTGAAAATTCTAAGTGCATTTGATATGTCACTCAGGTTACAGTGTACCAATCAATATTCAGTTTTGGGAACATTCAGCCTGGAAAGTGTCTTGGCCATTAATTCACAGCACCTGGCACCTTGTTCAAAACCCGAGGGCATTGTTTGCTATTTCCCAGTAATTCCTGGTCCTAAGCAAGGTGCACCCTCCTGCAGTTATCCCGGTCCATGCATCCAGTCTCCTGGTGTGTAGCAGCCAGGGTGCCAGGAGCAAGATTAACCGTCATGGTGCCAGCCTTGACCCTCAGTCTAATTGTTTCCTGGTGGCTCTTTTTCAGATCAAAGTGCAGCAATCTGCTGAGGATTGGATTGAGGCCCGATGTTAATCAAGAACCGATTAATATCTATCAATTTGACTTGTGTACGAGAAATTGGCAATTGGCTTTGAATGCTTTCCTTTGATTAAACCGAATCTAAACTTGGCAATGAAACAAAAAAACTGCAATAAATGCTCTATAAAAACTCTGATTTGCACCTGTTTTATACATTAAACATTAGTTAGCAAAATATATTGCTGAACAAAAGCATTTTTTTAAAAAAAGGAAGTAAAGTTCAGTTCCATCATAGACCTGAGATACTTGGCCAAGGTTGTATGCTACCTTGCTTGCCATTAGCAGAGTTTACCAACCACTGCAACCAGGTATTGGTCCAGAGGATTGTCCCTTTGTACCAATGAGGCATTTTGCAAACTGGATTAGACCTCGAGCTTCAGTTTGGGGCAGATCGCAAGGGTCCGATGTTATAACAGCCCACCATTCTCCAAGGCCCATGAGCTATTTTCACTCTTTCAGATCACCAGAGAAATGCAAAGCCAGTTTTAATAGGCTCGAATAAATTTGAAAAATAAATAAAACCCCAAGTTCTTGGTATTAATCACATAAAAAGATCCCTAGTGGACTGTAGAGGGTGGGATTCACTTCTGCTCAGTCTGTCAGCAAATAATCCACAGGCCGTACTGGAACTAAGAGTAACACTTGACCATGGAGAGGAAATGGCTGATAGATCAGCGTGGAATTGTTGACCGTCAGTGTGATCTGGGCTGTGAACTCTGTTCCTGTCTTCTCAGATGCTGCTTGATATACCATGTACTTCCGCTTTTTCAAACTTCCAGTACTTGGACTTTTTTTTTCTCTAGTTAGAAGTAACAGGAAAGTGGTCCATTTCTCCCCCCACCCCCCCAACACTTTTCCTCTTGTACCCTCTCCAGTTTTCTAGGATCTGCAGAAAACATGTACAGTGATATTTCTGCAATTCTTTTCCAGAACTGTTTTGAATGACCTTTTTGTGCTTGAATAGACACGATTCAATGCGAGCAAGTAGTCTGTCCACGTCAGATGTAACAGCCATACAGAAAGAATCCAGGCTATCCTCTTGCTGTGTGGTAAAGTGAGAGTTTCAATGACAACATTGTCAAGTGGCATTTTTACACCGTTAGCCCGCTCACTAGTGTCCAGTTTGGGTTTTGCCAGGGTCGCCTGGCTCCAGTTCTCATGATGGTTGTTGTTTAACAAGTGGATGAAAGTTGTATTCTAGAGGGTGATTGCCTGTGACTCCAAGACTGCATTTCAGTGAGTCAAGGAATGCATCAAGAAGTCCGAGCAAAAAAAAACTTTGGGCAGTCAAAAACTAACACTGAAGGTGTGATTGTATGAGGCCAAATTATAAGTCTCACACCATAGTTGCAAGAATTACTTGCTGCTTTTATTCCTATTACAACACTCAAAGGAGTGAATTGTTGTCCATCATGTCAGTGCTAGCATCCGACAGGGCAAAGGGAAGTTAGATGGTCCAAAACTCTTCTCCAAAGCAGGCGTGCCCAGAGGGCGCAAATTTCAGATGAAGGGGCAGGAGATTTGTATGAAGTAATCAGCAGATTTTTTTTCTTTCGGATGGGATCTGGGATACTGTCTTGAGTGGGTGGTAGAGTGGGGCACCCACAATATTTAAGATGTATCTGGTTGAGCTCTGGAGTTGCCTTCTCATGGATTGGACGCTGGTAATTGATGCTGATGTAGATGGACCTGGTGGACTGAAGGACATGACTCTGACCTTACAGGATGAAGTAGTTCTAACCACTGTTCTAAACCTGGAAGTCCTGGAACTCCCGGAACTCCCAACCCAACAGCACTGAAGGAGGACGGAACTCCCAACCCAACCGCACTGAAGGAGGATGCCTTCTCCAGTGGGACTCCAACTCTTAAAGATGGCACCTTACCAGCTTCTTGTGAGCTTGCTAGGGGGCTTCCTCTTTGGAGCGTGGGAGGATGAGGGGCAACTTGAGGTGTACAAGATGGTGAGAAACATGGACTGAGTGGGTAGCCAGAGAACTTTTCCCAACGTGGAAATAGCTAATACCAGGGTGCATAATTTTAAGGAGATTGGAGCAAAGTATAGGAATTTGTCAGAGGTACACATTTTATACAGAGAAGAGTAGGTGTGGGAATGGCCTGCCAGGGGCAGTGGTGGAAGCTGATACGTTAGGGACATTTAAGATACGGACATGGAGGATAGAAAAATGGAGGGCTATGTAGGATGGAAGGGTTAGATTTGATTTTAGAGTAGGTTAAGGTATTAGTATGATGTTTTGGACCAAGGGGCGCGCACCGCACTGGAGTGCTCAATGTTTTAGTGTCCAGCAGTTGTTCGTTTCTTTCCGATAAAAGAAATTCCCTCCGTCAAGGCTAGGCATTGTATCATGCTCGGTGTTCGCAAGGGCAGTTAAGGATGGGCAGTAAATACTGCGTTTGTCCCTGATTCCTAGGTCATGAAAACAAACAAAAAAAAAAATATGCCCACTAGGAAATCTCATCTAATTGCCTTAATTTAAATAGAGCTCACATCTGTCTTCATTTTTGAGATGTTGTTTTCTGTTGCCCTGGCCATGGCCCCACTCCACCCAAAGCTGATTCAAAAGAAAACATTTCAAGTGCAGGTAGGTGGTGGAAGAGTATGTATTGCTCTATAAAAAAATTTAAAATTAACATAAATTGTTCAAAATGTAAAGTGTTTTATCTTTTTAATAAAAGCATAGTGTATTGTTCTATTGATTTAAATCGGACTGCATTGACATAATAAGAACAAACGGTACTGGAAACTGTTCTTTTTCAGGTTTTTAGCATTCAGTGTTTTACTTATGTGCCTTAGTGTCAAAGTTCAGGGGAAAAGAAAGCATGTAACTATGCCATCAAAATTTCATTCAGCCCTTACTAAAATCTGACTGATGAGTGAATTTTAAAGATAAGACCAGAACCATTCAGCTCATCGCGTCTGCTCCACCATTCCATCATGGCTGATCCCACATCCCACTCAACCCCATACACCTGCCTTCTCACCATATCCTTTGATGCCCTGACCGACCAGGAAACGATCAACTTCCACCTTAAGTATACCCACGGATTTGGCCTCCACCGCAGTCTGTGGCAGAGCGTTTCACAGATTCACTACTCTCTGGCTTTAAAAAAAAAAAAAATTCCTCCTTACCTCTGTTCTAAAAGGTCACCCCTCAATTTTGAAGCTGTGCCCTCTAGTTCTGGATACCCCCCACCAGAGGAAACGTCCTCTCCACATCCCCCTTATGTAGTCCATTCAACGGTTGATAGGTTTCAATGCGATCCCCCTTGCATTATTCTAAATTCCAGTGAGTACAGGCCCAAAGCTACCAAACGCTCCTCGTACGTTAACCCGTTCATTCCCGGAATTATCCTTGTGAAACTCCTCTGGACTCTATCTAATGACAACACATCCTTTCTGGGATATGGGGCCCAAAATTGTAGACAATATTCCAAGTGCAGCCTGACTAGTGTCTCATAAATCCTCAGCGTTATCTCCTTGCTTTTATATTCTATTCCCCTTGAAATAAATGCCAACATTGCATTTGCCTTCTTTACCACAGACTCAACCTGTAAATTAACCTTCTGGAAATCTTGCATGAGGACTCCCAAGTCCCTCTGTACCTCTGATGTTTGAATCTTCTCCCCAATTAGGTAGTAGTCTGCACTATTGTTTCCTTTACCAACATACATTCTCATTCATTTCCCAACATTGTATTGTATCTGCCACTTTTTTTCCCATTCTTCCAATTTGTCTAAGTCTTGCTGTGATCACATTGCTTCCTCAGCACGTCCTACCCCTCCACCTATCTTCGTATCATCCACAAACTTTACCACAAAGCCATCAATTCCATTATCCAAATCATTGACAAACAATGTGAAGAGTAGTGGTCCGAATGCTCATGTAAAGTACGGTTCCAAAGATGTTCCCATTGAGGTCTGAAATGAGCTGCAAGGCAGTGCAATTGTTCCCGCTTTGGCTATAATCAGGGTGGAGTTAAATGCAAACATATAGGTTGGAGACCTCTCTACCCCACACTCTGATGTCTAGATAAAACCGCAAATAAGCAGTTATTTATTGGGTCGTACATTGCCATGAAATGTAAGTTAATACAGGGTGTGGTAATTTTGCAAGTGAAGCCATATCTTTCCACCCTTTTCCACCCCGGTTGTTCCTCAGCTAAGTACAGCAGTTGGGCGTCATGTTAATGTAGTGGCTAGTGTGACACTTCCACTGGTCGGGGTGTCGGAGCTCAGTGTCATCTGTAAAGAGTCTGTACATCCTCCCTATGGTGTGCAGGGGTTTTCTCCTGGTCCTCCGGTTTCCTCCCAAGGTCTGAAAACCAGAAGGGCTTGTTCCGTCCTTTGCCTCTGGATAAATAAATTGTTCTCATTTGGATGTTTGCTACACAGTAAATATTCATCACCTATCATCACTGGCACACGCTCTTAGATTAGTTTTTATTTGGCAGAAGTAAACCAAAAGGTACGTTGTAATGTGCTATTGGCATCATCGCTTCCTGCGCCGATATAACATGTCCACAACTTAATCCGAACCAGACATCTTTGGGAGGAAACCAGAGCGGTTGGAGAAAACCCACATGGTCCCGGGGTGAATGTACGAACTCTTTACAGACAGCAGTGCGAATTGAACCCTGAGCAGCGGTGGCTGTAAAGCAATTCGATAACTGCCACACCACTGTGCCAACTTAGTGGAAGGAACTAAGAGTGTCATGGAAACAGTCGTAGAAAGGGTTTTACAAAGTGTCTAAACAGGCTCTTGAATTGCCATGGCTTAGAAGCATGTGGGCAATGCACTGGAAGATGGAATTAATTTTGGATGGGTGCAACAGTTGGAGTGAACTAGGCAGGGTAAGTGGTATGATTCCACATTGTCGGGCTTTTTAACCATCGCCCTATTATAGAAGTTTAAATAGGAAGGAAAATTTATAAAACGGTAGTTAAGTTAGTGTGCTGGATTTTATTCCCGTGTTACTCTTACTCAAACGTTGAGAAGGAGGAATTTCTTGGGGGAAATTAAGACTGACAAGCACTTCAAGATTGTTTATTGTCATTATTCAGTACGCGAGTAAAGGAGAACAAAACCACTGTTACTCCGATCCAACACAAAGTGTTTTTGTTTTAAAAACAAAGTATAAAGAATGCAATAAGGATAAATATGAAAGCAATCCTATAAAACACAAATTACTAGTAACTGTATTTACCTAGGCTGGTTGTATGTACATTAAGTGATTGCTGATGTGTATGCAGTGGCAGTGGGGCACTTTAATGGGTGGAGATGTTGATCAACCTTGTGGCTTAGGGGAAAGTAAGTTATGACTATTCTTAATTTGGACTGGGTTTCACTGCTGTCACTGATTTATAGTATTTCACAAAATCTTAAAGGAAAAAGGAACTTTGTACTTCTCGGACATGTTGCCTGAGCTTTGTCCAAAGGTTATGCAAGTAAACAAGCCATTTCTCTCATTACAAGAACCGGTGAGGTCGATGTAAAGCTTACTTTAATTTTATTGGTGTTGGTTGAGGGAAGGATGCCGGTTGGGAAACCGGGAGAGCTTGTTTTGTACCATGGGAACTTTGTGTTGGCCATTGCAACGTGGTTCGCACTTTTCACAACACTTGAGCAATGAAATCCAGGCGTCAGTTCACTGCCAGAGTGAAGGAGTGGAGGTGCCTTCATTTACATGCAGTCTTTCAGGTGGGAAGAAAAGATGATACCTTCGTTTTTAGGACAAGCAGGGGAATGATCACCGTTGTCCAGATGAAATGTAGCCTGCAGTTAACGTCACAGACAAAGATTATCTGAATGTTATAATTGTATAAATTGGCTGCAGTTTAACTGCACATCCAAAGTACTTACTCCTGAAGAAGGCTCATGGCCCCAAATGTCACCCGTTTATTCTTTTCCACAGATGCTGCCTGACCTGCTGAGTTCCTCCAGCGTTTTGTGTGTGTTGCTTTGGATTTCCAGCATCTGCAGACTTCCTAGTGTTTGTGATTGGATATCAGTGTTTGGGATGTCATGAATGGTTTCTTTCCTTTTCCACTTGAACCATGGAGGAAACATGCTCATTTCCCAGTCTCTGCAGCAGAGCCCACTTTTAGGATTTTCTGTAAATTATGTTCTCACCTCCTGTATCATAGGAACTGCATTTTGTTTTGTAACGCAGAGTCTTACACAAAGAATAATTGAACATGAACATCTCCTAAAGCAAATCTCACATGGAAGCTCTCATATCTAGAAGTGAGCTCAACTGTAAACTGTCAAGCACTATTATAAATCCCCAGATCTTGTAATAAGCATTAAATTTGATGTCTTCAGTCATTGTAATGCATTTATTCTGATCCTTGTATCATGAAATAAAAACTGGAGACACTTAGCACTTCAAGCAGCCTCAGAAGAGTGAAAACATTCTGGATCAATGACCTTTTGTCAATTGACCTACTTTCATGAGTATTTTCTACAACAATATCTCGGTTGAATTTACTTCTGAAAGTGTATGAATTCTTTAATGCTGAATGCTTTAGTGCTTTCAAAAGATAGAATTTGGTTTTAAAAAAATCTTAATTCCCAGTTTCAACAGAGCATTTTAAAATAAAGCACATGTGATATCTAAACTTCAAAATAAGAAATGGGTATAGCTAATCTATTCTTTAAATGTAATGGAGACTAAATTTCCATGCATATATTAAAAATTCTTTAAATTTCAAAGGGTGCAATTTGCATTGCTGTAGTTTATTGACACAGTTGCTCAATATAAACAGTTGAGGCCAGTTCATTGGCTATATTTAAGAGGGAGTTGGATATGGCCCTTGTGGCTAAAGGGATCGGGGGGTGTGGAGAGAAGGCTGGTACAGGGTTCTGAGTTGGATGATCAGCCATGATCATACTGAATAGCGGTGCAGGTTCGAAGGGCCGAATGGCCTACTCCTGCACCTATTTTCTATGTTTCTAGTGCAGGGGATTTCAACCTTTTTTTATAATGCCATGGACCAATGCCATTAAGCCAAATGGTCCGAGAACCCAGGTTGGGAACCACTGATCCAGTGGGATTAGTTAGTTTGCATCATGGAGCTAGCAGAGTTTCAGTGGGCCAAATGGTCTCTCTCCATTCTATCACATGCATTCATTGTTGCAGATATATGTCAAACCCACCACTGTATAACTTTTCAGAGATGCACGTTTTGTCCTTAATCTGGGTGACAGTGAATCCTGAAGCATAGGAGATTAAGGAGAAGTTTGATAGCGGTGTACAAAATTATGAAGGGAAACCTCCAACTATTGAAATTCCAACTAGTGAAAATTATTTCATTTGTGTTGATTCAGCAGTAAGTGTTCATCAGCTTTATACTTGGAATTGCTAGATTCTGAGTGTTATAAATCCAAAATGAAATTGACCACAGATTCTTGTACTAATTCATACAATGGATAAAGTAATGAATGTGGTCCAGTGACATCTGCACCGGTCTTCGAGATAAGTGTTCGCAGGTTCGAATCCGGTTGGCCCGTTGCACGCTTTCCATCCGTACTGGGTTGAGTGTTAAGCTAACAACTCAGCTTCATTTAAAAAAAAAATGGACAAAAATGCTAAAGAAACAACGAGGTTCCTGCCCGATGCATCACAAGGCACGGGGAAGAAGAACAGCAAAAGTAATGAATGCTTCTTAGCAGTTGTGCTATCATGTGGCTTTCAGCAGAGTAGGGTATAAATGCAAGCAGGCTTTTCCCACTAAAGTTGGGTGAGATTAGAACTAGAAGTCGTAAATTAAGGGTGAACGGTGAAATATTTAAGGGGAACGTGAGGTTGGTGCAAGTGTGGAATAGGCTGCCAGTGGAAGTGATGAAAAGGGTATAGAGGGCTACAGTCCAGGTGCAGGTAGATGGTACTTGGTAGAATAACAGTTTGGCATTGATTAGACGGGCCAAAGGGCCAGTTTTTGTGTTGTACTGCTCTATGATTCCAAGAGATGCTGTCAAAGCAGCTTTGCATCTTGTATTCTTCCTGGGCAATACCTTGTGATTGTGAATAACTTGTCTTACTCTGTGTCTTTGTGATTGATGAGGCCAGTGTGGTACCTGCAAGACTCTCCACAGATGGGGCAGGAGATGGTGAGCTGCAAATATACTGAGCTTGAATACTCTCAACAAATGGACTAGGTCCTCACTACCAGCACAGATGTTCCTCCTCTGCTTTGAAAGGTCATGACCAAGGAATGCTGTGAATTAGTGGGTTATGTCAGATGTTGGCTGCTTTTCAAGGAAGCTTTGAGAACTTTTTGAACCATTTTCTTTCCTCGAAGGAATTCAGAGTACAAGGTCACGGCGATGATTTCTAAGTGATTTGGCCTGCCCACTGGAACTGTTTGAGTGTAATTTGTGCTAATCACCCTTGGAGAGGACACCTGATGTTCTCCTGCCCGTGCTTTGAGACGACCCTGCTAGATATCGATGTCTCTCTGCTGCCTGGTAGACCATGGATAACGTACTGGCTTTGAGGTCTTGATCTTAAAAAAAACACCAAAAAAACCCCTTTTGCTTAATGAATTGAAAGCAACGATGAACATAATCATGGATTTCTGCCCTGCCTAGGACAGTTCTCCTTCAAAAGTATAATCAGTCTGTGTATTCTAGTGTCACCTTGGTGCTGTCATACTGATTGGAAGAGAACCTTTGCTTTTTAATGTTAAGGGTCAAGGCCTGTTCTCTGATTTATGGTGCATTTTGTAGATGCTACAGCAGTGACACTGCTTGCTTGTGGAGCACAGGTATTTGCAGTGACCAGTGGGTTTCCACTGGAGACAGCTGTGATTTTCATTGACGGGTTTAAAGATGCTTTGTGACTTCTGAGAACTGACAAGGACATAGAAGAGTAGAGCCACAATGTTGTGCGGACCTACATATATAAACCTACTTCATGACTGACTTTCTAATCCTTCACTGCGACACGGTCCATAACCTTCCATTTTCTTACACCCATGTGTCCAGAGCAGGGGGTATCCAACCTTTTTTTTTAACACCATAGAGTCCTACCATTAACTGTGGACTCCAGGTTGGGAACCCCCTGCTCTGCTCTGCAGTCTTTTAAATGTCCCAGTTGGATCAGCTTCTCGCACCAACCCTGACAGTATGTTACGGGTACACACCACTCTCTCTATGTGTAAACTACCTCTGACATTTCCCCTCACTTTCCTCCACTCACTGTTTAAGCTGAATTCCTCTGGTTTTTGGCCATTGCTGTCACTGGGAAAGATGTGATGGCTGTCCACTCTATGTATGCCTCTCCTAATCTTAAACACTTCTATTTTGTATGCCTCTGATCCTACTTTGCTCCAAAGAGAAAAGCCTTACTTCGCTCACTCTTCCCCTGTAAACCAGGAGTTCTCAGCCTGGGTGCTGCGGACTCCTTGTTTAATGATGGGGGTCCGTGGCATACAAAAGTTTGGGAATCCCTGTCGTAACTATGTTCTCCAATCCTGCCAGAACTTTCATAAATCAGAGTGTGAAAGCCCACTCCTTTTGTTTTATTAGTTTAATTTCAAGCAATTGCTTGATCTTGTAAATAATTTGCACCTAATCTATATTAACAAATGTGCATATAGTTATTTATAGTTATTTCAAAAATGGTGTCGTAAAGATACTACAGATTGAGTTCAGTGGCAGGGTATTTCTTGCAAATTTGGCCATATTTGGATCCACTCCACTGGTTCTTTGTTTGTAACGAGGATGATTGATGGACTATTTTCTCACACTTCATTGGTAATAGTTTGCCTTTTGGAATCAATCAGATTTATTCTGAATTGTTTTACCTTTTGCAGACAATATCTGTTAAATGGACTGTGCAGGTTTTGTTAGTGTTAATCTATATACCAAACAACAGTCCCGCTGAATTGATTTTAACAGCTGTGCACATCATCTATTCCTCTGAGCAAGGAAGTTTTTTACATGGCTTGAAAACCCTGTGGCACTTTAAATTTTTTTATATATAATGTGCTTTGTTGAAAGATTACTATCAAGAAAGTCAGACTATTGAGCTTTTGACATCAAACAAACACAAACCACAGCTCACAACAGAAGTAAACAATGTCAGGTAGTCAAAACAACAGACAGGCACAATGGCATAAGTAAATTGTTTTGACTAGATGGCGTTGGCATTCAGCAGGCCAGCAAGTTTATTAACAATAAGCTACTGACTTCCATTCTGTGTTTATTGTTACAATTTGTAACAGTGTTGTAACTTGAAACACCAACAATTAAATATATTGAAGCTCTAAAATGTCTCAAAATAAAGGTTGTGGTATGTTTATTATTTAGAAAATTCATGGATTTATATTTGTTAACATAATTGCAGGGCATTTCTCAATTATATTATATAGATTTCAAAATTATATTAACATATATATAAAAGAAAATCTTAGCTGCGCAGCAATAAAGGCTGTGTGCATGGAAATATTTCAGTTCTTGTGCGGCTGTACACCCACTCAGCCTAGAGGGAACAGTGATAGGTAGTAACTTTGAATAGCTCTTTAATTTTGTTGCTGTGCACTCCGTCCTCTTGCCTATTTAAACATACTGCTTAGCCCACTGTGGCATATTGTGGTTAAACAAAATATATATTCTCTGTCTCTGACTACTGTCAAAACTATGAACTGATGAATTATAATTGAATTGCAGTATGGCAAAAACTTGAGAGCGCTTTATAGAATGTACCTAATGGGGTACAAGTGCTTCAAGAACCGTGGCAGGTGAGGTCAAAACTTCTATCGTCAAAGATCTGAAGGGATTTTGTAAAATAGTGGTCTCCTGAATCATCCTCTGTTTAACAATCTATCTCTGTGTGATCAACAGCTAAAGGTTTTTAATTTGTAGTGTACTATATACAGACTGTACACAATTGCTTGAGTAGGCATTATAAATTAATGAGTGGCTTTAAGTTGCTTGATGCAACCAGCCAACTTGTACCTGTTAACTACTAACCAGCTGGATGATTTGTGCACTAGAGCATGGCTAAAATAGTTTCCATGGTGATGATGTGTTTAAGATGCACTTATCTTTCTGTGGCCTCTCTTAATTACACGAATGACAGTCATTTCTGGTAGAAAAGGCTTGTAGTGTTTTTCAGCTGGATCCCTAAAGGTTTCCTGGCCTGCCAAATGGAAATCAGGAAATGCGCATTAGCAAATTGTGACTCCTGAAGACTCTGAGCGTGCCATTCTTTTTATCTGCTGTTATTAATATGTAGTCACAGCTGAATGGGACTTCCACAGCGTCGTGCTCGTGAGATGGCTATGGGCAAAGAGAGCAGTCAAACCCTGGCCAACATTGTCTCGAGATGCACTTTCCCATCCGACTTCTGGCTTGTGAGCAAGTGATAGGCTAATATAGAAACTTACCAGTGTGCAGAACCCCCTTCGGTTCAATTCATGTAATTTTGAGCTATTCTCGTAGCAGCGATAAGAATTGCGTCATTAACCAGGGAGCCACTTCCAGACACGTTCTATCGTTAGTTGCTCCAAAACCTGGCTCCAATTCATCATGAAATCGTGCATTAGTTAAATCTCCATACATGTTTAACTGTCTGCTTATCAAGTGAATTCCTTTGGCTGCAGTCATGTGTTCCTTTATGTTCTCAGTTGCTGGTGTATTGGACTTGAATATTAAAGCTCAAAGTAAATTTTATTGTCGGTATACGTATGTGGCATCATATACAACCCCTGAGATTCATTTCCTTGTGGGCATCCTCAGCAAACCTATAGAATAGTAATTAGAACAGGATCAATGAAAGATCAACCAGAAGACACCAAGCTGTGCAAATGCAAATATAAATAAATAGCAATGGATAATGAGAACATGAGATAACAAGATAGAGTCCTTCATGTGAGATTTTTGGTTGTGGGAGCATCTGAATGGATGAGCAACTGAGTATAGTTATCCCCTTTTGTTTGTGACCTTGATGGTTGAGGGGTAGTAACTGTTCTTGAAACTGGTGGTGCGAGTCCTGAGGCTCCTGTGCCTTCTACCTGATGGCAGCAGCGAGAAAAGAGCATGGCCTGGGTGGCGGGAATCTCTGATAGATACTGCTCCCCTATGACAGTGTTTCATGTAGATGTGCTCAACGGTTGCGAGGGCTCTGCCCGTGATGTACTGGGAATGTTATTGCTATCGTGTTGAGAGGGAGAGCAGAAATCACTGAAACCTTAAGCCACATCAAAGTAAAATAGATTGCAATAATGGAAAGAGTAAATCTTGCAGCAAATGTGTATTTATATTTTTCTGTCTGTTTCTTTTTTTTATTTAGTGTTCCAAACCGAAGCACAGCACTCCTTGTTCTGCAATTATGGAAATCAGAGCATGCACTCAACTGGAAACTCCAGACAAACTATATACATTTGTACTTAAGGTGAGTGACATTAGATAGCTAGTGACTGGGTGAAGCGACAGAACACTAAGCATCGTTAATAATGCCTTAATTAATTTCTTAATGGTGCCTTAAGCAGTTTTATTCTGTGAAATTGCCCTGGTTTGACAGTTTTGAATGAATTAATTTCCTGTATCATTGGAACTGAGATGATTGTGTGATAAAGAACTCAACAGGAGTCCAACATTTGGCAGAGGGACCCATCGGTGATAAAGTCCTGGTGATAGTATCAGTTGATTATAAAAGTACTGTGTTGAGGACATTGGTTTATGATTATCTCTTGGCTTGTGTTGTAGTCTACAAATATTTCAAAGTCGCAGCAAAGTAACACCACACCTTGCCAATCTGAAATCTTTTATTTTTGTGACGAGTATTCTCGTTGAAGTGCAATAGTACCCGAGTTTGTACTGGATCTTTGAGGGGGTGTTTCATTAAAGTTCAGTTCAGAATTCCCCAGCTGCTTTATCATGTACAGTATGAAATTATTCTGCCAGGGTATTGGGATCTTGTAGATGGGCAGGTGATATCTCCAGTTTCAAGACTTTATAGACACTTGTCTCTCTGTAAAGACAACACAGTCCGTAGATCTCGGTTCATACCCCAAAGAAGGGAAGATTGAAGGATGAAGGATTTAGAATATACTATTAAACTGATACCTTGAATAAACGTAGAAACATAGAAAACCTACAGCACAATTATTTCAGGCTTGTGTGTTAGCCTTTGGTCTGTGATAGTTATCACCTCTACAGAATAAGGAACATTTGAGGATCAGTGGCTGTATAATTATGGGAGTGAATGGGTGAAGTAACCCAGTTTCATTGACTGCCGTTATGGTGACATTAAGGGAGCCCAGGATGAACAATTGAAAATACAAATAAAAGGAATGAACAGGACACTTTGGGCTGGGAGGCTTTGATGCGTTAAATGTCAGCGTTGTGTGCTCTAGGCGTTTTACACAACAGCACCATGAAAAGGCTCCTTCAGTCGGGGTCGACAAAGGATGTTGCACCCTCACTGTCTAGATACACAAGCCAGGGCAGGACAATATGGAGAGCAAGATGTTGCCCATGTAGCAAGCTCCCCCTCTCCACGCATCCGAGGAGCCCAAAGGAACGGCGGAGACCGATACAGTTTGGCAGCAGCAGTGCTGCAGGAGTCAATGCAGGACTGCCTTAGGGACCCCAGCTCTGGATTTTTCCATCGGGGTTTACTCCCGCAGTCTTCTCCCATGAATGGGTATAGTCGCAAGGAGGCAGAGTTTTCCTTCTTGTAGATAAGCCGCCAACCACAGCTGACAAGCCCCATTTCCTTGAAGCAACTGTCTTTAAGGCTTCAGTAACCCCCTTTATCCCCTTCTCCTGTCAGTAGAAACGAACCCGCCGGGCTTAGTAGCTAACCCACACGTGAAGGTCAGGAGCTGGACTTGGATGTCAGAGGCTATTTGAGGTGCGCACCATTTAATACATAGTGGGAGCTTGTCTCCACTACCTCTCCCAGCTAGAACAACCTTAAGGAGTCCATAATACTTTGTGTTTAAAAAGCATTATTAGACAAACAACTTCTTGCACTAAGTCAAGTTTATTGTCACTTAACTACATACACGTACACCGTCAAACGAGACCATGTTTCTCAGAACCAGGGAGTAGAGCACAGTAATACACACAATGCACAATAACGTAGGAAAGTAAGAATTAAATCTACTAATGAATTATGTTTAAATAAACAAAGTGCATAAATTAAATGTAGGTTATGGAACAAATTAACAAGTAACACTTGGAATGCGATGAGGCGGGGAGTTCAGAAGCCTAATAGCCAGAGGGAAGAAACAGTTTCTCTTGCACAGTAAGCTCAAGCTGCAGAGCATTTCTGGAGTCCAACAGTTCACTAGCGAGCTGGCATTGCCAATCCGATCGTAACAAAGATGTACAGGGCATGGGCGAACTATTCCAGCCAGAGACTGGGTGGTCACTGCAGCTGAACAGGCTGCCGTCTTTATATCGCGCCATGACACAACCCTGTATCACTTATATATCCAGTATTTATTTTCGAACGGGAGGCAGTGATGACATCCCTGGGGTCCTCAACTTACAGACCCCGTGAGATTTCAGTTGCGAGAAGCTGATAATCTGATCAATGAGTGCAAAGCCCAAAGCTGTCTTCCCCAAGAGTCTCCACAATCCACCATGGAGGAGCCCTCTCCATGTTAAATGCTAGAAAAATTATGCAGGTGCATATAATTTAACAGGATGCTGTGCCTAGCAAGCTTTTTCCCAAATTTCTGGAAGACAGTGCAAAGGAATTTGATTTTTCTTTAGATTATGAGAACACTCAGTCCTCTTTTTATTGTCATTTAGGAATGCATACATGCATTAAGAAATGATACAATGTTTTTCCGGAGTGATATCACAGAAAACAGGGCAAACCAAAGACTAACACTGACAAAACCACATAATTATGACATATAGTTACAGCAGTGCAAAACAATACCATAATTTGATGAAGAACAAACCATGGTCACGGTAAATAAAGTCTCAAAAGTCCCCGAGTCGATTGACTCCCAAGTCTCCGATAGCAGGCGGCAAAAGGGAGAAACTCCCTGCCATAAACCTCCAGGCACCGTCTGCTTGCCGATGCCTTGGAAGCAGCCGACCACAGCCGACACTGAGTACATCTGTCCGAAAACTTCGAGCCTCCGACCAGCCTCTCCGATACAGCCTCCCGAGCGCCATCCTCTGCCGAGCGCCTTTGACTTCGCCCCGGCCACCGAAACACGCAAAGCTGAGGATTTCGGGGCCTTCAGCTCCGGAGATTCTGGTTACCACACAGTAGCAGTGGCAGCGAAGCGGGCATTTCAGAAGTTTTCCAGATGTTCCTCCGTACTGTCACGTCCGTCTCCATCAAATCAGAATTGTGCACGGTCCCCTACTTAACAGATAACAGACATCACCACCGAAGTGGCCGCGCGCACTGCCATGGCGTCGCCATCTTCTCCCTCTCTCCCTGTTTGAATTTTTTGAATATTCTGCTTTTATTCAGAATCCTAACAATCGACTTCTCTAATTGCTTACATTATTTAGTGTATACCTTTTTAAATATTACAGTAACTCAATCATCATGCAGCCAGGATGGGCCACTAGAGTATGAGTGAAATTTAGATAGTTACTTTATTGATCCCAAAGGAAATTACAGTGTCCCAGTAGCATTACAAGTGCACAGATATACAAATATTAGAAGAAAAGTAAGAAAGAATAAGAAAATAAGTTTCCTCAAACAGTCTTCACAGGAGGGGGTCATCACTTCCCCAGTTATAGATTGATTCATAATGGAGCCTAATGGCTGAGGGTAAGAATGACCTCATATAGCACTCTTTGCAGCAGCACAGTTGTCTTAGTCTATTACTAAAAGTGCTCCTCTTTTCAGCCAAGGTGGCATGCAGAGGGTGAGAAACGTTGTCCAGAATTGCCAGGATTTTCCATAGGGTCCTTCGTTCTACCATAGCCCCCAAGTGTGTCCAGTTTGACTCCTTTCTAATCAGTTTATTGAGCTTGTTGGCATCACTCATGATGGTGCCTTTGCCCCAGAAGATTGTATTGGTGACAACAGACTGGTAGAACATATGAAGGAGTGGCCTGCATACTCCAAAGGATCTCAGTCACCACAGGGAGTAGAGGTGTCTGTGACC
Organism: Mobula hypostoma; assembly: GCF_963921235.1. Lineage (NCBI taxonomy): Eukaryota > Metazoa > Chordata > Chondrichthyes > Myliobatiformes > Myliobatidae > Mobula > Mobula hypostoma. The sequence goes on from NC_086123.1 coordinate 21,529,193, forward strand.
CTTCTTTGTACACGGCTGCTGTGTGGGTGGTCCAGTCAAGTCTGGCATCCAGGTGCACCCCAAGGTACTTGTAGGCCCTCAGCACATCCACATCTTCACCATCAATGATAACAGGGAGCAGTGCAGGCTTATTCTTCCTAAAGTCCATCACCATCTCCTTTGTCTTACTGACAAAGCTGCAGATAGATGATTCAGCTTGCACCAACTGATGAAGTCCTCCACCAGGACCTGTATTCCTCTTCCTGTCCTCCCTTTATACACCCAACTATTGCTGTCATCATGACATGACTCAGTGTTGTACTTAAAGACCAAGGTATACAGGGTAAACCGGAAAGGAGCCAATACAGTCCCCTGTGGGGCCCCAGTGCCGCTTATAGCCATGTCTGACACACAGATCTGAAGCCGCACATACTGTGTTCTGCCAGTCAGGTAGTCCATTATCCAGGAGACAGTGGAAGTGCCATCTTGCATTGAATGGAGCTTTTCCCCCAACGATGAGGGCTGTGTGGTATTGAAGGCACTTGAGAAATCAAAAGCTGTGATCGTCACAGTGCTGCCCTGCTGATCCAAATGGGATTTGGCTCTGTTCAGTGGGTGGATGACAGCATCGTCAACTCCAGTGTGCTCCTGGTGGGCAAACTACGGGGGATCGAGGGCTGATCTGACCAGGGATCAGAGGTGAGCCAGGACCAGCCTCTCTAGGATCTTCATGATGTGTGAGGTCAGGGACATTGGATGGTAGTCTCTCAGACTTTTGGTTGGCCCTTCTTGGGTATGAGGACCACACATGATGATAGTTTAGATGTCGCATTTTGGAGCCATTTTTCTCTGGAGATAATAGGGGGAGGGGAGAGAAGGAAGCCAATATTTTTTTTTAAAAAGCTGCCCATATTAGATGGAAAGTGTTTTGTATAATCTTCATGTGTCACAGTTTTTGTTCGAAGCTGCTTATTGTCAGTCAGCCAACATGTTAAAGTGGAGGAAAAGCCAATGTCAGCATTTGCATGTCACGCTGTAACCGAAGGCCACCTGGTGGAGCTGTTGCAACATAGCCACTCTTCGGTAGCTCGAGGAGTTGCCTTGGAGGTTCAAGGCCCTCCTTGCCTGAACAAAGTCTTCCAAATCCAGTGACAGAGTAGGTGCAGTCAGGCCAATAGCCCAGCAATGACGCCCTGATAACATTCAGCCAGCTCTGGTGTGTGGACCGCACTGCTCACAGGAAATAGAGGAGCTGATCTGTCCTCCTGCTGTTCAACAAGGTCATGGCTGATCTAATCCTGGCATCCATACCACTTTACCACCCCCCTACCCCACCCCCACCTTCCCAGACCCCTGGACTTCCTTGTAGCTTAAAATGTCTACAAGTCCCTGCCTTGAACAAAGAGGCCAGGACTGAGACTTTCTGACATCTGTCTTCTGTCTGCTGACTTGCCCACTCACCTCATCTGCAGAGGAATACAGTTAAGGTCTTTTATCCTTCTCACAATTTGCTAACTCGCTTAATTTTGTATCAATATCAAATGGTGACAAGTGTAGTTGGTCTCTTCTTCCAAAGTATTAATCTAGATTGAGTTGTCGCGGCCCCAGCACTGATCCCTGTGACACCCCCACGAGTTACTAATTGCCAGTGACCCATTCACCCTAACACTAGTTGGCCATTGCTCTATATTATCCCGGACCCTGCACAAACCAGCTGACTCTGGGCCATTTTTGTGGCACATCAGAACAAGATAAGTTATGGAGAAGTGAGGAACAATTTTCAAGGGTGTGCCCGAGGAATCCTTGGGTGGGTTGAGGAGGTATGTATAAGGGGAAGAAATCCACTCTGTCTCATGGGAATGCATTTGGGGAAACACCTGAGCATCTTGCCAGCCAGCATCCGTAGCTACTCAGCACAAACATTAACAGCAGAGCAGCAACACATCGCCATCCACCGACTTGCCCATCCAGTCAAGCCCTTGAGGTCCCACTAGGTTGTTCAACCAGGGGCTGCCTGGGAAGTTGATGCTACAAATTACAATGCAAGAAAATGTCAAGGGACCCTTCTAATTAATTCTCAGTGCTCTTGATCTTCAGGCCCTGCCCGTACTCTTTGGACCCCAATTTAATTTCCCCAGCTCTGAACCTTGCACTACAGGCACAGCCGACATCCCTCGGAAAGATTACACGTAAACATAACAGAAAAGCACGCCCACCATAAAACCACAAAAGTCACTCGATGCTCAATATTCGAACAAATTGGGCAGCGTTTTAAAATGAAAAGCAAAAAAAAAACAACTGCAGATGATGGAAATCTGAAGAATAACATTTCTAGAAATGCTCAGCAGGTCTGACAACTTCCTGAGTGAGAGAGCGAAAAAACCGAGCTCTTGCTCAAGAGCGATTGTTGTATGAGTTTCCTTCTGCTACAAAAGCCGAAATGTTGGGGAGAAGACAGACAAGCTGACCAGCATGTGTGGAAAGGGGAGACCAGTCAGTGTTTCAGGGTGGAGACACATCCTCCGTTCCACTTGTGTAGCTGAATTCTTCCAGTAATTCTGTGTTTTTGCAGATTGTAGCATCTAGTTTTTACCTGTTGTCGTTTTTTTTATTGCAACATTGGTCTGTACCCCCACCCCAGGTATTTCCTGTCCTCTCAGCTCCAATGGTTTTCTCACAATTCCAGCTCTGTTGAAGGGGTCCTTGACCCAAAAACACTAACTTCTTTTCCTCTACATTCATTCAGGCTTCCCAACTTTTTTCTTTAATGCCGTGGACCCCTACCATTAACTGGGGGGTCTACGTGGCTATGGCCTCAGCTGCCCTGTGGGCAGCATTTCTGTCCGTGTGAAGGTTTGAACAGCACTGCTGAATGGGGTGTGGACAAGCAGAATCCGGACTCTCCTTTTTAATTCTCTTTGGCACCTCACTCCCAGTTCAGGACTGATGGTCACGTCCCCCTTTCTCCACTCCTCCCCCGTACTTACCCCTGTTCTCAGACCCACTTGTGGTTTCGTCTTCCCCGCTCCTCAGTGGTCCCTCGTCAAGAGCCTTGAGGCTCTGGCAATCGGCGTGTGTCACTCTGCAAGGGTTGACACACACCTGTCAGTGCAGGTGAATTCTCACCCCCGTAAGTATGCAGAGACGGTCGCTAAGATGAGCAGAATTGATTAAGTGGTAAATATTGAAGGTACTCAGCAAGTCGGGCAGCAGCTGTGGAGTTTAACATTAATGGGTTCTCACGATCACCTTTCTCCCCCCTCTCTCTAGGTGCTGCCTGACTTGCTGCGTATCTCCACCATTTTCTGTTTTGCGTTTTAATTTCCAGCAATTGCAGAATTTTACTTTTTTTTGTTAACCAACTCAACTTGCGAGGCTCCTCTGACAAGACCAGCACTGAATAAAGCCGTGTATCGCAACACGTTTGTTTTGTGATCTGTGGCAGATGTCCACATTTGTGTTGAAGCATCTTATACATGTAGACTTGAATAAAATCTTTGAAGGGATTTTTCTCCTGACGCAGGAGGAGACTTCCTATTCCTACATCCTACACCCAGCCTCTCAAAGAACCCGGCCTCTACTGTCAACAAGTGATTGATGTTATATTTCCAACCTCTCGGGTGTGGTGGTGCTTTGAGTGCTGGGGTATGAACTCTGGATATAAACGCTGTTGTTTAATGACGATCAGTTTCATCAGGGAATGGGAAAGCAAGGAGGTCAGTTGAGTTGTGACTAACATGGTGGAGTTGAACTCTCTCAGTTCTTTCTGGAACAGTATTGAGGGGAGACCTGAGCTTATCTAGCTGGTCTCCTGAAAGAAGCAATATATCTCCCCCCGTGAAATGCCTTCAATGGCTAGACTCAGAAGGAGAAGTGGGCAAAGTGTTTTTCAGGGTATGGTGATATTATGCATTGTGCCGATTGCCTAAGTCATTTTCATAGAACAGGAAAAAGGGGCAATAACACAAAAACAACAATTCTCAGAAAGGATGTTGAAATGAGCTTGAGGTGAAATGGAATCTTCAGTCTCTGTTGAGCAATGAATTTTTTTTTAAATTTGCATCTTGAAATTTCTCTCTCCAATTACAGATTCTGCAGACTCAGGTCAAAAGTCACTTGGAGGTGATTTTTGAGGCCGTCAATGATCAGCAGTTGAATCTGTGGACAACAAATATCAGAGAATGCATAAATCCGTGGTAAGGCTGAACATGTTTTCCTGTAGCCTATTTCAAACGACCTACCCAAAGTGGCAGAAAGCTGCTGGGTTTCCACTCTTATTTCCTTCTGGTTCACTTTGAGCACTTTTCTAAATCTCTGACATTCAGCCAGCTCTCTGAATCATTGTATTTATTGATTTTAGAGGTATGGCGCAGAACAAGCCCTTCCAATCCAACAATCTGCACTGCCCAGCAACCCACCTTTTTAACCCTAGCCTAATCACAGGACAATTTGCGATGACCAATTCACCTCCTAGCCAGTAAGTCTGGACTGCGGGAGGAAACCAGAGCACCCAGTCACGGGGAGAACATACAAACTCCTTGCATGCCGTGATGGAATTGAACTCTGAACTCTGGAACGGCTCGAGGCGTCATGGCGTCGAGCTAACCACGGTTGTAATGTGACACAGACACGAAGGATGAACTTCGAGAGAATGGTGAATTGGTAACTCAGTCAGACAGTGAGTAAGGAAACTCGATTGGCACACTGAGCAGCGGCAAGAATTTTCACTTAATGCTGAATTTTCACTTGATCCTCGAGGATTTGTGAAGGGACACAGGATATGTTACAAGTCAATACTCCAGCTTTGTTTCCAACATGGTATCTAGTTTGTCCTAAGAGATAAGGAAGGGAGAAAGTATTTATCTTGAAGCAGTTTTAGAATTGGAAGTCTACTGTCTGTAAATATATATTCAGGGTCAGAGGGGGGGAAATAAAGGAAGGAGTATTGTTTATAGAGCTTCTGGTCAAAATCCTTGATGTCCCAAAGTGCCCTCTTTTGGGAAATTAGACAGAAAACGACTTGCAAAAAAAATTAACATAGAAAAATACTGGTATAAGATTCTAATTTATTTTTTCATTTTTAAGATTAAACCAAGCTCTCTTTCTCCCCCATTGATTGAAAGTCAGTGTCACTGTTGTGTAAATCAATTGCATGTTACTGTTCACGGATGTGTTACAACATGACTTTCAGTTTTCTATAAACATCACATGCATAGACGCCGCAGATTAGAGCGTTTCAAATGTCAATAAAATTGTTTTGGTTTATCGAGACATAAATATGTTTGGGCTTTGGATCACCCCTAAAATTCGTGACGGAATTCTGACTAAAGTGGCGTTGTGGATTAGACATTGGGTTACCTCCTTCCCGGACTTGTCACCCATGCCTTGTGACCTCCAAAGCTGAGCTATTAAATCCCCTCCCGGCTGGCCTCCCGTCTTCCTCCCTTCGAATTCCTGGGTCTGCCCGCTGTCACAGTGCTTCTGTCCAGTGGCTCTGTGAGTTTGCCATCTCCAACCCTCCAACCTGTACGAGTTCTGCGTCGGACCTGTGGTGTCCACATTGGCACCTGTGCCCACTGCTGTCCCTCTGTCAAATAAATGATGTTAGTTCAATACAGATCTGTATATACGGAGGTCGACCTCTCCACCCGTTTGCATCAGCGAAAGCACCAAGCCCCCCCACAACCCCCACCATGCAAGCAACAGCAAAGCCCCCAAAGAGACTTTGACCCAGAGTCCATCAAAAACTACAGACCATCTCAACACTTCGGTATCCCGAGCCAGAGGGAGAGATCGCTCCTGCAACAATGAGTTGGAGTTGGGCATTTTGCTGTTTTGATGTTGCCGCTTCTAGTCCCCCGACTCGAGGACCAACGGGAGGGAGGGAGGGGGAGAGAGAGAGAGAAAGAGAAGAAAAGAAATCGCTCGACCACGGGCCTTCTTCCAGCGGCAGCACCCACCGCCTGTCGACTCGTTGCTTCAATCTCCTGCCACGATCCCATTGGCGAGGAACCGGGTCGTACATGGGGCTGCGCCTCGAAGGCGCACACCTCCCAGACGCACCTGGAGATGCCGAGACGCCCGGCTACACGGCGCTCGTGGGGAACCGCAGTCTGAGCTGCAGCTGTAGACCACGGACTCCGCGACCCAGGACCCCGGCCACCTTGGAAAGAAAAGAAAGGCAAGAGGAAAGAAGAGTAAGCTGTTTGGCGGACGAACATGGAAGAAGTTGACTGGGTCTGCGAAAACCTCTGGAGCCCTCTGGAGCCAAAGTGGAGAACTCGTGTGGTCTCAGGGGAACGTGCAAACTCCACAAAGCGCCTGAGAGAAGGAGAAACTACACTACCCACAATTCTATTGTTCCGCCCCCTTTCTTCAATTCAAAGACCACTTGGTACGGGGTGGCACCAGTACCATCAGGGGCACCATGCAGGGTCCTAATACCCTCTCTAGTTCTGCTGCTCCAGGGGTCTTTCTGTGGCAAGTATTTAAGTGGCATCTCGTCTGAAGTTGTTGGCGTTTTCCTGGGACGGGAATCACCAAGGCTTGCTTTACTTTGGCCTTACAGCCAACAGGGAGGCCCAATTGGTGCATTTTTATTTTTTTGAAAATAGATCAGACAAAACAGTGAGGGGAAAACCACAGCATTAATCAGTGACAAAAGTTGCAACCACAACATTAGTTATGTGACAAACGTTTCAGTTTCTCACGAAACCCAGGACTGTATTAATCAGCTGAGTCTCAAGCAATCTCCTGCAGGAATTGGCCTTCCAGCTGTGCGTGACACCTGAACAGAAGTGAGAAGGTTGCTAGGAGAGGAACAGCCGGTGAATAGGCCGGGGTGTGGTGTCGGGGTAGTACTGCACGTAAAACTGGGTCAGCTGCTGAAGGTATTACTGAAATAGATTCACTTACTTAGCTGCTTTTTTTTCTCCCTTCCCTGTCTGAACTCAGTGACGTGAGCTTGGCACCCACAGCCTCTGCTATCTTGCCAAGTATCCATTGGTGAGACGGTACAGTACATTCTGTGGCTTTTTAAACATGAAAAAGGTCACAGCTAAACCAACCCTCTGATCTGATGTGCTTCATTCAGGCAAGAACCAGCACCAAGCCAATGGCCGACATCTTCCCATGGCCTTTATTTCTCCCCCCAAACCTTACCCACTTGAAATGAGTGCATTAAGAATCAATCCAGGGCATTTGTAGTGAACAGTAGGGAGCTAAATTTGCATTCTACTTCTGAATTTGCTAATGTGTTAATAGTAATATTGAATGCCTCAGGAAGGCGTGTCCATCACTAATGACCCCCATCACCCAGGACATGTCCACTTCTCATAGTTACCATCAGGAAGGAGGTACAGGAGCCTGAAGGCACACACTCAACGATTCAGGAACAGTTTCTTCCCCTCTGCCATCCGATTTCTGAACGGACATTGAACCCATGAAGGCTACGTCACTCTTTTTTAATTAATTCTGTTTGTGCGCTACTGTTATTAATTCAACCAATAAATATGTATACTGTAATTGATTTACTTGTTTACTTTTCTGTAGTATCATTGTGCTGCTGCCACTAAGTTAACAAATTTCACAACATCTGCCAGTGATATCGAACCTGATTTTGATAGAAAGGCAGAGGCGTTTTAAGTTTAAGGGAAATCATAACAACTCCTCTACTGTCCTTCAACACAGAACATAAAACGCTGTAAAAAAAAACTTGACAGCATTACGTCATCACACCAGACCACCCTCTTTAAGTTGGTGGTTTATGAATGTTTCCACCCATGGTATTACCCTACATTATGAATTGAATAAATGGCTGACACATTTGATCTATTTAAAAGCACAGGGGCTCCTCGGATAGCGGATCACTTGATTTGCAGAAATAATGGCTTCATCCAAATTCTTCCCTACGATATAATGAAATGTCTTATGATATATTCTATTTGTTTAATTAAAGGTCACGCCAGGGTGAATTATAATGCACAGATTTGGATCAATGTGAACACGGGTAGCTGTCTGAAGACAGGTGTGGAGGGAGCTCCGAGGAGTGGAGCCCTCGTGTAAGCGGGGGGTTTCCTGTTCTAGTTTGCCACAATACTGGGAAAGGATAACGCTGTCCAGCCTCCCAAGTTACCAAAGTGCTGATTTATGGTCAAATTGGGCATGAGATTGACTGGCGGAAATTCGGAGTGGAGATGAGGCAGGTTTCCACCAGTGATCGTTTTCAGTAACAGAAAGGGTTGAGGAATAATGAGAATATAGAATCAGAATCGGGTTTATTATCATTGGCATGGGTCGTGAAATTTGTAAACTTAGCAGCAGTTCAGTGCGATACATAATATAGAAGAAGAAAATAAAATAATTAAATCAATTACAGTATACACATATTGAATAGATTAAAATTGTGCAAAAACGTAAATAATATATTAAAAACAAAAGGATATTTTTTAAAAAGTAGGCCATTTAGCCCTCTGCTATTCAGTTAGATTCTGATTGATTCTTTACTTCTGTGTCACTTTCCTGTACGAATCCCTACTTCACCCAGTTTACATTTTCACAATGGCTTCAAAGTTCAAAGTACATTTATTATTGAAGTATGTACACACTATACAACAGAGATCCATCTCCTAACAGGCAGCCACGGAACAGAGAAACCCACAAGGGCCCACAGAAAAAAGGCCATCAAACACCCTGCGTGCAGAAAGAAAACCAAATCTTGCAAACAATAAACGCAAGCAAATAGTGTTCTGTACTGAACTCCAGAGAGAGTCCGTTCCCAGACTCTTAGTTCTGCACAGAGTTGAGTGAACGTCGCAGAGCAGTGAGCTGAACTGGCCCTTTCCTTGCCCTGGACCTTGTCAATCTGGCCTGGCGCTTAAATATCATCCAAACAATGGGTTCATTTGTTTTGATACGCTGTGGGGCCTGGACCCCACTGTCTTGATTGACCTTGTTCCTGATCTTTCTGATTCGACCCGATGCTTAAATCTTCGTCCAAGCGTTGGGTTCACTCACTTCGGTGCATGTTGAGAATGGCTTGATTGCAATGTGCTTTAACGCATTGAAGGTTGCTCTTGTGCTGGGAGCAATGAGGACTAAGGACAATGCTTAAGTTAAGGTTGGCAAGCGCTTAAGTTAAGGTTGGCAAGTAACAAGGGACATGACCAAAGATATCTCTGGTTTGATCCCTACTGATGGGGGTGACTAGAGCCAGTCACAATCTTTCATTGTAAGAGAGAAATTCACTGCTTATGAACTGTGGAGCCTCTGTGAATGTGAATGAATATATTTGGGGTTAGTACAGAATGGTGGTAACTACTGTGGTTAAAGTCCTAGCTGAGTGACAATGTACTAGTTTCTAGCAATGCATGAGCTCAGCTCGTTCCGATCTCTGGACTGGATGGGATGGGATGGGCTAAAAGAGGCTGCAAGTGAATTGCACTCCGTGTTTTGGCAAAATGCTAAGCAACAAAATAACTCCAATGGAATGATCTTGCAGAGTACCAACTTCTTGTTGTTTCAATCACAGATTCAGCAACCAAGTATATTTACACAGAAATATTGGGTAACGGCCAGGACTGTCGTCGGAAAGGATGCTTGGTAACTTGTGAGGTCCTGAGCATCTTTGCCATGTGCCAAGCAAAACTCTGCCAGTAGTCTCTACCAAGGAAGATGCTGTTTCGTCGAATTCAGGCAAAGGCTGATGATATGAAACTGGATAGGTTAAACCCTGCTTCTGTTCTTCCTGTTCATAACGATCCCCTAGCATGACCAACTTGACTTCACAATCTACCACGTCATGGCCGTGAACCTTATCGTCCGCCCACGCTATTCTCCCGGGTAAATGTGTCACTTTATTCTGCAATCTGTTATTGTTTTCCCTCGTCCTACCTCAGTGCACTGTGGCAATGAAATGATCTGCTGAGCAAACCTTTTCACCGTAGCTTGATACATCTGACAATAATGACCCAGTTTACCAATTTATCTTGATATGGGATCATTAGAAAGGCTGACAGTACCTAAATTACCAGTGTCCAGATGGGAGGAATTTTGGGTTACCGAGGAGAGCGATGGTAGGAATTACTAAGGTATTGTCCATTATCTTCCAAACATTATGGCACCGAGTTCAATGAGACTCTCTCTCACTGCTGCCCACACATCTTATTCTGGTTTCTTTCCCCTTCCTTTCCATTCCTGAGGAAGGGTCTCAGCCCGAAACGTGAACTGTTTATTCATTTCAGTCCATGCTGCCTGACCTGCTGAGTGTTCCTCCAGCATTTTATGTTTGTAGCCTGTGTACTGCTTCCTTGGGCTGAGAATTCCAGATTTCTTGCACTCGGGGGGGCTGGGGGGGAAACGGTTTCTCCTCTTTCCTATCCTAAGTCTACACACCCATGCACGATAGCATAGTGGTTAGTGTAATGTGAGTACAGTGCCAGCAACCCAAGTTCATTTCTGCTGCTGTCTGTATGTTCTCCCCATGACTGCTGGCTGCTCCAGTTCTCTCCAGCGTTCAGTGTGTGTTGCCCTGGATTTCCAGCATCTGCAGAACCTCTTGTGTTTATGGTACAGAGGTGATGGATAAGCTCCAAACATTATAAATTTTTTCCCAAAGGGGTGGCGATAAACACCCCTTTGAAGGGGCAATGCCAGAGGTAAGTTCTTTACACTGAGTGGTGGGTGCGTAGAACCTGTTGGTAGAGGCAGATGCACTGGGGCATTTGAAACCACCCTTGGGTAGGCACATGGATGATAGAAAAATTAGATTAGATTCTGAGGACACTCAGTCCTCGTTTATTGTCATTTAGAAATGCATGCATACATCTTTTAACGGCAAATTACCTACAACGAACGTGCTATTCTTTTGGTGGGGTAATGGAGAAATGAAGCTGATGTGGAGTTTCAAATGCCATTTGAACTGGATGAATGTCTGCGCGCGCCCTACAAAGGCTGAAGCAAACTCCTGAGAATGTAGGAGCTGGGAGCTGAGAAGGAGGTGGTGGAGGTGAGAAGGTGAGCAGGTTCGAACGGAGCATTGGGGTGTTGGGTTGGCCAGTTGTGTGGGACTGGGAAGATTGGAAGTGACCCACCCCAGTGTTACGAGGGTGGGGGAATAAAAATTCACCCTTGTAGAATTTACAAATCACTACCCAAAAATTTAGTTGGTGGTGGCGGGGGGAGAACAGAATAAAGCTTGCTCTTAGAGAATTTAGAAACGGCGGGGGGGGGGGGGGGATAACCATATAACAATTACAGCATGGAAACAGGCCATCTTGGCCCTTCTAGTCTGTGAAAGTAAAATAAAAATTTTTCCCCAACTCACTTCTTGGCGGATGACCATCATCACATTACATCAAATGGCAATATATAGACTGTTCTGTGGGAACATAAATCCCCTTCTATAACGTGAGGGTTGCCTGCATTGAGTATGGGAAGGGCAAGGCAAAGTTCTGAGCTGGGCAGCTGCTAGGGAGGTACCCGAACTGGCACTTTGGCCTGATATGCCTTCTGCGTTGACAGATGTGCTTCTCTATCAAACCCTTGATATCAACATGTGGTTCCTGTAGCATTTTGAGCTCCTATTTAAACTGGATTTGAGTCCGATGTAGCGTGTGCCTTTGAGAGTGAGGCTTACTGCCCATTGTCTCAAATAGACAGTTTTTCCATGGGGTCGGTGTACTTCCAAATACTCTGAATTCGGAATCCAAATCAGGTTTAATACCACTGGCAAATGTCAGGAATCTGGTGGTTGTTCCTGAATCATTGAGTGTGTGCCTTCAAACTTAAGTTCTCAACCCCGAAAGTTATTACCACGTGGCAGTATAAATACCGCAATTAATTTGAAATATTCTTGGATATTGAGATTTATTGTAATTTTATTTAAAACTGTGATTTTTGGGACTTGCTCTGAATCTGTCTATTAAAATAACATTCAATTTTGGGTAGCCTTATGCAATGCAAATTTGCCACTGGTAATGATTGATTTGCACGTAGGTCTCCATTTGGATCTAGGGGAGAGTCTGATTCATCATTGAAATATTAACAAGAAAGAAGTCTGGAGGTGAAGGTTAGAAGAGAAGTGAAGGATTAACAACAATAAAAGATTTGGTTTGCAGTCACCTCCATTGATTGTGACAATTGCTGCTTCTAGTGCAGGAAACTCAGGAAGCACATGTTGGTCTGTTAGGCTTGTACATTATCTGGGCCTCCTGATTGCTTCGGTGAGAGGTTTTTCCTGTTATTCAAATACCAAGAATTGTGTCAGCAATTAATCTTGGTCTGATTTACAGAACTTCACACTTAGTTTTCTTGCAGCTGCTTTCCTTGTTTCCATGAATTAGATGCACGTTTCCTGACCGTCTCTGTGAAAGCTGATGATAACTTGGCTTGGCCCTGATCTTACTGACGCACAGATTGTCTCGAACCCATATCCTGAACTCTTTACTCTTTTTTTTTAAACCGAGCCTTATTTCACATGCTCATGGTGTTATAGACAGCAACCTTCGAAGGTGACGTTAGCCGGCAAAATTTGCTGTTTATTCTAGCAGCAGAACTCCACGGTGCGGTAATAACTCGGACATCTTCCCAGTAATGAGGGACAGAAATAGTCTTTTATATATTGGTTCATCAGTAATGAGTGTAATGCTTTGATTTTATTTAAATAGAGAAGTCGGCATGGTTTTCTGCTTTCGGCTGCAAGCTTGGCACCATAAGTATGATCGTTCTTGTGTGAGGAGTGGAAATGCAGCTGCTGTTTATGTCTTGCTTTTTCCCTCTGCCAGTGAGACACTTAATTCAATCCTGTCTATAAACTAGTAAAATCCACCCCCCGCCCCCACTTATTGGAAATATTCTGTTCCTCCTACGTTGCTAATCACCTGAATATTGTTCCAGGCCAGGAATCTAATGAGGGGTCTAGCTCGTGGTGCGTTCTGCGGGCAAGAAGTTCTGGTTTGCGACTTACAAGCTAATGAGAGTGCTGTTGCCATCCACTGTGTCTCCGCTGGCGGCTCTGGCTGTGATAGCGGAGGTGCATTGGTGGGTCGGGGAGTGGGATCGGTGCCTCCTCGCACGTAGCTGCTGCCCACACTAGCCACTGATTCGTTTGGATGCAAGTTCAGGTTGACCGTGCCCTGATGAAGGGTCTTGGCCTGAAATGCCAACCGTCTGTTCCCCTCCATAGATGCTGCCTGACCTGCTGAGTTCCTCCAGCATTTTGCGTCCGTTACTCAAGTTGGCGTCAGGGAAGCCTTTTCCTGTTCTCAACACTATACCTAGAAAATTCTGGTGTGGTGGGATCCATGGTGTGTGAATCTGGCACTTACTGCGATGTTCAGGGTTTCCTTCACCGTGTCTGTAGCTTCCTCTCGGTTTCCACTACTGCCAGCCATGCAAGTCCTGGGTGGAAGCTCGGGAATACCGTCACACTCAGACCTAGAAGGATTCCTCATCGCTGTTTCAGTAATGATTTTGTTTTACCAGTCAGAGTTGTTAGCCCTGAGCTGAACCCCTGAAGACAGGTGGGCCACTCTTAGTCTGGCTTCTCCCCTTTGACCTGCTTGGTATGGGTGACCCTACCAAAAAGCCCTGACTCCGGCCAGCCTGGCTCCCTGGGTTAAAACCCTACGACAAGGTTGTGGTCCTCTTGGAGGGTGAAGGTGGCAGGGGCACGATTCTACAATAGAAAGCAAAGGCAGAGGTAATATTACTAGGGCAGGGATCTAATGCTTTTATGAAGCCCATATCTAGCTGCTGATGCCACTCTGGTTTTGCTGGGAAAGTAGCAGGAGGAATTTGAATGCACAAAGAGTATTAACCTTGTGAACTACTTGTTTATCGGTTTGGCTAATGGTGTCTGTGTCAGAGGCCCTGGAATGCCAGTTCCTGTGGTTGGATGCCGGTAAATGTGTCAGGCTAGCAGTTGAATGTTGAGTCGGAAGAGAAAATTAGCAACAGGGGAATCAGTAAGGGAAAATTCATTGACATTCTAGTTATTTTCACACTAAAATTGTGCAGATTCAGTGATTACACTCTGACAAAGTCTTTTTACATTTCAGATACATATTAAACTCTGAGTAGTTCTGAAAGAAAATGCTGGATTTTGCATCGACTTGGCGCCAAAGCCTGGGAGATATTGTTGCTGGAGCCAGCCATTGTGTATGGGAGATTAGGAATAAATAAAATCGGAACTGTTTTTCAGAGATAAAAGAATGGGAATTTATGCTCTTCAGGCGCAAGCTTTTGTTTGATGCCACTTTCCATTTGCTCTGAAGGGCCATTTGCAGGAAGCCTTCACGTGAGCGGTGTGAAATGTTTCGTCTTGTTTGTCTGCAGGTCGGAGAGAAGTGAGGTGGAGCTGCTCCCTACCCCTCGTCCTGGCTCTGTGCAGACGGGCAGTGTCGACTGTGCCACGGATCCAGTTCACCAGGGTAAGTGACTGGCACTTTCCTTTCATTACTCATTGTACTGCAGTTTGACTTTGGGGTGGTTCTGAAACATCAGAGGAATTCCTATTAATACCACACCAAGGCAATGATGCAGACCAACCACCCATACTTTCCTCGCCTGGCTAGCCTAATGATACGTCAGACGGCTGAGTAAGTGGAAGCCACCATCTATCACTCAGCGACAGTTGCGTGATGCCTTATTACTTTCTTTTGGTCCTTGTGTCGTAATCACTAATTTCCTCTTTTCTCTGTGAACGGTGTGGGTGCTGTGCTGAAGCATGCCCCATTTGTCTTTTTTTTTCTTCCCCTCCTCCTAAATATGCACATCAAAAAAGTTCCTGGAGGGCTGGGTGTGTGTCTGGAGGTGCACCCTGCTTGGCTGATTTGGGGTGGGTGTGTGTGTGTGTGTGTATGTGATGGGACGAGGCTGGAGCCAGCAAAATACCTTGGCTTTTCATGAATCGTCGGGTCAGACCCCGAGAAACAGCCTCAACAGGCCATTCCCCTGCTCCCAGGGTTGAGACTGCCCGCAAACAAGCTGAGTGAATGTGTACTTCCAGAGAGATGGTTTACTTTAGATCGGAGTCTTCAGTTTGTTGCACGCAATTTATTTATTTTTGTGAATGTTTCTAAAAGCTACCATGGAGCTTTAGAAATAAAATTCAAAAGTAACAAACATCCTGCCTGACTCCAGTTGAGGTTAACCCTTCGTTGCCTTGTTTCATCCTCTAGATCCAGTCCTGTACCAAACCAGCCAACTGCAAACAGCAAGAACTGGTGATGCCAACAAGTTGCACACTGTGTAATATTTATTTCAGTCTTGTCCTTTAACATGAGGGGGGTCGATATTCAGCTGGATTCTACTTTGCAGCAAAAGAGACAGTGCTTTGTGCGGCTCTGATTGAGACCTGTATCCATTCCCCACAGTCTGTCATCTGCACCTGTGGTCCTCAAACACAACCTGACACTATAAATATCGATTTCTCCTTCTGCTGAACAAAATTCCCTCTCTTCCCCACTCAGACAATTCACTTCTTCTCACCTGCCTATCACTCCCCCCTGGGTCCCCCCCCCCACTTCCTTCCCTTTCTCCTATTGTCCACTCTCCTCTCCTATCAGATTCCTTCCTCTCCAGCCTGTCACCTTTCCCACCTGCCTGGCTTCACCAATCACTTTCCAGCTAGCCTCCCTCCTCCCCCCCACCATTCTGAAGAAGGGTCTTGGCCTGAAACATCGACTCTTTATTCATTTCCATGGACGCTGCCTGACCTGCTGAGCTCCTCCAGCATTTTGTATGTATGTGTTGCTTTCGATTTCTACTATCTGCTGATTTTTCTCATGTTTGTGACATACCACTATTGTTAGCTACAAAGAAAGGTATTTTTATCTTGTACAGTCGTGAAGCCTCAATTAAAATATGGGTGCATGGGGACTAGTTTCCGTCACATCTCTATATTGGCCATCTCCTCCTCGTTTCATCCAGGTGTAGGATCTCGACTGGAAATGCCGACTGCCTTTCCTCTCCACAGATGCTGACTGGCTCACTGAGTTCCTCCAGCACCTTGCTGGTTGCCCCAGATTCCAGCATCTGCAGTTTCCTTTTCACACAAAATGCTGGAGGAACACCGCAGGTCAGGCAGCATCTGAGAAGGGAAGCAAACAGTCGATGTGTCAGGCCGAGATCCCTCATCTGGATGCACATCGGGGCTGCAGTCTATTGCGTCTCACTTGATACTCTATAACAGGGGGTGCCCAACCTGGAAGATGTATCGATCCTGAGGGTCGTGGTTATGGAACATGTGTCATGTGGTGCCATTTCCCCCCTACAGGGGTCCTTATCCCAAAGCTCCTACCTTTGCTTAAGTACTTAGACACAAAGTTTGCAGCGATTTTCCCCAACACCCACCCCACTTTGTTGTTTTCCATCTCCCATTTCTATATACCCCCTGTAACTCGAGCAGATCGCCAGCAAAGGAGAGCTACCTCCTCAGTACTTAGATTGTCAAAGGTCTGTTGAGTTCTCTTGGGCATGTTACTGCCTCTGTTGGACCTGGGTGAGTGCTGGAGGCATAAAATCCCTGGAAGCTATGCAAAGCAGGAGACAAATGTATACACTCTGATTCCTCCCCTCCGCCCCCGACAATCTCTAGAGTACAGTGACTTTAACTTGCAGATTTGGTAGGTGCTTGGAATGCACTGCCAGGAGAAGTGGGAGAAGTAGATATAACAGCAATGTTATGCAAACACATTAACAGAGGAGGGATATGGACAGTGTGCAGGCAGATGGGGAAGTTTAAATCAACACTATGATCAGCACAGATGTCATGGGCTGGAGTGCCTGTTTCTGTGCTATAAACCTGCCCCATCAATTAATTTGTGTTCGTAAATCTAATGAGGTTAATTGAACAAAAGAACCTAGCAACATTGTGTACCCATGCACAGCAGAAATGGACTTTACTCCCCCTATACTGAAATAGAATAACATACATCCATCTTAGGGGAGGTAATATCTGTGAAGTACCTGACACCACAACATAATGGCACTTGATCCGGGGTTCCCAACCTGGCGTCCACGGCCATAAGAAAAAGTTAAATTTCATATCACACAGTTGCCTCATTTTTGTGGTGTGCATATGTACCTGTAACTGGTGTCTAAAATTTTAAGAGTTGGCTGCAAGAATCTTAAATAAATACCTAACAGCAACTTACAGTGGGTTCCATATTGGAAAAGGGGAGACAGCAGCAGTTTTTCTAAACCTATGGAAAGTTTTGCATGGAATCGTTTCCATTGTTACTGAACAGGTCCGGGTAACATTGTATGAGGTCATTGTCTTCAATTCTAACAATGACCTGAGGACCTCTGGTTGTTCAGTGAAACTTGATGACAGCCGCTGAATTCTGCCAATTGTGACTCGGTGTTTTTCATGAAGCTTTAGGATACCAAAGAAGTAATTCTCTGAATTGTCACAGGGTTGAGAATTCACTGGAAAATGTAATACAGATAAAGTACAGCGCTTAACTAGGTCATGTCAGAATCGGGTTTAATATCACCAGCATATGTCATGAAATTTGTTGTTTTGTGGCAGCAGTACATAATAAAAAAACTAAATTACAGAAAGTATATGTACAGAATGTGTATATATGTATGTGTGTGAAGTAAGTTGTGCAAGAAGAGCGGGAAAAATGTAGTGAGGTGGTGTTCATGGGTTCAATGTCCATTCAGAAATCAGATGGCAGAGGGGAAGAAGCTGTTCCTGAATCACTGAGTGTGTGCCTTCAGGCTCCTGTACCTCCACCCTGGTGGTAACAATGAGAAGAGGGCACGTCCTGGGTGATGGGGGTCCTTAATGATGGATGCCGCTTTTCTGAGGCACCGATCCTTGAAGATGTCCTGGATGCTGGAGAGGCTGGTGCCCAGGATTTGGCTGACTAAGTGTACAATTCTCGGCAGCTTGCACTGATCCTGTGCAGTTAACGCTCCCCCTTCCCCATACCAGATGGTGTTGCAGTCAGTTAGAATGCTGTCCATGGTCCTTCTGTAGAAATCTGCGAGTGTCTTTGGTCACATACCAAATCTCCTTAAACTCCTAAAGAGATATAGCTGCCGTTGTGCCTTCTCTATAATTGCATCAATATGTTGGGTCCAGGATAGATCCTCAGAGATATTGATGCCCAGGAACTTGAAATTGCTCATTCTCCACTTCTCAGCCCTCTACGAGGACTCCTTTGGTTGCTAAAAATCCAACCCCAGAAAGACGATAGGAGAGCACTGTGAAGCCTGAGGTAGCCCTCTTCTCTAACCCCCCCAGCCCAGCACTGAGGCAGTGTGCATGTTTAATCTGGCAACATGTCTCTCAGAAGCCAGTGCAGTGGTAGGTCACACAATTGCAGGCATGGCAATTGGACACTGAGAAAACTGCTAATTGAAGGCTGCTCTATCAATTTTCCTGACTTCACAATAACTTTTTATGGATTTTCTTTTTTAACTACTCCCTTTGGTTAGCCTCTGCAGAGGAAACATGCCTATTATTCATCTGACCTACTTAGTTCAGACTGTGTTTAATCAGGAGAAATGTGCTTTGGGGTTACTTGGGTGTGTTATTGAGCAGCTTTTCTCTGGCAGTCAGCAGATGAGTAGGTGAGTAGATGAATGGCAGTCTCCCTTTTTGGATAAATTTCTTTTTGGGTATTTTTTTGAAATGGAGCATTATTTTGTGTCTTCTGTTGGCCAAAAATCTGCCGTCATTCCCTGCCACCAGCTCCCTTCTTGAGGGGGTCACTGGTACATGAATGAAGCAGGGAACTGCCATGTTTGCAGAAGCATTTTATTTTGTACAGTTGTGGAACAAGCCCTTCCAGCCTAGCAGGCCGCACCACAACCCACCTATTTAACCCCGGCCTAATCACAGGACAATTTACAACGGCCAACTAAACCGCGGGGGGAAACTGGAGCACCCAGAGGGAGCTTACGGGAAGGACGTACAGACCTCTTACAGAGGACGGCAGAATCGAACTCCAAACTCTGACACCCCAAGCTGCAGTGGTGTCGTGCGTAGCAGCCACACCACCATGGTACCCTACATCATTGTGTTGACACTTTGGAGGCCAGAAGGGAATGCGTTGGGAGCGGGGACTCGCATTGTATTTCCATTTTAAGTCGGGAAATGATTGTTTACAAATTTGCTCCATCTTGCCGTACACTAAACATGAAGGCTGAGTGGGTTTTGGGTAGTTCGCAACCTCGTCAAAAATGTTCATGTGATTCTTGATCTGGTTGCATATTTACTCGCTGCCTCACTTCTTAATAAATCAATCTTCCACTGAAAAAGTTTTGTTGAGTTCTCTTACCCTTGGGTGTGTGAAACTTTCACCAGACCTCATAACCTAACTGCAGTGACTTTTTTTTTAAATGAATTCAATTTTCATTTTTGTTAGATCAAGGGTTCCCAATTTTTTTTTTAATGCCATGGATCAATGCCATTAAGCAAGGGATCCATCGACCCCAGGTTGGGAACCCTTGACCTCAATGTTACCTGGAAGGCAGTGGAAATCTCTTGATGATCAGACGTTTCAAATTGCAGCCGCTGTGAAGTGTCTATCCCCAAAATAAACCTCTGCAGTATTTTCCATTCTCAGTTCCATTGATGGCTTCAAACCAGTGCTCTGTTTGACTCACAGCTCTCTTGAGGTTCCTTGTTCCCATTAGATTGACTGTATCCACAATGAACTGTAACCTGTGTACTGATCTGAATGAGTTGAATTATTTTCATTGGTCAGTGGCTTTTCCCAACTTGGTGCAATCTGCAAACTTACTTGCTTGCTTATTGGAAGGTCAGGCAATCATTAAAAATAACAAGGTCCCTTGGTACAAGCCTGGAATACAATGCCCCAGCAGTAACCTCTTAGCAGTCTGAACATTCTCGTCTTAGCTGCTTGTATTCCAATATTTCAATGATGCAGTTTATTTGTTCACCAGTAGCGTTTTAATCAGATGTAGGACTTTGTCAGAACGATTTTAACTGGCACCATCTTAGTTTCATTGTCACGCAGACTGCTGGGGGATCTCGGCAGGCCAGGCAAGAGTGAATGAGTGAGAGAGAGAGAGAGTATGTGTGTGTGTGTGTGTTACTCTGCATTTCCAGCATCTGGTAGAATCTCTTGTGTTCAGTTTCATTGCTTCTTTTTCACAGTGTCATGAACCTTGATGAGAAGCTGCTGTAGCTTGGCTAAATACAACCACCCTAACGTGAATTTGTGTTGACTGACCTGTAACAAGCCGAGCTTTTCCAAGTATTTCTTCACTTCAATTGTCGTCGTTCCTTTCTGCGCCTTGTGGCGTATCAGGTGGCAACAGTGCCATTTCTTTATCGTTTTTGTCTATTTTTTTTTTAACGAGGCCGAGTTGCTAGCTCGAACCTCAACCTAACACGGATGGAAAGCATGCAAGGAGCTGTCTGGATTTGAACCCGCAACCACTCCCCTCAAAGTCCGTCACAGATATCACTGCACCACCAGCCAGCTTCAAATACATTAGTTCGGTTTAAGTTAATTAGTGAAGTGCATTCAGTTCACACAATGAAACATTGTCATTTTGGTAATTTTAGTAGATGGTCTCTTGAAAGAAACAATGCAATCTTGCGCTGAGTTTCTGCAAAAACTATTGACCAGAATTCCACTCCCATTAAAACTTGCTCATCTTCCAAAGCAATTTCTGGATTTAAAGAAAAATTATTTTTGTTGTCAGGAGCCGCACATCACTGCGCGTCAGAACAGCCCTACCACAAGACGGACCAGCTCTTCTCATCCTATGCCTGGTTTCATGGTCCAATCTCTCGATTCAAGGCAGCTCAGCTGGTACAGATTCCAGGAACCGAGGGTCACGGGGTCTTCCTTGTGCGGCAGAGTGAAACACAGCGAGGAGAATACGTCCTCACATTCAACTACCAGGGGAGAGCAAAGGTACAATGCAAGAATCAATTTACCTTGTGTACATTAACATATTCACTGTCTGTGTGCATCAAATACATATGCATTTGTGGCATTGCATTAATAAATATGAAGTATAGATAAAAGTAGGAATGAATTGCAATGTGCACTTGGTCTTTGATTTCAAAAGTTTCCCAAGATCCTTTAAAACTCGGAGAAACAGATTCTAACTGCTGAGTTATCTTGGAAAATATGGTTTATGACCATAAGTGGGGAGAGGGGATGGGACTAATAGGATTGCTTCCATTGATGGGCTGAATGGCCATCTTCTGTACTGTATTGAAGAAAACAAATCTTCCTTGCTGTGACAAAGCTGAGACACAATATTGATGCCCAGATATCACCACTTATCACAAACTAGTTCAGCCAGAAGTAGCCAACTGTCCACGAATCCCTCGTGCCTCAATTTCCTGCTTGCCTAGGTGTTCACGCACTGAGTTTCTAAAAGATTTCGATAACTTGCTTCAACTATTAACCTAGTAGCTTCATCCTTTGTATTAAATAATTGAGGGGCATTTATGATTGAAAGACCTTTGGAGGGGAAGAAATTGCCAAGGCCAAGAGATTGTACTTCAGAGCTGTTGGTATTGATATGTTCCACATGTTCAGGTCTGTGAGGTTGACTAAAAGCAGATCTAAATGGCCATTGGAAGCAAAACTGAAGATTTTTTTTCTTCAGCCTTCTGGCATTGTGGGACTGTTCGTATTTGTTAAGATACATAAACTAGTCATTGTTCAATAAGTGATGTGCAGTAATTTTGTCCAGCGATTGACAAATTTTGTTTCAACTTTTCAAGCACCTACGACTGCTTGTGACCGAAACTGGGAAGTGCCTCGTCCAACACTTCCGTTTCCACTCTGTCACAGAAATGCTGAACTATTTTGGAACATTTGCAATCCCCTTGGAGTGTGGTACATCTCGAGAAGTCAAACTATCTAGTTATGTGGTGGCAATTCCTTCACAGCAAGGTAAGACCAGATTTACATCTTAAGTGCAGACGTAAGATTTACATCGTAACAGCTGAGATAAAGACCTTGTGTCTTTATGGATGATGGCATTTCTGAAACTTAGTTCAAGCTTCATATTTTACAATTCCTAATTTGTGGCAGGCCTAGCAAAAGGTCCAAAGTTGATACAGTCTATGGTTTGTGCATGGACACACTCTCTTGATCTCTCACTTAAGTTCAGGTAATTACCTTGGGATTTTTCTGATCCGGTACCCAGGGATATTGGCCAGTTTTTGCACATCATATGGAATCAACCAGTATATTGCCAGTAAAATGGAACCTCCAGTTTTATAATGGAGGCTCTGCAGATGTTGGAATCTGAGGCATCGGACAACCTGCTGGAGGAACTTGGTTTTGGAGCAGAATCTGCAGAAGGAGAGGACTTGTCAATGTTTCAGGTTGAAACTCATCATTAGATTTAGATTATGAAGACACACAGTCCTCTTTTATTATCATTTAGTAATGCATGCATTAAGAAATGATACAATATTTCCTCCGGTGCGATATCACAAAACACAGGACAGACCAAGACTGAAAAAACTGACAAAACCACATAATTGTAACATATAGTTACAACAGTGCAACAATACCATAACTTGATGAAGAAGTCCATGAGCACAGTAAAAAGTTCAAAGTCTCTCAAATGTCCCACATCTCACGCAGACGGGAGAAGGAAGAAAAACTCTCCCTACTATGCCCGACCACAGTCCGACTCTGAGTCATCCGAAAACTTCAAGCCTCCAATCAGCTCTCCGACACCGAGTACTGAGCGCCATCTCTGTCCGCATGATTCAACCTCAGCTTCAGTCACCAACAGCAGGCAAAGCTGGGGATTTTGAGGCCTTCCCTCTGGAAGATTCCCGACCGCGCAGTAACAACAGCAGCGAACTGGCGTTTCAGAAATTTCTCCAGATGTTCCTCTGTGCTTTCACGGCTATCTCCATCAAATCAGAATTGTCCATGGCCCCTATTTAACGGGTACAATATTTTCATCGGAGGGCTGTGCGTGCACGGCGTGCTGCTATCTCTCCTCCCGCCTGAATCCTCTGGCTAAGTTCATCTATTACAGAGGTGCGCGGCCTTTTTCTTTATGCCATGGACCCATCGTGCGTGGACACCAGGCTGGGAACCCCTGTTCTATTAGATAGTTTGTTGCTCCAGTTTTATGAGCCTGTTTTCAAGAACCCATGCAGAAGGAATGAATGTTAATAGATGTTATAATTTAGCTGTTGGATCATTGGAATTAATTGGAGCCTAAGCTCTGAATTTAGGATTCTAAGGCAGTGGTAGCAGGTTGGGCTGTGGTTAGGAAAAGGGGCAGTTCACGAGAACCAACTGGATCTTCATTAAAAGTTTTGATGGGATTCTGAAGGTTTTGATTGAAAAGCGGAGCACTGTAACACATTGTCCATACTAAATCGGGGGATTCGCAAACTGCCTCCAACCAGATCTAGCTTCCCGGCATTGATGTCCACAAGTTCAAATCCCCAGAGCAGCCAAATGCTTGGTCTGCCTGCCACAGCTGGGATGAGTTGTCATTTCCGACCAGGCTTTCTCAGTCTGTACTGCTTTATGATAAAGCTTTCCATCTGTTACTGAGTGAAATCTGGCTGTTCAGTTCACCCAGTACAAACAAGCTTCCTTCCTGTTACCGGAACACTGAATGGTACTGGCAGTGATCCTAGAGTGGTCCGCAGTTCTTAGCACCTCTCCCCCAGCTGCAGTCACTACTGTGATGGCAAAACCACAGAGAGGGGGAAGAGAGAGAGAGAGAGAGAGCGCGCACGAGCCATAGTTGAAATCCAGTCCTCGTCCTGTACCAAATTGCTAGCATTTTAAACACTAAAGACCCCTCTGTATGTTACTGAGTCCAGGGTGAATTGTTTCGCATTGATGTATTTAAAATTTGAGAAATTAAGTCTGATTAACATTAGAGATACATACGAGGCAGATGCAAAGGGCAAAGAAATCCAAGAGCAGAGTATCCCTGATGGATATTAAGGGCAGAGGTGGGCTTGGAGGCCGAATGGGGATATGTCCAAAATCTGGAATGAAGCAGGGCTATGGGCAGAGAACAAAAAAGAAAATAAGCAGATCATATAATTTTAAATTTTGCAAAATTAAAGTTCTTTTGGTGAGGGGGAAAATATTCTTTCTAAAACCAGTTGTTCTTTACAGATAATATAAATGTCTGTTATCTCTCTGAGCTCTTTATCCAGCAGCATTGTGTGTTTATTGTTGGTAAATGAAGGGTTGTCTTTTAGTTTAGGTTGGTTTCACTCACTCCCCTCTTATGTTGCTGTAAGTTAGCGAGAGATTATAACAGAGATTTATGCAAGTGACTATTTTTCTCTTGTGTAATGAATGAAATTCTGATCAAGTCTTTTTTAAAAGAAAAACTAACACATTTCCATTAGCAGTTAGAAACAAGATATGGCCTTGTACAGCTCCTTTCAACATATTTTTGAGATGTTCCAAACCATTTATTTCTTCCCTTTTTTGTAAAGTTGGAAAAGTGATTTGCCATAGCAAGCTCTCACAAATAACAATGTGATGCTAATGAGCAAGTAATATATTTGAGTAAGGGCAAGTGAAGGGTAAATATTGCAATGACCAGGTTTTATTTCCCTACTCTTCAAAATAGTGCCATGTACCTTTTCTTTCTATGTGACAGAGCACAGGGCTTAGTTTAACATAGTATTTGAAAGGTGAGCATCTTTGATGTAATTCACCATCACTTTCAGTGCATCTGCATAGCCGCTGGCCCTTTGAGGAAAAGAATGCTTGAAGATTGAGACTTGGTAGAGTGCACTTGGTCTCTCAGTCAGCAGAGATCCCTGCTGACACTAGGTCTGCCCACAGATGTCAACTCAAGATACTAAAGATAGCCAGTGATGCTATTTCTGCAAAATTTCTCCAAGTCCACCAGAAAGACAAGGGAACCATAAACCTTAAGTAGACTCACTTGGCTGCATTGGACGTCATTCATTCACATGCCTGGCACCAGACTCTTTATCAAAAAGAGTTGGTTCTAATCCCTATCACAGTAGGAGATCAGACAGAAGAAACAGATCAGGGATGTGGGTGAAAGCTTTGTGGTTAAATGGGAATCTCCAGCCAAAACCAGTTGAAGTGGGCAGGAGCATTCAGGATAATAGAAAGCATCTCAAGTCATTCTCTAGGAACGCCTCACAAACTTACCACCCACACCTCCCTTCTACCATTATCTGCTTCATCTGTGAGAGAGTCTGACCTTGTGTATCCAGAGTGGAAGCAAGTCGTCCTTGGTCCTGAGCGACAGCCTGACAAGGTATTGCATCTCATGTAGGTTTTTGTCGCAGGAATTGGATTTGAATTGGAGTTAGAGTGCTACCAACTAAGCTGACATAAATCATGGTTTAAAAGCAAGATATTCTGGGTGCTGGAAACTTTAAGTACAAAATTCTGGAACATTAAACAGGTTTTCAATGAGAGTAGAACAGACTTCACATTTCCAATCACTGACCCACTGGGGGAAAAGTTAGAAATAAAACAACCTGTAAGTTGCAGCAAAAGGTGGAGGAGGGAAGAGGGCAGGTTCGCTGGAATGCGAAGAGAACAAGTACAGAAAATGTGGTGGAGACTTGCCGAGATTCCAAATTGTAGTTTATTGTAACGATGTTTCTTCATACCGACCAACTTGCTCTGCACTTTTAGCTCTTTGACTTTGGCACGTGTGCTTTGATAATGTTCCTTTTTGAAAAGGCCCTGTTCATTTCAGCATAACTGTTGAATTGGCTTTGTCAGAATGTGAATACAGTTTCTTTGGTTGTAGCCTGGGAATCTAAGCAGTAAGTGTTATGATGGAGGACACTTTTGGTGCTAAATCCCACAGTGAAGTCATTCAGCACCTCTCTGTGGCTGATCTATAAAGGCTGATTTATACTTGTGCGTCAAACGTACGCCGTAGGTACCGCGTACCCTACGCAGTAGGGTGATGTGCACCTCCCCAAAAATGTAACTCGCACGGCGACACAGACCGCAACAACTGTGATTGGTCCGCTTGGTAGCATCGCATTTCCGGTTGCTCTTCTCCGCCATGTCTGTACACTGACGTGAAATAAACGGTTGGAGACGATGAACCATATCGTCAAATCTACCTGCCGACATCCGAAAATATTTGAAATGCATTTCCTCGTCTATGCCTCTCACGAAGAAACTCAACACAGTGGCATAGAAACCCCACAGCCAACTAGCGTTTTGGTGGTGAATTGCAGAGCGACGCAGACACGACTACGCATGCTCGCTACGGCGTAGGGCTACACAAAAGTATAAATCAGGCCTACGGCATATAAATCAGCCTTAACTCTGCTCCATCTGCAGAGGCTGTACTGTGGACTGATGGGATTTGACCAGACTGAAGACCCAAACTTGACCAAAGGTGAGAAGTGCATGCTGATAATGACATCATAGTATATACATACTTCAAACTACTCACTCATTTATTACAACACAAAGATGAGGCTACGTGCCAGTTCCAAACTGAGCAATCCCCTGAGCCTCATTCACACTTCTCCTTTATCTTCCTCCACTAGAAAGTGAAAGGAAACATTAATAATTTGTTTTCTGTGCAAAGAAAGTTAGTGATTCAGATTGCTGATCCTTCATTCGTCCTGAATAGAGGTAAATATTAATCTGAAATCCAAAGAAATGCTCCCAGCTCTTTATGCGATGTCACATCATCGTTTGCATCTGCCTGCTCATCATTGTGTATGTATGTCACCGACTTGAAATGTCATCTCTGCTTCTGTGTCCTCGGACAATGGCTGACTTGCTGAACATTGCAGCATTTTCTGCACTTATTTCAGACTTCTAGCAGCAGTAGCTTTTGGCTATTACATGAATTTAGCTTCTTACATTTTTCTTGGCTACTTCTTGTTTTTGTGGTCAGTCAGCTCTCCTGGGAATGGCAAGAGTAATGAGAGGAAGAATTGATGATAACGAAACGGTGAGAGTGCTTGGTCTTTGTGTATAATGTACCACAAGAAACTACAGGTTCATGTAGATCAAGAGTACTTTACAAAGTTTTGAAAGGGTGCCGACTGTATCAATTTTTTCTGAAGGACTGTTTTTGAAATCTACTTTCACAATTTAAAATCTTGCTGTCTGAATATATTAAATTAATTGTAGACATCTTGAAGCAATCAAGAGCAGATAGCGATATTATAACAGTTACACTCTCAGTGGTTTATAAAGTAACAAATACTTTTCAAAAAGTGAGATGTCAGTTTTGCAAGAAATTCAATAAAAGGCAATAATCACAAACATTTGATAACATAAAAGCAACTGAACACTTTATATCAAATCTTAGTGTAATGTTCATTGACTTTTTTGATTGCAACAGACAACGTACTTATTTGATAATGAAAAAGCATTTCCTGCCACAAATGTCAATGAATTGCAGTATTCTTGATTAAACCAGTGACATCAGTTTTAATGATGGGTGACCATTTTTCTCTTTTATTTTGTGAGAATAGAATTTAGCCATTGCAACCATCCCACATTCAACTCTATTGATGTGAATTAAACAATTGGATTGTTGCTAAAAATTACTTCCTATTTCAACACAATGTTGTTTCATTTGCTGTAACCCGTGCCTTCAAATATCTTTTACTGTCAGAGTGCCATTTCCCCAACTACATTTCTGCATACTGCATGTGAAATTCTTCTTTATATTTAAAAAATAATTTACACACTGTCCTTAGAAACACTGATTTCTTTTTTTTTGCACATTTGTGCAATCATTGAATACTTTAGTCAGTTTACATCATGATTCAGAAATATTTAAATAACTTAATACAAGAAATCTGCATTTTAAAAATCTCCTTCCAGTTCTATGCAGCAATCCATGTGCCCCACAATGATTTGGCCCTTATTGGACAAAGAACCCAGTGCTGCTGTCACTGATTTGACAAAACTTCAGTTTTAAGATCGCTTTTTCAAAAAAATAATTTTTCGGTAGTTTCATCGACCCGGCTGGTGGCGTAGTGGCATCAGCGTCGGACGTCAGGACGAAAGGTCCCAAGTTCAAATCCAGCCAGTGCCCCTGCACGCTTTCCATCTGTGCTCGGTTACGAGCTGGTGATCTCTTTGGAAACTCACCCAGCAGAAGGCAATGACAAACCGCTGCTGTAACTTGCCTCGTACGTGGTTCCCCACTACGTCAGAGAGGCGTGAAGGGAAATCGTCCGCTAACCGGAGCAACTCCGGATGCGATGTACCTTTCCTTTCCTCCTTGGATAATTATTTTTGCTTTAAGACAGACACACTTATACAAACCCCATTTCCAGAAAAGTTGGGATATTTTCCAAAATTCAATAAAAACAAAAATCTGTGATATGTTAATTCACGTGAACATTTATTTACCATAGAACCATAGAAACTACAGCACAGAAACAGGCCCTTTGGCCCTTCTTGGCTGTGCCAAACCATTTTCTGCCTAGTCCCACTGACCTGCACACGGACCATATCCCTCCATACACCTCCCATCCATGTATCTGTCCAATTTATGCTTAAATGTTAAAAAAGAACCCACATTTACCACCTCGTCTGGCAGCTCATTCCATACTCCCACCACTCTCTGTGTGAAGAAGCCCTCGCTAATGTTCTGTTTAAACTTTCCCCCCCTCACCCTTAACCCATGTCCACTGGTTTTTTTCTCCCCTTGCCTCAGTGGAAAAAGCCTGCTTGCATTCACTCTATCTATACCCATCATAATTTTATATACTATCATATCTCCCCTCATTCTTCTACGCTCCAGGGAATAAAGTCCTAACCTATTCAACCTTTCTCTGTAACTGAGTTTCTCAAGTCCGGCAACATCCTTGTAAACCTTCTCTGCACTCTTTCAATCTTATTTATATCCTTCCTGTAACTTGGTGACCAAAACTGAACACAATACTCCAGATTCGGCTTCACCAATGCCTTATACAACCTCATCATAACATTCCAGCTCTTATACTCAATACTTCGATTAATAAAGGCCAATGTACCAAAATCTCTCTTTACGACCCTATCTACCTGTGACGACGCTTTTAGGGAATTTTGTATCTGTATTCCCAGATCCCTCTGTTCCACTGCACACCTCAGTGCCTTACCATTAACCCTGTATGTTCTACGTTGGTTTGTCC
This sequence comes from Mobula hypostoma, assembly GCF_963921235.1. Classification (NCBI taxonomy): domain Eukaryota; kingdom Metazoa; phylum Chordata; class Chondrichthyes; order Myliobatiformes; family Myliobatidae; genus Mobula; species Mobula hypostoma. Next base: position 21,558,282 of record NC_086123.1, read on the forward strand.
TTCCAACATGCAATACCTCACACTTGTCAATATTAAACTCCATCTGCCATTTTTCAGCCCATTTTTCCAGCTGGTCCAAGTCCCTCTGCAGGCTCTGAAAACCTTCCTCACTGTCTACTACACCTCCAATCTTTGTATCATCAGCAAACTTGCTGATCCAATTTACCACATTATCATCCAGATCATTGATATAGATGACAAATAACAATGGACCCAGCACTTATCCCTGTGGCACACCACTAGTCACAGGCCTCCACTCAGAGAAGCAATTCTCTACCACCACTCTCTGGCTTCTTCCATCGAGCCAATGTCTAATCCAATTTACCACCTCTCCATGTATACCTAGCGAATGAATTTTCCTAACTAACCTCCCATGCGGGACCTTGTCAAAGGCCTTACTGAAGTCCATGCAGACAATATCCACTGCCTTCCCTTCATCCACTTTCCTTGTAACCTCCTCGAAAAACTCCAACAAAAGTACAAAACTTAACTGACAAAAGTACAAAGAAAAGATTTTCAATAGTTTTACTGACCAACTTAATTGTATTTTGTAAACATACACAAATTTAGAATTTGATGGCTGCAACACACTTAACAGAAGTTGGGACAGAGGCATGTTTACCATTGTGTTACATCACCTTTCCTTTTAATAACAACTTTTAATCGTTTTGGAACTGAAGATACTAATTGTAGTAGATTTGCAATTGGAAATTTTGTCCATTCTTGCTTGATATAAGACTTCAGCTGCTCAACAGTCCGTGGTCTCCGTTGTCTGATTCTCCCCTTCATGATGCGCCATACATTTTCAATAGGAGATAGATCTGGACTGGCAGCAGGCCAGTCAAGCACACACACTCTGTGTCTACAAAGCCACGCTGTTGTAGCCCGTGCAGAATGTGGTCTGGCATTGTCCTGCTGAAATAAGCATGGATGTCCCGGGAAGAGACGTCGCCTTGATGGCAACATATCTCTCTCTAAAATCCTAATATACACCTCAGAGTCAATGGTACCTTCACATACATGCAACTCACCCATGCCGTGGGCACTGATGCACCCCCATACCATCACAGATGCTGGCTTTTGCACCTTTCGTTGCAAACAATCTGGATGGTCGTTTTCATCTTTGGCACGGAGAACTCGACACCCATTTTTTCCGAAAACTAGCTGTAATGTGGACTCATCTGACCACAGCACACGGTTCCACAGTCTTTCGGTCCATCTGAGATGAGCTTGGGCCCAGAGAACTCGCCGGCGTTTCTGCATAGAGTTGATGTATGGCTTCCTCCTTGTGTAATACAGTTTCAAGTTGCATTTCTGGATGCAGCGATGGACTGTGTTGAGTGACAATGGTTTTCTGAAGTACTCCCGAACCCAGGTGGCTATAATTGTCACAGTAGCATGACGGTTTCTTAGGCAGTGTCGCCTGAGGGCTCGAAGATCACGCGCATTCAATAGTGGTTTCCAACCTTGCCCTTTACACACTGAGATGTCTCTGAATTCTCTGAATCTTTTCACAATATTATGTACTGTAGGTGTTGAAAGACCTAAATTCTCTGCAATCTTGCGTTGAGAAATGTTCCTTTTGAACTGACTAACAATTCTCTCACGAATTTTGGCACAAAGGGGTGAGCCACGACCCATCCTTGCTTGCAAAGACTGAGCCTTTGATGGACGCTACTTTTATACCCAGTCATGATACCTCACCTGCTACCAATTAGCCTGCTTAATGTGGAGTCTTCCAAACCGGTGTTACTTGAATATTCTGTGCACTTTTCAATCTTATTTTAACTCTGTCCCAACTTTTGTTGAGTGTGTTGCAGCCATCAAATTCTAAATTTGTGTATATTTACAAAATACAATTAAGTTGGTCAGTAAAGCTATTGAAAATCTTTTCTTTGTACTTTTGTCAATTAAGTAAAACAAAAAACATATCGCAGATTTTTGTTTTTATTGCATTTTGGAAAATATCCCAACTTTTCTGGAAATGGGGTTTGCATATGCAAGGTCAGTATGTTAATAGATCAATATTATGTAATTCCCTACTTAACGAAACATTTCCCTCTTTGATGTTCTGAATTATGCTTAATCACAAACAAGAGAAATTCTGCAGATGCTGGAAATCCAAGCAACACACACAATGCTGCAGGAACTCAGCAGGTCAGGCAGCATCTATGGAAAAGAGCAAGCAGTTGAATTTCAGGCTGAGACCCTTCATCAGGACTATGTTTAGTTTATGAATTATGTTTAGTGTTTTTGGATAGGGCAGAACAAGGGCCTTTTATTGTCAGAACTGATCCCATAGGAACTGGAGAAAAAATATCACCAGAGTACTGACTTCACAAAACAATGTTTGTCTCTACTACCATGAAAATGTTTGCAATGTGTTCAAAGTAGATTTATTATCAAAGTACATATCTTACCATACACTACCTTGAGGCTCATTTTCTTGCAGGCATTTATGAGGGGAAATAGAATTTATGAAAGACTATACATAAACAGACTAAAACTGACAACCAATGAGAAAAAGACAAATTTGAGCAAATTAAAAAAGAACAATTCTGAGGACAAGTCCTTGAAAGTGAGTCAGCCAGTCATAGAATCAGTTCAGTGTAGCGGTGGTTGAAGTTTAAGAGACTGATGGTTGTAGGGCAATAATGGTTCCTAAACCAGGACATGTCGGAGCTGGACAGTGGGGGGCCCTTGACGGATGCTGCTTTCTTGTGGTAGCTCTCCATGTGAATGTATCAATGGTGGAGATGCCTGCAATGGACTGTCTTGTGACCTCCACTTTCTCTTCCGGGGCACTATGTTTCCATACCAGAAAATAATTGGGATACTCTCCGCTGTGTATCTATAAAAGTTTGTCAAAATTTATGGTGGCATGCTGAATCTATGCAAACTTCTAAAAATAAAAAGCAGAGATGCTGTCATGCCACCTCTGTGATGAAACTTGCTTGCTGGTCCCAGGACAGATCCCAACAGCAGGGAATTTAAAGCTACTGACCCTCTCCACCTCTGTTTACCTAACGAGGACTAGCTCATGAATCTCCAGTTTCTTCCTCCTGTAGCTCTTTGGTTTCACTGGCGTTGAGCAAGAGGTGGTTGTTGTAGCACCATTCAACCAGATTTTCAGTTTCCTCTCCTATATGTCGATTTGTCACCAAGTTTGATTTGGTCAACAAATACGGCACTGGAGCTAAACTTAGCCACGCTATCATAAGCATAAAGTGAGTAGAGCAGGTGCCTAGGCATACTGTGGTACTGTACATCTTTGCTGATGGTATGGGGAAGATGTTGTTGCCAATCCGTATTAATTGGGGTCTGCCAGTGAGGAAATAGAAAATCCGGTTGCACAGGGATGTACTTGGTGTATATATTGTCTCTGGAGGTCAGTGCAATACTGGAGCAGCTGCCTTGATATCAAATGTGGCTGACTGCATCTTGAAGTCTTGGCAGGGGCAGGGCAATGGATTGGTGGGGTTGGGTTGTTGACAAGAATTGGAGGGTGTTGTTGGGTTAATGAATGGGGGTCCCAGTGTATGGGGAAGAAGGGGACGATGGATCAGTAGGCTGGAGAAGAGGAATGGATCAGGGGTAGGTTCATCTAGAAGAAATGGACAGAAATATGCTAAACACTTCAATTAGGTAGGGCTGGCCAAACTTCAAAGCCAGCATCCATCATAAATGGTTGGCATTTGTCAATGGGCAACTCCAAACGGCATTCCTGTGTTAGTGATGACTGGTGCCTGCAGATGCTTCAATGTTGTAATACCTCACCTGTGGTAATAAAATACACAGTTGTTTTTGTGTATGGTTAAAATGTCGGCAGCTAAAAATAATTGTCTCACTGCAATCTGGCACCTACACTGTGCATTCCTGGCCATATTGCTGTTCTCCACCTCGTGTGTTGAGAAGATACCTCTAGAATAGAGAATAAGGTGTTTACATACATACTGCTTTTGCAAAAACTGTGGATCTGCTTACAGGACAGGTTTGATTCCACAACACTCTTGGCAAAATCTATTTTGCCCCATCCTGGTGCCTTGACACAGTGTGCAGGTTTGAACAACTTGCCGATGTCTGGATATAGCATGGCCTTCTTTAAATGTTTCCATTATGTATGGAAATGAGAACTTGCCTCAGCCAATCTGGCCTGTTCTTTCCAGTGCCTGGCCTGGAATTTCCACTGGAAATGCAACCCAGAACTGTAAAGAATACTAAATTTTATTTGAGTCTGATCACGTTCGCATTTTCTGATGAGCTTGAATTGAAACCCCTTTCATTATTACTGCAGTGATGTGTTCTGCTTGCTGATTAGTAAATTCACAATGACAGGCTTAATCTGCATGTTAACAGGAAGGTCTGGAATGGAATGCTGAGTGGGTCTAGTGTGGGCTCTGCCCCATTGTGTTAGAATTTGTATCGTTGAGGTAACAAAACATCATCAGTTTCCTTTGTAGTGATTTCTCTCATTGTATCTGATGTTACCAGCAATCCTCTAAAGTTTATTGAAAGGAATCTATTGTAAATCAGGTAACACAAGTTGGATCAGCGTGTTAAATCTACTAATTTCAACCATATGCAACAATGATCCCAAATCTTTGTATGGGCCATGTACTTGGTGAATCTGATAATACATGACTTTTCAGTTTCTGTGCTTTCTGACAATTGCTACTGCAGTCAGTGATGCATCGTTTTATATTGTATGATTCAACAATATCTGGCGTTTATAGGTTGATGACAGGAAATGGCTTTGTAGTTTCGGGAATAGATGAAACTTTCTCAGCTCTTTCCTCTTCCAAATTCGGTAACTGTGGCGTCATAACAAGAACATCTTACCATAACCACTTGCCACAAGCCCAGTTTTAGTGTGACTTTGATGTACTGTGCAAATTTAATCTCTGACAGAGAGCATCACTTCCTTGATCTAGTTTATTAAATGTACAGAATGTATATTATATTAGCTGACTTGGCCTTAACTTATGGCTGTTAGGTCATGAATCATTTTCAGTTCCCTGTACATCCAAGGTTATTCACTAACAGTAGTGATGATACACACGGGACAGCTGGAGCACAGGCCTGTCCCACCATTCAGTGTGATCTTTGGCTGATCTACTCCAGGCATCAATTCCTCTTCTGAGCCACTTTTCTGTAGCCCTCAATTTCTCGAGCTTACAAAAATTAAACCACTTTTTAAAATAAATGCCCCCAGTAAACCAGTTCCACTTCCCTCTGGGGTATAGAATTTTGGAATTTACCTTGTGAGGAGAAATTCCTATGCAGCTTGGGTTAAATTACTGTTCCCTTCAAATAAATAAACTGATTTTCTATCATCACCTGTGCCAAGGTACAGTGAAAAGCTTGTCTTGCATATCCTCTAATTCATTAAACAGTATGTTGAGATGGTGCAAGGTAAACTAATGCAGCAAATGTTATAGGTGTAAAAGAGTAGAACGAATAGAAGTAATGAGTGGATGAGAGAACCCATGCTCCAGCACCATGTATCTTGTTCAAGACTCTCCTAATAGCGTAATCTCTACTTTGTTTTGCCTCATTGATTAAAGTTTTTTTTTATGTTTCAGTAAGATCACTCCCCCATTCTTTCTAATGCCAAAGAAAGAAGTAAGTCTTTAATATGAAGCAGAAAGCAGAAACATTGTCACTCAAATCCAGCATCTTTGCTGCAGCCTGATATCTGCCAGAACTTAACAAAGGGAGAAAAGTGCTATTATGGTAAAGAATCCATATTCTAGTATTATCAAGAGATCTGACTTTTAATATAATATAAAATTATAAAATAATATGGAGCAGACTTAATGAGCCAAATGGTCTAATTCTGCTCTTGTATCTTAAAAGGGTTTAATTTTGTAGGTTCAGGAGCAAGTTTAAGACTGTAATGTAATTCTTGAGTGATATCGCCACCTGCAGGAGGCGTGAAGAATGCACCCTGTCACTTGCAGGAATTTTCTTTGAGGCTTATCACTGTATGTATAGTCATAAAAAAGCCTTTCCAACAAACTTAATTGTTGTAAGACGGTGAAGCCACACATTTATACAGAATACCCAGTGTAGGAGCCTGTAGTGTCTTCAGTTAAAACTATAAAGTAATTTGAAAGTTTGAAGTAATTTCCCAATCTGTTAAAGGTCTTGAATGAATGTTATGCATTAAAATTAATGTTAGGATTTCCATAACCTTATGTGCATTTGAAGAGTATTTAATGAACAGCTTCACGGGGATGAGATGTTACAACATTGTAATGATTGTGCTGAGAAAGTACAAAACAGGAAAACGGGAGGAAGGACTTCAGTAGGGACCATGGAGAATCAAGGCTTTGTCACTTACTGTTGACAGCTTGAAGCCTCTTTCTCACCATTAATCCACGAGTGTTCAGATTTTCCAGATTATTGAAAGTTGCCCATATTAATAATCATACACACTTTGATTTCATTTTTAACATGTTGCATAGCCTATCCCCAGTTCAGGTCACCAGCTCTGGTTTGGCTACATGTTCCACATCACTCTGGACCCCCAGCTCACATTTCAGACTAATGCGGTAGAACAGTGGACTGTCAGCATTTCCAAACAGTCAAATGCTGGATTATCTACAGGGAGTTTCAGGTCAACAATGTTTTATGGCACCCAAAGTAACATAAATTATCTAAGTATCACAGAGCAGTGATGAACTTCTTAGTTCTACTAATTTACAAATTACTTCCTTCTGTGGTAACCATCTAAAGTGTTATTAAAATCATAGAAAGGCTGGTTCTAAATTGTTCTCCAGCCATTACTAAGCAAATGGGGCTAGCCTAGTTGACTGAAGGGCCTGTTTCTGTACATTGTTGCTCAGTAACTCTTTGGTGTGGTAGACAAATCCTCTTGTGTGTGAGCTTGAGGTAGAATGCTGAGAGTGTAAGTGGAACTTTATTTTGCAATTGGCTGCACTCCACTTTATCTGGGTATGTCAGCTGTGTGAGCTTAGGAATGTGTCGAACTTGCCCACCAGTGTAGTGTCCCATAGAAACGTGTAGAAGATGGTGGACATCAGTTTACATTACCTGATGTAAAACTTAGTAAGACCATAAAAATGTAGCAGAATTGGGCCACTTGGCCCATTGAGTCTACTCCACCAGCCGTCATGGTTGGTTTATTATACCCCAAGACCCCATTCTCCCCACCCTCTGGTGCTAGACTCATCCAGTATAGGAAACATCTTCTCCATATCTGCTCTATTTAGGCCTTTCAATATTCAATAGATTTCAATGAGATCCTAAATTTAGTGAGTACAGGCTCAGAGCCACCAAGCTCTTCTCACACGCTAAGAATCATTCTCATTAACCTACTCTGGACTCTCTCCGATGCCAGCACATCTTTTCTGAGAAAGGGTCTGAAACTGCTCACAATACTCTGAGTGGTCTGACCAATGCCTGGTAAAGCCTCAGCAATGGTAGGCTACTGCAATGTTCTCATTAACAAGATCTGGAGGTTCAGGGGTAGCATAGACACAGTGGGCTGAAAGGCCTGTTTCTGTGCTGTACCACTCTAACTCTATGATATAATATGGGTTGTAATACTGAAGATACACTTGCCAGAAACTGGCCATGCTTTTAACCAGGCTGTTTTGGTACAGTGACATCATCGTAAATACCACTGATGTAAAAATGTTGAAGATATGTCTTGCCTACAAAAAGCAGTAATAGTTCAATTTGGCTAATAATCACCTAATGCCATCACTTGCTCAAAGTGTTGTTTATGAGCTGAACCAAATTGGTGAGAGTGTAAAGGGAGCTTTACACCAGGGAACTCTACACAGTAGGACTGTGGGTAGATTGTCATGACAGGCTGAAGTGGTTGAAGCAAACAACTGCTTGAGAATAATTTGGAGTAGTCCATAAATGCTGGGGCCTTGTTAGTAATGCATGTGTAAACAGAAATAAAGACAGGTGCCTGCTGTATTCCGCTAATGGAGTGTGGGGAAATGAAGTGATGGGGATAAAACTAATTTTAGGTAACCATTCACAAACACAAGGAAATCTGCAGATGCTGGAATTTCAAGCAACACACATCAAAGTTGCTGGTGAATGCAGCAGGCCAGGCAGCATCTCTAAGAAGAGGTATAGTCGACGTTTCGGGCCGAGACCCTTTGTCAGGACTAACTGAAAAAAGAGCTAGTAAATCTCTTACTAGCTCTTTTTTCAGTTAGTCCTGATGACGGGTCTCGGCCCGAAACGTCGACTGTACCTCTTCCTAGAGATGCTGCCTGGCCTGCTGCGTTCACCAGCAACTTTTATGTGTGTTGCTTTAGGTAACCATTGTTATCTTTCCCTGAAAGGTCATAATATATCTTGTTAAAATGCTGAACTTGAGTTTAGCCCCAATATGAATTGAGGCACTTTGTGTCTCGAGCTCTATATCTCTTTTCTAAATAAATTGTGTTGGTAATTTCTCAGTGAAGATCCAAAAGGAAACAGACAATATTGGCATAAAGTGACAGAAAAATGAGCTTGTGGTTGAATATTCTTATTCTCTGTTCCTTTCTGTTACCGTCACATTAATTTTGCTGGCTTGATCTTGTCACTCTCTTGTTAATTACGGTTATATTGCAATTCTCTTTGAAACACGAGTGGGAAAAAAAGCCTCTTTGCCAGATCTTGTCTTATATGGAGTGAAAAGTAATCTAAATAACTTGGGTATAGACCTACACCTGAACTCAGTCATTTCATCTAACTCTCAGTACCCAATGGAATACTTTTTGAACTTGCTCCATAATCTTTAATTGACAAGTGCATTTCTTAACAAAGGAACAAAAGATCATGAAGCAGAAAATAATTTGCATTCTTTTAAGCGAAATATAAAAATTCCAAAAACTAGTTAAGTTGGTTGTATAATGAGCTTTAAATGACAGATGGTTTTAGAGATGCTTCATAGTACTTGATTCTGGAAACAAAGATATTTCGTCATTATGACTATAAATCATGTAAAATGCAGTGGCTGGAGGCTTGTTCTGTCTATGCAGTATATAACTGTACAATGGAATATTAATAGAAAAATTGACAGGATGGTGTTTGAAATACAAGTGCCACAAAAAAGCATAGGGTTAAATGTATGTAATAGTCGGATATAGAACAATGCTCCAATTAATAATTTTGTCACAAACTATGTGCTAGCATTGAAGAGACACCAGAGATTTATGAGAATTATCTTGGGAATGAAAGGGTTTACATATGAAGACCATTTGATGGCCCTGCTGGAGTTTAAAAGATTGAGGGGGGCATCTAATTGAAATCTACCAGCTATTGAAAGGCCTGGATCAGGTGGACATGCAGAAACGTTTTGATAAGTGAGACAGTCTAGGACCAGAGGATAATGAATCAATGGAATTCATTTCCTCAGACTGCTGTGGGGGCCATGTTATTGGGTACATATGCCCTATGTCTTGTGGTCTTATTATATTTAAAGTGTTGGTTGACTGGTTCCTGATTAGTCAGGGCATCAAAAGTCGCAAGGAGAAGGCAGGAGAATGTGGTTGAGGGAGAATGAATCAGCCATGACTAAACGGCAGAGCAGACTTGATGGGCTGAATAGCTTAATCCTGCTCCTGTGTTTTATTACATTTTGTAAATTGCTCAATACTCATTGTTCTTAATGCCTTCATTTCACAAGTACTAGCCTGAGTTCATGAAGGGAAATGTTATAAATACAACTTTATCTGACTTTAAGCCTATGATTTCCATAAGCCAAGCTACCTTAAAGCAAAATGTTAATACTTGAAGAGTAAAATTTAGAAAAATCTAGGAAATATTAAGGTGATTAACGGCAGCAAGCATGAAAAGAGAAGCAGAGGTGTTAGGTCAACATAAATGAACAAACAAAAGGATCAATCTACAAGGAATATTGGAAATGTTTTTGAAACAGAACAGTATTTTTTTTGAAGTTTTTGAGGAGGCGCAGTGGTATCCAGGTACAACTGTTTCAGATAGGAATGTTCCCTCAGTCAGAAAAGGCTGTGTCAGAAGCCAAAGTTCCTTTAGCTGTAAGTGTTAAAACGATTGGGATTCCACCATGAAAGTGCTCTTCAACCAGGAAACTGGAATTGTTTCTACTTCCCTTGTAAAAACGTTCTGAATTAAAACTGTTTCAATTGCCTCTGTACACCTCAAGGTTATCAATTGGATGAGTTCCCATAATTTGTAATAGGTGAGTTAAGTGAGCCTGTAACCCTCTCCGTCTGTGGTGTTATTTGAATATGACCAAAGGTAAGTATGCATAACATCAGTGAGGCAAATCCAAATACTGATTGTTAATATCTATGGCATTTCTGACTCTGACAGTTGTTGTGTTTCAGAGACACTGAAACTGTTTACTTGCAGTGATTGTAAAAGTGTTCAAATGTACTGGGAATTGAAACTATCTGTGGTAAGTATTCAGATTAGTTTTTCTTGAAATAGCGATGAACCCAATGAATGTGTTATGTATAAATGGTGGTGTCATTTCTGGTTAGGCAAAGGTAAGGGTGCCTTGACTGGTTATGAAGCCAGTGTTCATCAATTGAGCAATTACATCCAATTCTCTACAATAAATGAAATACCATTGCAATTATGAGAATGCTTGTAAGATTTCATCAGCAATTCCTAACATTTTTATTTATTTTTCTTTTCGAAGGATCCTTTTCTCTGCGCAGTGCATTGGTGTTGCCATTTTCTGTCCATCGCTCAAACTCTGAACCCAACCTTGCCCACTTGAGTCCTTCGGGCTGCAATGTACCAGAAACTACTCAAGCTGGCCCAGAACAGGTGTTGCACACAGTGCCCCCTCCTGAGGAATCTTTCAGCGGCCTGCGACGCAGTGGTTCAGTAGTTGTGCCAACTCGGCACCAACGAGACTCAGACTATGACATGGAATCAGCTGCCAGGGGTCATTCACGGGCTATTGACAATAAGTACATGTTCCTTTGAACAGGTCTTGTAGACACATTTGATAAATCAACACTGAAAATGGTTTCAGGTTTTCTCTGAAAACATGAATGTATTTTTCTGTTTCAGGGTTGAGCAGAAGGCAAAGGTGAGAAACCTTCAAACCAAATCCTTGTTTACTCTGAAATGTATTCTTTCTATTAGGCCTGTTGAAGGGTCTGTTTACAGCATTAATTTTTGTAGCTTTGCTCATTTTTTTTCTTAACATGTTTAACTATGGCCCCATTGGGCATCGCAATGATTGTCTTGTACAATTTGTACATATGTATTGAATAAAAAGTTTAAAGTACTTCTTTATATAATGTTATTTCTATTAACCATACTAAAATGTAGTGAAATTTCATGATTTTACAATACAAGCACTTGCAGCATTTAAAGGCTAATTTGCAGCAATTTTGTTCAGTTTACATGTTCTATCTAGTTTAATGTCTGTAATTAAGAATGCTTCACTTGCCTGTGCTTTTGGAAAAGGTTTAACTGACAGTTCAGGATTGTAAACACTAAGGTGATGTAATTTCTGGAATGTTTTGCAAACTACAGGTGGAACTGGGCATCCCTTCCCTATTATGGCTACTGCAAAATTTACAAATGAGCGGTTGGGTACATAGCTTTGGTTATATTTAATGACATGCATAAAATCTGGGGTTTTTGAAGGGTGAAAACAAGTAGTGTCTCTGAGGTACAGTATAAAGAATAGTGGATTTATTTTTGTCAACATGCAGACCAGTTAAATGGAAAATGCAAATACTGGGGTAGCCTTAATGAGAAGCGAGGAAAGCAAAAGACAAGTTAATGACCTTTCCAAAAAAAAATTTATAAATTTGACTTGCTTTAGCATGACTAGGTCAGTAAAGAATTCGTAGACATTCTGGATCTGATGTACTGGGTGAGAGTAATTTTGGCTTGCAAGTTTGGGGAATGGGGGCAATGGGAACGTTGAGTAGATAAGCATAAGAATATTGAGTTATTAAAAACTGAGTTTGCTACATTAAGTTAATGCTTTCCAATTGCTTTAAAAGTATTGTGTCATCCTGTATTCTTCAAAGTGCAGAAGCAGGACACAAAACAATCATGCCCTGGGCCATAAGACTAGCAGAACTGCAAAAATTGGTTCCTGTGTGGGTGTCACAAAAGCCAAAGTAACATAAGACAATCTCCATCTAACATTAATTGGCTTATTTAGGATTTGTTGTCCTTGAAGTGTGCAGAATACATCAGAGGGCAGAATCTCTCTTAAGGTTCAGATGCACCCTCTTACCTGGAACAGCAACTTGGTCCCCAAAGATAGCTGTGCACAGTACAGCATCTTGCAGCTTGCCATCTAAACTCCAGTGACTATAGGGCTAATCAGCTAAACTGGCTTTGTCAACCTCTTCATTCCAGGAATCAAACAGAGTCACTTTTCTGCACAGCCTGTAATACAAATATATTCTTAAATAGGGAGAGAAAACTGCATCAGCACCCTGTAAAGGAGCAGCAAAGCTTTCTGCTTTGTTTTGAATTATTAATCTGGCTGCCTCTACAAAAACTGCACTTGTTGCTGATTATTCTTCTGATTTGTCTACAGCATAAAGATGGCGTGTATCTATTGGTCTGTTTTTTTTTAAGAAAAAGGATAAGCAGTTCATGAATTGCCACATTTATAAAAAGCTATCTCAAGCTTAAATTAAAAACTTATTTCTTATCCAGGACACATTTCAAGATAAAACCTTTTATCCAGTATTTACTGATTAAATTTCAATCCTACCTTTGACTGGGTAGTCAAAAATACAATCTGTCAAGGTATAACAGATTGTCTGCGATCAGAGTTGAATTGCAAAGAGGTAAAGACTGAAAATTAAGATTTCAAAAGCTCTAAATATTGCAATCCATTAAACAGCATTGCAACCAACCTTGAGATAACTAAAAGCATGTTTTATTTAGAATTGGCAAATACATTAGTGTTTTTTCCCCAAAATATTCATGTTTCACATTGCACATTTGAATCAGTAATAACTATTATATTTGGAGGTAATCTATTTGAACTATTATTTGATAGATCTTTGTTGGAATGACTTCTATGCACATAGGAGAGGAAAACTTTATTCAAATTCTGCTCCTGGAAGAATGCAGATACTGTGGGAAGGTGAGCCACAACAAACTATGTCATAAGACATAGGATCAGAACAAGGCTATTCAGACCATTGAGTTGATGGGCTTATTCTGCTCCTATGTCTTAGGATCTAAACTTTCACAAATATCGTTCTGGGGTTTGCAGCGGCAGCAATGGAACTTAGGAGTCACTCTGAGTGTTACTTAATTCCTCTACAAATTCTGGTCCACCATATGTCAGGCTTATTGTTGAACAAACTATCCAGCAACCTGTGTGGAGGAAGATGCATTATAAATAACCAGTGACCATTAAACTTGTATTTAATTAGTAACAATAACAGCAATAATAATGGCAATCAATTTTTGTGCACCAGATAATGTGAACTCATTCCTTTACTTAAGATTTTATTGAAACGATCTGGAGCAGTTGTTGGACCAGCAATCTACACTTCTGAACCAGAGCCCAGTTCAAATGCCACTAAAGTACTTTGCCATCCAAGTTCAGCTAATTAAACAAATTATGGAATTTAAAAAGTGCATCAACAATGAGAATCAGGGAAGTACCTGACTGTTGACCCTCATCGGCTTATACCTCAAATGGCCAACAGAGACTCCAGTCTCTCAGTGCAATGTGATTCTTGACTTTGCTCTGAAATAGTTAACTGCAGGCTCAATTCAAGGATAATTCTGAATGAACATTAAATGTTAGCATTGGCAGCACTGCCCACTTCCCAAAAATAAAATAAATATTGTCAATATTATATCTATGACAAAAGTGTTCCGGTCAAGGGAAAAACGCTTTATTTCCCTTTGATGTTCCAATAACAGTTGAAGAAATTCTGAGCTCCTGTTATGGAATTTATAGTAATTCAGGAAACACTATTTTGATTATTATATCTTTTGTATGAACTGTGCCTTCAGTTTTAAAGTACTAGACGCTCTTTCATTTTCAATCATTACACCAATGAAGCCCAGTCTCAATTTGAATTTCAGTGAACTGTAGATTTGGTTTTCTAAGCATAGAAATTGTGCACTGATATGATACACTACAGGTATCCGTAATTATTTTGAAATATTCAATGTAAAGAATGCGAACGTTAAATGAAATTTGGTAGTCAAATGGTTATTTGAATAAAAGAATTGTAATTGTATAGTTTTAGTCAGTTATTTGGTTGTCAATGTTTTTAGCAAGGAAAAAGTGTAACAGAACACAGCAAGATTAAAAATTAAAATGTATCAATACCAAATTTCATTTAGTGGCTGCTGTATACAATTGAAAAGTGCACTTGGACTTTATTAAAAATTAGGGGATTACATCATGAAAATGCATGTTCAAGATTCTATCAGATTGTTCACTCTCTAGATTAAATTTATATGGTGCAGTCATTGTTCAGAAATGCTCATCTCAAAGTTACCAAGCAGTGTTAACAAATGTTCAGATTATTTTACATGATGACTGCTATGCTGTATTTTTATCAATTAATAAAACTGTCCAAATTATCGTTATTGACAATTCTCTTTAGTTGATTCTACTGGAATCAATTGTACATTGTATTTGGAGATGGAGAAGAAAACCAGCTGCTGCATTGTTAAATCTTTAACTGCATTTGCAGAAATTAGCTTTCTTTCTACTGATACCTGTAAATTTAGCAAAAACATTCATTCTGCCAATTTGTGCAGTACCAGTACAACTTACAGGATTCTGGCAAAACAAAACAATATTTGCAATGGAAATGGGCAATAATATTTCAGTCTGCCTCAATGTGGATGAAATAATCTAATTCAGAGCAGGATTTAGAGAAGATTTCTTTCAATTCATTCAAGTTAGTTAAATGTGTACTTTCTATCATTAATTACTGAAGCCTTCAAAACCAAATTAATGCACAGATGTTATTTTGATTTGGACTTGCAGAATACTGCTCAGTAATCCGTGCATCTGACAGGAAGCCACAATATAATACTGTATAACCGAGCACTAATATTGACAGACAACTTTCCTGCACACTTTTTTAAGTGACCATAATCATACCATTATTTTATCTCTCTTGGAATTATTTGAGGAAACAACAAGCAGAATAAACAAATGAGTCAGTAGATGTTGCTTCTGGGATTTTCAGAAGACATTTGACAAGCTGCCACAATGAGGATGCTTAACAAGATAAAAGCCCATGGTATTACAGGAAAGATATTCGCATGGATAGAAGATTGGCTGACTGGCAGGAGACAAATTGGGAATAAAGGCAGCCTTCTTGGGTTGGCAGCTGGTGAATAGTGGTGTTCCGCAGCGTTGGGACATCTTCTTTTCACGTTATAAGTCAACCATTTGGATGACTGAATTGATGGCTTTGTAGCCAAGTTTGCAAATGATATGATGATAGGTGGAGGAGCAGGTAATGTTCAGGAAGCAGAGAATTTGCTTAGACAGATTAGGAGAGTGGGCCAAGAGTCAATGGAAATATAGTGCAGGAAAGTATATAGTTATGCACTTTGGTAGACAATAGAGGTGTGGACTGCTTTGTAAACGGGCAGAAATCAGAGGTACAAAGGGACTTGGGAGTCCTTGTGCAGGATTCCCTAAAGGTTAATTTGCAGGTTCAGTTGGTGGTGAGGAAGGCAAATGCAGTTTTTCTACTGGGTATACCTTAGTTCTGGTTCTAGCTTGTGCAATACTGACTGACCAGAGGTTAAAACATGGACACTTTGCCTCTGCTCAATGCCTGAATGATCTTGCATCTGAGATTGCTCCATAGCAAGATTTCATTTTACACTCACAGTACTTCTACAGAATTATCTTGTGAATATTAATGAGAAAAATGGTTGGTAAAGTATTTTGCAGTGTACAGACTCATTGCACCATCTGTAGGACAAGAAGTTTACTGCAAGAAGAGTAAAAATACAGCCAACATAGAGCAGGAGCAAGATTCCTAAAAGCAATGTCAATTAACCAGATTACCGTGTCAATTTCATAGCAAAGGGCTATTTGAATTTTGTATACCATAAGTCCCATATAAATCAGTTCATTACACCTTCATTCATTAATGCTTGGTTTACTTCTCTCTCATGCATAAATCTCCATCTTCCAATTGTGTTGCCATTTTTATATTTTACAGCTACAGCACAGTAACATGCCCTTCCAGCCTCATGAGCCAGTGCTAGTCTATTATACCCAATGTAACCAATTAACCTACTAACTGGTACGTCTTTGGAACGTGGGAGGAAACCAGGACACCTGGAGGAAACCCACATGGTCATGGGAGAACGTACAAACTCTTTACAGACAGCAGTGGAATTGAACCCAAGTGACTGGCACTGTATTGGTGATACACTAACCGCTGAGCTACTGTGCCAACCCTGCCTATTTCATAAGGGGCACTTTCAAAGAAATGACTGAAGGCTTCATAACAATTTCTGACCTTGCACTAGATGATTGCTTCCTGGACATTAGAAACGTAATAACAATATTGCTGGCAAAATGTAAATAATGATGCAAGAACAACCGTCTTAACAAGGCTGGAAAAATCAGAAGAGTAGTGACCGGGGAGAAGACAGTATCAGAATTTTGTGTTGCATGCATAAATATTGAAAAAGATGATTGTAATGCTGTTTTTTTGTTTGAGAAGCAGAGTATAAAGAGGTATAAATAATCCTGCAGCTCTACAAAATCCTGTTTGAATCATACCTGTGACTTTAAAGGGAGAGCAGCACAAATCAAAATGGTAACTGGACTCCAAGGCCTAAATTCCAAGAAAATGATGTATATTTTTAGACAAATATTGAGGTCACTCTGTTTACAACCACACAAGTGTAGTGCAATTAGCTCTCCTATCATCAAGACTGCAACCTTGGAATATGCATATTGCCTCTTTTCAAGTATTAAATTGATCCATTTATTTGAAACTTTAAAATAAAACATTCTGAAATTTGCCTTTTTCCATTCTGCCCACAATCTCAAGACCAAAATCACTTTCAACACAATTGCTAGAAAAATAATAGACCTTCTCGTGCAACATTCACAAATATCTCCTGGTCTTTTGGATTTATTCATGGCACAACAGAATTCACTTTTTTCTTTTATGTTAAATAATATGCGAATTTTCAAATATCTTCACAAAACTGCCAGAGACAGACTCATTTCATAAAATGACACAGACTGACACAGATAAGTCAATTAAAGTAAAAAAAAATACATCCCTTTTAATGCAGACAAACACATCGTCAGAGCTATAGAGAACTACAGTGCAGGAACAAGCCCTTCAGCTGATCTAGTCATACCAAACCATCAGTCTGCCTGGACCATGGTCCTCCATCCATGTACTTATCCAAATTTCTCTTAGGTGTTGAAATCGAACCACTTCTGCCGGTAGCTCATTCCACACTCACCCCACCCTCTGAGTGAAAAATGTTCCCATTAAATATGTAAACATTTAAAAAGAATGTAGATTAAGTTTTGAAAAATGATCTAAAGCTTCCCTGATGCACCAAACAGAAAACCATAACATGTATAACTGCAGACCCCCGTAACTGTCTTCTCCACAGAAAAGACAGCAGCAAAGCGGAAGATGAAGTCAAAGTATCAGAAAGGGAAACTCCTTCCACCCCAACAAAGTAATCAACTTGAACCCACTATGTGATCGTTTCAATTACTGTTGCTCATTGCCCTGATTTTTGTTTTATTTCCCAAAAATCTACAGCTTAATAATAAGGCAGCTACCTACATTGGCTAACGTTGCTTAACATCAACCTTCATCATCGAAAGAAATTGGGCACTTAAAAAGTATCACTTAAAACATCAAGAATGTTATTTCAAATAATTACTTACTCTATTCATTGATATAAGCTCTATTTATTATCAGACGCTCACGCCGCGTATTGTATTATATATTATACTTACCAATTTTGGGCAAAGCCAGGCCTTCAAACCGTTTCAATGAGCTGCTTACAAACTGTTAAAGTTGGATTACCTTGACGATTACATTTAGTAACTGCTTATGATCTGGAAAAATTCCCTATTTTTCTTTAAAACATAAGCTGCTGTTTACTTACCTTGTTGGTCTGGCCAACCAATGCTAATAAGCAGGTTAGCTAAATCAATACCATTAGCTGCAAGCAGTGGATTATAGAGAGATCTGGATCACCAAAGCATCTCTGCAACAAATATCACACCATCAAACCCAGATTTAATCAACAAATCATGTTAAGATTCATAATTTAGCAAAAGCACCTAAAGGAATAAAGGAGAAATGTCAGTGCTATCCCATAGAAGGTTAATTTTTGGCTAGCTGCTTATTAGACAATTTAAACATAACAAAAATTATAAAAATGAAAATTGTTTGGCAATGTATACTCAATTTCCTATTTCTCCACTCAGTTTCATTATGAATCTTCTTCATACAGCTGTAAAGGAGAAAAATGAGTGACAATTATCGCAAAGATAACTGTATGTGATCTCTTCAGGAGTCAAACAGCCTTTATAACCTAATGTTTTTCTTCAAAGTTATGTACCATTAAAGTTGTAGAAAAAGTTGCAATATATCACATTGTCAGTTTTTAAAACTTTTTATTTTTTTGTTTTTTTATGTTTTTTTTATATTATCTACAAAGTAAAAGTTTTTAACTTAAAAGTTACACCACTGTCTGGTGACAGCACTCTTCTCCAGCAACCTCAATTCATAAATAATCCACCAGTTCACAATCGGATTTTGTTATAGATGGAGTTCAAGTTTGGTTAGAAGCAGAGGATTCTGGTTTCCCAAATCAGAATGGCTTGCAGCAGGAACAAACAACTTTATTAGTTCTTTTCACCATGGGAAGTTCATAACTTAGAAGGGTCAGGCAAAATAAATACATTCCAGTTATTGGAAAGCAGATTTTGGGCATTCTGTAGATCTGTTGACAGGACACACTTATTCCAGAATATCTGTAATTCTCATTTCTTTCTCTCCAGTCCACTTCTTCAGAACAGCAGCCATTGAATCAATTGATTACAACTGGAAGTATGTGTGAGCACGTTCGTTTAGCATGAGAGAACAATTTTAATACTCTGTGCTTCTGGTTCCAGGTTTTAGGGTGGGGAAGGATAAGTGGCTTCAGCCTGTTGCTTAGTGTAGAACAGGACTACAACTGCTGCTGATGATGGGCTTGCACTATTGAGAGATGAGAAGAAAGTTGCAAGTTAGTGTTTCCTCTTGCAAGCACTATCAAACAGACATTATTTAATTTGAACTGTCCATTAACTCCCTTCTTAGCTATTGTTCAGGGCCAAAACTAATCTATAAATATATCAAGCCATGCACTCAAGAGGGGCTAGACAAAACCCGTGTAGCAGTGTACATATGGGAGGAAAGATCGAATGATATTCTTGCAGAGTCAAGTTCAGGATAGCGTTGATATAGAATTAGATGATGGCCGCTCAACCTTAGCTGTTGTGCGGATCGAGATGAAAAATATGTACACAGTCAATCCAAGTCCTTTTTTGCATTTAATATGTTCATCCGTGGCAAGGCTGTAGGTTTACAAATTCATAAATAGGCAACCAAATTCCCTACTATTAATCTGCTTAAAAGAGTCGTGCTGTAAAACATTACCGTCAACTTTGCTACAACCTATGAAAACAATCATCAACTTCAACTGGCAGTTTTGCGAGTACTCACCCTGTTGGTGTGCAATGTAGGAGAAGTGTGTAGTTGAGGAAACTGGAATGGGTGGCAGTGCACTCTGAGGGATGGCACCTTGCCCACCAGGTGGTTGTGCTGGCATCAGCATCATATGAGGATGGGTAGTGGCAGGATGATGTGGAGGGCCCATTCCAGACTGTACATGGGCCTACAGTGGAAAAAAAAGAACATTCCTTCAAATAAATGACTTATAGCAACTATACAAAGTGTTGCGTTAAAAGCACTGCTTCATTTCATGTTAACAATTTAACTTAGTAATCACAATACTATCTTTGTTCTGTTTTTAGTCTAATTGTTAACATACCAATGTCTGACCTAGCATGGGTCACAAATACCTACCCACATTCACATAATAATGCATTAAGTTTCGGATACAATACCACCTCATCTGCCATCAAAAGTGATGTAACAGTAACAGAAAAGAAAATTGCAAGGCACAGTGTTTTGAAGCTCAATGCCCATTTGTGGTCCCAAGCAGAAACACTGCAAGTACACTGGGTTCAATTTCACACACGCTGGCATCCCATAATGCAAGACTTCCCTACACTAACTTAGATTTCAGTCAGATATTATTAACTCTGCTTTTTAAATAATCCAAAGAAATAGTTTATATTTTGCTTAGCAAATTAAGAGAAATAATGCAAATATGATTTTGATCAACCCGTACTCAACTTCTCAGGTTCATCTCACTATTATAGATCTTTTATTTGATTTTGTAATCATTCAGTTAAAGCAACCTTGCAGCAAAAGTTGTATCTGATTTCTTTGTGAAATTAGCACATACTACCAACCTGAAAACGGAATATTCTCTCATTAACTCAATCCTCGTCTTTGAATCCTCCAAACAAATTGATCAAATTATTAACATTTAGCAATTTATATTTTAAAAAAATTGCACTTGAAGGCTTACATGAGTTCTTGGCTCAAGAGTTAGGCTTCCTTACCTGAGGTACATGTGCCATATGGGGGGGATTTGAATATCCATGCTGAACCTGCTGAGGATGAAGAGCATAGACAGTCTGCTGTGCCGATGGGAAGCTGGTCTGAGGAGACTGTGGATTGGGACCTTGGGTCATCGAGGGTGGAGTTGGTGTAAGAGTTGTGTGATAAATTGCTTGTTGCTGCTGAGGGTTCCCCAAATGAAGGGTCTGAGGAGCCTGATGTTGAGGATGCTGTATTTTATATATATTTAAAAAAAATCACATGAAACATATGAATTCATATACGTTCTTCTAAAAAACTATATTAGAAAATCAGTGTGGCCCCAAAGGACTACTCTTTTCCTCAGTAATAAAAAGTTCTGAAGACACATGCAACAACTAAGCTCATTATTTGTTACTCCAGCATCTTCTACAGACTGACTGCAAAAGACTTAAACTCTTAACATACTTGATCACCATCTTCTGTCTCTTGTTCATACCATTTCTTCACAATGAATGTGGGAAAAACTGGCCTTGGCCTATTCTGTGGTAATGACTGTCTTAAATAAATGTGACTCTTGCCCTTTTCATACAGAGTAATCCGGAAGATTTATGTAATGCTTTCTCTGGATTATGGAGACAATATAAAATAGTGAAACAATCGAGTAAATGCCTTAATTCAAAACAAAGTCTCCTGTCGTTTCCTAGGTAGGAGAAAAAAGCCTTTAAGTTCTGTGACAGTTTTCACAATTCTCTTGTAAATATTCCTCCTGCACAGCAGTCACCCAGTTCAGATTCTGAAGCCTTCTTGGAAAGGAACAGTCACAAAGTCAGAGAACTACAGCATGGACAGGCCCTTTAGCCCACTGAGTTGGGATCTATTATTAACATCACCATTTATATTAATCCTAAATTATTCACGATTTTTTTTCCCTTGCCGTGTCTTCATAACCTCCCATAGATTTCTACCATCTGCTGGCACACTAGGAACAATTTACAGTGGTTAGTTAACCTATCCACCTGTACACCTTCGGGCTGAGATGAGAAACCAGAACACCTGGAGGAAACTCATGTGGGTCACAGAACTGCAACCTTCACAGAGACAACACACAAGATCAGAATTGAACCTAGGTTTCTTGTGCTGTGAGGCAGCACTCCACTAGCTGAAAATTAATCTCAGGGATGTATATGGTGACAGAGATGTACTTTGAATTTGGAACGGTATTCCTCTTGAATAAGCCATCAAGAATACACAGCTCAATCCAGCATTGGAAAAGCACACAATTATCAGTGCAAAATATCATTTTTATCTTCTATATTATAAGAATTGAATTTAGCATAAACTTGATGGCTAGATTTTGTGTTTTCTATTAAAAAAACACACACACACACTGGGAAGTAAATTAACTGAATGAAGGTGGAGTTCCTTACCTGGACTGGACTTTGTGCTGGATGACTTCCCGCATGCTGTCCCTGTTGCTGTCCAGTGGGAGTAGCAGATGGCTGTGGATGTGGAGGATGTGGATGTAAGGTAGCAGTTGGGTGCGGTGCATACTGCTGATGGATCGGGCCAGGGGAAACTAGAGAGAAAGCAAAATTCTTAGCCAGTGTTCTAATTATAAGTCTCACTCATTTATTGATAACTTCAAAATAGCATGCAAAAAATGATTGTTAATAAATGAAGAATATTGTAACATTCACTTTTAATAAAAATGTTAAGTATAGCTAATTTGAAATAGTCAAACTAACCGATATTTGAAAAGAAGAAACTGTTAGAACAATTGTAAACAGGAGGCTGATCAGCTTCTGCCAATAAGATCATGGCTGATCCGATGCACCAAGTAACTTCTCTTTTCCACCCTCCTTTCCCATACTTCTTGGTACTTGTGCTCAAATATCTATTGTTCTCTACTTTATACCCATACAGTTACTCTCCCTCCACAAATTTCTGAGATAGAGTGTTCCAAATGATTCACAACCCTTTGGGAGGAGTAGTTCTGTATCTCCATCTTAAATGTAGAACTCCTTATTCTGGGGTAATTAAGAATGCCTAGTTCTACATTACTGGTGTCAGAATTGACCTCTCAGTATCTACCCAGTTAATTATCCTATAAGCTTTAATAAGATCATCTCCAATTAGGGACAATTGCTCTTCAAACTTCAACCTTGTGAAATTTAACCAATGCAAGTATATCGTTAGTGCACCCTCATGGGTTGGGGATAGGACAAGAGTAACAAAACTTCTCTAATTACTGTACATAATAGCACAGCACTGACATATAATTACTTTTAGAGCAGGGGTTCCCAATCCTTTTTATGCCATGGAGCCATAGCAGGTTGGGAATCCCTGCTCCACAGTAATATACAAGATCAAATGCTGCAGTAATTATGCAGATAAATTTCCTGCATGTCAAGTTCAACAATCTTTTACAGGAAAAGGCAGGGGGGTTGGGGCTGAGAGAGAAAATGAATCAGCTGTGATGAAATGGGAGAGCAGACTTGATTTGCTAAATGGTCTAATTCTGCTCCTATATCTTATTGTCTAATGTTTTATTTAATGAATTAATGGACTTTTAAACATAAAAAAACTAAATTTTAAATCTCTTGTACCCTGAAGATACTGTAGTGAGCTGAAACTTGCCCTCTTTAATGTCGCTTGAGGCAAAAGCAAAAATATTTCATTAGTTAACTGAACTTGACCACTATGGTTATAAACAGCATTGTTTAACTCCATTTCATTCTAATGAATCTTAATTGCAAAAACCAAAAGCAGTATTTCAGCAAGGATCTGACAACAAATGCAGTCTCATTTGAGGCAGAGAGCATCATTCTAAAGTCCCGTGCTATTGTAGTGCCAGTGATCCTTGTATCATGTACGATAACTGAGGATAACCAATTAATGGTTTCAACCAATTCTTCAAAACAGTATCTGGCATTAACTTACCATACATAGCATGCGTTTGTTCAGCAGTAGGAAACTGAGCTGTGGATGAAGGGACCATTCCTGGCTGTCCATGACCAGGTGGCGCCATCATGCGAGCGTTACTTTGCATTACTTGGCTGTACATTTGAGGCTGCAGGGGTAAGAATGTCATTAATAACAAAATATACAGAGATGAGGTAATGAGACTTTATATTACTCTGGGTCAGGTTTAGTAATGTTCATAATACTTTAATAATAGTTCAAATAATGGAAATTTCAGTAATTTGACAAAATCCATGATATCCAAAAGAATAATGATTTTGAATCAAGTGGATAAGACACCAATTTAACATTTAAATGCAACATAATGTTTGCTGCTTACAGTCTTGTATTTAAAATGTCATCTTTGCAACTGTTATTCCAATTTAGCAAAAATTTATTCAAATATTGTCAATTACTCACTGGAAGCTCTTGCATGAAAGCAGTCTTGACAATTTACCTGTGACTGATAATGTGCTACAGACTGTACTATGGGCTGGTTAGCAAACTGCTGAGGGCTATAAGCAACATATTGCGAATAAGCTGGAGCAGTGGAAACAATCTGGCCAGCTGCACTAACTGGATGCATCATAGTTGGTGTGCCTTGAGGATGGTGCTGATCTGGTCGCTGTTGTGGCATGGTTGGTACTGAAAAAGAAATAATTAGCAAGAATAAATTACTCAATGACTCAGTGTACAAGATAATCTAAGACAGGCAGGACAGAGTATTTCAAATGTTGATATGGCTGGATAAACATTCCTTCAATAGCAGCAAATTTCCAATAAAAGCACTACAGAAAGCATTTAAAGAACTGACACAGAAAAACCATTATGGTCTGGGGGGTGGCCACGTGAACTACTTCTATTTTATTTTGTGTTTCCAACGTGACGGGATCCTGAATTATCCCTTATGAATTGTGCTTTTAAAAAGAGAGAGAGAGCGTACAGCACAAACACCTTGTCATTAAGACAGAGACAGGCAAAGACTGCTCACAGTTTGTTTGGAATTTCTGCAAGGACACTGCCAGCTTCTGCGTTCCTACAGAGAGAAAAGGGAGGAGCTTCTTGATGGACAGCTGGTGCTCAGCATGCTGAGATAAATACAAGGTCAGCTGGTTGTCAGACACACATGGTTTTGGATACTGGAAGAACTTCATTGTGCCCTCAGAAAAGTGGGTTTTTAGAGGAACGATCGGGAGAATCGATCAGTGGCTCTCGCACCGTGGAAAAGGTGTGACCAGTGGGAAGTTATTAGTGTGTCCAACCTTCACCTGGGTTGATGAATCCACCACAGAAAATGGTCCCCTTGTTGTGGTCACATTCGGTGACTTCTAAAGGATTTCGGAGGACAACGGGAAGAATTGACGGCATCAGCTTACTCGGACGACCACAACACCTCTCTCTCTCCATCGCTACTCAACTCAATACCACGAACTGAACTGATTCCCTTTACTTATCACCATAAGACCGTACCCATTTACTCCTAGGCTTGTAGAAGCTTGGTTTTTATATTTCCACACTTATATATAATCTTTGCTAACCTGTTTGATATATATGATTTTATATTACTGTATTGCGTAGTTACTAATAAATAGCATTAGTTAACAGCAATACCAGACTCCACGATGTTTTCCATTTCTGCTGGTTCTTTAACCTGTCACAGGGTACGTGACACCACTTACTGTCTTAGAGATTATGGGAGGCTGCCAACATTGAACAAATCAATGTTGAAGAAATAGCAAATAACATTTTTAATTCATTTAAAGGAAAAGGGAGTCATTTACAGCAGTACCATTATTGATGGGAAAATAATGCCAGTAATTTGAGCAATTCAATAAATTAATCATGCCTTGTTACTTGCTGCAGTTACTGAGGGGATAATCGTCTTTTCTAAATCACAAATTGCTCAGTTGGCACAAATATACATAAATGAATATTTGGGCACTGATGAAAGCACTGCAATCAGCTTATCAGGCACAGGCAACATTCCTGCACTTATTTTGCTCAGTGAACTTTTCAGCTTAAATTGAGAAGTTTAGCTATTATTTTCTAACCAACAACGATGTGAAAGTTCAAAGGAACTGAAGTGCTAAGCCATACTCAAAGGATTTCACGGTATTTCATTATCATAACCTATTATAAAAACACAAGATAGCAGTATGGCAAATACAGCTCCTCAGGCCTGTTCTGCTATTCAATTAAATCTTATATACAGTGGATTTCAGTCAATTGGGACACATCAGAACCAGTACATTTTGGCCCAATTAAGCAACTGCCCTAATTAGCCAAGATTTCATGGAAGTAGTTAAAAAAGTATTAAAAAAAAGGCAAACTACAGCTTAACTGAGTACAAATTATGCATTCAAATGAAATGCAGAACAAATCAGAACATTACTAATACTACAGTACTTTAAAACTGTACTAGTTCCTGATGGAGAAATGGATCCAATATATGCTGCCATGTTCTTTTGATTGACTGCAAATGAAAAAAAATCAGCAGACACCCAGTACAGATAATGGACTGCCTTCAAGCAATACTTGCAGATATTTTCAAATTCTTTGTTCAAGTACTTGTTGAAGTAATGAAATCATTTCATTTTTACTCTGAACAGTTTCTGGCATACTGAGGTCTAAATGCTTGAAACCACAATGAGCAAAACAGTTCTGAATTGTCTTACTGTTTATTTTTCCACCATCAGTAACAAAAATCATTCCTTTTTGAACATACACACGCAACTGACACTATTTAAAAATTGTTCACTCTAAAGCATGTGCACACAGCTGATGCTAGTTAAGAAACTGTTTGGCAACAATCTCCTGTCCAAATTAAGTGGCATAGTGTCCCAAATGAACAAAGGGAATCCTGGTTATTTTCCTCAATTAGTTTTTATTCTTTAAAAGAGTCGCCCCAAATAAGCAGTTGCACTAATTAACCAGAATCTGCTGTATTTTACTTTAAATACACTTTCCAGCTCTATCCACACATTCCTTCATCACTTTTATGCCAAGAATTCTATTATCGTTCTACATATTATTACAAAATTGGGTACTACTACTATGTTGACTCAGGCCTAGGGGACTGGCGTTGGGCACGATGACGGACTCTCCACTTCTCCCTCTCCCTCAGTGTGTTCAGTTTATCTACATTAGCTGCACCGCTGTCTTCTAGGAGTGTGTTGACCATATTCTTGGGAGGGCGCCCAGAGTTCATCCTCCCATGCTTGGGCTCCCATATGATGACTAGGCTGGCAGGTAGTTCGGGGTAGCGTAGACAGTGCCGCGCTAGTTGCAGTCTTCTCGCCTTGATTTTAGTGGTCAGCATCGGTAGGTCGTCATAGAGCTCAACGTTCATCATGTGCTGTTGCCAACTCACGTCAAGAGCCATCCGGAGCATTCGTGTATAGCAACCATCTAGAGACTTTTGCATAGTCTTGGTGGGTGTCCACGTCTTGCATCCGTACGTGAGAATGGACTCCACGAGTGCTATGAAGATCCTCTTTTTAAGCCCTCTGGTCAGGTTCAACTTCCAGGTTTCCTTCCGTATCGTTATGTCCTTCTCCGAAGTCATCATTCTTGGGTAAGTTCCCACATTATATTCCAACTGCCACTTTGTCTGCTCTCTTAACCTTATGACAGTGCCCAACAAACTTACTTTTTTTTAAAAAAAACACCTGCACAGCTTTTTTTCTAAAAATCAGAATCAGGTGTATTATCACTGACATGTCATGAAGTTTGTTTTTCATGCGCAGTACATAAAAATACTATAAATTACAATATACTCTTTATACTATAATTTTCCTACCCTGCCTATTATGGCATTAACAAACGTGGATACAGTATATTATCAGAGTCATGTTTAATATCACTGGCAAATGTCATGAAATTTGTTTTACAGCAATAGTGCATCGAAATACTGAGCACATAAAAAATAAATTACAATAAATATATATAAAATATTAAATTAAACCAAGTAGTACAAAAGAGAACAACACAAATAAAATGTAAGGTAGCACGCATGGGCTCATTGTCCATTTAGATATCTGCTGTTCCAGATCCACCAAGTGTGTCTTCATGCTCCTGTACCTCTTCCTTGATGGTAGCAATGAGAAGACGGCACGCCCTGGGTGACAGGGGTCCTTAATGATGGATGCTACATTTCTCAGGCATTTGCCTTTTGAAAGTGTCCTGAATACTGGGGAGGCTAGTGCCCACGGTAGAATTGGCTGAGTTTACAACTTTCGACAGCCTTTTCCGATCCTGTGCAGTGGCCCCTTCATACCAGATGGTGATGGAGCTAACTCAGAATGCTCTCCACAATATATTTACAGGAGTATTTTGTGACATACTAGTCTCCTCAAATTCCAACATAGCTGCTGTCATGTCTTCTTTGTAATCACATCAATATGTTGGGCCCAGGATAGATCCTCAGAGATGTTGACATCCAGGAAATTAAAACTGCTCAGCCTTTCCACTGCTGATCCCTTCATGTGTTCCCTCGTCTACCCCTTCCTGAAGTCCACAATCAATTCCTTCGTCTTACTGACATCGAGTGCAAAGTTGTTATTGCGACACCTCATCACCATCTGAAATTCTGCTAACAATAGTTGTGTCGTCAACAAATTTATAGATGGCGTTTGAGCTGTGCCTAGCCACAAAGTCAGAACAGTGAGTAGAACAGTGGGCCAATCACACATCCCTGAGGAGAGCCAGTGTTGATTGTTCGGGAGAAGAAGGTGTAATTTCTGATCCTCTCTGACTGTAATCTCCTAGTGAGGGCAATCATGGATCCAGTTGCTGAGGGGGGTATTGAGATATGATTGTGTTGAATGCTGAGTTGTAATTAATAAACAGCAGCTTAAGGTAGGTATTGCTATCGTCCAGGTGATCCAAGATCGAGTGGAGAGCCAGGAAAATTGTATTCACTGTAGACTCGTCATAGCACTAGGCAAATTGCAGCGGGCTCAGTTCTTTGCTTAGGCAGGAGATGACTCTGGCCATTGCAAACTTCTCTAAGCAGTTCATTACAGTAGACTTGAGTGCAACTGGGCAATAGTTGTTAAGGAAGCTTATTCTGGTCTTCTTGGGCTCTGGTATGAGTGTTGCTCTTTTGAAGCAGGTGGGAACTTCTGGATGCAGCAGTGAGAAATTGAAGATGTCCTTGAACACTCCCACTAGTTGGTTGGTACAGGTTTACAGTGCCCTACCAGGCACACCAACAAGGCCTGATGCCTTACGAGGGTTCAGCCATTTGAAAGGTGCTCTGACATTGGCCTCTGAGACAGGAATCACAGGGTCACCAGAAGCTGTAGGGAGTCTGCATCAAATCTGCATCTACGCAAATCACTGATAAGAATTGTAAATTGCTGAGTCACAAGCAATGTCTGTCAGGATATTCCTCTGCTTGCAATAAGCCAACTGACTAACAACAAATGTTTACTCTCATATTCTGTCCAGCAACCATACTCATCCAAGCTAAAACACATCTCATTCCAATAACCACTTATCTTGAGTAATAGTCTTGTGTACCTTATGAAGATTTAAACACACTGCCTTGAATAGTACCACTTACGGCTACCATGCTAGTAACACTAAAAATTAGGATTTTTCAAATTATATTTTACGTGTATTATGATTTTACAAGATGCAACTATTACATCCCGAACAACAGTCTAGTTGTTTCTTTACTTTTGATGTCAGTCGAGCTGACTAGTCAAGGGTGTCCTCCGGTTTCTCTCTTTCTTGAAAAAACAGCACTGTAATGTGTCATCTTCCATCAAAACAGAGAGTTCCGCAATACCTTGCCTCAGCTGATTCTCTCACACACTTCCACCCCAGCTTTGATTCTTTTGCCATGTAGGTACATGAAAGGATGATTTAAAGCAGACAATTGACATGAGATGTAGGATCATCCTGGAGCATCCAATAAAAATCCACGTGATAGGGAGAATGTGCAAAGTCAATGCAAACAGCATCCGAGGCCAGGATTGAACCTAGAGTTCTGAGGCAGAAGTGCTCTTCCTTTGTTCATGTATATTCTTAACATTAGTATTTAGCTATAATCAAACCACTTTTTCTACATAGAATTTCCTATTAGAGAACACAGAATTTATAAATTATCTCTTAAAAATACTTAGCATAATTTCCTTCACATTTTAACCTAACTTCCAATGAACTTTAGCCAATTTACCCCTTATACATACCTACCTTAGTTCAAATATAATTCCAGTATACAAATTCAGCCACCACATCCATCATAAATTTACATGGAATCTTTCAGAACCATGGACAAAACAGCCCAGAAAGATTCTTC
This sequence comes from Mobula hypostoma, assembly GCF_963921235.1. Taxonomy (NCBI): domain Eukaryota; kingdom Metazoa; phylum Chordata; class Chondrichthyes; order Myliobatiformes; family Myliobatidae; genus Mobula; species Mobula hypostoma. The sequence continues at coordinate 21,588,210 of NC_086123.1, forward strand.
AATACACAATTACTTTATTAATGTTGTTGTTATGTGCAATGTTTAAAATATCCTGTCCTTACTTGGTTCCTTGCTTTTCAACTATTGCTTGTAATAAATTAAGTCAGTTGACAATAACTTTGCCAATATGAGCAGCATGAATTATCATTAACTATAAAGAAAGAATCCTTATGCAACTTTGGAGCTGATCCAAGAGGTAACAAAAGGTTAGTTTTCAAATACACAAGAATGATTTACATGGGAATGCATGAAACATGCATTCTGGTTTGCTCATACCAACTTTCAAGATATGATAGAAATACAAGATACTTCAAAATTTATTAAAATCAAAATGAAGTACACCATTTACGGGTACATTGAAAACCAGTTCAGAATTAGTCTGCACAATTCCATCAAAACAAAAGCCTGCATTTGACAAGACAAAACCACATAATCTCACCTTTACCTGCTCTATATGACTTGGCTTGGTTGATGGGCATGGGAGTCATTGGTACGTGGTACATATGTGTAGTCTAAAGTTAAAGGAAACAGAGGAAGTAGTCTCATCATTCAGGATCAAGCAATGATAGAAATTGTCACACATGTAAATATAGAACTAATTATCATTATCATCAAAATGGTCTGCGGAGCAATTTAAAAATTGCCAATTAGACAAGAATCGAAACAGGAAAACAAGATTTCATACAGATTACCTGCACTCCTGGACTGACTGGAACTGGGTACACCATGTTCTGTGTAAAACACATTGGTTGATTGTACACTGCAGGAGGATGTTGTTGTACCACAATCGATGGACTAGGCTGGGCTTGAGGACGTGGTGGCGTTGGTGTAGTTGTTGGTTTAGGCTATTAAATTTTAAAAAGGGCAATTCAAGTCTCAATTTACAGAAATTCACAAAATAAATTCATTAAAAAGCTGTAAGAAGATTGTGGCATATATTATCCTGTTATTTCAATGTAAACAGAAAATACGATTGTATAGCAAAAGACAAAGTGACAGTGAAAATGCTCAAATGCAAGAGAAGAAACTCAGTAAAGCTCACCAAACTCAGAAATGCAGTTAAAAATTTAGATATCTAATTATATACCTGCAAAGCAACGATTTTGCTTCACAATTCAAATTAGCATTTCAACAGCAAACCTTAAAAAGTCACTCAAAAGGAATGTACTAATAAACTAGACTGATACAAGAACCAACCTAATTGGGACCATTGTCTCAGTGACAGAATTGGTAACTCAGGGATGCAAGTTAATGAAAGTCTAAATTTTAGATGGCTGTGAACTAACACAGAAGACAAGAAAATTCAAAATAGAACAAAACAATGAAAAGCATTGCCTCTGGATTTTGCAAAGTAACAAACAACATACTAAATAATAAGAGGAATGAATGAAAATAATTCAGGAAATCCTACTTCTTTACACCATACTGTTGGTTTTATTGCCTAAATTACAGAACAAGTTACTCTTCCTTACCATACGGGATGAAATATAGATTGTCAGTAGTAATAATAAAGACCTAGTTCCTCATAGGTGAGCTTCAAAGAGCAAGACCCTCTACAATCATGTAAAAATGGAAGATGGGCAAAGGCAAATACAAGTTCTACATACAAAGATGGAAGAACTTATAATGAGGAATAAATGCATGGTAGGATAAATTAATTACTTCACAGAACAAAAATACTTCCCAGAGAACTGAGGATCCAGTGCAAAAGAGGATTCAAAATAAATCAGTATTGGTAATGAAAAACGTGAAAATTGACCAATTCCTAGAACCTGAACTACATCCAATTGCTTTAAAAGATGTGGCTATATTGAAAGGTAATGTGTTGATTATCATCTGGCAAAACTTAATGATTCCTGCAGATTGGAGGGCAGCAAATATGAACTTACTATTTAAAGGGGGAGAGAAAACAAGAAATTATCAACTTGTAAGCTTAATATATCAGAAGATGATATTGGAAAATGCTGGAATTTTAAACAAAGGATGTTGCATTAAATCACTGAGAAAATAAATGGAGTACAGTCAACATAGATTTATGTTAGGGAAAATTATGTTTGCCAAATCTACTGGAGTTCTTTGAGGATACATCTAGTAGAATGGATAAAACTAGTGGATGTTGTGGATTTGTACTTCAGAAGACTTTCAGTGAGGTCCCACACAGGAGGAACAAGATTAATCACCTGGAATTAACAGCAACCCAGCATGAATACGGAAGTAACAGATAGAAAACAATAGAAATAGACAGGTCCTTCAAGTTGACAAATGAGACTAGTGGGGTTCCTCAAGGAGTTGCCCTAGGGTAACTATTCACCATTAATGTCACTTCAACTTCAAATTGTTTGCAGAATTTCAGATTGTGAAGTGGAGGCATACTGGAGTGAGATAGATCAGCTGGTTAAGTGGTGTCACAATGACAATCTTGCACTCAATGTCAGTAACACCAAGGAATTGATTATAGACTTCAGGAAGGGGAAATCCATGGAACAGACAACACTGGAGGATCAGAAGTGAAAGGGGTGAGCGGTTTCAATTTCCTGGGTGTCAATGTCTCTGAGGGTCTATCCTGGGCTCAACATATTGATGCAATTACAAAGAAAGCATGACAGCGGCTACATTTCATTAGGAGCTTGTGAAGAATTGGTATGTCACCAAAGACACATACCAATTTACGAGCATGGATTGGCGAGCATGCCTATGACAACAGGTTGAGTGAACTTGGCCTTTTCTCCTTGGAGCAACGCAAGATGAGAGGTGACCTGATAGAGGTGTGTAAGAAGAGCAGAGGCATTGATCATGTGGATAGTCAGAGGCTTTTTCCCAGGGTTGAAATGGCTAACACGAGAAGACACAGTTTTAGGGTGCTTGGAAGTTGGTAGAGAGAAGATGTTGGGTAAGTTTTTTTTTTTACGCAGAGTGGTGAGTGTGTGGAATGGACTGCCGGAGACAGTGGTGAAGGCGGATACAATAGGGTCTTTTAAGGGGCTCTTGGATAGGTACATGGAGGTTAGAAAAATAGGTAAGTTAAGTTCTAAGTTAAGTTAAACAGGTAAGTTAAGTTCTAAGTTAAGAACATGTTCAGCACAGCATTGTGGGCCGAAGGGCCTGTATTGTGCTATGTTTCTATGCTTCTACACTCGCCATTTTCTACAGAAGTACTGTGGAGAGCATTCTAACTGGTTCCATCACCATTTGGTATGGACTGGCCACTGCACAGGAATGGATAACGCTGCACAAAGATGTAAACTCAGCCAGCTCCATCATGAGCACTGGCCTCCCCAACATCCAGGACACTTTAAAAGGCGATATCCATCATTAAGGATCCCATCACCCAGAATATTTCCTCTTCTCGTTGCTACCTTATCTCAGGCTTCAAGTGGTACAGGAGCCTGAAGACAATCATCATTTCAGGATCAGATTCTTCCCCTCCGCCATCAGATTTCTGAATGGACAATGACCCATGAACACTACCGCAGTATTTTCTCCCTCTATTTTGCACCACTTATTTATTTTTAATATATACTCCTTACACTGTAATTTATTGTTTTATTTGTATTGTAATGTACTGCTGCTGCAAAGCAACAAATTTTATGACATATGCTGGTGATAATGAAACCCGATTCTGATTCACTTTCTGATAGGTGTGATTGAACGTAAAGTTTCCAAGCTTAATGATGAAACTAAGTGGGAATATAAGTCACCAATAAAAGCTAAAAGACAGACAGAAAAACAAATGGTATGCTGCCCTTATTGCAAGAAACTTAAGTACAAGTGGAAGGATGTTTTGCAACAATTAGATTGGGTATTAATGGGGTCATATCTAAAGCAGCATCCACAATTTTGGTCTCTCTTCCTTAGAATGAAAGGCGATCTTACTAACAGTTCAAGTTCTTTTCCGGCTTCAACAGTACAGATACATGGGGCTATCTTCTCTGAACAAGATTTTGGAACTAAAAGGCTAAAGGGATATGCCATTTAGGACTCTCGAGAAGTAACGCCTTCATTTAAAGTATGGCAAATCTTTTGAGTTCTGTACCCGAGAAGCCTTGAATTCAAACAGAGATAGATAGATTTCTTGACATTAAATAAAACACAGGATATGAGGAGATAGCAGGAAAAAGGTGTTTAAGGCAGAAGACTAGCTATGATTTTGTTAAACGGCAGGGTAGATGGAACAGGAATGCTTTTACTCCCATTTCTTATGATTTTAGCAAATGAAGCCCCAACAGTTCAAACAAATGCCCCAGCAACATCATTGCTTCTTTGTGTCAGGCAGCTTATGAATTTCTTCAAGAGTAACCTATTGACCTTATTATGCAAATAGGTAGCGGTTCACATGATTCTCTGGCTATCAGGTAGAGATTCCTTTCTTGACCTCAAATGTTTTCAAATAGGCAACTCTGAAATGTAGGGACACATTTCTGAAATAAATGACACTAGAAAGTTTTACAAAAAATGCAGAACCTGGTCAAGATTAAAGCAAAGGTAAATAGATAAGAATATTTCTTCATTTCATTTGGGAGCCTGTAGAAGGTGCCCTTAAATTTTTAATATAAAGAGGTGTATGGAGGGGAGTGGGGGTAAAAAAAATAAGTGAAATCACTTACAGGAGTATAGAAAGCCTTGGGATTGAACTCTTTAGCATTGGGATTCAATGTAGACTTTCTGACTTGTCTGAAATAAAAAAAATAAATATTAAGTATACTCATACAAATATTCCTTGCGCATGTAATATTTGTTGGAAATGCATCAAACACCTTCAACATTATTTTTTCAGTCGCAGCTATTACATTTGTGTTCTGCATGTAAAAATAATCTATTCATATAGTATTTTGAATCTGTAATATTTCCAGGAATGTACAGGAGCAACAAACTTAAATCATTTGAATAAATATGTAATCAGTGTTTAAAAGCAAAATAACGATGAAGCAGGCATAAAAATTTAGTTAAAAACTGTACAAACAAATTTACATTTTAATTTGTTTTCAAACATGTCTCCATCGCAAAACTAAAGCACTTAAGTACAACTCTCGTTTCCACATTAAGATCACAAAAACTGGAGTACTTGATATTTTGCTACATAGAATCTATAACAAAGATCATTCAAGCCATCAGATTGCTACTGTCCCTTCCACTGCAGCTATCTCAACTTGCTTTTTCAAGTGCACAAGAGATTCTGCAGATGCTGGAAATCTTGAGCAACATTTTATGCGTACAGTGGCATGCAAAAGTTTGGGCACCGCTGGTCAAAATTTCTGTTACTGTGAATAGCAAAGCGAGTAAAAGATGACCTGATTTCCAAAAGATATAAAGTTAAAGATGACACATTTCTTTAATATTTTAAGCAAGATTACTTTTTTTATTTTCATCTTTTACAGTTTCAAAACAGCAAAAAAGGAAAAGGGCCTGAAGCAAAAGTTTGGGAAACCTGCATGGTCAGTACTTAGTAACACCCCTTTTGGCAAGTATCACAGCTTGTAAACGCTTTCTGTAGCCAGCTAAGAGTTTTTCAATTCTTGTTTGGGGGATTTTTGCCCATTCTTCCTTGCAAAAGGCTTCTAGTTCTGTGAGATTCTTGGGCTGTCTTGCATGCACTGCTCTTTTGAGGTCTATCCACAGATTCTCGATGATGTTTAGGTCAGGGGACTGTGAGGGCCATGGCAAAACCTTCAGCTTGCGCGTCTTGAGGTAGTCAGGTTTTTGGGGTGTGTTTAGGATCATTATTCTGTTGTAGAAGCTATCTTCTTTTCATCTTCAGCTTTTTTACAGACTGTGTGTGATGTTTGCTTCCAGAATTTGCTGGTATTTAATTGAATTCATTCTTCCCTCTACCAGTAAATGTTCCCCGTGCCACTGGCCGCAATACAAGCCCAAAGCATGATTGATCCACCCCCGTGCCTAACAGTTGGAGAGGTGTTCTTTCATGAATTTCTGCACCCTTTTTTCTCCAAACATACCTTTGCTCACTGTGGCCAAAGAGTTCTATTTTAACTTCATCAGTCCACAGGACTTGTTTCCAAAATGCATCAGGCTTGTTTAGATGTTCCTTTGCAAACTTCTGACACTGAATTTTGTGGTGAGAACGCAGGAAAGGTTTTCTTCTGATGACTCTTCCATGAAGGTCATATTTGTGCACCACCACTCCAGAGTCTACTACATCTTCCTGAAGGTCTTTTGCAGTCTAACAGGGGTTTTAATTTGCCTTTCTAGCAATCCTACGAGCAGTTCTCTCAGAAAGTTTTCTTGGTCTTCCAGACCTCAACCTGACCTCCACCGTTCCTGTTAACTGCCATTTCTTAATCACATTACAAACTGAGGACATGCCTACCTGAAAACGCTTTACTATCTTCTTGCAACACACATCAAAGTTGCTGGTGAACGCAGCAGGCCAGGCAGCATCTCTAGGAAGAGGTACATTCGACGTTTCGGGCCGAGACCCTTTGTCAGGATCTGGATCTCTTTATTGTTTTCTTTTTTATGCTCTGGATCTCTTTATTGTTTTCTTTTTTATGCTCTGGATCTTTTTATTGTTTTCTTTTTTACGTTCAACAGCAACTTTGATGTGTGTTGCTTGAATTTCCAGCATCTGCAGAATTCCTCGTGTTTGCTATCTTCTTATAGCCTTCTCCTGCTTTGTAGGCAACATTTATTTTAATTTTCAGAGTGCTAGGCAGCTGCTCAGAGGAGCCCATGGCTGCTGATTGTTGGGACAAGGTTTGAGGAGTCAGGGTATTTATGAAGCTTTGAAATTTGCAAAACCTGGCCTTTCCTAACGATGACTGTGAACAACCCATAGCCCTAACAAGCTAATTAAGGTCTGAGACCTTGGTAAAAGTTATCTGAGAGCTCAAATCGCTTGGGGTGTCCAAACTTTTGCATGGTGCTCCTTTCCTTTTTCTCACTCTAAAATTGTACAAAACAAAAATAATACACTAATCTTGCTTAAAATGCTGAAAAGAATGTTTCATCTTTAACTTATGACTTTTGGAGAGCAGTTCATCTTCTACTCACTTAACTATTCACAGTAACAGAAATTTTGACTAGGGTGCCCAAACTTTTGCATGCTACTGTATATATTTACTTTCATTGCTTTTGAACCATAACCTGAACTAGATTTAATGCCACGAAAGTATCTCTCATCTCAACTTGGTAGAAAGGAATATTTTGTCCAACCAGTCACAAGGGGGGGAAAAAAAACCTTTAGAGCATTTCCTCATAACCCTTGAGAAAAGCAGCTTTGCCACTCTAATGACTCAGTAGCTGTATCCAATACTGAACATTACAGTTACAAAATACGTGTGCTTCAAATCACAGCAGTCATATTTAGTGTTTATTGCTTTGGGAAGTACTTACAATACAAATCAGAGATTTCCTCACTGCAGAAAACTTTGACTTTGGCAAGGGAGTTTTAAGATTATGGCCCTATGCTAATTTATGACACCTGTTGTTATAGACCAACATCAGAAACTATGCTTCCCATCTTTCACTAACTTCACTGAAGACGAAGGTGATCTTGTATTCAACAGACGTACTTGCAGAATGCTGAAGTGGAAAACCTGTGTTTGAAAATCAAGTTTGTAGCTTGCACCATATGTGCGATTTAAGGATGTTATTTCTGGTGTGCATACGTACTCTGGGGTACCTTCCTTTCTATCCTCTTTTTCCTCCTTCTCTGCCTTGGTATTCGGACCAGTAGTCTGGACAGCTTGGGACGTCACATCAGGCCCTCTCTTCTGCTCAGAGCTGATGATATTTGGGGTAGTGCTGGGACTGCTCGGCTTACTACTACCATTGCTGGTGTTGGCATTGGAGCTGCTGTCACTAGCGGATTCTTTGCTGCTTGGCTCAATCACTGTTACTTTTTCTTTGACCGAATCCTTAGGCTGATTATCTACACCCTCTCTTGGCTTACTGAACTGCTCCACAACTGGATCAGGGGTTGATGTAGTCTGTAGCTAGAAATAACAAAAAAAGTTAACTTTAAATACACATATTAACTTGTCAGCATTAGTCAAAACAAGCAAGCACAAGTATCTTAGGAATCATTAATATTAATTGGTCTAATATTGACCATATTCAACAATGAGCATCATCTATTACATCAGTATTATTTCACCTACAAATGATGTTGTAAGCCTAACGATACTTTTATTTATTACTCATTTAGAGATAGCACTCAGTAACCACAAGCTTCCAGCTCACAAGCCTGCACCACCCAATTACACCCATGTGACCAACTAACCTACTAACCGTACATCTTTGGAATGTGGGAATAAACCAAAGTACCAGGAGAAAACCCACACAGTCACAGGGAAGAATGTACAAACTCTTCAGAGATAGCAGGGGGGAATTGAGCCCACTGCGCTAACAGTAACGCTCTTGTGCTGACCAAAAATATATATATAATGGAGGTAAATGAAGCAAGAAATGCCTCACACACTATGGTTAAAAGTATTTTTTTTAATTGACAAGAAAGAAAGAGGAAAAACCACTTTAGAAATGGCATGGAACGCACTAGCATTCTGAAAAATATAGCAGTGGTAAGTTCTCAAAGTGCACTGCGACCATCAAATAAACCACAGAGATTAGACTGTTTAAAATGGTGCAGGATGGATTTTTTTTGCAATACATAGAGATACCAACTAGAGAAGGGGCAGTGTTGGATCTCCTGTTAGGGGATGAGATAGTTCAGGTGATGGAGGTATGTGTTGGGGAGCAGTTCGGGTCCAGTGATCACAATGCCATTAGTTTCAATATAATTATGGGGAAGGATAGGACTGGACCCAGGGTTGAGATTTTTGAGGAGACGCAAAACGATTTAGAAGGAGTGGATTGGGACAATTTGTTTTATGGGAAGGATGTAATACCGAAATGGAGGTCATTTAAAGGTGAAATTTTGAGGGTACAGAATCTTTATTTTCCTGTTAGGTTGAAAGGAAAGGTTAAAAGTTTGAGAGAGCCATGGTTTTCAAGGGATATTGGAAACTTGGTTCGGGAAAAGAGAGAGATCTACAATAAATATAGGAAGTATGGAGTAAATGAGGTGCTCGAGGAATATAAAGAATGTAAAAAGAATCTTTAAAAAGAGATTAGAAAAGCTAAAAGAACATATGAGGTTGCTTTGGCAAGTAAGGTGAAAATAAATCCAAAGGGTTTCTACAGTTATATTAATAGCAAAAGGATAGTGAGGGATAAAACTGGTCCCTTAGAGAATCAGAGTAGACAGCTATGTGCGGCGCCAAAAGAGATGGGGGAGATTTTGAACAATTTCTTTTCTTCGGTATTCTCTAAGGAGAAGGATATTGAATTGTGTAAGGTAAGGGAAACAAGTAGGGTGGTTATGGAAACTATGATGATTAAAGAAGAGGAAGTACTGGTGCTTTTAAGGAATATAAAAGTGGGTAAGTCTCCAGGTACTGACAGGATATTCCCTAGAACCTTGAGGGAAGTTAATGTGGAAATAGCAGGGGCTCTGACAGAAATATTTCTAATGTCATTAGAAACGGGGATGGTACCGGAGGATTGGCGTATTGCTCATGTGGTTCCATTGTTTAAAAAGGGTTCTAAGAGTAAACCTAGCAATTATCAGCCTGTAAGTTTGACGTCAGAGGTGGGTAAATTGATGGGAAGTATTCTTAGAGATGGTATATATAATTATCTGGATAGACAGGGTCTGATTAGGAACAGTCAACATGGATTTGTAAGGGCACGTTTGACAAATCTTATTGAATTTTCTGAAGAGGTTACTAGGAAAATTGACAAGCCGAAAGCGGTGGATGTTGTCTATATGTATGGACTTCAGTAAGGCCTTTTTACAAGGTTCCACATGAAGGTTAGTTAGGAAGGTTCAATCGTTAGGTATTAATATTGAAGTAGTAAAATGGATTCAACAGTGGCTGGATGGGAGATGCCAGAGAGTAGTGATGGATAACTGTTTGTCAGGTTGGAGGCCGGTGACTAGTGGTATGCCTCAGGGATCTGTACCGGGTCCAATGTTGTTTGTCATATACATTAATGATCTGGATGATGGGGTGGTAAATTGGATTAGTAAGTATGCAGATGATACGAAGATAGGTGGCATTGTGGATAATGAAGTAGGTTTTCAAAGCTTGCAAAAAGATATGGGCCAGTTAGAAGAGTGGGCTGAAAGATGGCAGATGGAGTTTAAAGCTGATAAGTGTGAGGTGCTACATTTTGGTAGGACTAATCAAAATAGGACATACATGGTAAATGGTAGGGCATTGAGGAATGCAGTAGAACAGAGGGATCTAGGAATAATGGTGCATCGTTCCTTGAAGGTGGAATCTCATGTGGATAGGGTGATGAAGAAAGCTTTTGGTATGTTGACCTTTATAAATCAGAGCATTGAGTATCGGAGTTGGGATGTAATGTTAAAATTGTACAAGGCATTGGTGAAGCCAAATTTGGAGTATTGTGTACAGTTCTGGTCACCGAATTATAGGAAGGATGTCAACAACATAGAGAATACAGAGGAGATTTACTAGAATGTTACCTGGGTTTCAGCACCTAAGTTACAGAGAAAGGCTGAACAAGTTGGGTCTTTATTCTTTGGAGTGTAGAAAGTTGAGGGGGGACTCAATAGAGATATTTAAAATGATGAGGGGGATAGGTAGAGTTGATGTGGATAGGCTTTTCCCATTGAGAGTAGGGGAGATTCAAACAAGAGGACATGAGTTGAGAGCTAAGGGGCAAAAGTTCAGGGGTAACACGTGGGGGAACTTCTTTACTCAGAGAGTGGTAGCTGTGTGGAACGAGCTTCCAGTAGAAGCGGTAAAGACAGGTTCAATTTTGTCATTTAAAAAAAAAATTGGATAGGTATATGGACAGGAAAGGAATGGAGGGTTATGGGCTGAGTGCAGGTAGATGGGACTAGGTGACAGTACGCGTTCGGCACGGACTAGAAGGGCTGAGATGGCCTGTTTCCGTGCTGAAATTGTTATATGGTTATATGGATTAGATGAATGGGAATTGAGTCAATGAGAAGCATTACACTTGTAATATTTATCTTAAAAAACTCAAATTTCTTCATAAAGAGTAACTAGTTTTCATTATAAATTCCAGACATTAACATATGAAACACGATGATAAAGAAATTTACAAAATCTATCTTTTGTTCCACAGTGCACATGCGCTGCTCTGAAAAAGTACTCACCCTAAAATCTTCTCTAAATTTCTTTAAATCTGCTATCTGTTTTTCATGATCTGAAGCCATTGGAGATGCAGCTAGAAAAAGAATGGAAACTCTCAAAAACCAAATGACAAATGTTTGTGCACCATCCTATTGATAATCAATGTATAATAATGTATAATATAATTGATAATCAATGTATAATGTATAATAACATAATACTTAAAACTTGGGACATAATCAAAACAAGTAATTTGCAAAAGATATAGTTAATTTAATTAATCTGATAAGATTGCCTTTTGCAGTAAAGTATTGAAACCTAATAAAAGTTAGAAGATTGTGAATGGACTTCTGTTGCTCATGAGATTGAACGCCGGCAACTACATTTGATAATTTTGCAACTAAATGGCACAAGTATAAACTGGAGAAAATTCACGGGATGAAGCGATTGGCTGCATACACGCATATGCATCACTAACCCTTGATTCCTGCTTTGGTTAGGTTGGGGGAAGTCTTGGGAGTCTCTTTCTTTGCAGAGGGTGAACCCTGCTTTTGCTCTTGAAGCCTTGTATCTTTAGCTGTAAACACAAAAATAATCAGAATTACTTCTAAAATAAAAGTTTACTCATTAAAGCATAGAATAGGTATTTGTATTCCATGTGAGCATTTAACAGTAAAACCAGTTTTCCGTATCCCAAAAATCCACAAACCCATTTTTGTCTTCAGCACATCAACTACTATTATGGCAACTTTAGCCATAGAACCAATAGCACTTAAAATGGGGACAAGAACAATAAGGAATAATAGTGAAGCAAATCCAAGGCTTAAAAATAGCTACCGTGATGAAAAGTAGATGGTTTTCAGTTGTAAGAAAGAGAAGCAATGTTAATTAACATGGTGTTTCAGAAAATATCAATTAAAATATCCACTTTCATTGTCATATCAATATATATAACATTCAATACTGTGCAGATGTGACTGCAGAAGGCAGCAAAAATAAATTGCTCACCTTCAGCTGATGGAGTAACAGCTCTATTGGTAGCTGGACTGGCTGGTGTAGGAGATACTGTTGTAGCAGGTATGGCTAAAGGTTCAGCTGGGACACTGCCAGGTTGGGGAGAAGATAGGATCATCCCACTTGGTGCATTTCCAGGGTTATACTGAGATGGCTGGTTGCCGTGTCTGGGAGATCGCGGTCTGTGTGTTTTGGGAGATAAACGGGTACTTGAACCTAAAGATTAAATAAAATGCAATGTCAAGGAACATAACTATGTATCAATATTATACAGAATTATTTCAGGTGAGATTTATGGGCAATCAGCTACACACTTTCAAAATGGTAACCCAAGAGCAAAAATAATGAAAATACTCAGCAATCAGCATTCGTGAAGAAAGAGAATTACAATTTCAGATTACTATCTTTTTCATTAGAATGTCGAATCTTTGTGAGTGGCATTAAGAAACTGCAAGGGTAAAAAAAACATTATGGGAATCATATATAGACCTCCAAATAGTAGCCAAGATGTGGGGTTGAGATTACAAAGGGAGCTGGAAAAGGCATGTAATAAGGGTAATGTCACAATTTTAATGGGGGACTTCAAAATGCAAGGGATTTGGGAAAATCGGTTTGGTGTCAGATTGCAAGAGAGGGAATTTGTTGAATACCTACGCGTTGGCTTTTTAGAGCAGCTTTTGCTTGGGCACTCAAGGAAAGGCTATCTAAGATTGGGTATTGTGTAAAAACCCAGATCTTATTAGGGAGCTTAAAGTAAAGGAACCCTTAGGAAGCAGTGATCATATTGAGATTGAATTCATACCGCAAATTGAGAGGGAGAAGCACAAGTCACATGCAGCAGCATCACAGTGGAATAAAGGGATTTATAGAAGCATAAGAGAGGAGCTTGTCCAGGTGGATTGGAGGAGGATGCTGGTGGGGATGATGGCAGAGCAGAGATGGCTGAAGTTTCTGGGAATACTTCACAAGGTTCAAGATAGCTATGTCCCACAGAAGCAGTAGTTCTCAAATGGCAGCAGTAGGCAACCGTGGCTGACAAGGGAAGTTAAGGACTGCCGAGGAAAGGGCATATATGGTATCTAAAGTGAGTGGGAATTTGGATGATTGGAAAGCTTTTAAATCCAACAAAATGCAACTTAAAAAAAACTATAAGGGAAAATATGAAATATGAGGGCAAACTGGCCAATAATATAAAGCAGGATACTAAAAGATTTTCAGTTTATATAAAGAGTAAAAGGGAGCTGAGAGTTGATATTGGATCACTGGAAAATGATGCTGGTGAGGTAGTAATGGGGGATAAAGAAATGACAGATGAACTTAATGGGTACTTTGCATCAGTCTTCTCTGTGGAAGACACTAGCAGTGGTGCCAGAGGTCCATGAGTGTCAGAGAGCAGGAGTGAGTGCCAGATGCAATACAGTGTTGGGAAATGCATGATAATGCATTTTGGTAAAAGAAACAATGGTGCAGACTACTATCTAAATGGGGAGAAAGTTCAAACATCAGAGGTACAGAGGGACTTGGGAGTCCTCATGCAAGATTCCCAGAAGGTTAATTTACAGGTTGAGTCTGTGGTAAAGGGGGCAAATGCAATGTTGGCATTTATTTCAATGGGAATAGAATATAAAAGCAAGGAGATAATGCTGAGGATTTATGAGACACTAGTCAGGCTGCACTTGGGAGTATTGTCAACAGTTTTGTGCCCCACATCTCAGAAAGGATGTATTGTTATTAGATCAAGTCCATAGGTGGTTCACAAGGATGATTCCAGGAATGAAGGGGTTAACATACGAGGAGCGTTTGGCAGCTTTAGGCCTGTACTCACTGGAATTTAGAATAATGCAGGAGGAAACTCATTGAAACCTACTGAATGTTGAAAAGACTAGATAGGGTAGATGTGGAGAGGATGTTTCCTCTGGTGGGGCTATCCAGAACTAGAGAGCACAGCCTCAAAATTGAGGGGTGACCTTTTAAAACAGAGGTAAGGAGGAATTTTTTTAGCCAGAGAGCAATAGATCTGTGGAATGCTCAGCCACAGACTGCAGTGGAAGCCAAATCCGTGGGTATATTTAAGGCAAAAGTTGATGGTTTCCTGATTGGTCAGGGTATCAAAAGACATGGCAAGAAGGGAGGTGTATGGGGTTGAGTGGGATCCGGGATCAGCCATGATAGAATGGTGGAGCAGACTTGATGGGCTGAATGGCCTAATTTTACTCTCATGTCTTAAAGTCTTAATAGCCTTTGCTTGACTCGCACACTCCCTTCCTTCCTCCCTCCTCCAATTATTCGTAACTAAATTCATTGTTAATTCAGCATGTATACCACCAAACGAGGCAATGTTCCTCCACACTAAGGTGCACAACATAGTACATATATCACTCACACACAACACAAAGTAAGATTACCTCAAATAAATTAACAAATAATAAGGTGCACATACAAGTTAAAAAGTAAACAGTATAATGCAAATGGTGTTTCACACATGAGGAGACCTGGGTGGTGGCAGGGAGTTCAGCAGTCTTAAAGCCTGAGGAAAGAAGCTATGCCCCATCCTCACAGTTCTTGTCCTAATGTCACATTACCTCCAGCCTGATGGTAGGGGGTCAAAGAAATTGTTGAACGTGTGGGAGGGTTCACTAAAAACGCAAAAACTGAAATAGCTCAAAAATAAAACCTCTTTTTTGGGTCATACCTTCAACTGTAATGAGCATACCAAACTATTTATTCACTTGTGCAAAGTCCTTAGTTTCACTGTGCACTTCTGTGGAACCTGCCTTCAACTGATTACAACCCAATTATCAATCACAGCTAATGTACCTTCAGAAATTCTTTTTTCCTCTGACCTTATATTTTCACTAAAGAGCTCACTCTTTCCCCCTAAACTTCACACCAGCTGCTGCCCTTTCTCCCAGCAAACAAATAGTTCCTTGCTGTCTCTAAGTTATCATTGACATGGAGCCAGCTTCCAAGTAAATGCTCATACCATCTAACTCTTACCTACCCAACACTTTTCTTAATTTTTTTATTCCAATCCCCATTCTGACATATTGGTCCATGGTCTCCACTACTGCTACAATGAGGCTACTCTCAGGTGTGGAACAACACCTCATATTCTGTCTGGGTAGTCTCCAACCTGATGGCATGAACATTGATTTTTTTCAACGTCTAGCAACTTTCCCCCCTCCCCTTCTTCTATTCCCCACTCTGCCCCCCATCTTACCTCTTCCCTTCTCCTTACCTGCCTATCAGACCCCCCCCCATGGTGTCCTTCCTCCTTCCCTTTCTCCGATGGTCCAGTCTCCTCTCTTATCAGATTCCTTCCTGTACAGCGCTTTACCTTTTCCACTTATCGCCTTCCAGCTTCTTACTTCATCCCCCCCCCTTAACCCACCCACCTGGCTTCACCTCTCATCTTTAGCTTGTACTCCTCCCCCTCCCCACCTTCTTATTCCGGTTTCTTCCTCCTTCCTTCTCCAGTCCTCAAGACCTCTGCCTGAAACATTGACTGGTTACCAATTTCCATAGATGCTGCCTGACCTGCCGAGTTCCTCCAGCGTTTTGTGCGTAGCCTCTACTTCTCCTTGGGCTGAGAATTCCAGATTAACTACATTCAGGGAAAAGCAGTTTCTCCTCATCCCTATCCTCAATCTACACACCATGTATAGCATAGCAGTCTGTGCGATGCACTAATGTAACACCAGCGACCCAAGTTCAATTCCACTGCTGTCTGCAAGGAGTTTATATGTTCTCTCTGTGGGCACATGGGTTTCTTCCAGATGCTCCAGTTTCATCCCACATTCCAAAGATGTACAGATTCATAGGTTGATTGTCAAATGGGTGTAATTGGGCAGTATGGGCTCATTGGGCCAGAAGGCATGTTACAACGCAATTCTCTTAAATAAATAAAAGAATCTTGAGGTTATGTCGCCTTGCTCTAGTCTCACTTACCAGTGGAAACAACTTTCCTAATTATCTTATCCCTTTCATAGTTTTGTTTCTATAAAAATTATCTCTATATTCTGTGGGGTAATATAATGAGTGAAAGATGACACATATTGTTCATAATAGAAACAGTTCTAAATAATTCATAAACAGCGTCATTGAGTGGTTGAGTTCATATTAAGATTCTGGAAAGGTGTTTGATGTAATGATGTCAGTACAAGGCGACTACTTTTGGTTTGTTCATAATGGGAGTAAAGGACTGCAGCTTTTGTTAAGCACATAAAATGACTCTTGCATGTTTTATTCACAAAATCCTACACAGATGACTCCAACAGCATCAAACAATTCCAGAGTTACTCAACAACATGTTGACCTACGTGGTCACTTTGAAGCTGCCAGAGTTTTGGGAGCAGCATGCTACCGTGTGGTTTGCACAGGCAGAAGCCCAGTTCGCATTGCGAGACAACACCAAATTTTACTAAGTCGTAGCATCTCTACATAGTTCCACTGCAGCCAGAGTGGTGAGTCTATCAGAAGACCTGCCCACACAGGATAAATATGTCACTCTGAAAACTCACCTATTTCAGACTTTTGGACTGTTTGAGTCTGAGCATACCAAACAGTTGTTCTTACTCGGCCTGCGTGACACTAGCCTTCAGAACTAATGGGCCGAATGCTATCTCTTCTGGGAGATCACCATTCTTGTTTTATTTTAAAGGAACTCTTTATGCAACAAATACCTGGTCAAGTTTGCACAGCCCTTGTTAATACACTGGTAAAGGGCTATAGGGAGCTTACTAAAATGGCCAATTTTCTACACTCAGCCAGGTGAAATGCATCCTCCCTCCTCACTTCCGTCAGCAGATTCTCCAGCAGACTCAGGTATGCGGCTCCAACCAGACAACATCAGATCTATGCTTTTAATCATGCATGCTTTGACGCAAATGCCAATAGGTGACAACACCATGCAACTTTGACAGCACCAGCACATCAGGGTATCGGAGATCTGTGAACACTGTGGACTCCAGCTGGAGGGGCATCTGTTCTTCATTACGGACACACTTAGAGCGCAACACTTCCTGTGTTCCACGGCCACTCAAGTGAGTGTGCTGCCAACATTGCCCTTTGAATACAAGGGACAGAGCAACTGAAATCTTGTGAAGGCAGTCAATTACAGCAGAATCCAGACTTATGGGACATGACACATGATGCTCTGCTTCGGTGGGCGATGCTACACACAGAACTTTGTCTTGGCTAAAGTTGCTAGACCTCTGCTCGACACAGATTTACTTTCGCCAAAGGACTGCCGGCTTGTGGATGCAAAGGACTTTGGGTTGTTTGCCTTGTACCCCCAGTAAGTTCACCACGACAACTCTGTCTAGCACATGCACCACCGCATGTGAATTCAGTCGCCTGCTGGGCGAATTCCCAAATTTCACAATAGCCACAAAGCATGGAGAGGAGCACCACATTTCCACAACTGGCTCGCTGGTCAATGCCTACGTGTGTGGACTAGACTCAGAAAAGCTGGCTGGCATGAAGGCTGAGCTTGATAACATGGAAGTGCTTGGCTTTGTACGCAGGTCAAATAGCCCTTTGGCTTCACCCCTCCACACGGTACTTAAGCCTGGTGGCTGCCATCCATGTGGCGATTACCGCAGCCTTAATAAGGCCTCCACCTCTGTTCACTACATATTCAAGGCATAAATATATTTTTTTCTAAAGTGGACTTAGTCAGGGGCTACCATCAGGTGCCTGTGTGCACTGAGAATGGTTCCAAAAGTTCCCATAACCCCATTTGGCCTATTTGAGTTTCTACATATGCTGTTTGGGCTGAAAAATACAATATAGACTTTCCAGCGACTAATGATAATCGATTTTCTTTTTATTTACCTGGACAACATACTTGCCACCAGTGCATCCGAAACCAAACACTTATCACAACTCCACACACTTTTCAAGCACTTAAGCCAAGACAAGCTGATTATTAACCCTGTTAAATGCCAGTTTCAGTTGTCTACTATTGACTTTCTCGGCCACCAAATCTCTGCAGAAGGTGCCACTATTATAGACTTTCTACTATCCTGCACTTCCAAAGCACTGAAAGACTTTTTAGGTATGGGGAATTTCTATTACTGTTTAATTCTGCGAGCTGCTGAACTTATTCTCCCATTAAAGGCAGTGCCCCAGTCACAAGCTTTAGAGGTCTGTGGACATGACCAGAGCATTTGATGACACAATGGTTCTTTCATAGGCAACCCTACTGGTGCACGCACTCCCCAATGCACCTATAGCCATCACTACCGATGTCTCAGACTGTGTTTTCTGTGCACAAAAAGTTGGTTGGAGGCATGAGCTCGCCTTCTAAAGTTGGCAGCTCCGTCCCCCTTTCTGAGAGGAGAGGAAGTATAGAGTGAGCTTCTCAGTCTCTGGCTGTCTGCCATTTTCATTTTCTGTTGGAGTGTTGGCATTTCATAGTGTTCATTCACCACAAACCACTCATGCCTGCCATGGCCAAAGCATTTGACCCTTGGTCTGCATGACAGCAATGACACCTGGCCTACATTTCAGAATTCACGACTGACATATAGCACATCAAAGGGAAAAATAACACCGTAGTTGATTGCTTCTCATGGCCCGCCATCAATGCCACATACATATCAGGAATGACTATGATGGTATGGCAGCCAACCAAGCTACTGACCCAGAGGTGCAGGCTCACAGTACAGCAATCACAGGTCTGCAGCTGGACACGCAGGTATTCCACTCCTGTGTAATGTCTCAGATGGTCACTCTCGCCCCATGGTGTCCGGAGGCATACTGTTTTTAACTCCATTCGCAGCCTCTCACATCCAGGCAGGATGGCTTTGCAGAAACTGGTTGATTTAAAGTTTGTGTGGCATGGCCTTAGGAAGGACGTGAAAAACTAGAATGCAGTCTGTGCTGTTTGTCAGCGGCCGAAAGTTAACAATCATGTTCAAGTACCATCGGCACCTTTCAAGGTCTCTGAGTGAAGGTTTGACCAGGTCAACGTGGGCCTGGTTGATCCTCTCGCCCGGTAGCACCACATGGCCAGGGCTGTCCCTCTAACATCGACAATGGCTGCAGACATGGCTCAGATGTTCATCAACTCCTGGGTCACTCAGTTCAGTGGTTCCCAATTCACATCTTTCCTCTGGGCCACAATGACCCAGAATCTCGGCATTAAATTGCATCACACCACAGTATATTACCGAATGGCCTGTGCAAGTGGTTTCACTGTTCCCCAAAGGCTGCCCTTAGGGCCTCCCTGACAGATGAGTGTTGGCATGATCATCTCCTGTGTGTGTGGCTCCAAAAGAGGATCTGCAGTCCTCCGCAGCTGAGTTGGTATACAGGCAGCTGCTACAGGTACCGGGTGATTTTATCTCTGATGCCACAACCACCTGGTTGGTGTCCAGCAGCATTCCACCCTCCTCAGTAAACTCAATTCTTTTTCACCTATTCCTACCTCCCACCATGGCAAACAACATTCTTGGGTTCCAGATGACCTATGTTCTACCTCGTTCATTTTTGCCCACCATAATGGCACTGAAGGTCCCTTAAGCGCCCTTACGATGGCCCATTCCACATTTTGGAACAGGCAAGAAGATTTTTATTGTAGGCAGGAAGGGTAAACCTAAATGTATTTCTGTAGATCACTTTAAACTGCCTCACCAAGACCTGGATAGTTCCACAACCATATCCCCTGCGTCACGACGTGATCGTGTGTGTGTGTCAGCACACCCATGAACAAGGTAAAGGCACCTCCTGTTACTCCAACCAAGGCACATAGGAGCCGAGCTGCAAGCAGACTCAATGCCTGTTTTGGGTAATTCTTTGGGGGGTGGGGGGAGAGAGAGAGAGACCTGTGTAGGGTAATGTAATGGTTAATGTATTGGGTGACACATGACACATATTGTTCATAATAGAAATTGTTCTACATAATTCACAAACACCATCAATGTGTTGTTGTGTTCACTTTAAGAGATGGTGTTTGACGTAATGACGTCAATAAAGGGCTGTGTCTAAGCACACAAAACAACCACAGGTCTTATTCACAAAATGCTACAATTTCAGTGAATATAGTCCCAGGCAACTCACTCTTTTCTCATAGGTCAACTCCCCTCATCTACCTGGTGAACCACTTGTGCATTGCCTCCAGTTAATTGGGCCATTGGTTAATAGGCGCAGCTGTTTATTTAGGACACTATTCCGCTAAAAAGTATCTGGAGCTGTGAAATATTAACATTTTCACTGAGGAGACCGTTCCATATCTGCATGGAATTTGCAAATTCTCTCTGGGACCCCACTAATTTCTCTGGGTGCTCCAGTTTCCCTCCTCGACCACTGCAAGAACTTAAAAAACATAATTACTGTAGAGTAAGTATAAATTGATGCTTGAATGCCAGCACAGACTCAATGAGCCAAAGGATTATGAATCTATATCACCAGAGTGATGTTAAGATTGGTCTCCTATCTTGCCCCTCATCTCTCCATTTTTCCACATCTCCTGCACCCTCTGCTAACAAACTCTTTATCAAAACCTGTGTTCATAGCCTATGCCCAAGCCTGGCATTCAAAATTATTGCCATCAAGCACTGATTTATTTCTATGAAATTCTCTCTCATTCATCTGAATTCCAGTGAATACAGTCCCAGGTGACTCAATCTCTCCTCACTGGCTAACCCTCTCGTCTCTGGCATCAACCTGGTGGCCCTCCTTAGCATCATCTCCAAAACCAATATACCTTTTTTCCATACAAGGAGACCAGAAATGCATGCAGTAGTCCAGAGTAGTCACCAGTACTCTATACAGTTGCAGCATAATTCCCTGCTCTTAAATCCATAGAATGTAATCCTACCTTTCCTTTTACTCTGAACTCTTCCTGTTCTCATGTCAACCAAACACCTTTACCCTCTCAAATTACTATTTCCATTCTTCTCTCTCTGAACTAACTGCTTTTGATCAAACGGAACTGCTTCTCTGTATCTGGTCACCCTTCCTCACAAGGAAAACATCTTTAGACCTAGACCACTCTGTCGTATCTTGAAATATTGGTGTATGTACCAGCATGTACGTGTTAGGGATCTGCAACTGCAGCTTGATGACCTAGTGCTCATCAGGGAAAGTGAAGAGGTGATAGACAGGAGCTACAGGGAGGTAGTCATCCCTAGGCTACAGGAGTCAGAACACTGGGTCACTGTCAAGAGAGGGAAGGGAAATGCCCAGATAGTGGAGAGCACCCCTGTGGCTGTCCCCCTCAGCAACAAATATCTTGTTCTGGATGCTGTTGAGGGGGATGACCTGACGGGGGATGCCCACGGTGACCGGGTCTCTGGCACTGAGCCTGGCACTGTTGTGCAGGAGAGAAGGAGGGTGAAGAGAAATGCGGTAGTCGTGGGGGATTCCATAGTCAGGGGAACAGACAGGAGATTCTGTGAGCCTGACAGAGATACCCGCATGGTGTGTTGCCTCCCAGGTGCCAGGGTACGGGATGTCTCGGATCGGGTCCTGAATATTCTAAAGGGGGAGGGTGAGCAGCCAGTTGTCTTGGTACATGTTGGTACCAATGACATAGATAGGACAAAGGAGGAGGTCCTGAAGAGAGATTTCCAGGAGTTAGGAAGGAAGCTGAGAAGCAGGACCTCCAGGGTAGTAATCTCAGGATTGCTACCTGTGCCACGTGCTAGTGAGGGCAAGAGTAGTCGGATCAGGCAGATGAATGCGTGGCTGAGAGACTGGTGTAGGGGGCAGGGCTTCAGATTCTTGGATAATTGGGATCTCTTCTGGGGGAAGTATGACCTGTTCAAAAAGGACAGGTTACACCTGAACCCGAAGGGGACCAATATCCTGGCGGGAAAGTTTAATGGAGCTGTTAGGGAGGGTTTAAAGTAATTTGGCAGGGGGATGGGAACCGGAATGATAGAGCGGAGGAAGGGGAAAACAGAAATAAATCTAAGATAGTGAGCAGTAAAGATGTCAGGAAAGACAGAGGCAGGTGATGGGGCAAATGTGTAGCCATTGGGATGAGTTGCAGTGCAATAAAGTTGCAGTGAAATCAAAGCAAAAAGTATCAAATACTGGTCTTAAGGTGTTGTACTTAAATGCACGCAGCATAAGAAATAAGGTGGATGATCTTGTTGTACAGCTACAGATTGGCAGGTATGATACTGTGGCCATCACTGAGACCTGGCTAAAGGATGCATGTCTCTGGGAGCTGAACGTCCAAGGATACACGGTGTATCGGAAGGATAGGAAGTTAGGCAGAGGGGGAGGCGTGGCTTTATTGGTAAGAAATGATATTAAATCATTAGAAAGAGGTGATATAGGATCGGAAGGTGCAGAATCTTTATGGGTTGAGCTAAGGAATAGCAGGGGTAAAAAGACCCTGATGGCAGTTATTTATAGGCCTCCAAACAGCTGCAGGGATGTGGACTACAAATTACAACTGGAAATAGAAAAGGCTTGTCAGAAGGGTAGTGTTATGATAATTGTGGGGGATTTTAACGCGAGTAGATTGGAAATATCAGGTCGGCACTGGATCTCAAGAGAGAATTTGTAGAATGTCTGCGAGATGGCTTTTTAGAACAGCTTGTTGTTGAGCCCACTAGGGGATCGGCTGTACTGGATTGGGTATTGTGTAATGAACCGGAGGTGATTGGAGAGATTGAGGTGAAGGAACCCTTAGGAGGCAGTGATCATAACATGATTGAGCTGACTGTGAAATTAGAAAAAGAGAAGCCGAAATCTGATGTGTCGGTGTTTCAGTGGAGTAAAGGAAACTACAGTGGCATGAGAGAAGAACTGGCCAAAGTTGACTGGAAAGAGACACTGGCGGGAAAGACGGCACAGCAGCAGTGGCTGGAGTTTATGCGAGACATGAGGAATGTGCAAGACAGGTATATTCCAAAAAAGAAGAAATCTTCGAGTGGAAAAAGGATGCAACCGTGGTTGACAAGAGAAGTCAAAGCCAAAGTTAAAGCTAAGGAGAGGGCATACAAGGAAGCAAAAATTAGTGGGAAGACAGAGGATTGGGAAGTCTTTAAAACCTTACAAAAGGAAACCAAGAAGGTCATTAAGAGAGGAAAGATTAACTACGAAAGGAAACTAGCAAATAATATCGAAGAGGATACTAAAAGCTTTTTCAAGTATATAAAAAAAAAGACAGGTGAGAGTAGATATAGGACCGATAGAAAATGATACTGGAGAAATTGTAATGGGAGATGAGGAGATGGCAGCAGGATACCGGACACTCAAGGGTGGCAGGGAAGAGAAGAGAAGTGTGCGCAGTCACAATTACGACAGAGAAAGTACTCAGGAAGCTGAATAGGCTAAAGGTCGATAAATCTCCTGGACCAGATGGAATGCACCCTCGTGTTCTGAAGGAAGTAGCTGTGGAGATTGCGGAGGCATTAGCGATGATCTTTCAAAAGTCGATAGATTCTGGCATGGTTCTGGAGGACTGGATGATTGCAGATGTCACTCCACTATTTAAGAAGGGGGCAAGGAAGCAAAAAGGAAATTATAGACCTGTTAGCTTGACGTCGGTGGTTGGGAAGTTGTTGGAGTCGATTGTCAAGGATGAGGTTACAGAGTACCTGGAGGCATATGACAAGATAGGCAGAACTCAGCATGGATTCCTTAAAGGAAAATCCTGCCTGACAAACCTATTACAATTTTTTGAGGAAATTACCAGTAGGCTAGACAAGGGAGATGCAGTGGATGTTGTATATTTGGATTTTCAGAAGGCCTTTGACAAGGTGCCACACGAGGCTGCTTAACAAGATAAGAGCCCATGGCATTACAGGAAAGTTACATACGTGGATAGAGCGTTGGCTGATTGGCAGGAAACAGAGAGTGGGAATAAAGGGATCCTATTCTGGTTGGCTGCCGGTTACCAGTGGTGTTCCACAGGGATCAGTGTTGGGGCCGCTCCTTTTTACATTGTACATCAACGATTTGGATTATGGAATAGAGAGCTTTGTGGCTAAGTTTGCTGACGATACAAAGATAGGTGGAGGGGCCGGTAGTGCTGAGGAAATGGAGAGTCTGCAGAGAGACTTGGATAGATTGGAAGAATGGGCAGAGAAGTGGCAAATGAAGTACAATGTTGGAAAGTGTATGGTTATGCACTTTGGCAGAAAAAATAAACGGGCAGACTATTATTTAAATGGGGAAAGAATTCAAAGTTCTGAGATGCAACAGGACTTGGGAGTCCTCGTACAGGATTCCCTTAAAGTTAACCTCCAGGTTGAGTCGGTAGTGAAGAAGGCGAATGCATGTTGGCATTCATTTCTTGAGGAATAGAGTATAGGAGCAGGGATGTGATGTTGAGGCTCTATAAGGCGCTGGTGAGACCTCACTTGGAGTACTGTGGGCAGTTTTGGTCTCCTTATTTAAGAAAGGATGTGCTGACGTTAGAGAGGGTACAGAGAAGATTCACTGGAATGATTCCGGGAATGAGAGGGTTAACATATGAGGAACGTTTGTCCGCTCTTGGACTGTATTCCTTGGAGTTTAGAAGAATGAGGGGAGACCTCATAGAAACATTTCGAATGTTAAAAGGCATGGACAGAGTGGATGTGGCAAAGTTGTTTCCCATGATGGGGGAGTCTAGTACGAGAGGGCATGACTTCAGGATTGAAGGGCGCCCTTTCAGAACAGAAATGCGAAAAAATTTTTTTAGTCAGAGGGTGGTGAATCTATGGAATTTGTTGCCACGGGCAGCAGTGGAGGCCAAGTCATTGGGTGTCTTTAAGGCAGAGATTGATAGGTATCTGAGTAGCCAGGGCATCAAAGGTTATGGTGAGAAGGCGGGGCAGTGGGACTAAATAGGATAAAATGGATCAGCTCATGATAAAATGGCGGAGCAGACTCGATGGGCCGAATGGCCTACTTCTGCTCCTTTGTCTTATGGTCATCCACAAGTGCACAATTATTCTTTGGAACGTTTGTCCATATTGAAGGATTTTGCCTAAATGCAAGATGCTTCTTTTAAACATCCTTAAAGAACTTGAATACCTGACTTCATTGGGCACCTTAAGACGACTTACCACCACTAACTACAGATGACCAAGTTCCTCCTGAAGAACTGTTACGAGGTACAGGGGCAGAAATTTCTCCAGATACACTGTGGGGTATATAATCCAAACCTGAAGACATTCCAGCTCGACCAGAGGGGCCTCTATGTCGAGGATGGCGTTGGGCCTTTGGAGACATTCGTGGAGGACCTTAATGATAGAACAAAACATGATAAATACAAGCATTCATTGCAGTGTGCAAGTAAAATGGAGAAGCTGACAAAGTTAGATGATACAGTCCTACAAATCTAAGGTGTAATTTCAGCAAATCAAATTGCTGGTTCATAAAACAATAGGCTTTTTTAAAAAAGGAACTATTCTGTGCATTGAATTAACTGTCAGTTACATCAGACGGCTTAAAATCATGACCTATGTAATTAAATGAAACTTTAACCCCTCAAGAATTGATATCACAAACTATGAAATAATGGCATGTTTTCCTTTGCTCAAATATTCACAGACAAGTAAAGACAAGTAACATTTTCAACTGAATGCTCACAGTTGACCATTTTCATTTTGAGTGTATGTATATATATGTATGTATGTAATACACACACACACCTCATGCTGAACCAAAAGTAAACCAAGGAAACTGAAATAAATAAGCATTTCATAATATTTCCATATTTCACATAATGCTACATGGTACTTCAGGTGTCTAAAAAAAAGACATCATTCCCGATCACTTCCCAGCTCCAAAGTAAGCCCCTCATGTAAGCAGGTCCATACTGTTGTTAATCCATAACTTGCCCCCTCTCTATATTTACCTAGCTGTCTGTGGGGAGTAAAGTAAACCTTGCAATGAGAGAAAAGAGAGGTAGCAAATTAATTTTTATATACTGTAAAGACCTAAATGGTGAATCAAGCTGGACAGATTAAAAAAACATTCATATTATATTTTAGAAGTTTATAAATACTAATGGCCATTTTCCTGATATGCAATTACTCTGTAATATTACACTTTGTAAGACATCCCAAGGTGTAATATCAAATAGTATGCTGACAACTTCGACAACATAAAATTCAAGTTGTTTTTAAAATGACAGACAACTCATTTTAACATAAATGTGAACAAGGTGGAAATCTAAAAACTAAATGATAATTTTTCCCCACATTGAATGTGAATTTAATTTAAAAATGGAAATTGCAGTTAATTAACCCATTTGCTGACTGACTAAACAGCTTTATGATGAAAACTGAACCTGAGACCTTCAAGACAATACAGCTAAAACCTGGGGAAAATGTCAGGATTTTCACTTAAAATATTGCAACTCTTCTGAAACAGTAAATGACAAAATAAACAAGTTCTTCTGTGACATTCTCCAGAAGGCTTGTGATATAACATGAGATAACACATGTGAATAACACCTCATGCAGGAATTCAGAAGTGGCTGAGGATTTAATCATACATCACAAGTAGTCAACATTATTCCAGCATATCCAGTTCCGAAGAAGGTTGAAACAGACGAGCTCCCCCCTCCCCCCCACTACTCCATTTTTCAGGAGCAGAGCATCATTGTGAGCATCCTGACAAGCTGCATCTCCATCTGGTATGGGAGCAGCAAAGCACTGGACTGGAGTTCCTATAAAGGAGTGTGAGAATAGCTGAGAGGATCAGAGGGTCTCCCTACCATCCACTGCAGACATTTATCAGGAGCGCTGAGCACGCAGTACCCTTATCAAGAATCCTACCCATCCATCCAGTATCCTCATTGACTTTCTACCATCACGCAGGAGAGTCTGATGCATAAAGACAAGAACGGACAGGGTGAGAAACAGCTTCTTCCCTCAGGCTATTAGACTTCTGAACTCCTTGCCGCATCACATTTGAAGTGTCACCGGTTAACCTGTTTTGTACCTGACAACATTTAATTTATGCACTTTACTTTGTTTATTTATGAGTAATTTATCTATAGATTTCATCCTTACTTTCCTAAGTTATTGCATGTTATATGTGTGTTATGTATTCTACTGTGCTTTATACCCTGGTTTGGAGAAATATTGTCTTCTTTCACAGTATACACATATATAATTAAGTGACAATACACTTGACTTTTATCTAGAGCAACTACTGCCCACTTAGAATATTCACTAATACACACTTTATGTCCTCTCTCTTTAACACTGTGATTGTGCATGTACTTGAGAAAAAGTCAAATGTGTAAGAGTGCACAAAATGCAACCACCAGATCCTTGTTAAGTTCAATAAATTAAGCATTTATATAAATTAATATTTGTATAATTTACATGTCAGTAAGATATTATAAAGGTAATGTAATCAAGGGCAGTTTTAGGTGGGCACTTGATACTGGCACTGACAGCGACATTTGCATTCTGAAAAATGAATACAGTGGATTCTGGTTAATGGGCAATTAGTTAATCGGGGCAGCAACTTATTTGAGACAATTCTTAAAGAACAAAAGCTAATCAAGAAAATACCTGGGCTCTCCTTCATTTATTTGGGACACTATGCCACTTAATTGGAACAAGAGGCTGTTGCTGAACAGTTTCAACTAGCGACAGCCAAGTGCACTTGTGGTGGAAATAACTCTCTAAATGCATAGCTCAGGTGGATGATGGTTGGGTTGAGTTGTTCTCCAATCTCGGCAACTTGTTTGCAAATGTTGCGTCACCATATGAGGAGATATCATCAGTACACTGTTCACTTGTGGTGCCTAGCACCTGGGGGGGGCACAAGTGAACAGTGCACTGATGATATCTCCTTGTATGGCGATGAAATGTTTGCAAGTGGATTGGGAAAATTGGAGAACAATTCAACCCAGCCACATGAATGGCTGTGAAACACTACAGAGTGCTTCAAGCAAACAGTTTTTAAACAGTGTCAGTTACATGCGGTTGTATTCAAAAAGCAGTGATTTTTGTCACTGACCGCTGGTGAGAAATAAGCAGCGAAACAGCTCAAAACTTTTGCTCACTGCAGTTTTAAGCATTCAGGCTTGGAGATGCCAGTAAAGGATGGGAGTGAAAATGAAACGGTTTCACTACTTCAGCTTGTTAGGAACTTCGAAGAATTTGAAGGTATTGGCAATCATCTTGAATATTATAATGAAAATGAAGATTTGGAGGAAATAAAAATTTCTAACTAGCGTTAAACACTACACCGTGCTTAGAGCGAGCTGTTTTTAAATAAAGTCAGTTGCATATGCTTATGTTATGTTATTCACTTGGGACAACTGACACCAAATTAAAAAGCAGTGATTTTTGACATTTTCAGGAAGGCAATGAAGGCGGTTCATTATCTGCACAAGGTTCTGCACTGATCTTGCTCATTTACAATGAATCAAAAGAACACGGCAACAATTAACGATCACAAAGAATTATCATTTAACCAATTTATTGGAACCTAGTGAGGAAATTAAGGAAATAATTATTGGGACAATTTTACAGTTATCATTAGTTATATTATGCATGGAGAAAATTAAGTACATAAAAACATAATATACTGCACTCCGTAAACCACACAAAAGAGGCATTTGGAACAAAAGAATCAAGGCTAGAGGATTTTGCACCTTTCTCCCACATGATAGCAAAATAAATACTGCTTTAACCGAGGAAATTTTTCTAGTTTGTCCGGTGTTAAAAATAAATTCACCAGTGACAATATACTTGGCAAGAGCAAACTAGAG
This sequence comes from Mobula hypostoma, assembly GCF_963921235.1. Classification (NCBI taxonomy): domain Eukaryota; kingdom Metazoa; phylum Chordata; class Chondrichthyes; order Myliobatiformes; family Myliobatidae; genus Mobula; species Mobula hypostoma. The sequence continues at coordinate 21,617,061 of NC_086123.1, forward strand.
AATACATGAAAATGGTAAGCTACCAAGTGCAAACATAACAAGTAACTAATACAAGTGACCGAAGTGTTTACAGCATACCTGCCAAAAGCAGACTTATAAATCGGATGCCATTTTAAACCTAGAAATCACCTCAGCAATCTGCACACCACCCGTTATCAGCTTTGTCTATTCCTTGCCTCCCCATTACCGGTTCCACATGGTAGGCTTATTCAGAAAGTCAGAAGGCATGGGATCCAGGGAAGTTTGGCCAGGTGGATTCAGAATTGGCTTGCCTGCAGAAGGCAGAGGGTTGTGGTGGAGGGAGTACATTCAGATTGGAGGATTGTGACTAGTGGTGTTCCACAAGGATCTGTTCTGGGACCTCTACTTTTTGTCATTTTTATTAACGACCTGGATGTTGGGGTAGAAGGGTGGGTTGGCAAGTTTGCAGATGACACAAAGGTTGGTGGTGTTGTAGATAGTGTAGAGGATTGTCAAAGATTGCAGAGAGACATTGATAGGATGCAGAAGTGGGCTGAGAAGTGGCAGATGCAGTTCAACCCAGAGAAGTGTGAGGTGGTACACTTTGGAAGGATAAACTCCGAGGCAGAGTACAAAGTAAATGGCAGGATACTGGGTAGAGTGGAGGAGCAGAGGGATCTGGGGGTACATGTCTATGGATCCCTGAAAGTTGCCTCACAGGTGGATAGGGTAGTTAAGAAAGCTTATGGGGTGTTAGCTTTCATAAGTCGAGGGATAGAGTTTAAGAGTCGCGATGTAATGATGCAGCTCTATAAAACTCTGGTTAGGCCACACTTGCAGTACTGTGTCCAGTTCTGGTCGCCTCACTATAGGAAGGACGTGGAAGCACTGAAAAGGGTACAGAGGAGATTTACCAGGATGCTGCCTGGTTTAGAGAGTAGGCATTATGATCAGAGATTAAGGGATCTAGGGCTTTACTCTTTGGAGAGGAGGATGAGAGGAGACATGATAGAGGTGTACAATAAGAGGAATAGATAGAGTGGATAGCCAGTGCCTCTCCCCCAGGGCACCACTCCTCAATACAAGGGGACATGGCTTTATGGTAAGGGGTGGGAAGTTCAAGGGGGATATTAGAGGAAGGTTTTTTACTCAGAGTGGTTGGTGCGTGAAATGCACTGCCTGAGTCAGTGGTGGAGGCAGATACACTAGTGAAGTTTAAGAGACTACTAGACAGGTATATGGAGGAATTTAAGGTGGGGGCTTATATGGGAGGCAGGATTTAAGGTCGGCACAACATTGTGGGCCGAAGGGCCTGTACTGTGCTGTACTATTCTATGTTCTATTATCTGCAGCTTAAAACTAAATTTTCTCAGTTACAGCTTTAGTCTTCAATCTCTAATGTTAACTCAGTTTCTCTAACTACAGACCTTGCATAACCCTGAAAATGGTTCCGGTAATTTTTATTTTCATTTTCAGTCATGCTGAAACTGTCTAAACAGCTAGAATCCTGCGTAAACTTCTGGTCATCTACAGAATGGATGTTGTTGTTCTAAAAAAAGGTTTAGAAGACATTGAAAGAGCTGAAGAATTTTAAGTCATTTCTTTGGGACAAAAGGTTGAAGAAATATTTAACAGTTCAATAAAGTTATAAAGGGCCTATTCAGGGTTAACAGAACTCATTTCTCTTAGCAGAGCTAAAAAAAAAATACAGTGGCATGCAAAAGTTTGGGCACCCTGGTCAAAATTTCTGTTACTGTGAATAGCTAAGCGAGTAAAAGATGACCTGATTTCCATAAAGGCACGAAGTTAAAGATGACATATTTCTTTAATATTTTGGGGTGTGTTTAGGATCATTATCCTGTTGTAGAAACCATCCTCTTTACATCTTCAGCTTTTTTTTTTACAGACAGTGTGATGTTTGCTTCCAGAATTTGCTGGTATTTAATTGAATTCATTCTTCCCTTTACTAGTAGAATGTTCCCCGTGCCACTAGCTGCAACACAAGCCCAAAGCATGATCGATCCACCCCCATGCTTAACAGTTGGAGGTGTGTTCTTTTCATGAAATTCTACACCCTTTTTTCTCCAAACATATCTTTGCTTATTGTGGCCAAAAAATTCTATTTTAACTTCATCAGTTCATAGGACTTGTTTCCAAAATGCATCAGCCTTGTTTAGATGTTCTTTTGCAAACTTCTGACGCTGAATTTTGTGGTGGGGATGCAGGAAAGGTTTTCTTCTGATGACTCTTCCATGAAGGTCATATTTGAGCAGGAGTTGCTGCACAGTAGAACAGTGCACCACCACTCCAGAGTCTGCTACATCTTCCAGAAGGTCTTTTGCAGTCAAATGGGGGTTTTGATTTGCCTTTCTAGCAATCTTATGAGCAGTTCTCTCGGAAAGTTTTCTGGGTCTTCCAGACCACAACTTGACCTCTACCATTCCTGTTAACTGCCATTTCTTAATTGCATTACGAACTAAATGGCTACCTGAAAACACTTTACTATCTTCTTATAGCCTTCTCCTGCTTTGTGGGCATCATTTATTTTAATTTTCAGAGTGCTAGGCAGCTGCTTAGAGGAGCCCATGGCTGCTAATTGTTGGGACAAGGTTTGAGGAGTCAGGGTATTTATAAAGCTTTGAAATTTGCATCACCTGGCCTTTCCTAACGATGACTGTGAGCAAGTCATAGCCCTAACAAGTTAATTAAGGTCTGAGACCTTGGTAAAAGTTATCTGAGAGTTCAAATCTCTTGGGGTGCCCAAACTTTTGCATGGTGCGCTTTTCCTTTTTTCCACTCTAAAATTGTAGAAGACAAAAATAATACACTGATCTTGCTTAAAATATTGAAAAAAAAGTTTCATCTTTAACTTTATGACTTTTGGAGAGCAGTTCGTCTTCTACTCACTTAACTATTCAAAGTAACAGAAATTTTGACCGGAGCGCCCAAACATTTGCATGCCACTGTACATAGAGTACGAATTTAAGATTGTAGAATTGAGATAAATTTGATAGGGGAAAAAAAATGTAAGAGAAGGCTGTTCAACCCCTCAACTCATTCCACCATTCAACAAGAACATGGCTAATCTTTTACCTCAAGCATCATTTTCCAGCCCTATCCACCATAATTCATTAATATCCTGATATCTATCCATCTCTTTTAAATACAATAACCACAGGAGAAGAAACTCCCAAAGATCTGTTACTATTTTGAACAAAGATATTTTTCATCTGTCCTAAAATGGCTACTCCCTCATCTTCAGGTGGTGATCCTTTGTTCCAGGCATTTTAGCCAAAGGAAACATATGTCGACTATCTAACTGCTCATTCTTCTAACATCTAGAGAACAGAGTCTGCTCATGTTCAAGACATATTAGTCAATGCCAGAAAGTTAGGTGAATCCTTGCTGCACTCCATCTACACCACATACATGGTTACTTAGAAATGGAGATCAAATCTACACATAATGGGGCGTGATATCACTGAGGACTAATATAGTTGTAGCTATACGAGTGGTGATTGATGAGTTCGTGGCCTAAAGTAGGAGTCAATTTTAGAAAACCTAGCACATTTATTTTTCAACATAATCCCCTCCTACATGTACAGACTTAGTCCAGCAGTCATGGAGCATATGGATCCCTTCTTTGTAGAAGTGGTCCACAGCAGAGGTGATTGATAGGTTCGTGGCCTAAGATAGAAGGAGGTGAGTTATTAACTTCAAACTTTCTGCATTATCACTCAAAGAGTTGAACTGCACGTGCATGTAATGAGAGCGTCTTGGACCTCCAGGTGGTCCACAGCAGGGGTGATTGATAAGTTCGTGGCCTAAGGTTGAAGGAGATGAGTTATACAGCTCTCGTTACATGCATGTGCAGCTCAACTCTGAGTGAAAATGCAGAAAGTTTGAAGTTTTTCCTCATCTACTTCAGGCCACGAACTTATTAATCATCCTTGCTGTGGACCACTTTCTGGAGGTCCAAGATGCCAACTTCTACAAAGAAGGGATCCGTATGCTCCACGACCGCTGGACTAAGTGTGTAAATGTAGGAAAAATAAATGTGCTAGGTTGTCTAAAATGGACTCCCCCTACCTTAGGCCACGAACTTATCAATCACCCCTCGTACATCGTTACTCTTGCACTTAAATCCTATTACAATAAATGACGAAGTACCATTTACTTTCTCAACAGTCTGCTGCACCTGCATCTTAGTTTTCAGTCATATGTATACACAAGTTCCTTTGAACATCAATATTTCCCAATCTCTCACTAGTTTAAAAAAACCTCACAACCACTGTTTTTCCTCCTCAGAAGATAACTACACACTTTTCATACTGTACTCAATTTGTCAAGTTGTTACTCACTCACTTACCTTGTCTAAGTGATTGGTCACGGCATCAAAGATTACGGGGATAAGGGGAGTGGGGCTGCAGAAGGGGAGAAAAGGACCAGCCATGATTGAATGGCAGAGCAGACTTGATGGGCTAAATAGCCCACTTCTGCTTTGTCTTGTGGTCTATATCCTCTTGAGCGTTCTTTGCATCCTCATCGCCCTTCTTTGCATCCTCATCACTATTCCCACTCACATTTTGTTTTACATCATTTAAAAACTTAGAAATTCTACATTTCACCTACACAATCCATGAAACAGACTTGACTGTTGAGACTAAGCATCAATCACTGTGGCATGGGGGTACCTCACAGATCACTGTATATCATGCTCTTGTTTTTTATCTGTTAACTAACTCTCAAATCAAGGTAGAGATAACTGCAAGGTTCTGCAAGGTTTCTTTCCTGAAAACTATCCATATCATATCATTGTACACTTGCTATAAATCTTTCATTTTATTGAATATTCACCCTAACACCACCCAGAGTTAATCTAACGAAATATATGCTGCATCCAATCATTAAAGAAACATATTTTTATTTGCAGCTTGAAAATCTTTAGAAATGAATGGGAAACCTTGACCAAAGTCAGATTTCCATTAATCAGCTACCTCATAATCCATGGAGCTCCTGTATATTAAACCTAATTCCAAGTGCTCTGGATTTTTCATACACTTCTTGTAATGGATTTCATCAAAAGCCTTCTTTAGTACCAAATATATCAGTGGTTTCTCTCATATATTCTACTAGATACATCGTCAAACAATATCAACTGATTGGTGAAACATAGTTTTCCTTTCATAAATCTGAGCTGACTTTGCTCACCAAATCATTATTCTATTTAAGTGTCACTCAATGATTGGTGAACTCACTGCCTAAAAAAGGAGTTGAGGCAGAAACCCATTACACATTTATTAGTACTTGGCCGGGTGAGAAACAAAATTGTTACAATTTGCATATTATGATTCAGTTCTGGAAGACAGAATAAACCTAAATGGCTCTTTTATGATTGGCATAGGTGTAACTGGTCAAATGGCTTCTTATGCCAGAAATCCACCTCCCAAAACTAATAGTTCATTCTCAGATGCCACAAATGCCAGAAGCCTTTTACTACCTCATTGTTTTCCCATGTAAAATAACAGTGAGTATCTGCCTGATTCAGAGAAGGATTATTATGTTTCTATATGGTGTCTCCTAGACTCTATTCACCTGTATCATTAATATCTATATCACAGGGATCTGCTATTACAAACTGTAATATAGCAGGGATTTTGTGTAGAAAAGAGTGAATTTATTCATCAGACACATCTATCTGCTCCATTGAAAATACCACTGACCACCTCTTACACATAAGGGAATATATTAATGATTTAAATAATCTAAGTGCATACTTTATAATTTTATTTATTCTCAGCAATCTGTGAAGCACATGGTTTGACAAGTTCACATAGGTTTTTCCAATACCACAACTTCATACCTGCATGCTACACTTCTCTTTAAAATATGCAAATCAACCATTTTCAGATGTTCATCGTTCAAAATAAAGCACCATTTTCTGAAAGTTATTTGTTTCAACAAACAATTCCAACATTTAAATGTGTCAACTTGAAATGCATGCAGTGAACTTGCCATACATTTAGGGTTAAGCGCAGAGTTAGTTTTAAATACGAAAACATCAAGTAATATACTGGAAGGTATTAGTCCTAAATTTGACATCACTCAAATTCTTATGGAATTACAATATGGCTAATAACAAAAATTCACTTTCTCATATTTTGCACTTATTCCACAAACCAACTTTTTAAACTTTATTTCCACTGTATTTTGTTTTCATGTTTTAGTCAATATCCATAAGCCTGCTTAAAAAATAAAGAGTGTGCCAATAGGAATCTGAACAAGTATCTCTGTCAAATTCTACACAATTCACTTAGAGCATTTCATAATTAAACTCCAATGTATTGCATCAAGAAACATGATATAAACTTCCCATTTAAATTCTTTAAAAAAAAACTCCCCCCCACATGGATAATTATATTTTTTAATGATTCTTTTGAAAGTATCTGTGCTGCTTATTTCCAATCCATAAAGACTCTCTCTCCTTTTACCACGTTTAACTGTGAATAATACTTAAGGTTTATTCTTCTTTCTTAATCCCATCCTACCAAAAATCTAATCTATATATACTGTCAATGATACTTTAATAAGCACAAATCAACACCTTTGTGGTATCTTTCTGGAAATCAATTACTTCTTCCAAGTCAATTTTTGTGTAATCATGTACAGTTAAACATGCAAGCTCATCATAAACGGTCCATGCAGCTGTTCATATATGACAATATTAAACATAAATTTCAAGAAAAGTCAGGTTCAATACATTGCAACCATCTAGTTAGATGGATTAAATATTTAATTTTCAAACAGGTTAAAATATAAATCAAGTAAAAGAAAACAAATATGAAGAAAGAAAGCTATCTATGGTACCTTCTGAAGAAATGCGTTTAGGCATAGTAGAGACAGGAGCTGGAGAACCATGAGTGGAGGGGTGAGATGGAGGCCTTGAAGGCCGCGAGGGGGGTCTGGTAGGAGAGGCTGCCTGAAGTGGAAGAGAGTTGGGTACTGATGGGTAGCGAGAAGGTGGGCGAGAGGAAGGAGATGGGCAAGGCGATGGCCAGGGAACACCTGACAGGACAAATGATATGAAGGAAAGTAAAAACTAAGGAAAATTATGATAAAATAAGCAACAGAAAATTATTATACAGAAATTACAAAATAGCATATATTGACAATTTACATTAATATTTCCCACAAACAAGACTTAAAACTTGACCATATGTTACAGAAATTAATTGTAATATTCAGCATTTTGTAAAAACCAATGTAGTTTATTTAGGAATTTCCAAATACCTGAATTAGGATATATTACAAATGGAATTAAAGATAAATGGAAATAAGTATCAATCCTGCATTTTAAATATGAGAAATCCTGCAGATGCTGGAAATCCAAAACAACACACACAAAATGCTGGAGGAACTCAGCAGATCAGGTAGTATCTATGGAAATGAACTGATAGTTGACATTTCAGGTCGAGACCTTTCTTTAGGACATCACCTATCTATTCATTTCAATAGACGCAGCCTGACTTGCTGAGTTCCTCCAGATTTTGTGTGTGTTGCATTTAATAAAATGATCAGGGCATCAAGGTGCCTAGATTGGTAGGTATCCCATCATCATTTATTTCAATTTGAATTAAATATCAGAAATGCTGCATTAAAAGTTATCGGCACAAAATATTAAGAGCAAACAAATAGGAATAATATATTTCTCATTGGTGAAAATATCTAATGGCTCTGACAGTTGATAAAATTCCAGGACTAGTTAATTTGCATCTCAGATAACTAAAAGGAGGTGGCTGTGGAATAGTGACTATATAGGTTATCCTTTTTCAGAATTCAACATGTTATAGAATACTTCCTGCAGATTGGACAGTAGAAAATGTAACTACTCTATTTCAAAGGGGAGAGAGAAATAATAGGAAACTAGAGACCAGCCAGCCTAACGTTAGAGGTAGGAATTTTCTAGAGGCAAGAGGGACGAGTTAACAGACAGTTGAAAAATGTAATACTTGAGAATGTAACCAGTAGAATAGACCATGGAAACCCAGTGGATGATGAATCATGATTTTTAGAAAGCCTTTGATAAAGTGCCACAAACTGCTAGTCTGTAAAATTAAATTGCATGATACTGGAAGCAACATATTGACATGAATTGACAGGCAACAGTACGAACAAGTGAATTTTTGGAGATGAAAAGTAAGGATAATTATTTGCACCTCAACAATTTAAAAAACAGAACAATATTTAGACCATAAGCAAAAGAAAATCTGCAGATGCTGAAAATCCAGGTGATACACACAAATGCAGTAGAAAGTCAGCAGGCCAGGCGGCATCTATGGAAAAGAGTACAGTCAATGTTTCGGGCTGAAACCTTTCTGCAGGACAATGAACAATATTTGGATATTCATTGATGACACTATAGTGGATGGGACTGTGAATTGCAAGGAGCGTGCACAAAGATTCCAAAATGACTTCAAATGAGCATGTTGGTAAAAGCATGCATAAATATGAAATTATCTACTTTGTTATCCCGATCTCAGTGGCTGGGAATATATTGGAGTCGATTGTTGAGGGTGAGGTCTCACGATAGATGGAGACATATGACACATAGGCCAACGTCAGCATGGTTTCCATAGGAAAAAATCGCGCCTGACAAATCTGTTGGAATTCTTTGAGGAAATAACAGGCATAATAGACAACGTAGAATCAGTCAATCTGTGTACTGGGATTTTCAGAAGGCCTTTAACAAGGTGCCACTCCTGAGGAAACATACCTTCCTAAGAGCCCATGGCATTTCTGGAAAGATGGATAGAGCACTGGCTGATTGGAAGGAGACAAAGAGTAGTAATAAAGGGAGCCCCATCTGGATGGCTCTCGGTGACTAGTGGTGTTCTGCAGGGGTTGGTGTTGGAACTACTTTTTTTTAAATGTTACATGTCAATGGTTTGGATGTTGAAATTGATGGCTCTATGACCAAGTCTGTGGATGATACAAAGATAGGTGGAGGGGGAGGTAGTGCTAAGGAAGCAGAGAGGCTGCAGAAAGATTTACGCAGATTAGAAGTATGGGCAAATAAGTGGCAAATGGAATACAGTGTCAGGAAATGTATGATCATAGACATTGGTAGAAGAAACAAAAGTGTAGACCATTTTCTAAACTGGGAAAAAATTCAAAAATCTGAAGTGCAAAGAGACTTGGGAACCCTCATGCAGGATTCCCTAAATGTTAACCAGCAGGTTGAGCTGTTGATGAGGAAGGCAAATGCAATGTTAGCATTCATTTCGAGAGACCTAGAATATTAAAGCAAGGATGCAATGTTGAGGTTTTGTAAGGCATTTGTCAAACCACACTTGGAGTATTGTGAGCAGTTTTGGGCCCCTTATCTAGGAAGGGATGAGCTGACATTAGAGGAGGTTTATGCGAATGATTCCAAGAATGAACAAGGTATTATATAAAGATTGTTTAATAGCTCTGAGCCTACACTTGCTGGAATTTAGAAGAATGAGGGTGGATTTCATTGAAAGGTCTAGATATCGAGTGGATGTGAAGAGGATATTTCCTATAGTGAAGGTTTCTAGGACCAGTTATAGCTTCCAGCCAATTATAGCTTCCAGTATAGAGGGACATCCATTTAGAATGGAGATGAGGGAGAATCTCTTTAGCCAGAGGATGGTAAATATATGGAGTTCAATGCCACAGGCAGGTGTACATGCCAGGTCACTGGGCGTATTTAAGGCGGTTGTTGATAGGCTCGATTAGTTAGGGCATGAAAAGCTATTGGAAGAAGACAGGAGAATGGGGTTGAGAGGGAAAATGGATCAGCCATGATGACATGGCAGTACAGACTCAAAGGACGAATGGCCTAATTCTGCACCCATCTCTCAGGGCCTGATGATAGGACCATTGAATGAGGAAGGATTAGTTTGACGAGAATTTTTTAAAATGCAAGGAAATTTAATTGTAAGTTCAGAAAATTCTGACAGGGCTAGCCAATGAATGCAGGAATGATATTTTCCCTAACTGAAGAGGCTGGAATAATAGATCATAGTCACAAGCCGCATGACAAGAGATTTGGGTCTAAGGCGAGGAAAAGCTTCTTAACTCAGACAGTGGTGAACCTGTGGAATTTACTGCTAGAGGTGACTGTAAAAGCCAAAGGATTGTTGAATATATTTAAGACAGATACATTTCTAAATGTGAAAGGTGTCAATGGAATATAGAGAAAGGGGAAGACAGATGTACATCTATAATCATACTGAACTGCTGAAAGCCTATTCTTGCTATGTTCTGCTTTCATATTTATATCCTTTTGGTCTGAATGGCAAATTAAATTCCCCAGTCATGAGTATTTTGAACTACTTTGACCAGCCATCCAGGAAAAGACAATGAATTATTATTGTTTGAGGGTCTGGACAGCTTGCTCCTACTCCTCACTCATATAGAACATCGATCAGTATGCATACTGTTAAAACAAATCCAATGGTGTTCATTTCAATTAAACCCTAACCTTAAAATTATACTCCCTCAATATATGCAGCATTTTAAAATACAGAAGCTAAGTTATCACAAACACTAAATGAGGGAGATAATAAATCCACTATCTTTTTTAAAATTTCTTTATAGTCAAATATTTAGAAATTTCAATATGTAACTGCTTGAAGAACTATTCTTGTTATCTACAATGTTAATGACATTTCCCAAGCAATTCCTGAGAAATTCAAGTCTAGTTATAACTAAATTTTATTAGAAAAAAAATGAACCTGCACTTGTGATTCAGTTATACAAAGTTACACTCAAGATTGCTCTCCTGCTGGGAAGTATCAATACTAATGGCTAGGAAGAACATGCTGCTAGCCACCAAAAGCATGGTACCATCTGGTCTATTAAGGTACACGCCATTTTGAAATCCAGCAACTCCATGCTGAGGAAGGACACTGGATGGAGAAGACAATCAACTCCAAGCTCCAAATCCCACTTCTGAGAAACACCATGCCCTCATACTGAAGAAGCTGTGCAGCCAAAATCAAGATTATTCAGATCTACCAAGCCTGTTAGGTAATAACTTCAATTCCAAGGCACTGGCGCAGATGGAATGCTTAATAACCCAGATATTTATTATGACATATTCACAGCATATTACAACAGAGGATCTTATGTCTGCATTTATAGTAAAACAGATTCCTGTGACTTATAACTTGAAGCAGATTTGAAGACAAGTTTTACAGAAGGGGAGGAAGGGGAGGGAAGAATCTATTTATAAAAGTATTAGTATCAGGGCAAGTAATATTGCATAGATCAGGGTAGCATGAATATTATTGGTTCCTTAAGGTTGTTATAGCCAGGGGTGATAATGGGGACAAACTCCCACTACCTATTAAATACTCCCAATGACGTCGCCTCAAATAGCCTCAGATAACCAAGTCCAGCTCCCAAGTCACGTGTGGCTTAGCTACTAAGCTCGACAGAACAGTTTCTACTGACAGAAGAAGGGGCAAGGGCAGATTACTGGCACCTTAAAACCAGTCACTTTGGGCAGATAGGGCCCATCAGCCCTGGTTGGGAGCTCATCCTGGAGAAGGAAAACTTTGATCTAAAACCTCCACTGCCTTGCTGCTATACCCCCTCATGAGGAAGGATATGGGAGTAAACCAGAGGGAAAAATCCGGAGCAAGAGTCCTTGAAGACAGTCCTACGTTAAGTTCAACGCTGACTGGCAACTCATGCGATGCCACTGATACCAAACTGTATTGGTCTCGGCTATTCCCTTGGGTTCATCAGAAGCGTGGAGAGGGGGAGCTTGCTCTCCATATCGTACTGCCCAGGCTTGCACATCTAGACAGCTGGGACATAACATCCATGGTTGACCCTGACTGACAGAGACCTCACTAATATTACAACAAAAACAATCAAATAAAAATTGGAGAGTTTTCAACTGCAAACGAGTAAATAAATTCAACATCTTTAAACAAAAACTGAACATCAAGTAGTACTTGGATACTTATAAATAGCTAGCTAAAAGCTTTGCATTCTACAATGCCAACACTTTCCACCTCACGGGGATGCTTGTCAATCTACTTACTGTATGTCAACCAATGAAAAGTATTATTCTGAGGCCATTAATGAAAAATAAGCCTTTTCTATTCAAATAAACCATTTTTAACCATGTACAATTGTCAAAAAAATTAAATGCCTATGATCTATCAATATGGATTTAATACCAAAATTTCACTAATACTACATTACACAAAATAAAAGAACAGAGGACAAAGGAGATGTCTTCCTTTTTTAAAGAAAGGGGCTTCCCTTCCTCCACCATCAACTCTGCTCTCAAACACATCTCTCTCATTTCACGTACATCTGCTCTCACCCCATCCTCCCGCCACTAGGGATAGGGTTCCTCTTGTCCTCACCTACCACCCCACCAGCCTCTGCGTCCAACATGTAATTCTCAGTAACTTGCGCCATCTCCAACAGGATCCCACCAAGCACATCTTTCCATCCCCCCCCACCCCGCTTTCCACAGGGATCACTCCCTATGCGACTCCCTTGTCCATTCGTTCCCCCCCACTCCTTCCCACCGTTCTCCCTCCTGGCACTTACCCTGGTAAGTGGAACAAGTGCTACACATGCCCTTACACTTCCTCCCTCACCACCATTCAGGGCCCCAGACAGTCCTTCCAGGTGACATGACACTTCACCTGTGAGTCTGCTGGTGTGATATACTGTGTCCAGTGCTCCCGGTGTGGCCTTCTATATATTAGTGAGACCCGACGCAGACTGGGAGACCGCTTCGCTGAACACCTACGCTCTGTCTGCTAGAGGAAGCAATATCTCCCAGTGGCCACACATTTTAATTCCACGTCCCATTCCCATTCCGATATGTCAATCCATGGCCTCCTCTACTGTCGAGAGGAAGCCACACTCAGGTTGGAGGAACAACACCTTATATTCCGTCTGGGTAGCCTCCAACCTGATGGCGTGAATATTGACTTCTCTAACTTCCATTAATGCCCCTCCTCCCCTTCTTACCTCATCCCTAATTTTTTTTCTCTCTCTCTTTCCCTCTCACAATTACTCCTTGCCTGTTCTCCATCTTCTTCTGGTGATCCCCTCCCCCTTTCTTTCTGCCAAGGCCTTCCGTTCAATGATACTCCCCCTTCTCCAGCCTTATCCCTTTTGCCAATCAACTTCCCAGTTCTTGGCTTCATCCCTCCCCCTCCTGTCTTCTCCTATCACTTTGGGTCTCCCCCTCCCCCTTTCAAATCTCTATCTCTTTTTTCTGTTAGTCCCGACGAAAGGTCTCAACCCAAAACATCGACCGTACTTCTTCCTATAGATACTGCCTGGCCTGCTGCGTTCCACCAGCATTTTGTGTGAGTTGGTTAAAAGAACACAGATAATTGTTAGAACCCACCAATGAACTTGCTGCCTGATTACTAACATTGTAGGTCTTATCGACCGCATTTGCAATGTTTATACATATTATTGTCGTCTTCTTATATAGAATATGAATACTTGCCTCCATTCACAACTCTTTGGTCTGTTCCAGAATTAGGGCTGTAATCTGATGTATGAGATCCAGCCCGAGAAGGTGGTGGACCTGAACCAGTCTGCCCGATTCTTGGTGAGTGCTGTCGTGTACTTCCCCATGACATTCCATCCCTATTCCTTTGCCCTGGTGGAATATATTTATTTTCTCTAGTAGAAGGAAGCGTGGTGGAGTAGGGCAGGGGAGAAGGGAAGGAGAAATAGAGTGCATTTTAACTTTGGATCAAATTAACAAATATAATAATATCATAAACAGGCAACACAAATTGAACCATTGTTCCTATAGGAATCAAATACCCTAATCTCCATTATGGAGATGTGAACCAGATCAATGGATGGCATGACTGGAAACATGTTCTAACCTGATGTTTACAAATTTACATTTTCAACAAGGATCACTAAAGAACAATCACAATCTTGGATGGCTACCCTACTCAAACCTATTGCTCAGAAACCAAATAAAATTTATTTAATTGCTGCACCATCAAACATTACAACAGTATTGCAAGATATTTCTTACATTTATAATGCTCAGAAAGGCAGCATCCATTATTAAGGATGTCCAGCACTCAGGGCATGCCCTTTTCTAACTGTTACCATCAGGAAGGAGGTAAAGAAGCCTGATTCAGGAACAGCTTCTTCCCCTCTGCCATCCGATTCCTAAATGGACATTGAAGCTTTGGATACTACCTCACTTTTTTTCATTATATACAGCATTTCTGTTTTTGCACTTTAAAAATGTATTCAATATATGCCATTGATTTACTTGTTTATTTATTATTGTTTTACTTTATTTGTTATTGTTTTTTTTTCTCTCTGCTGGATTATGTATTGCATTGAAATGCTGCTGCTAAATTGACTAATCTCACGTCACATGCTGGTGATGATAAATCTAACTCTGATTCTCACGTTAAATGGAACTGCTATTTTGTTTGTTAAAAACAACTGAATTTTGCAGAGAAAAATAAACCTTATAATGATTGTCAGTTTCTTGTATTAAAAGAAATCCCCATTAAAAAAAATTTTTGGATAGGTTTTCAATTAAATAAATTATAAGTACTAACCTAACAGTAGAAAATCATAGGAAGACCATTTATCCTTAATAGCACTGCCTGCTCTGAACTACCAATTCAAACCCCAATTCCCTGCTGATTCTCCATATCCTTGATAATTCTCTCTTCACATAAAGATTCAATTTTCTAAAACTATAAAAGCTTACAGTAACAGAAACATTAATGACATAATGACTATGCCAAAGCTAACAATCCAACACTAATGCAATACTCATAACCATTTATTATCCTTCCAAACAAAGTATTTATCCAATTTTCAACCATTCTGTGGCCAAAACATTTTGTAATCCAATCAAACTTTCTCTCCTCAATTAATTAGACATAGAACACTACAGCACAGAAGCAGGGCTTTCGGCCCAGCTAGTATGTGTCAAACCATTAACCTGTCTAGTCCCATTGACCTGCACCCAGACCATAGCCCTCCATATCCCTCCCATCCATTTACCAATCAAAAATTCTCTTAAACATTGAAATTGAACCTGCATCTACCACTTGCAGTGGCAGCTCATTCCATACTTAACACCCTCTGAGTGAAGATCCCCGCCCCCCCCCCATGTTCCCCTTAAACATTTCATCTTTTATCCTTAACCATGACCTCTGGTTGTAGTCTCACCCAACCTCAGTGGAAAGGGCCTGCTTGCAATTACCCTATCTGTACCCCTCAATTTATATACCTCAATCAAATTTCCCCTCAATCTCTTACGCTCCAGAGAATAAAGTCCTAACCTATTCAACCTTTCCCTATAACTCATGTCCTCAAGACCTAGCAATATCCTTGTAAATTTTCTGTGCACTCCTTCAATCTTAATTACATCTTTAGGTGACAATACTCCAAATTAGGCCTCACCAATGCCTTATACAATTTCAACATCATATCCTAGCTCCTGAACTGAATACAATGATTTATATGCCAAAAGCTTTCTTTACAACCCTATGACACCACTTTAAAGGAATGATGAATCCCTCTGCTCTACCCCACTCTTCAGTGCCCTACTAATGATCATGTCAGACCTACCCTGGTTGGTCCTACCAAAGTACAACACCTCACACTTGCCTGCATTAAATTCCATCTGCCATCTTTCAGCCCATTTCACCAGCTGGTCCAGATCCTGCCGCAAGCTTTGATAGTCTTCCTTGCTGTCCACTACACCCACAATCCTGATGTCTTCTGCAAACCTGCTGATCCATTTTACCACATTATCATCCAGATCACTGATCACCAGTCACAGGCCCCCAGTCAGACAGGCAACAATCTACTACCATTCTCAATCTTCTTCCTTGAAGCCAATGTTTAATCCAATTTTACTAGCTAATCTTGAATGTCAAGTGACTGAGCCTTCTTGACCAACATCCCATGCGGGACTTTGTCAAAGATCCTGTTAAAGTCCATGTAGACAACATCCACTGCCTTGCCTTCATCAACTTTCCTGTGTCCAGTAATTTATTTTCCCTACTCGAGGAAAAAAGTCTTTCCATATATGTTGTGTCAAAAGGCTTAACTATAAAACATCAAATTTTCAATGAGATGATAAAGCAATGCGTTGCCTATGATCTCAAGCGGAGGTTAAACCTGTTATAGCACTGCCCTAAAAAGCAGAATAGAAGTGATTCCTAGCCATTTATAGCATTTCCCCTCAATCAACACAAAACAATCTGTGCGGCCATGCATGCATGCTGATGCGCGCGCGCACACACAATTGGTATTGATTCCAATTTTTTGCAACTGAGGTTGTACAATACAGATATTCTGGTTTTGAACTTGACAATACCTAGAGTTGGCACCATGGCTCTCGCGTTCATTGGAAGATCTTTGGACAGCTGTATATTTCTCCTCTTCTGTCCTTTCATCATTTTCTAATGCAGCTCTTGCCTTATACTGGGCACTTGATTCAATTTCTTCAGCAAGTTGAGCTGCTCTAGCTTCCCGCCGTAAAAATTCTTCAGAATTATCCCTTTCCAATGGTACCCTGTAAGAAACAACAGGAGAAATGTTAGATGAAAGTACATTCCTCAGAGCATAAGTGTTAAGGAATGTTGAAAAAAATCTGTAAACAAAACAAACAATAGGAGCAGAATCAGGGTACCTGGCCCTTCAAGCCTGCCCTGCCATCAAATATGACATTAGCCGGTTTAAAGCAGACTTCAACTTCTCACTTGCACCAATTCCCTGCAGCCCTCAGTCCCCTTAACTTTCAAATAAAATTATGTATCTCCACTTCTAAAGAGATAGAATCACCCAGAGAGCACCACCCAGGCCACGCTCTCTTCTCACTGCTGCCATCAGGAAGGAGGAACAGGAACCTCAGGATTCATACCACCAGGTTCAGGAACAGTTATTGCCCCTCAACCGTCAGGCTCTTGAACCAGAGAGGATAACTTTACTCAATTTCACTTGCCCCTTCACTGAACCTGTGGACTAACTTTTAAGGACTCTTCATCTCATATTCTCAATATATTTTTTTCAATTTTTTTCTTTCTTCTTGTATTTGCATAGTTTGTTGTCCACTCTTTTGGTGTGGTCTTTCACTGATTCTACTGTGATTGTTGGATTTATTGAGTATGCCCACAAGAAAATGAATCTCAGGGTTGTATATCGTGACATATATGTACTTTGAATGTTTGAGCTAACCTTTACGACTCTCTGGAGCAAAGAATTCCAGAGATTCACTTCTTCTTGCAAGAAGAAATTTCTATGATCTGTTTTAAAATGACTGACCCCTTAACACCTTGAAACCTTGTCTCTCATTTGAGTGTCTCCCACTATTAAAAACATTTCAGCAATCTCTCCTGTCATATTCATTTAGTCCAAACTAAGGAACACAGATCTAAACCATTCAGCTTCCCTTGATAGGTCAATTCTGTCATCCTATGGATTCACCACGCTAATTTCCTTTGGAATGCCTCCAATGCTGCTGTATTCTTTTGTGAACAAAGGGACTAAAACTGTGCCCAATATATCAAATGTGGTCTCACAACATTCGGTACAATTGTTACAGAAAGAACCCCCATTTCTAAGTTCAGTGCCTTTGGAATAAAGGCCAAATGCCAGTAACTCTCTTGCAGCTTGAATCACCCTGTATTTCATACAATCTATTTCCATTTAGATGATAACCTGCTACAGGACTATTTTCAATTTATTACAAAATTTTATTTGGCAATGAGACAAAGTAAGTTTGTACTTTAAAACACAGCAGTCTAACATGGCAAAAAATCCAAAGGAAGTAACTTCCATCACTTTAAGTTGCAATAAAGCTTTGAGCATCCCTGTACAAAGGCACTACCTTTGGTATAAATAAAAAAAGGCTAAGCAATAAAGAAACAAAGGAACAAATGTACTATTTTGGTTCAACTCTTAGAAGATAACACAGGCATTATTAAAAAATATAAATTTACTGCCAATTTTCCAAAAACATTTGAAAACAATTTGATAACAATTAATATGAATAGAAGGCCTTACAAACATTACAGCTTAGACAAAAATTTAGGTTTATTAAAATTTGTGTACTCACGTATATGAAGACAAACTGCTGTCATAGGTTGATCTTACTCCATAGGTTTCCTCGTTAAATCTAAACATGTCATTAGGATCCCAACCATTAGACTGAGAACAAAAAAAAAGACATTTCTGTTAAAAAATCCTATTTTTAAATCTACCAACAGACTTAAATTTTCAATTACAACTGACAAAGGCATTTCTTAAAATAATTATTAACTAAATGCTAATCAATTTATTTGCTTTCATGATAACTACTGAAACTCAATCTGATCACCATAAAACAATAAGTTTGCCACTCTGTTAATCCCATTGAATAGAATAGCTACAAAAGAAAATGTAGCACTAAGGTGACTGAATGTTAAATTATGCTCAATTACTAATGTCAATACTTATGGTATCTTCATATTATAGAGGAACAGGTCACTCAGTCCATTAGGTCTACATCTGCTCTCAGCTGTCGTAGGAAATCACCATCCATCATCAAAGATCCTCACCACTTTTTTCGTGCTACTGCCATCAGATAGAAGGTACAAGAGTCTCAGGACTCTCAGCACCAGGTTCAAGAACAGTTACTACCCTTTAACCATCAGGCTCTTGAACAAAAGAGGATAACTACACTCATCTACTAAGATGGTCCCACAACCAGTGATCTTACTTGGTGGACTCTATCTTGTTACTTCACGCTCTCGTTATTTATTGCTATTTATTTATATTTGCATTTGCACAGTTTGTTGTCTTCTATGCACTTGCTCTTTCATTGATCCTGTTTACAGTTACTATTCTTTATATTTGTTGAGTGTGCCCGCAGGAAAAAGAATCTCAGGGTTCTATGTACATACTCTAATAATAAATCTGGTCAGTTCCATTTTTCCACTAATTTCCCTAGAGTCCATTTTCTGTTGCATGCCCTTCAATTAATTCCCCCAGATTTTCATGCCACCAACATTTACTAAGATCTAGGACAATTTACAGCAGTAATTTAGCTACCAATACTTCATTAGGACATGGAAGAAAGCTACAGTATTCAGCAAAACACATGCAGTCACAGGGAAAATGTGCATACACAGTACTCAAGATCAACATCAAATCAGGTCATCGGCACATTTTCTGCTGCATCAATGTACCATTGCAATGTTGTGGATGTCATAGCGAAATTGTCAGCTTTATGCTATGAAATGGACAACTTCTAGAGTATAAACACTTGCAACAAATTGTGTAAATTAGTGAACCTTAAAAGGTGCAAGCCTTTTCATGTCTTCTCCAAAAAATTAGTAAAATAACCAATGAGCTATTTAGATAAAATACTCTTCAAATGTCATGCTTTGTTGAGATGTGCAAGTTATTAAATGTCAAGACTAAATCATAGTCACAGCCCAGCCACAAAAACAGATTATTTTATATGAACTGCGGAACATAGAACAGAACAGGATGGGAACAGACCATGTCAAATTAAACACCTAATTAATCCCTTCTGTTTAGGCAATGGCCATATCCCTCCATTCTCTGCATATTTATGTGCCTATCTAAGAGGCTTTCTAAAGCTTTGATTATATTTGTTTCTACTATCAGTCCTGGCAGCTCATTCCAGGCAACCAACACCGAGTGGGGGAAGAAACTTACCTCTCATCTCCTGAAATGCATGAGTTTTAGTAAACACTGTGACTCTGGGGGGAAAGTACTATCTGTGCTTCTCACTATCTTACAAACTTCTAACAGGTCTCTCTTCAGCCTCTGCCACTCCAGAGAAAACATCCCAAGTTTGTCCAACCTCTCCTTATAGTACATGCCCTCTAATCCCGGTAGCATCCTGGTAAACCTATTCTGAACCCTCCCCAGAAGTGGCCTGACAAAATTTTTATAAAATTGCAACATTCACTCAATAGCTACTTGATTAGGTATGCCTGCTCATTAATCCAAATATTTAATCAGCCTATCATGTGGCAGCAACTCATACAGGCATGGCCAAGGGGTTCATTTGTTCTGACCAAACATCAGAATGGGAAAGAAATGTGACTTAAGTGGCAATGACTGTGGAAAGACTGTTGGCGCCGGTTGGGGTGGTTTGAGTATCTCAGAAACTGCTGATCTCCTGATCACAACAGTCTCTAGAGTTTACAGCGAATAGTGTAAAAAACAAAGAACATCCAGTGAGCAGCAGTTCAGTAGGTGAAGATACTTATTAATGAGAGAACTCAGAGGAGAATGGCCAGACTGGTTCAAGCTGACAGGAATGCGACAGTATGCATAACAACAGTGGTGTGAAAAGGAGGATGTCTGACCACACAACAATGTTGAACCTTGAAGTGAATGGGCCTCAGCAGCCCAGGACCACGGACATATGCTCAGGAGGTATCTAGTACCCAGCGGCTGAGTATATAAAATCCTGATTAGACCACACTTGGAATATTGTATTAAGTTCTGGTCACCTCATTATAGGAAGGATGTAGATGCTTTAGAGAAGGTGCAAAGATTTACCAGAGTTCTGCCTATACGATAGGGATTGTCTTATGGGGATAGGTTGAGCGAGCTAGGGCTTTTCCCTTTGGAATGAAGAAGGATGAAAGACAACTTGATAGAGGTGTACAAGATAAGAGGCACAGATTGAGTGGATAGCCAGAGACTTTTTCCTAGGGCTCAACCTATTGAATCTTAATATATAGTTTTTATTGAGTTTTCAAGTGATACATGAGAAAAAAAAATCTACCCTCCCCCCTCCCCTTAACCCTCCCCCCCGATATATACTCCTACCTAAAAAGAAAAGAAAAAAAGAAAAAAAAAGGAACCGCCTGAATATTGGAAGGTTTGCACATGCTCCACGGGATAAAAATAAATTTAATATATATTTGTTACTTTCCCCCAAGGAACCAAGATCTTCATCATCGGAGCTATAAATAAGGGCTCCAAATATTCAAAAATGTTACATATTTATCTCTTAAAATCTAAAACATTACTTAGCTTCTCAACTCTCACAGTACCCTAGGGAATCTCTTTGAACTTCACCATGTTGCTATGTGTTTCCCTCCCAATCATCCAGGCAAAAAGAAAAAAAAGATAAGATAAGATACAAAAAAAAACACAAAATACCCCCCCACTAATGTTGTGAATGAAAAGATACACAACACTACCCCCCTCCATTGTGCTGGTCGTGGCTATTGCCACGCTTGCACACATGAATAACGTAGCGATTGGACAGCGTTTCTTCCAGCTTCCCCCCCTAACAAAAAATTATATATAATATAGAAAAAAATTAATGTTATTATTCCCAGCTAACATTCCTCAAATTTTAACCTTTCTTCCCCTCCCTCATATAATTAATAATATATTTATATATTCATCCGCCTAAAAATTCAACAGGCCTAATCCTTGATCCAGTCTTCATCTTCAATCCATCTCGCTCCCCTAAGTTTGTTCTTGTATCTGGTGATATTCCAAGAATCTCGCACAAACTCCTCCGCTTTCCGGTAATCGTCAAAAAATCTTTTTTTTTCCACCAGGCAAGAAAATCTTCAAGGTTGCAGGATAACGCAATATAAATTGATAACCATGATCCCATA
Organism: Mobula hypostoma; assembly: GCF_963921235.1. Classification (NCBI taxonomy): domain Eukaryota; kingdom Metazoa; phylum Chordata; class Chondrichthyes; order Myliobatiformes; family Myliobatidae; genus Mobula; species Mobula hypostoma. The sequence continues at coordinate 21,638,693 of NC_086123.1, forward strand.
GGGCTTTTTTCACTGGATTAAACTTCTTCCTTCTTTTCAAAAGTTCATAACTTATGTCAGGGTAGAAAAAAATTTTCTTCCCTTCTATCATCAGTGGCCCTTTTCTCTTCTTGGCAGCTTGGGCGGCAGCCTGTAGAATCCTTTCTTTGTCTTGAAATCTTAAGAATTTTATTAAAATTGATCGTGGATATTGGTCATCTTGTGGTTTTGGTCTTAGAGCTCTATGTACCCGCTCAATTTCAATTGTTCGGTCTTCCTCCTTCATTTGCAAGGTTTTCCGGATCCATCTTTGAAAAAATTCTATTGGATTATCTCCCTCTATACCTTCTTTAAGACCAACAATTTTAATATTATTACGTCTACTAAAATTTTCCAACACGTCCACTTTCTCCAAGAGTCGATTTCTTTCCGTGTTCCAGACGAGCACATTATTTTCTGTTTTTTCCACTCTATCGTTAATATGCTCGATTGTTCTTTCCATCTTCTGAAGTTGCTTATCCACTTTATCCTGTCTTTTCATAGCTTTATCATAGCACATCTTCACGTCTCTAAGCTCTGTTCTTAATTTAGCCGTTAACTGCAATAAAGCCTCTCTTATGTCTCCATCGTCTCCTTTACTTCCAGTCTCTTCCAGTTCTTCCTCCTCTTCTTCATCTGTATTCTCTGCGATATCCAATTCTGACTCTGAGTCACTTTCAGTTGCAGTGGCCGGCCGTTCTTGTAGTTTAAATTGTGTCAATTTGCGCATGCGCAATTCCGGCATCTTCTTCCGAGAGACTGCTACCGCCGCCATTGCTCCCCGTTCTTCTACGCCAGAGATAAAATGCGTCTCCTCTGAAGGAGATCCAACCTGAATCCAAGGCTCCATCGCTGCAGTAGGCCCTTTTTTCTTCCCATCTCGTGGCGACTTCACAACAACAGACTTCTTCTGTTGCGGTTTACGAGGCATATTGTAGAGTAGTCTTACGAAGTTTATAAGTAGTTTTCGGAAAGTATTTATTAACTTTACTTTGTTTAAACGGTACTTTGCTGATTTTTTACGGGAGAGCTGGACTTACACATCTCAATCCTACGTCATCGCGTGACGCGCCCCCCCCCCCCAACCTATTGAATCTTGAACTGGATGGAATACAGCAGTGGCCATTTAATTAGGAGACACTAAGTGTAACTTTCTCATTCTTGAACTCAATGCCGTGACTAATAAAGTATGCCATACATCTTATTTACTACCCCATTAACCTGCATAGTCACTTTCAGGGAGTTATGGACTTGGACCACCCCCCCCCCGATCTCTCTATCTCTCTGCACATCTCGCTGTTTCTCCATCCATATCTGCAATTGACATATTTCCTGTGATCATCTGCAAACTTACCAACCCATCCATGGAGGTTTCATCCAAGTTTTATTTATATATATATATATAATATCATAATATAGTCATATACTCCAGATCACAAACAGTGCAGATCCCTACAGAATACCACCAGTAACTAGTAATGTCTCAAACTAAAACAGATTTTGCAAAATATTTTCATGACATTTTAACTTCAACATTAATCTGATGTGCATACCTTCAGTATTCTGGAAAAGTATCAGATAATTCAGAGCAGTTTACTGCATAGAGCTCTTCTTCATACAGTCCTACTCTTCCATTTGGACTCAATCCCCTGGAGACCTCCTGACCCTAAACTACAATCTTTCCTGCTACCCTTCCTACCAATGATCCCAGTCTAACTCCTAATTTAACATGGCACTCATCCTGACAACTTCACAGTATCCATCTTCCCATTCCCAGAAGACCAAAACTGACTACCAAACCCTCTCTTTCCCCACATCTCCCAGTACTTAACTAAACTTTCCTTCATGTCCCCTGCAATAGTGAATATATAAAATAAATGTATCAGAGCCTTTCAACAGCACTCCTGTGAAGTACGAAACCCAATTCAAAACATTGGCTGATACTCTACATCATAACCTTTTAGCACTTTTTCCCCAAGTGTCAATGAGTTTTGAGTTTCTAGGCCTCTCTTTCCTACTGCAAAAAGCCAAAAGTTGCTTTCTCTAAATATGGAGAGTAACATTGCGGTAGAAGAAATTGTCCAATTCAATACTGAGTTGAGAATGGCTAAGCTGTTTCTATACCTTAGTAACTTAACAGTCCTGCCAAAGGGTCTTGGCCCAAAACGTCGACTGTACTCTTTTCCTTAGATGCTGCCTGGCCTGTTGAGTTCCTCCAGCATTTTGTGTGTGTTGCTCGGATTTCGAGCATCTGCAGATTTTCTCTTATTTGTGATTGGATAACTTAACAGTTATGAAGTTTCTGGGATTCTTGCTAAAAGCTGCAAACATAAACCCACACTAAAGAGAATCCCAGTCAAATTTATTGCCAGCTGCTGAAAGATATAGAAAATATCTGAAAACTGAAGAAAAAATAGCTGTATCTCAGGAATTAACAGCAGAAGTTGTATAAATTTGAAATATTAAGAATAAAAACATCAGTGAAATGGAAAAAAGTAACAAAAAAGAAAAAAAAAATATGTTGATAAATTAGGCTATTAAATTAACTATTAATAAATTGAACTTTATTATGAAAAGCAAGTCATCCTCAGTCCTGAGGGACCTCCTAGATAGAAATTGCACTTTCTAATCAGCATTGAAGACGAGGCTAACTACAGATATATAAACATGGTGTGGGAGTGGTGGAGGGTATGTATTGATCTAAAATGACAGTTGATCAATTTTCTGTTTTTAAATGATCCAGTGATATTTAAATGCTAATGATGCAGGGGCAAAAAAAGGTGGAAAGTTTATAGCGCACCATGACACACTGATTTGCCCAAGAAATAAGATTTATGTATTGTTACTAATAGGAATAGATCAGAATGTTTTGAATTGAATGGCTAAATTATTCTCAGGTTTTGACTTTTAAAAGGTTGGTCTAAAAGTGTTACTGAAAAGAGATGTAGTAAACTTATTCAAGTAGAAACTATTTATAAAGAACCAGAATTCAGGTATTAATAAACATCATTTAGATTTGTTACCGGGCCACAGTGATCATCATAAAATAGTTCAATCCTTCTGATTAAGAGCTATGTAATTTTTTTTTATTGCATCAAGATTTATACTTGTACATTGAAACAATAATTTCAGCTCTCAATTTTGTGGGTTACAAAATAAAATATTAATTAAATCCAGGTAGAAGCAAAAGTAGATAACCAGGTTGCTCAATATCCAATGAGATTATGGAGTCACACCAACAAGATATGCTTTACTTAAGCAATCAACATTCTGGGTTTATATACAATTTACATGATAGATGTCAGACTATCATGTAAGTTGTATATAAGGAAAATTAAACTTTCATCACCAACATGTATTTCATTGAATTACTTAGTAAACGAAGACTACATACCTCAATAGCCTTCATAAAATTATTTATTATAATTAAATTATTTTGGTTCCAACTTCAAAGGAACAGTTATTTAATTCTTTCACAATTTATTAAAAAAACAAACATTTTACCAGATGCAAGTTGGCTTTGCAATCAAACAACATTTGATTCATATTTTCTCTGGATGGTAATACAAAACCATCTTTTGCTTCAAAATACCCTTTTCATATGCAATATTCTGCATCATGCTGCATGTCATATCATATGTGACTGTGAAGGAGATACAGGCAAGATTGCAAGCTCACCTCATTCCCATAAAAGCTTAACAATCACAGTGGAGAACTATGCAAGTAAACTAAATGCTGCAATTGTATAATTTTATTGCTTTTGAGGAAATGTACAGTGTAATGTTACGTACCTAATGGCATACTTTAACTTATATTTGGCTATTTGTTTTTTTTTCTTCCTTTAGAGGATTAAACCATAAAAATATTTACCACATCTGATTCCAGAGCTTCTAAATCTTCATTAGTACTATCACCACCATCCCATGGTTCTAGATCTTTATCTTTGTGCTCACCATTTAGTCTCGAGCCAATGGCAGCATCAGTAAAGGCATCTGAAACAGAAATTAAATTTATAATTTGTTTTTTAAAAAGCCAACACATTACCCTACTGTATGAAATAATTCAAAGTATCACCTGCAGATACTAATGGAATTAAAGTAACTTTTTATCTAGCTGCATCGATACCGTGGCTGGAGACCACAGACATACCAATTAAAGCAGGAACATGTATGTATAAATTTAGGTATTAAATGTTTATTTAAATAATTATGCACTAAGCTATTTAAGTTAAAGTCTAAGGAATTGTATTATCCATTATATGTTACATTGGGGCACAATGTGTATACACAATGATAATTCTACTGAAAAAATGACAGGATCATTTAGAAATTTGCAGACTAAATGTGGAAACGAAAATATCCTGTTTGTAATTATATGATAGATGATTCACCTCATTTAAGTGATAAACCTGATGGACAAGAGGAAGTTTCTATTCAATATAATAAAAACAGTGCAAGTGTTTAAGAATTGACATTTACATTTGTAATTTTCATCCATGAGAATAAGGTCATTTGCAAAGAGGATTCAAAGATATTGTGGAGATAGCACATCGAATAGTGAGTGCTCACAGATCATAGATGCTATGTGCCTGCAATGTTGCTTCAAGTTCTTCATTGCACATGTGCATACAACAATAAACTTGACTTTGAAATATACTTTTAAATGAAAAGATACAGGTTTTGGCCTCATCTCCAAGTTCTCCAAGGCAAGCAGAAACCAAGGCAGCCCATGCAATCACGTGACTATACTTCATAGGGAGTTTGAGATTTAGAATGTCACCAAAGACACTAGGAAATTTCTACAGAAGGGGAGTGGAGAGCATTCTGACTGGTTGCATCACCGCCTGTTGTACAGCTCCAATTTAGAGGATTCAAAGAGGCTGCAGAGGGTTCTTGACTCAGTCAGCTCCATCACACGCATAAGCTTCAAGCCCCACTCCCAAGCCATCAAGGACATCTTCCAAAGGCCGTGCCTCAAGAAGACTGCATGCATCATTAAGGATCCCCACCACCCTCTTCTCATTACTACCACTGGGGGAAGGTACAGGAGCTTATAGACCCACATCACATTCAACGTTTTAGGAACAGCTTTTTCTCCTCTGCTGTCAGACTTCTGAATGGTCCATGAACACCGCCTTGCTATTCCTCTTTGCACTATATATTTATTTATTCATTGTAACTTATAATTACATCTACACTGCTGCCACAAGACAACAAATTTCACAACATATGCCAGTGTTGATAAATCTGATCCTGATGTGAGATCACAGGTCGATTGATTGAAAGTAGGGGTAATCCTTGCTGCAATCATGCACCTCCCAGATGTTTTTCAGAGGTTGGAAGAAAAGTGAAACTCGATGACAATCATAGAATTATAGAATAGTGCAGAATGGAGAAATTCAGGTACACTTGCCATGGCCGCCCTTCTATATTAATCCCATCGCCCAGCATGTGATCTATAGCTTCTATGCCTACACAATTCAATGCTCATCTACAGACTTAAGTGATGTTAGTGGCTCAGTTTCAACCACTCTCAGTGCACTCCAGGTATTTGCCACTCTCAGGGTTAAGAGGGTCTCCCCCTCACATCTCCTCTAAATCTCTTGCCTGTCATGTTCTCCAGATGTATCTATCTCTAACATAGTGGAAAAATTTGCTGCGGTCCACCCTATCAATATTCAACTTTATGCCTCAATCATATCATATTTTAACCTCCTCTGCTCCAGGGTAAACAGGCCAAGCTTCTCCAGTCTCTATAACTGAACTGTTCTATCCCTGACAACACAATGATGAATCTTCTCTGCACCTCCTCAAATCCTAACATATCCTTCCTATACCTTGGCGAACAGAACTACATGCACTGCTCTGTCTGGGGTCTCTGGCTATGTAGTCAGTCCATGCCTCTTATCATCTTATACACATTTATCCAGTCATCTCTCATCCTCCTTCACTCCAAAGAGAATAGCCCTTGCTCCCTAAAACCATCCTCATAAGAAATGCTCTCTAATCCAGGCAGCAACCTGGTAAATCTCTTCTGCACCCTTTCTAAAGGTTTGATACCCTTCCTATAATGAGGCAAGCAGAACTAAACACATAAGACTGTAAATGAAAAAATACAGACGTTGCTCAGTGATGCAGAATGTAATTAAGAAATCCAAACATTGAGTACTACAAATCACACATGCAAAGTACAACATCCTCAGGAGTGAGATCAAAGCCATTTTTTCCCCTGTAGTATGGACTATGTACAGTTTTGAGGAAAAATGCATTTTTGTACTCCGTGGACAGGTTGAATTTTGCTTCCTTTTTACAGTGCTAGGTGCGAGGCTGCTTTTTTAAAAAAAAACACATGACCGTGGACAAAAAAAATTGAAAGAGGATGAGCGGTTTGGATTGAGGATTTTTCAGGTGTATACAGTGGTGTGGAATTGTAAACATAATAACAATAAACTTTAACTGGTCTAGAATGCTGTCATGAACCAGTACCAAGCTGAATGCTCCAGTATTTGGAAAATAATGTCCAAATTTCATTGAACTGAATATCAGACAATTCCAGTTTTCAGATGTCCAATATGTACCACCAGTCTTGGGTCTCATTGGCAAACAGAAAGGAGAAAGGAGATCAGCAAAAGAAATTTTATGGTCACAGCCTAGGACCCATGCTGTAAACTCTATAACTGTGACCCTCAGGGAAGGGCTTGGACTGCAAATGGTCAAATAAACTTAACATTCAGCAGTCAAAAAGTGTGAAAAATAACCAATGCTCCAACAAAAGGGTAACTTAAGAATCAGTATTTTGAGAACTTGAGGATAAATTTGGCAGAAAAATAAACTTGGTATGATTTATAAAAAGGCAATATGAAATTTGCCAAAGCTCAAAATGAAAAATCTAAACCTAAAACAATGAAAAAGTCAATGACTGAAAAATGAAGATTTAAGGGGATCAGACATGAACAATTTCAGCAAATTATCTTAGTGAAATTATCCAATAAGGAATACTTCACCACTCCAGAACTCTCAATGACCAGATCTTGTTTTCAATTTATACCCATGGTCACCCCAGTTTTACCCTATCAGAAAATCAGAGGCAGTTTAAAAGAACCTTTCCTTCCCAATTTTGACTAAAGCTCATTAACCTGAAACAGCAAGTGTTCTCTTCCCATACACAAAGCCAAAAATGCCAGAGTCTACAGTTTACTGATTTTCAAAATATTAAACCAGCTCCAATTTTAAACAACCTTTAAATATGATCTACACCATGATGACCTTTCAGCAACCAGGCCTGGGTAGTAATCTAAAGGATTCCCTAATTCTGAAGGAGACAGATTTGAGCTTCATCCCAGTGGGTCATGCTGATTCCCTTAATCCTTTTTATTCCATACTCTTAGCTCACTGAACGCAAGCATCTGCTGTAAATGAAATGTGCTTTGATAGTTAGGAGATATTGAGGTGCAGCCAATTTCTTCCAAAAAGTAATGTAACTGGGCCATATTGAGAAATCTCATGATGAAAACCCATTACTTCATCATTTGGAAGGAGAAAAAACAAAGCAAGATCCTAAGAACAGGCTGCCAAAATTTTGATCCTGCTGAGGTTAACAGCTACATCATAGTCCCAGAGGCTCAGATTTGATCCTGTGATACTGTGTATGTATTCTTGTATGTTCCACATACATTCACATAGATAAACAGTGAAGTTTGCCCCATGTCCGCCACACTTGGTGACTGAGAACTTGTCCCTACTGTAAATGAATTAGATGGGAACTCGGGTAGAGTTGATGCAGATGAGAGACAACAGGTTACCAAGAAATAGATGGGGGAATGGGATTGCTCTGAAGTCAGAATGGATTGAAAGTGCCAAATTACTTCCTTCAATGTCATGATGGATGGGATAATATGATGATGATGATAATAATAGAACCATAGAAACTACAGCACAGAAACAGGCCTTTTGGCCCTTCTTGGCTGTGCCAAACCATTTTCTGCCTAGTCCCACTGACCTGCACACAGACCATATCCCTCCATACACCTCCCATCCATGTATCTGTCCAATTTATTCTTAAATGTTAAAAAAGAACCTGCATTTACCACCTCGTCTGGCAGCTCATTCCATACTCCCACCACTCTCTGTGTGAAGAAGCCCCCGCTAATGTTCCCTTTAAACTTTCCCCCCCTCACCCTTAACCCATGTCCTCTGGTATTTTTCTCCCCTTGCCTCAGTGGTAAAAGCCTGCTTGCATTCACTCTACCAATACCCATCATAATTTTATATACCTCTATCAAATCTCCCCTCATTCTTTTACACTCCAGGGAATAAAGTCCTAACCTATTCAACCTTTCTCTGTAACTGAGTTTCTCAAGTCCCGGCAACATCCTTGTAAACCTTCTCTGCACTCTTTCAATCTTATTTATATCCTTCCTGTAAATTGGTGACCAAAACTGAACACAATACTCCAGATTCGGCCTCACCAATGCCTTATACAACCTCATCATAACATTCCAGCTCCTATACTCAATACTTTGATTAATAAAGGCCAATGTACCAAAAGCTCTCTTTACGACCCTATCTACCTATGATGCCACTTTTAGGGAATTTTGTATCTGTATTCCCAGATCCCTCTGTTCCACTGCACTCCTCAGTGCCTTACCATTAACCCTGTAAGTTCTATCTTGGTTTGTCCTTCCAACATGCAATACCTCACACTTGTCTGTATTAAACTCCATCTGCCATTTTTCAGCCCATTTTTCCAGATGGTCCAAATCCCTCTGCAGACTCTGAAAACCTTCCTCACTGTCTACTACACCTCCAATCTTTGTATCATCAGCAAATTTGCTGATCCAATTTACCACATTATCATCCAGATCATTGATATAGATGACAAATAACAATGGACCCAGCACTGATCCCTGTGGCACACCACTAGTCACAGGCCTCCACTCGGAGAAGCAATTCTCTACTACCACTCTTTGGCTTCTTCCATTGAGCCAATGTCGAATGCAATTTACCACCTCTCCATGTATACCTAGTGACTGAATTTTCCTAACTAACCTCCCATGCGGGACCTTGTCAAAGGCCTTACTGAAGTCCATGTAGACAATATCCACTGCCTTCCCGTCATCCACTTTCCTGGTAACCTCCTCAAAAAACTCCAACAGATTGGTCAAACATGACCTACCACGCACAAAGCCATGTTGACTCTCCCTAATAAGTCCCTGTCTATCCAAATGCTTGTAGATTCTGTCTCTTAGTACTCCCTCCAATAACTTACCTACCACCGATGTTAAACTTACTGGCCTAAAATTTCCGGATTACTTTTCGATCCTTTTTTAAACAATGGAACAACATGAGCCACTCTCCAATCCTCCGGCACCTCACCTGTGGACAGCAACATTTTAAATATTTCTGCCAGGGCCCCTGCAATTTCAACACTAGTCTCCTTCAAGGTCCGAGGGAACACCCTGTCAGGTCCCGGGGATTTATCCACTTTAATTTTCCTCAAGACAGCAAGGACCTCCTCCTTTTCGATCTGTACAGTTTCCATGATCTCACTACTTGTTTCCCTTAATTCCATAGACTTCATGCCAGTTTCCTTAGTAAATACAGACACAAAAAACCTATTTAAGATCTCCCCCATTTCCTTTGGTTCCGCACATAGCCGACCACTCTGATCTTCAAGAGGACCAATTTTATCCCTTACAATCCTTTTGCTCTTAATATACCTGTAAAAGCTCTTTGGATTATCCTTCACTTTGACTGCCAAGGCAACCTCATGTCCTCTTTTAGCCCTCCTGATTTCTTTCTTAAGTATTTTCTTGCACTTCCTATATTCCTCAAGCACCTTATTTACTCCCTGCTTCCTATACATGTCATACAACTCCCTCTTCTTCTTTATGAGAGTTGCAATATCCCTTGAGAACCAAGGTTCTTTATTCCTATTCACTTTGCCTTTAATCCTGACAGGAACATACAAATTCTGTGCTCTCAAAATTTCTCCTTTGAAGGCTTCCCACCTACTGATCACATCCTTGCCAGAGAACAACTTGTCCCAATCTACGCTTTTTAGATCCTTTCTCATTTCTTCAAATTTGGCCTTCTTCCAGTTAAGAACCTCAACCCTAGGACCAGATCTATCCTTGTCCATGATCAAATTGAAACTAATGGTGTTATGATCACTGGAACCAAAGTGCTCTCCTACACAGACTTCCGTCACTTGTCCTAACTCGTTTCCTAGCAGGAGATCCAATATTGCATCCCCTCTAGTTGGTCCCTCTATATATTGATTTAGAAAACTTTCCTGAACACGTTTTACAAACTCTAAACCATCTAGACCCCTAACAGTATGGGAGTCCCAATCAATATATGGAAAATTAAAATCTCCTACCACCACAACTTTATGTTTCCTGCAGTTGCCTGCTATCTCTCTGCAGATTTGCTCTTCCCAATTCTCGTTGACTATTGGGTGGTCTGTAATACAGTCCCACTATTGTGGCTATACCTTTCCTGTTTCTCAGCTCCACCCATAAGGACTCAGTAGACAAGCCCTCTAATCTGTCCTGCCTGAGCACTGCTGTAATATTCTCCCTAACAAGCAATGCTACTCTCCCACCTTTCATTCCGCTGCCTCGATCACATCTGAAACATTGGAACCCTGGAATATTAAGCTGCCAGTCCTGCCCCTCCTGTAGCCAAGTTTCACTAATTGCTATGACGTCATAATTCCACGTGTCAATCCACACCCTCAACTCATCCGCCTTCCCCGCAATACTCCTAGCATTGAAACATATACACCTCAGAAGATTTTTACTACTACTAATAATAATAATAATAATAATAATAATGAAATAAAAAAAAAACTGCAAGTTGTTGAGAACTTGGGGTTAATTGGTGGGCAGCTGTCATTTCAGGTAAGGAAACTATGGGAACAAGCTGCTTTTTAAAAAGATCAGAAATGTATAATTGGAGCTGCATCTGCTTTAAATTGGCAAATTACAAATCCTAAGCAATCACTCTGCTGATTACAATTGAAAGAATGTGTCATGTCCCAAAAGCAGCCAAACCTCAGTGATACAATAATTCACTGCCAGTTCTGAAAAATTATTATTTTAGTTATTTTCAAGAATGTTTCCTTTCCACCTGAATACATTCTGCCAATCCAATAATCTCAGATACAAACCAATACAATAACCTAAGTATGTTGCCAATGTTTTACTAAATCTGGTACAGTAAATTATTTGCTAGTCAACTATTTTCTAATTCACTAAAATGTGATCCTTATTAAAGTGCTGTTTTGTGCACATCGCAACCCTTCTACATCAACCCACTTTCACATTTTTGATTATCAAAATACAATAGTTGGTTCCTGACAGCACTTTCAACCCGTAACAGCTCTCTGAGAGCAATCTAGTCCATTCCCAGTTTTCCCACAATCCTCACTTGAGTATCAATGAATTCCTCTTTCCAGTAAAATACAAGTTAAAAATTTCCTACATGATTTTTAAAAATATAACCAGCCCTAGAAGTATTTCTAGTATGCAAACAAATACAAATAATTTTATCAGTACACAGCAACAATAAATTCAAGGATCACCATGAGATGGAACCATAAGCAACAAAGGATACCAGACAAAATCCATACTCTAATTCTACTGAACTGTGCAAGTGTCAGTCAGAATTTTTTGGCTTGGTCATGACAATGAAAATGTTACAATTTTTTACTTTAAGGAAACTCAACACAAATTTTATTCCTCAGAAAGTAGCCAAAATTCAGAATCTGCAATTAAATTTTTAAAAACATACAAATATTATATGCTGCTCCCTTTCCTTTGGAAAGCCCACATCAGTGCAATGCAGAATAACTAAATGCATTGGGGCAAATGTTTTCTTGGTTTACTGTAGCCAAATCAGTGCTAACAAGTAGCTGTATAAATACCAGAATATCTCCATTCTTTTTACAACAATTTGTGGAGTATTTAATAAAGTACATCTTTTGCTAAATGCCACAAAGAAACTAAAGACTTGTCAAAATGGAAATAAAGGTTCTGCTCTCTTGCCAATTATAATGCTCACAATTTTACCAGGTGATGTAGTAACCTTTGTTAAAGTCCAACATAATTTGGCAAAAGTTATGCCTTACTGTGACATACTCATCCTTCTCCCATCTTAACAGAACCAATGTCCAAGCAAGATTTCTTTTAAGTCAAGCTAATTCATCAAAGTACCGAATCTAGTGATTTAAACAGCTGAAAATTTTAAGATGTCGAGTACAAAAAGCTGTTTAAAATGCAAGTTATTTTATACCATCACCTTGAAAACAATCTCTTTTGTACAATTACATAATTTTAGATAAGTACTCTTGATTTTCATTAAGGTTATTTAACACATGCAAAGAGGTATTCATAAATTTTCCAGTTTCTGTTCACCAAGTTGGAGATATCTTTGCAGAATGTGTTTAAGTACAAAAAAGTCACAAATAATTCAGAGTAAAAATTAAGTGAATTTTTCCTAGAGCAGTTATGATTTCGTTTTAGTAATTTGAGGGTCACTTGAATTGAACATGCAATGCTTTCTAAGATTTATGCCACTTTAAAGCAGCGTATAAGCAGAAGTTAAGCTCAGAATCAGTTTGAAACCAAAAGGGACAGCGTAAACATATGCACATTATAAACAAACAATAAACAGAATTACCTGTTTCAGATGGAACTACAGAGACCAGAAAGAGAGGGTGGAAAAAAGAAAAAATATCAGTAAACCAAATATGTACTAAGGATCAAGATGATCAATCAGCTGTCAGGTTTAATGAACAGCAACATTTGCTTATTAAAAATATTGTGCATTGTGTACTCAAAATGGGACATGACTATGAATGGAGCAATTTAATACCCTCTTTACAATGAAGGTATAGCAGTTAACACAGTAGCTAGAAAACAGCACCTATTTCTTGATAGCAGTTTGCAATGCAGAAAATAAGGGGAGGGTGTTTCTAATTTGACAGGGCACTAAGACTGTGTTGTAGACGAATGCATGCTCACATCATGTACTTGACCAAAGATTCCAACACAATGCTTGCATCCTTTTTGAATATGCTAGAGGATCATCCACTTTTTTTGCACAAATTAAGCCAAAATTCAGGAGAGATCATTAGGTCTTGTTCCTGAACTAATCTATACAAAATCCTTCATGGCAGTATTAAATTCTCATCAATAGGTTTCCATATACAATTTTAAAGGGTCAAATAAACAGAATAGAACCATCAGTACCTACTCTACTTGTTTAAATGTCAGTAAAGTTCAAAAAGAGAAATAATGTATGAGAACATGAAAAGGCAATGTGACTTCACTGGACATGTGATTAGGAAAGAGGAGTTAGAATGCACGGTAATTATGGGAAAGATTGAAGGGAAGAAAGCAAGAGGAAGACAAAGACAAATGATGATGGAGACAGCAGCCAGAGAACTGGAAATGAATACCAATGAATTGATCCACTTGACCCAAAACAGGAGTGTGTGGGCCATGGCAGTCAAAGCTCAAACTGGGCATGGCACCTGATGATGATGAAAGTTCAAAACCTCTGCAAATTCACAGAGAAATGTGGAAGCCTCAAATTTACTGTGCAGTAATGAATAGCGTATCTGTCAAGAAACATAACTGAGATTTTAAGGTCATTACAATTGGGAAATCCAGCAAAAGGTTTGACCAGGCACAGGATCTATGAATACACTGACTTTAATGGAGATTAAAGAATTACAGGAAAAAAATGGAAATGTTCCTTTTTCAATAAATATTTATACAGGATTTTATTTATCAAGTTGTTGTTGGAGAAAGGAAGGATAACTATGCATGTCTAAACTATTTCACTGTGATCTTCAACATTTACCAACAGGTTCAATTATTAAAAAATACATTTTAAGATTCTACTTCTAACAACTATGTCCCTAAAATAAATATATTTTAATGCCAGGGCAACAGATTCAATATCTAATTATTCTTAGCCACCTTGTCAATGGTGTCTCTTCTGTCTAAGTTACTTAGTGCATTGTTCAGCTAGGTTTGCATTTCTATAGATAATGTCTGCTTTCAGTTAATGCCTGTAAGCATAAATCTACAACAATCCCCAGGCTTGGGTTGCAAGCTATTAAGTAGTGCCATGCAAGAGTCAACAAATATCCACTTCCAACGGGAGAAAGAATAAGTACAAATCATTGCAATGGCACTTCCACTATCACATTCCTATCATTAGCACTCTGAAAAAATAAGTTTCCATTTGCCTAGCTGGATGTATTTGCAATTTTTAGTTATCTCAACACCATACAGATCATATATCTGTTTGAATGGCACCAGGCCTTTTTAACACATTCTCACTCCATCACTGAAGATTTGTTGTTGATGTCTGCCTATTGGATAGAGCTCAGAAAGTTTTCAGAAACTCTTCACAAACCATATTGGACCCCTGCCCATCAAATGAAATTGAGCATAAATTTGTGGATAAAAATAGTGCTAAATGAATCTGATATTTGAGCTCAAAAGCATTCTGCAAACTTTTTCGGTATACTCGATGACCAACCAAAAAAATAAAACTTGGATTAGACTTGTAACATTTCTACACTGTGCTTGTATGTAAAGAATCAAACTTTTGACAGAAGCATTATCTTCTGATTCTGCTGGTGCTTAATTATCAACAACTTGTTTAGAATTTTTTTTAAACCTGGAATGTAATAATAAGAAAAATCTTAAGTTTTAACTGCATAACAAACCAAGACAAACCACTACTAACAAGATTTTCTATGAACCGGTCTATGGATTGAATTTATCCTAAACCACAACTTTGCCAAGCATCCAAGATCAAATAGTTTTAAAGGTATAAAAGTGAGGCATACAACAAATAAACTGTCCTTTAAAAAAAATTTTGGTGTTCTACGATTATGTACTTAACATGTGATACTTTCTCTGTAAGAACTTTGATCAAAAGAAATAATTCATTCTTTTAACTGGTCATTTTATTTATTAATTAGACTAGTTTAAACTTTAAATGAGCATTTATATAGCAAGCATAAATCAGGATATCTGAATTATGAATATTTGTGGGCTAGGAAATAGAACAGGGCCTGAAGCTCAATGTCTGTGCTGACCATGATGCTAATTTAAACTACACATGGTTTATCTGTCTACCTCTAGTTTATATCCCTCAATTTCTACCTGTCCATGTGCCAATTTAAATGCTTCTTGAACATTACTTTTGTTTTTGCTTCAACCACCTCCCCTGCAGTACATTCAGGCACTTGCGACACACATAAATGCCTGGTTTGTAAAAACTGCCTCGTAGATCTATATTCAACTCTTCCCTTTTTGCCTTAATTTATTACCTCTAGTATTTGACATTTCCATCTCGGAATAAGACTTAACTATCTCCTCTTTCCAAGCCTCTCAGAATTTTATAGATTCCTATATACCCCTAGCCTCTGATACTCCAGAGAAAATAATGCCAGTTTGTCTTCTTAGGACTAATACTCTCTAAGCCAGGCAACATCCTTGTGCACCTCTCTGCATCCACCCACAAACCTCCACATCCTTCCTGCAATAGGTCACATCAGAACTGCACACAATACACAAAGTTATGTCGAACAAATGTTTCATATAACTAAAGCATGACTTCCAACTTTTATACTCAACACCCTGACTGATGAAGGCACACATGCCTTCTTTACGACCTACTTGCACTACCGCTTTCAGGGGACTTGGATTTGCACCCCAAGATCCCTCTTTACATAAGTGCTGTTAAGTGTCAACCCATTTACCATTATCATCTGGATTAAACTCCACCTGAACTTTCTCTGTATATATTTCCATTGATTCATGTTCTGCTCAATCTTTTGACAACCTTACTCACTATCTACAATTTTGTTCGTTTTCACATCATCTGCAAATTTACTAACCAGCCCTACTACATTATTTATCAAAAATAATGGTCCTAGCATTGACTCTTGCAGAACACCACTATTCACTGACCTTCACCACTACCCTCTGTATCCTTGGGCCAAGTCTATGATGTAGAATCCCATGTGCCTTAATCTCCTGGATAAGCCTACCATGAAAATGTTACCAAAGACCATGTCATGTAAACAACATCAATCATCTTCGGCTCCTTCTCAAAAAACTCAATTAAATTTGTGAGACTTGCTCAAAGCCATGCTTGACTGTCCCTGATATGTCTAAGCTTTTCCAAATACAAATAGATCCTATCTTAAGGATCTTCTCCAATTTATGAAATTTATTTGGACACATTTTTATTAGAATGAGTATAATCCAATATGCATTCAAACTATAAAAAAAATTGATAACAGCTATATTTCTGAACACCAAGTATTTATAACTGTACCTATATTGCTATGCATTCCATTAAGATGTAAACAATTGGTAGAACATTAATGTAAAATTGGTTACTATTGTTGACAACATATGCCTGCGAAAGTATTTTTAAAAGGTTTTGTTGGGGATGTTATGTTGCTATATTAGAGATACACGAATGGTTCAACGCACCAAATTTAGGTAGCAATCCTTTCTAAAGCCTTTGAAAGTATTGACATAATATTATTGTTCAATCAGATCTGCGACTAACCTGGCCCATATTGCTGTTGAACACTTTCCCACCTCTAACAAAGGATTCTTTCAGTCTAAATTATTTCCAATAGGAAACCAAATTAGCAAAACTATAAACTGGAGACACAAAAAACTGCAGATACCAGAATCTAGAATGACAGTCTGCTGGAGTTTCCTCCACTGATGCAGCTTGATTCACTGAATACTTCCAACAGATTGTTTGTTGCAACAAAACTGTAAACCAGCATACCTTTCTAATTAGATATGCCAAAACTGTGGAGTGGATAACTGTTCTTGAACAGATCCCTTTTCTTTTTATTGCCTCTCCTCATATTAATAAAATGGAGAATAAACATGGGCAGTGCTATTTATCTTTTGGTTGCTACAAGGATAGAAAAGTTTGAAAACAAGGAGAAAAGTAGAAAAAAAAAGTACTAAAACAAGGAGAAAATATGCCAAAAGAATAAGAGATAGGCCAAGTTCAATTCCTACCATCTACCACAATTCAGGTGGCAAAACACCAATGCCCAATCAAATATTCCAACAATATAATAATTTATGTCAATGTAATTCTTTAGAATTACTAACATTGGGAATGCAAGACCAGCGTAAAATACATCGCACATAAGTCAGTACTGTTTTTGCATTCAACTATTAAACATTTCCAGTGAAGTATCGATATTTAACTTCTCAGCCCTGCCTCCCAAAACTGCATTATGACATATTCTTTGAAAAGTATTCTTTCTGAAGGTTACTCTTGTTTTAGGACTTCAAGCAGAAGTTATTTCAGGTTAACTAACCACCGCATTCACAGAATCAACATAGAAAAATATTGAGGTTCATTAATGACCACATCTTGGTATACTGCACAGACCAAGAGGGCCAGAAAATTTAAGTGTTAGTTAATAGACCAGAAGAATAACTTCCGTATTAAGCCTGGTTTTATCTCTAATCTCTTCCAATTCTAATTAAACCAAAACACAAACTGCTTTTCTCTCCACGTATTTGCCTAAGTACACTAAATATTGCAAACATTTGTTTTTAATCTCAGGAAATTTTTCTCACTCTTTTTCCAGTACAGGCTCATGAACCTTCATTCAAGTTGTCCTTTTCTTAATATCTCATCCAGAAGATAACGCTAACAATAGTACACAGGAATAGGTGCCCAAATTTTGCTATCAAATTTTTGAAACAAACTATGAACCCAGAATCTTCCAATTCAGACAGTAGTATCCCTTAGCTAAGATATGCAGAGAATATTAAGTAAGATTAAATAGAATTGAACTCAAAAATAAATGGGAACCAATATTTCAATCAGATATGACATTGAATCATTCAAACCTAAATATCTAATGAAAATATATCCAGATCTGAACAAAGAACCACTTCCTCTTTCCATAGTCTTTGTACTAAAGTTCTCCCCTAAAGTGCCATTTCTAAGCCGAACATTTCAGCAGATACCACACTCTACATGTTCATGAAATAAAAGTGTTAAAACTGCATCTGGCATTTCATACAAGATGCTGTATGTGTGTAGATTATCAAGGCGTAGTTCCGGTTTGAATTTTAATATTTCAGATACAACTTCAATGGAAAAGAACATGAAAGGAAAAGCATAATGAAACTAGCAGCCACGCCCATGCATATAGAACCTTTAACTTTAAAATGTTCCTAGCCAAATTCATAGGAGTGTTATTAAATAAGAAGGACATAGGGAAAAGTTTGATTGGGGGGGGGGTATTAAGACACATCTTAAAAGTAGGGGAAAGTAGAGAGGTACAGAGTAATGCCACAGCTTTGTGTATTAGCAACTCCAGGCATGTTCTTTAATG
Source organism: Mobula hypostoma (assembly GCF_963921235.1). Taxonomy (NCBI): domain Eukaryota; kingdom Metazoa; phylum Chordata; class Chondrichthyes; order Myliobatiformes; family Myliobatidae; genus Mobula; species Mobula hypostoma. The sequence goes on from NC_086123.1 coordinate 21,657,134, forward strand.
CTACAATAATAATTTTTGTGGCTGAGCACAAGGCCAAAATCTGAGGACTATAGAAATCTTGAAAGGATATAGAGCTGAAAATAATTGTAGGAGGAGGGAGAGTCAAGAAAATGAAGACATATGAAAATAGAGAATTTTAACGCTGACCTATTATCTGATGAGAGGTCAATGTATGTCACCAACCATGGGTCAAAGAGCTGACAAGAGTGGGACAAAATATGCAATGTTTCAATTCTAAAAACATTCTAAGCATGAATAAGAGTCTAAACAATAGTTAAAATGTAATATAGGCCTTCGGTGTTCATATGGAAGTGGTGGGATAATTATGTAGCAGAAAGTTCACCTTGGGCGACAAGTATGAAACCACTCCCAAAAAGACTGATTCTGCTCAAGGCGATTCACAGTGAGTTATGGCCAAGGAACAAAACTTGTCACAAGTTATACAGCTGGAGGTATTTTTGCATATACTACTGGATATCAAGCAAAAGAAAAAAAGGCAATTTAAGAGTTCAAGGCAGGGTGAAATAAAGGTCTAAGAGTCATCAGTATAGGTGAGACAAGTGACAATGTGCTTTCCGATATTATCAAGAGGCCATTAGGAGACAGTAGAGATGGACCGATTGGTGGCACAACGACATCAGTGCAGGACCCAGGATCGGAGGTTCCTGGGTTCGAAACTAGTCAGGTCCACTCCCGAGTACGCTTTCCAGGTTGAGTGTCGAGATCGTAACTCGACCTCATAAAGTAAAGGGAAAATACTGCGGAAATGTCTGTGTGAGGGGTGGAGCGCCACACAGTCTCTCTCTCACTCCGCGCCTTGTAAAAGCATGAAAAAGACATCATCACGGACGCACGCACGGACATGCAGACGCACACACACAGACTCGCACGCACGCGAAAAAAGAGGAGACAGTAGCGGTAAGGACTTGCATGCAAAAAGAAATCACTACTGGTCATTATCCAGCTGTAATTGAATAGGCGAGAATAGAACTGAACAAGTACATTCCTACCCGGGTAGACTTGAACTCATGCTTCTTAAATTCTGTCAATTCAGCAGGTTTGTACTTCAGCTATGCTTGAAGGGAAATACTATTTTATTTTTAATATTTGATTTATTTTATAATATTATTACTTGGGGTCTTGGCAGATTGCCGAGAACACATTTCCTTCATGATGGTGGGACTCGGGTTTTGTAACTAAATTACTGTAACTCATGATATTTCCATTTTAACCTTTTCCATCAACTTAATTAAAATTTTGTTAATCAAATCTTAACAATTATTATATGAAATTCACATTGGTTAAAGTAGTTTAAAATGTCAATACCTCTTCTTGCATAATTTAAATCTACATCTTTAAAATGCAGCATTACAACATCTGCAGATTTAAAAATGATACTTTCAACAATATCTTCACGTTTTGGGCCCAGTTCTCGCGAGCTGGATTCTGAGTTTTTTCGGTGAGCAGCATCAAGCACCAAGTCACACTGGAAGAAAAACATTTGAAATCTTAACCATAGCGATGTTCATTTCTCAAATTAAAAACATTTCAGAAAACAAAAACTTTCCATAATTAAATGAACACAAATGCGAACTATGTAGAGTATGTACAAGTCTACTGTTGCATAAATATATTCATCTAGAGCAGGGGTTTCCAACTTTTTTTTATGCCATGGATCCCCTACCATTAACCGAGGGGTCCATGGACTCAGGTTGAGAACTCCTGGTCCAGAGTGATCCAAACAATTCCCAATGTAGCTTTCAATTTAAATGATTCCTTTTTTTTTCCCTTCCTCTACTCTCTCCGGATTTCCTGATAGCTGCCTGTTTATACAATCCAGGACAGAAACTCTACTTGATGCAATAACCCTGTCCTTTAAACATTGAAAATGGTCAGCATTTCTCACCCACTCAGCAGTCACAAGCTGTGATTTAGGTTACCCATCTTGTCCACTAGGTTGTACCAACACTCTTTCAACTGAACAAGGTGACAGCAGGAAGGCTTTCTAGCCTGTTGTTATTTTAGTCATTGGCAGCCACTCACCCTGCAATCATAGCTGCAATACCCACTAGTGGGGAAATATCGACAAACCTGCCAAAATCTCAACTAAGTTCAGCAGGGCAAGCCTATGGTGTATTCTTCTTCAGTGTTTGTGAAAAGTCAAATGACTGTCTTTCCACCCACAAATGGCCTCCGTTTTCAGATATTTGACCTAGAAGGCCTGGTGATATTCGTCAGCCATGTTCTTTTTTGAAGGTGGAAGTTGGGGGAGTGGCCACACATGCCAAATTAGATAACCAGGAAACAATGCAATTCCTGCCATGCCAATCATCTGCGATGAAGAGGGAATCTGAATTTATTCAATAACTAAATCAAAATATAGCTGCCATAGGGAGGAGAGGGGACAGCAAGCCAGGCTGAAACGGAGATGGATGAAGCTCCTTCTATCGAGCATTTTGTTGGCAAATGTGTAGTTGCTGGAGAACAAAATTGAGGACCTAACAGCAAGGTTGTTGTATCGGAGAGAAATGAGAGACTGTTGTGTTCTATGTTTGACCGAGCCATGGCTTTCTCCCAGCATATCAGCTACAGTGGTCAAACCAGAAGGCTTCTCGGTCTACCGGAAGCACCGAACTGGTGAATCAGAAAAGGCAAAAGGTGGAGATACGTTTCATGATAAAACTCTCGGTGGTGCTCTAATGTGGCTGTTTTGGCAGACTCGCACTCCCCCAAACTGGAACACCTAACGATCAAATGCCATCCGTTCTCATCACTGGAGTTTACATACTACCAGCGGCTGACTATAATCACGCGCATGCAATACTACATGATGCCATCTCCAAACAAGAAAGAGTCCATCCCAACGCATTTCAAATCATAGTTGGAGACTTCAACCGGACTTGTTTGAGAAGAAAACCCTGCCCAGTTACCATCAGCATATAACCTGTTAACACCAGAGGTCCCAACACACCTATTATTACACTCAGATAAGGAATGCCTACTGTTCCAGGCCCAGGCTGCATTTCAGTAAATCAGAAAACTTGGCTATTTTTCTCCTACCTGGATAAAGGCAGAGGCTAAAGAGCAACGCTCCAGAGATTTGGACTACAAAGAGGTGGTTGCAGCTAGAGCATCGCTTCAAGTCAGTGGACTGAGCCATGTTCAAGGACTCCTCTGTGGAGCTGAATGAATACACCATGGTTGTAACCGACTTTATTAAAATGGCTGTAGACAAATGTGCTCCCACAAAATTTTTCAGTCTTCCCCAATCAGAAGCCCTGGACGAACCATGAAATCTGGAATCGACTGAGAGCCAGAACAAAGGCAATGAAGTCTGGTGATCAAGAAAGTTACAAAGGTCCAAGTAAGATCTCTGGAAAGCCATCTCACAGGCAAAGTGGCAATTCCAGAACAAAATTGAAACAATTAAGGTTGCTTGACATTTGTGACAGGGCTTGAACACCAACATCTCTTATAAAGTTAAATCAAGCAACATAGGTGACAGCAGGGCAATGCTTGCTATGCTCACTGTAACCATCAGAACATGGAGGAAACATCACGAATTCCCAAATCCTCTGATGATCCTATGATGTCAGTCTCCGAAGCCGACGTGCAAGTAGCCTTTAGGAGGGTGAAGGCACAAAAAGCATCCGGCCCAGATGGGATACCTGACCGAGAACTGAGGACCTGTGCTGATCAGCTAGTTGGTGCGTTTGCTGAGATCTTTAACCTCTCACTTCAGCAGCGTGTGTACCCACCACTTCAAGCAGACTTCAATGATACCAGTGCCCAAGAAAAGCGTGATGACCTGCCTCAATGACTATCATCCAGTAGCACTTACATCCACAGTGCTGAAATGTTTCATGAGGTCCGTGATGAAACATATCAACTCTTGCATGAGAAGTTACGTGGATCGACTCCAATTTGCCTAATGGAGCAACAGGTCCACAGCAGGTGCCATCTCACTGGCTCTTCACTTAACTCTGGAACATCTGGACAACAAAAATGCAACAGTGCCAATAAAAAGTATTCACCCTCTCTTGAAAGTTTTCATGTTTTATTATTTTACATCATTGAATCATGGTGGATTTAATTTGGCTTTCATTGTCACTGATCAACAGAAAAAGACTTTCATGTCAAAGTGAGAACAGATCTCTACAATGTAATTACAAACATAAATCACAAAATAATTGAATGCATAAATATTCACCCCTTCAAGTCAGCATTTCGTAGATGCACTTTTGGCAGCAATTACAGCCTTGAGTCAGTGTGGATAGTTCTCTGTCAGCTTTGCACATCTGGACACTGCAATTTCCCCCCATTCTTCTTCACCAAACTGCTCAAGCTTTGTCAGATTGCATGGGGGTCATGAGCAAACAGCCCTTTTCAAGTCCACCCACAAATTCTGGACTCTGACTTGGCCACTCCAGCATATTAACTTCGTTGTTTTTAAGCTCCTGTGTAGCTTTAGCTTTATGCTTGGGGTCAATGTCTTGCTGGAAAACAGATCTTCTCCCACATCGCAGTGCTCTTGCAGACTGCATCAGGTATTCCTCCAGGATTTCCTTGTATTTTGCTGCATTCATTTTTACCATCCACAAGCCTTCCAGGGCCTGCTGCAGTGAAGCATGCCCACAGTATGATGCAGCCACCACCATGCTTCAGGGTACAGATGGGGTGTTTTTGACTATGTGCAGTGTTTGGCTTATGACAAACATAGTGTTTAGTCTGATGGTCAAAAAGCTCAATTTTGGTTTTGATCACCCATAGAACCTTCTTCCATCTGACTTCAGAGTCTCCCTCATGCCTTCTGGCCAACCCTAGCTGAGACTGGTGAAGCACCCGGGCAACAGTTGTCGTATGTGCAGTCTCTCCCATCTCAACCACTGAAGCTTGTAACCCCTCCAGAGTGGTCATGAGTCTCTTGGTAGCCTCCCTCACTAGTCCCCTTCTTGCACAGTCACGCAGTTTTGGAGGATGGCCTGCTTTAGGCAGATTTACAGCGTCCCATATTCTTTCCACTTCTTGCTGATTGACTTAACTGTACTCCAAGGGATATTCAGTCACTTGGAAATTTTCTTGTATCGATCTCCTGACTTGTGCTTTTCAATAACCTTTTGCAGAGTTACTTAGAGTGTTCTTTTGTCTCCATTGTCTTCATGGTGTAGTTTTAGCCAGAATACTGACTCACGGGTAAGTTGAACCTTCCAGATACAGATGTATTTTTACTACAATTAATTGAAGTACCTTGACTGCACACCGTGATCTCCATTTAATTAACCATGTGACTTCGAAAACGAAATGCTTGCGCCAGTGATGATTTAGTATGTCATATTAAAGGGGGTAACATTTATGCTATCAATTATTTTGTTTTATATTTGTAATTAATTTAGATCACCTTGTAGAGATGTGTTTTCACTTTTCTGTTGATCAGTGTCAAAAAAAAGCCAAATTAAATCCACTGTGATTTAATATTGTAAAACAAAAAAAATTGAAACTGAAAATTTACAAGGGGGAGGGGAGACAGGAAGTGAATACATTTTATAGGCATTGTACATTAGGATAGATGGATTTGGGTACATGGAGCTCGTCAGCCTGGGAAGGCAGTCCATCTAAGAGAGGGAAAACTCTTGATTTCAAACCTCCGCTGCCTTGCAGCCATACCCACTCATGGGAAAGGCTTCGGGAGTAAGCCCTGAGGACAAATACGGAGCTGGAGTCCCTAAGACAGTCCGACATTGCCTTCAACCTCGTTCTGTCAACTCCTGCGATGACACTGGTGCCAAGCTGTATCGGCCCTTGCCTTCCCTTGGACAACATCGGTGTCGTGGAGAGGGGAGACTTGCTGCATGGGCAACTGCCGATCTTCCATACAACCTTGGCCAGGCCTGCGCCCTGGAGAGGACAAGCAAGACTTTCCAGTTGCAGATCCATGGTCTCGCGAGACTAATGGATGCCACCGATACATCAGGATGTTCCTTATTGACTACAGCTCAGCATTCAATATCAACATTCCCTCAAAACTAATCAATAAGCTCCAAGACCTTGGCCTCGATACCTCCTTGTGCAATTCGATTCTCAATTTCATCACTTGCAGACGCCGGTCAGTTTAGATTGGCAACACCTCATCACCAACCTCCGTCAGCACAGGTGCATCACAAGGCTGTGTGCTTAGCCTCCTGCTCTGCTCGTGCTACACTTTTGACTGTGTGGCTAAGCACAGCTATAATGCTATATTCAAGTTTGCTGATGACTCCACTGTCGCAGGCCAAATCAAAGGTGATGATGAACCAGCATATAGGAGTGAGACTGAAAACCTGGCGGAGTTGTGTCATAACAACAACCTCTTACTCTATGTCAGGAAGACCAAGGAGTTGATTATAGACTTCAGGAGAGGTTCATGAGCCAGTCCTCATCAGAGGATCAGAAGTGGAAAGGGTCAACAACTTTAAATTCCAAAGTGTTATTATTTCGGAGGTCCCGTCCTGGGCCCTCTAGGTGCAATTACGAAGAAACCAAGGCAGCACCTCTGCTTCCTTAGGAGTTTGCGGAGGTTTGGCAAGACTAACTTCTATAGATGAATAGTGGAGAGTGTACTGACTGGCTGTATCACAGCCTGGTATGGAAACACCACTACCGATGAATGGAAAATCCTACAAAAAGCAGTGGATGCGACCTAGTCCATCACTTGTGAAGCCCTCCCAACCTTTGAGATTGAGAACATCTACTTGATACGCTGTCATAGGAAGGCAGCATAGATCATCAGGGACCCCCAACAACCAGGACATGTTCTCTTCTCGCTGCTGACATCGAAACTCAGGACTCACACCACCAGGTTCAAGAACAATTACTACCCCTCAACCATAACGCTCTTGAACCAACGTGGATAACTTCACTCAATTTCACTTCCCTCATCATTGAAACGTTCCCACAACCAAAGGACTCACTTTCAAGGATTCTTAACCACATGTTCTCGATATTTATTACTAATCAATTATTTCTTCTTTTTGTCTTTGCACAGTTTGTTACTCTGACTGAATGCCCTAGTTAGGTAGTCTTTCATGAATTCTGTTATATTTATGATTATATAGATTTATTGAGTATGCCCACAAGAAAATGAATCTCAGAGCTGTAAATGGTGACATATATGTATTTCGATAATAAAATTTACTTTGAACCTGATTGGTCGGTATTTCAAGCAAACAATTACGCCAGCATACAATATTTATAAAATTTACTTCCCAGTATTATCACAGAGACTCTCCTGAAACAGATCAATATCTCATTAAACTGCAATCTCCCCTAACAAAAAAGGGCAGGAATGCCTCCCAACTCAAATGATAAAGAAATTTCACACTTTAGCAGTGTGGTAAGGAACCAAACTCACAGACAAATGGATGTCAGAAACTGACCAGTTAGATGAACATCAAACCGCTCTGCTACTCTAGTCACCTTCCCACTCTCAGTTCCTGCACTAAATGCAGGTTGGTGCTTAAACACAGGAACAATCTAATTGTTCCTCCAATAAAAATTTTAGAGAAATCCTATTTCTCAAATGATTAATTGCAGCTTTTTAAAAAACTGCTACTATGGTTAAGCTGATAAAGAGTAAAGAAAATAGACCCTGACTATCAGAAATCTTCTATATTTAAATACTCACTTTTCAGGTCTTATTACTTATTAAAAAAGTACGGCAATTGCATGAAACTGCTTATTTCACTGCCACAAAAAGTGGACTATACCATTCTCAAACAAACAGAAATCACAGTATTTTTAGTAGATGGAAGCAAACAAAAATTTTAAAATAGCACTACTATTTATAATTGAGATTGCAATGCCCTACCATTTACAGAATTTCAAATTAAGTATTCTCTTAAAATAATTAATAGATGTTAGCAATACAAAATGGTTTGTTACAAGTTTGACGCAAAAGTGAATTTCACAAGAATTTAGTTTACCGCTACAGTAAATAAACTACTATAAATAAACACTGCAATACTGTTCAAATATCTGATTATCACTGACTGTGCAAATTCTGCAATGCAATCAGGCTATTACTAGAAACATTGAACACCGCAGCTTAAAAATGCCACAGTTTGTAATCATGAATGGGAAATATTAAATACATTATATGATAAAATAGCTTATTTTACATGTTGTAAAAACACAAAGTTGATTTCATGCTTACCTTAGGGCTATAAGTTTTAAACACTCCTTCATACATTCCACCATTTTTCACTTTTAGTTCACATTTTGCACCCTGTAAATGCAAACAGTAAATCTGGTATTAACTTAGAAACACAAATAAAATAGCCCCTTAACCAATGTTAGTCTTGATACATTACAATACCATAGTCAAATCTCTGCAGTTCAGTACTAATTTCAAAACTGCATTTGAAATGTCCTTGGCAATTCTGAATTTGCAGTTTTGTGCAACTTGATTATGCCACATTTCTGAAATAAAATTAAGGACCCACCCCAGCATCATTGTTAACTGTACTATTTTGACAAGCTGGTTACCAATCAGATGTGTCAGCATTAGCAGTCTGAAGCAACACCACATATTCAATCTGGGTAGACTCCAACCTGATGGCATGAAAATCAATTTCTTAACTTCCAGTAATTTCTTCCTCTTCCCTCTTTTGCCATTCCCCATTCGGAATCCCCCCTCACTCTTCTTTTGCTCACTTACGCATCTCATCTCTCTGGGACCCCTTTCTCCTTCCTTTTATTCCATGGTCCACTGTCCTCCCCTGTTACATTCCTCCTTCTTCAGTCCCTTTAACTCTTCCACCTGTCACCAGCCAGACTCATACTTCATCCCCCTTCCCCCTTACCTAGTCTCACCTATCACCTGCCAGCTTGTGTTCCTTCTCCTTCCCTCACACTTGTTCTGGCTTCTGCCCCCTTCCTTTCCTGCCCATGAAGGGACTCACCCAGAAAAAACTATTTCTCTCCATTGGTGCTGCCTGAATTGCTGAGTTCCTCCAGCATTATGTGTGTTGCTCATGATTTCCAGCATCTGCAGAATCTTTTGTGTTTGTTTTTTTTTAAAAAACAGGTTTTCCTGAATCAAATCTCATTTGGGCCAAATGTTGCCCCAAGTAGACTCCTTACTTCAGTTAGAAGTAATTAAATGACGAGAGAATCTGACATTAGCATGGAAATGTGAGTAACAAAGTAGATTTAAGAATTAAGCCAAGAAATTGGACAGCATCTGTGTGTAGAAATTGCATCACGTTAAGAATGTGGGTATCCAATCAAGTCAAATTATTCAAACTTAATCTTGGATCACTGACACATAGCAGGCCACTAAAAGCAAATGAATAAGATAAAGGGGCAGTACAGTGATGTAGCTACTGGAACAGTCACTGCCCAGCTCCTACGACTTGATTCAAATCAGATCTCCAGCCCTATCGGTATGGAGATTGCACCTTCTCCCTGACAGAGCACATTTCCCTTGGTCAGGGGTGGTGAACACATAGTGCATTCAAACATTTTGTTGCTACATGGCAAGCAGTACTACCCTGCAATTCTTTAAACCATATTCATAATAAAAAGATACATCATTATTATCTGGGTCTGTCATCTATAACAACGATCTGGATAATAATGCAGTTAACTGGATCAGCAAATTTGCAGAAGACACCAAGATTGGGGGTGTAGTAGACAGCAAGGAAGGCTATCAGAGCTTGCAGTGGGATCTGGACCAGATGGAAAAATGGGCTGAGAAATGGCAGATGGAATTTAATGCAGACCAGTGCGAGGTGTTGCACTTCGGTAGGACCTACCAGGGTAGATCTCACACAGTGATCAGTAATGCACTGAAGAGTGCAGTAGAACAAAGGGATCTGGGAATACAGGTCCATAACGCATTGGAATGTGGTGGCACAGATAGATAGGCTCAGAGAAAGCCTGTGACATACTGGCCTTCATAAATCAATGTATTGAGTACAGGAGACAGGATGTTATGTTGAAGCTGTACAAGACATTGGTGAGGCCTAATTTGGAGCATTGTGTGCAAATTTAGTCACCCACCTACAGGAAAGATGCAAATAAGGTAGAGAAAATTTACAATGTTGTCAAAACTGAAGGAACTGAATTATAAATGAAAGATTGAATAGGTTAGGACTTTATTCTTCTTTGGAACGTAGAATTTTGAGGGGAGATTTGATAGAAATATACAAGATTATGAGGGGTATAGATAGGGTAAATGCAAGCAGGTTTTTTCCACTGATGTTAGCTGGGGCTACAATTAGAGGTCGGGAGTTAACGATGAAAGATGAAAAGTTTAAGGGGAACATGAGGGGAATCTTCTTCACTTAGAGGGCTGTGAGTGTGTGCAGCAAGCTGTCATCATAAGTGGTGCGTGCGAGCTGGATTTCAATGTTTAAGAAAGTCCAGATAGGTACATGGATGGTATGGGTATGGAGGAGTGTAGAGGGCTATGGTCCGGGTGCAGGTCAATGCGACTAGGCAGCTTAAATGGTCTGTGCTGCATTTTGCTATGATTCTCTGATCTTTACTGCCAAATGAAGCAGTAAATGATTTTTAGAACCCGAGAACAGTGAGATGTTTTTACAGGAAACGTCTCACACCAGCATAGTGCCAACTGGACGGCTGTAACAACACATGACGTTGGATGATATGTCATAGACTTGGTTTACACATCAGCATTTGAATAGTGAATGTTGGGCCAGATGGCATTAGCTTCGCTCTGTTTATATATTTTCTTCTGTTGTTTGAGTGAATACTGGACATTCAGTGATAGAAATGGTAAATACTGTGTATAGTTTAGCACCTCTGTGAATATTTATTTTTTTCCCAAATAAGGTACCTTATTTTATTAGAAAAATTACGTTAAGTTTAAAACTTAAGTTTTAAGTTTAACTATGTTAAACTTATTTTTAAATTAAGTTTACCCCTTTCAGCTTTTGCACAATATCAGATACAGCAGCAAAGAAACAAAAAGGATCAAATAATGAGGCAGAGCAGAAGAGAAGATTCGCGGAGTGAAGGATTTGGCAAGATGAAAAGGGGCAATAAAGCATATGTTCTGAAGCACCAGATTTCCTCCGTAATGTGGCATTATGAAACCGTTCATTAAAGGATTTGCAAAAAGAAAAAGAAAAAAAAAAGTCCCCCTAAAAATTGCAGTCAAATATTTTTGTAGACATTCTTTTCGGGTAGTTTCAACTTCGGTGCTGCTAGCTTGAGGTAATACCGCACAATATCATTCCGGAAAAGAGTGGTACCACCAGTTCCAAGTCAACACAATGGGTATGTGGTGCCACTGTATGGCAAATCAATTTCAGGACAACAAATATTCATGGGAATAATGAAAGGGAAGCTCATTATTTGTTCAATTTGAACTTATAAAACATGGAGAAACAGAAGACACAAATTTTGATACTGTTTGAAACAGAATTCATTTGAGTATTTGAGAAGAGCCAATGAAAACAGTTCCAGAACGATTTTCAATTGTAAACCTCCAACTGAGGATTTCAGAATCAGACATGAAAGCAAAGCAGCCCCTTCTTCGTTGAATACTCTTATTATTCAAAGCAACTAATTTCAAGATACTGCAATCATTCTCATGAGTAATGTAGTTTGAGTTATGTCAATAAAGAAACTTACGCTCTGGTGCAAGATCCTAAAGAATGTTAGATCATTCATGTCAGTTTGAGAACATGTATTCACTTTCAAAATAATACTAAGTCTTAAGGTTAAATTATGAAAATAATTTCCATAAACATGCTCTGCATGCGTTGAGAGGATTAACTAAAATGTTATTTCTTTTGTTCAAGAAATCAAGAACAAGGTGACATAAAATAAGACCAAGGCCGTTCAGGAATGAAGATAGGAAGCTCATTTTCCACACAAAGAAAGAATACTTCTGTGTAGCGCCACCCCCCACCAAAAAAAATTTGTGCCTGCCAGGACAATTGAAGCTTTCAAATCTGAGGTCCACAGACTTTCTCATCAAGCAAGGGTACCAAGAGAAAGTATTAGTAAAGGCAAAGAAAAATTGGTTGCAAATGAGTCACGTTCTAACTAAGTGGCAAATGGAACCCTAATGCATAATGCTCCTCATAAAGCATCAACGGAAAAGATCATCTTTATGGTGATGCAACCAAAATGCAATTTCTTGCCAAACGCAGAATTCCAAAAAAATTCTAGATGTAATTTGTGAATACTAAACTAGAAAGTTGGTTTCCTAGCATTCATGGCAAATTTTGTTTCATGTGAAGATCTGCTCTCAGGAAAAGATATCTATCACATCATTTAAAGCAGAAAGGTCACGCTTGATATTGAAGCTGTTTCGTCACTGTCACTCCTCTCATCCTTTCATCTGAAGTGCTGACCTGACAATGATAATGAAAAGGATGCGCAAATTTCTACAGTTTACGTAATTTTAATCTTATCACAATCTCTTTTAATGGAGGTAAGTATTCTTATTTCTAAAGTAAGCAATGACAGTGAAAAAGGTGGCAAATATTATCCACAATTGTATTTTGAAAATATTAGATAATTTGAGACCAGCAGACTCTTGGCTACAAATATTTTTTTCTTTATTTGCCCCTCAAGTACTGTAACAGAATCTGAAGCAATTACTTTCAGTCTCCCCACAAATACCTCCTACTACTAAACCCAAGTGCAGCCACAATATAGCCCATTTTTCAACCCCATATGTGTGTATCCAAAACACATACAAATAAAAACTAAGAACTCCAGACCAAGCATTGTGTTTTGCTAATTGCAGCAGTAAAGGTATCCTTTTCAAACTTAAGCACCCAATAATGCTGACTTATGTGGAGGATGAAAAAGTCAAGATCTCTGTTCACAGAAGGCTTAATGTTAAGGTCTTTGTCGTTATTCTTGTAATTTGGGTCATATACAGTTAAAAGATCCTAACCAAGGTGCATGGAGGAAGGGGCAGAATTCAAACAGTATCATTTAAGCTTAATTTAGGGTAGCAATGTAGTTATTCACTTTATAGTAGCAAATTATGAACCAACATGAATCAGGAAAAGGTCAATTTTAAACAGGTAACCCTTCAACAAAATAAAAACTGTTTCTGTATTGTATATTTAGCATTCACCATCTTCCATGATTACAAAAGCTGTTAGAATTAAAACTACCCCAAAGCTTGCTTTTTGCAATAAACTTCAAAACTAAAACTAAAAAACACTTTAGAATTAAACAGATTAAAAATAATTTAAATGTTATACTTACTACAACTGATGTAAGAATATGAACCATACGCATGTTTGCATATATTCCATCATACTGAATCTGAGAAAGGAAACATATTTAAGACATTCACTTTTTTGAAAACATTAATAATTTAAGTACACATGCTCAACCAAATTAAGTACAGTAATCACTGAATCATACCTTCCTGACATTTTGTTTAATAATATAGAACCCTTATATAGATTGGCAAGTTCAAAAGACAGCAATAATTATTACTAGTAAATATAGGTTACAATTATAAATTTGTACTCACACTAACAATAAATATTAAATTTGTTTGTGTGTAATCTTTTTGGAACAGAATAATCTTCAAATTTTAACAGCTCTTCACAAATTCCTTCAATTCCCTTCAATGTAGCCTATGGTATCTGAACTATAAGCCAGGGGTTTCCAACCTGGAGTCCACAGACACCTTGGTTAATGGTAGGGACTTATGGGATAAAAAAGACGCTTTTCTCATTCCGATTGTCAGAACATAAACCCAAAAGCAGGCAGTACACTTTTCCAAAAACATGCTCAGAAACAACAGATTCTTGTCCAGGCTTGTTACCATACAATACAAATATTTGTAGAACGCTTAAGTTCTCCTTTGGACAAAATACATAAGGTTCTTTTTTATGCATTATAAGAACTGTATACAGATCTTGATTCAAATTAATCATAAGTTTAAATTTCCAAATTTATAATTGCTGGAGTTTTACAAACACAAGTACAGTGGACTCTGGTTAATTGGACAATTTTGGACCTGTACATTTTGACCCAATTAAATGGCTGTCATAATTAGCTGAAGTTTCATGGAAACAGTTAACGGTACAGTCAGCCCTCCATATCCACGGGGGATTGGTTCCGGGAACCCCCACGGATACCAAAATTCGCGGATGCTCAAGTCCCTTATATAAAAGCCTAAGAGAGCTTGTAACGGTGTTATGAAAAGCGAAAATAGCATTCAGCGTTTGTTTTGCAGCAAGCCATTATAGAGGCAGCGTGCACCCCGAGTAGCAAGAGTGCTTTATCTCGATTTATTTTGTGTATCCGTTAGCAAGGTGTTTCTTAAGGTATCAGAAAAGCCTAACAGAGCTCGTAACGGTGTACGCTTAGCGTAAAACTGGATGTAATTAAGCGTTTTGCTAGTGATGAACAAAATAAAGACATTGTGCGTGAGTTGAACTTGCCTGCGTCCACCATTCGTACTACTTACATGCAGAGAGAAAGAATCTTGAAAGCTGCTGATGTTACTATTGGATCTGCTAGTAGCATATCATTCCTGCTTTTACTATATAGTGGACAGAGAATTGGTTGGCAGACAGGAAGCAAAGAGTGGGAATAAACGGGACCTTTTCAGAATGGCAGGCAGTGACTAGTGGGGTACCGCAAGGCTCGGTGCTAGGACCCCAAGTTGTTTACAATATATATTAATGATTTAGACGAGGGAATTAAATGCAGCATCTCCAAGTTTGTGGATGACACGAAGCTAGGCGGCAGTGTTAGCTGTGAGGAGGATGCTAAGAGGATGCGGGGTGACTTGGACAGGTTAAGTGAGTGGGCAAATTCATGGCAGATGCAATTTAATGTGGATAAATGTGAGGTTATCCACTTTGGTGGCAAGAACAGGAAAACAGATTATTATCTGAATAGTGGCCGATTAGCAACGAGACCTGGGTGTCATTGTACACCTGTCATTGAAAGTGGGCATGCAGGTACAGCAGGCGGTGAAAAAGGCAAATGGTATGCTGGCATTCATAGCAAGAGGATTCGAATACAGGAGCAGGGAGGTACTACTGCAGTTGTACAAGGCCTTGGTGAGACCACACCTGGAGTATTGTGTGCAGTTTTGGTCCCCTAATCTGAGGAAAGACATTCTTGCCATAGAGGGGGTACAAAGAAGGTTCACCAGATTGATTCCTGGAATGGCAGAACTTTCATATGATGAAAGACTGGATCGACTAGGCTTATACTCTCTGGAATTTAGAAGATTGAGGGGGGATCTGATTGAAACGTATAAAATTCTAAAGGGATTGGACAGGCTAGATGTAGGAAGATTGTTCCCAATCTTGGAGAAGTCCAGAACGAGGGGGTCACAGTTTGAGGATAAAGGGGAAGCCTTTTAGGACTGAGATTAGGAAAAACTTCTTCACACAGAGAGTGGTGAATCTGTGGAATTCTCTGCCACAGGAAACAGTTGAGGCCAGTTCATTGGCTATACTTAAGAGGGAGTCAGATAAGGCCCTTGTGGCTAAAGGGATCAGGGGGTATGGAGAGAAGATAGGTATAGGGTTCTGAGTTGGATGATCAGCCATGATCGTACTGAATGGTGGTGCAGGCTCAAGGGGCCGAATGGCCTACTCCTGCACCTATTTTCTATGTTTCTGTATGTTAGTGTTACTTTAGGTTTTATGTGTTATTTGGTATGATTTGGTAGGTTATTTTTTGGGTTCGGCTTATGAAAGGTTTCATAGGAACGCTCTACTTTCGGACAGCGGGGGATACTTGTTCAGTATTTTCGATCTGCAGTTGGATGAATCTGCGGATACGGAGGGCCGACTGTATAAAGAAGACAAACTATTGTTTAACAGAAGTAACAAATTACGTATTTAAATGAAAAAAAGAAATTTGAACACTATTAATACTACAATACTATAAAACTGTGTATCCGTTCCTATTAGTTATCAATGGAGAAACTCACGCAGTGCAGTCTGTTGCCTTCTTTTGATTTACTGTACATGAACAAAATTAGCACAGACACATTATGCAATTATGGACTGCCTTCAACCAATGCTACAACGAGTGCATCCTTGAATCTTCATTTTCACTGTAACCTTAAGATGTCAGCGGAAATGAGGTTGTCGCACTGGGCTAATGTGCGCTTTTAAAAAAAGGTTTTTGACTCCCAATACCGACAATCTTGCTGGGAAACGTACAGTCTCTGTTAAATAAAACTGAAGATCTCAGAGCTAGCGTGCTGTATTAGTGGGACATTTAGACCACTTGCATATTTTGTTTCACGGAATCTTGGTTAACCCCTTCCATTCCAGACGCAGCAATTCAGACTGATGGGTTCACAATGCACCACCAAGACAAGACTACCGAATCCTTTAAAGCTAAAGGGGCAGGTGGATTTGTTTCATGATCAATTCCTCATGGTGTACAAACATGGCAATGCTGTCCCAGTCCTGTTTGACAGACCTAGAACACCTCACAATCAAGTTCCATTCATTTTATCTGCCATGGGAGATTTCAGTGATCATTTTGGTAGTGGTGTACATGCTACCACAGGCTGATGTCAAACAGGCTCTAGACGATCTGAGCGACGTGATCATCAGGCATGAAACAGCACATCCTGATGCCTTCCCTATTATTCTAGGGGATTTTAACCAAACCAGCTTGGAAAAATCCGTAAACAATTATTATCAACAAATCACTTGTCGCACCAGGCGAACCAACACACTGGACCACTGATGGACCACCATCAAGAGCACTTATCATGCTATTCCACGCCCACAGTTAAAGTCTGATCACCTGGATGTGCTTCTACTCCTTGAGTATAGGCAGAGACTGAAGACTGCAGCATCAGTAGTGAGGACAAGGAGGCATGGAAAAAGGAAGCACAGGAGCGCTTACAGGACTGCTTTCAATCAGTGAACTGGACTATATTCAGAGATTCATCCTTGAGCCTGAATGAATACACCACAGATGTCACCGACTTCATTAAAACCTGTGCAGATGCACGTGTGCCTAGAAGAACATACCACACATACTCAAACCAAGAGCCATGGATGAACCAGGAAGTTTTTAGTTTGCTGAGGGCTAGATCTCTGGCATTTAAGTATAGTGACCCAGGTCCGTACAAGAAAACCAAGCACATCTTGTGGAGGGCTTTTTCAAGAGCTAAGAAACAATTCCCAGCAAGGTTGGAAGGAACATCAGATGCACGTCAACTCTGGCAGGGTTTTCCAGGTATTACTTCTTGCAAAGCAAAACCCAAAGTTATGAATGGCAGTGATGCTTCACTACCAGATGAGCTCAATGTCTTTTATGCCCACTTTGAAAGGGAGAATAAAACTACATCTACGAGGATTCCTGCAGCAGCTGGTGACACTGTGATCAGTCTCAAAAGCCAACTTCAAGCTGTTTTTCAGGAAGGTGAGCCCTCACAAGACGGCAGGCCCCAATGGAGTACCTGGTAAGGCTCTGAAAACTTGTGCCAACCAACTGGCGGGACTGTTCAAAAATATTTTCAAGTTCTCACTGCTACAATCAGAAGATCCCACCTGCTTCAAAAAACAATTATACCAGTGCCCAAGAAGAGCAGTCTGAGCTGCCTTAACGACTATCACTCCACGGCAGGACGTCTCAACCGGAGTTCCATATGGGCTCCACGAGAGATCATGATTTTAAAAAAATTTAAAAATCGGTTTTTGAACTTTTGCACAACGCCTGATGCTAACACCTGCAATGGTGGGCAGTGACTGAACAGCCCCATTAGCAGTTTTGTTAGAGGTCTCTCAGCACAGTATGGCAGTGTGCAGTAGGACAGTATTTATTTCGATGAGTCCATTCTCAGTTTTTGTCGCCAGATAGGGGAGGCCATGACATTGGTGCGCGCTGTATTGCATGGAGGGGAAGACAGTAGGTTGATAATTGGCGAGGGCTGTATTGCACGAAGGCTGATGATTGGTGAGCACTGTATTGCACGGAGAGGACGACAGAGGGCTGTTGAGGAGTGTGGTGTGTTTTCTGAGCATTGGATCGACTTGCCCAACTTGGGCTGTGACGTCAGCCTCTCCCTCCCAAATTACCTCCCCCAACTTCCCTTTGCTCGCCACCGATTGACCTATGGAAGCAAACAAATTATTGGTGTAGTAGAAAATTAGAGGGAAATTTTCATTCTAAAGACGGTCCAGTGTGGCGAATTTTGAAGAGAAAGTGTGAGATAGAATAAGAGGATTCTTGGCCTAGGCCTACAGACAATTCTGATAAGGTCAAAGCTGAAGAATTACAATCTTCTCAGTAATCTCACTGCACTAATGCAACAATGGACACAAACAAGTCCTTTTTTTTTACAAAACTGCACAAGTTTATTTATACGACAAATAGACAAAGTACAAATATCAAGTTTTACAAGACAGTGAACAATTTCAAATTATTACCATCTATAAAACAGTCAATTCCCTGGGGGCGGGGGGGGGGATCCGCTGCTCCCAGAAAGCCCCACTCTATCCATTGTGATCGCATGCTCCCTCTCCAAGATCAGGCAGGCACGAAAATAACCTCAGAAGAGGGGCAGGCTCCTGGGAGAACCCTCGACTTTCAACCTTCTAGACCTGTGAATGGGCATCTTGGCCAGGCCCAGGAGCAAGCCCACCAGTAGATCCTCCTTGCAAACCACCCCCCTCCATACTGGGTGTCCGTAGACAAGAAGCGCGGGACTGAAGTGCAACCAGAACCTGAGCAACGTCCTCTTCAGATACTCAAACAAGGGCTGCAACCTCTCACACTTCATGTAAGCATGGCACACTGACTCCTCATGGCGACAGAATGGACAGGGTGCCAGTGAATCTGCTTAAAAACCTATTGCAGGGTACTACCCTATGCAACACCTTCCACTCAGGTCCCCAAAGTACAGGGGAAGGACCACTGCATAAAGAGATTTTCACTGGGGACTCCTTCATTGCCAGCTAGTAAGACAGATAGATTGCCAAGGAGAGTCTGGTCTGCAGATGAAGGCAAGGAAGTGAAAGGGGTACAAGAGCAGTCCATACAAGAAACGCTTTGAAGCACCACAGAAGGGCATGGTGGGCATCCCCACAAGACAGCTCACGTTTTGTGGGAACCCCTCCTCTTCCCTAAGACCCCTCGACCCTCACCATGATGGGACAGGGGTGGGGGACATAGTCCCCCACGCAGCTGGAGCACCGTTCCCCACTGGTACAGGAGTACCCTATCTGGATGAGACTACACCCCATATTCTCAACAGCTCTTGGTAGAAGCGAGGCAGCTCCCTCAAAGCAGCACGGCTGATGCTATCTGCTGGAACCCACATGTCCTCCTGAAGGCAGTACCCCTGGCAGAGAAAGTGTGTCGCCAGCACCTGCCATCTCGAAGAGTGGTCATTGTACAGGCATCTCTGCAGGGTCCTGAAGCCGACAGCCACCCGTTGAGTGCGCACACACACCATGATTGACTGCCCTCTGTGATTGGAAGACTCAGGACCACAGCAGAGACCCAATTCCTCCTGTTGCCCCAGAAGAAGATAGATTCTGGAAAGGTGTAATAATAACAAGGTTGTCGTGGTGGGAGATTTTAATTTCCCGAATATCGATCGGTATGTCCCTAGAGCGAGGGGTTTAGATGGGGTGGAGTTTGTTAGGTGTGTTCAGAAAGGTTTCTTGACACCATATGTAGATAAGCTTACAAGAGGAGAGGCTGTATTTGATCTGGTACTGGGAAATGAACCTAGTCAGGTGTCAGGTCTCTCAGTGGGACAGCATTTTAGAGATAGTGATCACAATGCTATCTGCTTTATCATAGCATTGGAGGGATAGGAACAGACAAATTAGGAAAGTGTTTAATTGGGGTAAGGGGAAATATGAGGCTATCAGGCAAGAACTTGGAAGCATAAATTGGGAACAGATGTACTCAGGGACATGTACGGAAGAAATATGGCAAATGTTTAGGGGATATTGGCGTGGAGTTCTGCATAGGTACAGGATGATAGGGTACAGAAATTGTGGTGTACAAAGCTGTTGTAAATTTAGTCAAGAAGAAAAGCTTATGAAAGGTTCAAAAAACTAGGTAATGAAAGAAATCTAGATGATTATAAGGCTAGTAGGAAGGAGCTTAAAAATGAAAGTAGGAGAGCCAGAAGGGGCCATGAGAAGGCCTTGGCAGAAAGGATTAAGGAAAACCCCAAGGCATCCTACAAGTATGTGAAGAGCAAGAGGATAAGATGTGAGAGAATAGGACCAATCAAGTGTGACAGTGGAAAAGTATGTATGGAACTGGAGGAGACAGCAGAGGTACTTAATGAGTATTTTGCTTCAGTATTCACTACGGAAAAGGATCTTGGTGATTGTAAGGATGACCTACAGAGGACTGAAAAGTTTGAACATGTAGATATTAAGAAAGAGGATGTGTTGGAGCTTTTGGAAAGCATCAAGTTGGATAAGTCACCGGGACCAGATGAAATGTACCCCAGGCTACTGTGGGAGGTAAGGGAGGAGAATTCTGAGCCTCTGGCGATGATCCTTGGATCACCAATGGGGACGGGTGAGGGTTGCAGATGTTGTCCCATTATTCAAGAAAGGAAGTAGAGATAGCCCAGGAAATTAAGACCAGCGAGTCTTACTTCAGTGGTTGGTAAGTTGATGGAAAAGATCCTGAGAGGCAGGATTTATGAACATTTGGAGAGGCATAATATGATTAGGAATAGTCAGCATGGCTTTGTCAAAGGCAGGTCGTGTCTTACGAGCCTGATTGAAGTTTTTGAGGATGTGACTAAATACATTGATGGAAGTAGAGCAGTAGATATAGTGTATATGGATTTCAGCAGGGCATTTGATAAGGTACCCCATTTGCAAGGCTTATTGAGAAAGTAAGGAGGCATGGGATCCAAGGGGGCATTGATTTGTGGATCCAGAACTGGCTTGCCCACAGAAGGCAAAGAGTGGTTGTAGACAGGTCATATTCTGCATGGAGGTCAGTGACCAGTGGTGTGCCTCAGGGATCTGTTCTGGGACCCCTACTCTTCGTGATTTTTATAAATGACCTGGATGAGAAAGTGGAGGGATGGGTTAGTAAATTTGCTGATGACACAAAGGTTGGGGGTGTTGTGGATAGTGTGGAAAGCTGTCAGAAGTTATAGTGGGACATTGGTAGAATGCAAAACTGGGCTGAGAAGTGGCAAATGGAGTTCAACCCAGATAAGTGTGAAGTGGTTCATTTTGGTAGGTCAAATATGATGGCAGAATATAGTATTAATGGTAAGACTCTTGGCAGTGTGAAGGATCAAGGGATCTTGGGGTCCGAGTCCATAGGATACTCAAAGCTGCTGTGCTGGTTGACTCTGTTGTTAAAAGGCATAAGGCATATAGATCATTGGCTTTCTTCAATTGGGGATTAAGTTTAGGAGCTGAGGGGTAATGTTGCAGCTATATAAGACCCTGCTCAGACCCCACTTGGAGTACTGCGCTCAGTTCTGGCCGCCTCACCGCAGGAAGGATGTGGAAACCATAGAAATGGTACAGAGAAGATTTATAAGGATGTTGCCTGGATTAGGGTGCGTGCCTTATGAGAATAGGTTGAGTGAACTCGGCCTTTTCTCCTTGGAGTGACAGAGGATGAGAGGTGACCTGATAGAGGTGTACAAGATAATGAGAGGCATTGATCGTGTGGATAGTCAGAGGCTTCTTCCCAGGGCTGAAATGGCTAGCATGAAAAGGCACAGTTTTAAGGTGCTTGGAAGTAGGTATAGAGGAGATGTCAGAGGTAAGTTTTTTTTTAAACGCGGAGAGTGGTGAGTGCGTGGAATGGGCTGCTGGTGACGGTGGTGGAGGCGGATACGATAGGATCTTTTAAGAGACTCCTGGATAGGTAAATAGAGCTTAGAAAAATAGAGGGCTATGGGTAACCCTAGGTAATTTCTAAGGTAAGGACATGTTCGGCACAGCTTTGTGGGTCGATGGGCCTGTATTGTGCTGTAGGTTTTTTATGTTTCTAAGAAGTCTACCAGCCTCTTCCGAGTCCTGGAGACAAAAGCAGTGAGCAGGTCTAAATTAATGAGCCAATACCATATCTTTACAATGAAAGCTACTTATCAATGGCTTTTACATGGACTGGTGATCCAAATTGTCCTATTTAATTGTGCCTAGTCCGTGGCAAACAACTTACAAATGTAGCAATGGCTCCAGTAAAGCTGAACAGACAGTTAGCTACAAAGCACAGCTATATGACACCTAAAGTACTGATTATTTTAAAAAAACTATTGGAATCTCAAAACAAACAGATTAAAGCTTTTGAAAATAAAGTTACAGTAAAAAAAAAGCAAGAAGCAAGTTATTTAGTAGTTTTAAAAAATCTCTGTGAAAACCTGGACAAAGAGCACACCAATCTCGTGCTACATACAGATATACAGTGGCTTAGCATAGGAAGAATTCTCAACAGGGTGTTTGAGCTGAAAGGTGAATTGCAGGAATACTTTCAAGAAAATAGTGCGTCAGAATTTGCTAAGTGCCTTGAAGATGAAGAATTGCTGCAGTAACCAGCCTACTTAACAGAGATTTTTCATCATATGAACCAGTTGAACAAGTCTCTGAAAGGCCCTGGAGAAAACGTTTTGATTTCAAGTGACAAGATACTTGGATTTAAAAGGAAACCGAATCTTTGGAAAAATCATGCTGTAAAAGGAAATCTTGAAATGTTTCCACTGCTGCTTGGGCTTGAGAGTGAGGAAGGATATCAGAAAGCCTTGAGTCCTATTGGAAACCCACCTGATAGAACTGCAAAACAAAACTGAACAATATTTTTCCTCCCTTTCAACACAAGTGCATGAGTGGGTGAGTGACCCTTTCTCTGAATCTTCTGCTCAGCCTGAGAACTTGACTTTGAGAGAAGATCAAGAACTTTGTGAGCTGCACTCTGATCTTGCACTCAAGGTGAGATTTACTGACTTGCACCTGGACAAGTTCTGGATTTCTGTGAAAGAAGTATCCTAGCATTCATTGGAAAGCAACGGACTTTTTGCTGCAGCTTTCAACTTCTTACATGTGTGAACAAGCTTTTTTTTGTTTAACAAGCATCAAGAGCAAGGTCAGAAATCATCTCATTTCAGTTGAAGGTGAAATCCGTGAGTGCTTATCTCAAGTTAAATGTAAGCGAAGCTTAACTATGATTTTTATCAAGAAAGGTTGGCTAAAAATTCATTCTCTACTCAAAAGAGCATTGACAATTATTTTGGATTATTCTATCTACAACTTACTGATCAATGCTAACATAGTGTGAGCTCTAGATGTAATAATTTTTATGCAAGGGTTCCCTAAGACCTGAAAATAATTTAAAGGGTTCCTCCAGGGCAACAAGGTTGGGAAAGGCTGCTCTATGGTGATGAAATGCTTTCAGAGGTTTGTCATGGCTAGAACCAACTCCTGCCTCAGTAAGGACCTGGACCCATTGCAATTTCTCTATCGTCACAATAGGTCTATGACGGACGCGATCTCATTAGCTCTCCAAGCTGCCTGGTATCGCCTGGACAATATAAATACCATGTCAGGTGCTATTTATTGACTATAGCTCAGTGTTTAACCCATCATTCCTACAGTCCTAATCAAAAAGCTACAGAACCTGGGCCTCTGTACCTCCTTCTGCAACTGGATCCTTGACTTCCTAACTGGAAGACCACAATCACTGCAGATTAATAACAGCATCTCCACTTTGCTGACAATCAACACTGGCACACCTCGGAGATATGTGCGTAGCCCAATGCACTACTCTCTCTACACCCATGTCTGTAAGGTTAGGCACAGCTCAAATGCCATTCATAAATTTGCTGATAATAAAACCATTGTGGCAGAATCACAAATGGTGATGAGAAGGCGTACAGGAGCAAGATGTACCAGCTAGTTGAGTGGTGTTGCAGCAACAACCTTGGACTCAACGTCAGTAAGCTGAAAGAGCTGATTCTGGACTTTAGGAAGGGTAAGACGAAGGAACACACACCAATCCTTGCCGAGGAAGCAATTTCAAGTTACTGGGTCAATATCTCTGAGGACCTAACCTGGTCCCAGCACAACGATGCAGCTACTAAGAAGGCAAGACATCAGCTATATTTCATTAGGAGTTTGAAGAGATTTGGTATGTCACCAAAAACACCAAAAGTTTCTACAGATGTACTGTGGAGAGCATTCTGACTCGCTGCATCACGGTCTGGTACTAGGCTCCAGACTATCCAAGACATTTTCAAGGAGCAGTGCCTCAAAAAGCCAGTGTCCTTCATTAAGGACCTCCACTACCCAGGACATGCCCTCTTCTCATTACTACCAACAGGAAGGAAGAAGACACACACTCGGTGATTCAGTACCAGCTTCTTCCCCTTTGCCATCAAATTCTGAATGGACAATGAAACCATGAACACTACCTCACTACTTTTTTGTACGGATACTTGGATAGATGGAACAGACAGAACGAGATGCGCATACTTAGTGTAATTCAGTTTTTTCCCTAAATTATCATGTATTGCACTGTACCGCTGCCACAAAGTTAACAAATTTCACGACAGATGCCAGTGATATTAAACCTGGTTGTGATTCTGACTCATTCAAGGTGATTGTCGATACTTTCAAAATTTCATAGTTCATAACTTGCTGAAGTAGTGAATTAGTTTCACTTTCACTCCTGACCATTTCCGGCATCTCCAAGCCTGAATGCTTGAAACCACATTGAGCAAAACAGCTCTGAATTGTCTTATTGCTCATTTCTCACTAACTTATCTTGTGACAAAAATCATTGCTTTTTCAACACAAACGCGTGCAACTGAAGCTATTTAAAAATTGCTCACGCAAAACAATGTACTGTAGTGTCTAATGGCTACACAAGTGCACATGAATGACGCTAGTTAGAAACTGTTCGGCAATAGTCTCCTGTCCCAACTAAGTGAAAGAATGTCCCAAATAAACAAAGGGAATCAAAGTTCAAAATAGAGTGCATGATGTCACCATATAGCCCTGAGATTCTTTTTCTGCGGGCCTACTTAGCAAAAAGTAAATCCTGACTGTTTTCCCACTACACTGATTAACCAACGTCCAAATTAACAGGAATCCACTTTATATAAGAAAACTATTAGGCCATTGAGCTCAATCAACCATATAGCTTCAATAATTGCTTTAGAAAGCTATTGAGAGCTGGCAATTTTTTTTGTATTTCAGTGTAGCTTTTACCACAAAAACAGTACAGGATATTGCAACATCCAACAAATTGTCAAATATGACTCAATGCATCAAAATAATACTGGTTATCCAATCCAGTGAATTTAATTAGTAGCAAGAGTACAGAGGCAAGCAAGTGATGGTGGAAAAAGCTTATTTTTTTCTGTCCCGCAGTTATTAACTCTAAACCCTTATCTCTACCTGTTTAATAGCTGATTTAGCCTGAGACATGATTACATCTGATGAATTCTTTGTAATATCTTGGATACGTAGTTTGGCGTGTACATTGAAATTGACAGCATTGATGCCCCTCCCACACTTTTTCACTGCTATATCAACTGGTGTTGCTTCCTGCACTCATGCCACCAACTTCCTGAAGTTCATGTGGACCATTTCTGCATCTCCTTTCCTGGATCTCTCTCCCCCCATCTGAGAAGGCAT
Organism: Mobula hypostoma; assembly: GCF_963921235.1. Taxonomy (NCBI): domain Eukaryota; kingdom Metazoa; phylum Chordata; class Chondrichthyes; order Myliobatiformes; family Myliobatidae; genus Mobula; species Mobula hypostoma. Next base: position 21,682,747 of record NC_086123.1, read on the forward strand.
TTTATTTATTAATCTCTGCTACAAATTTCTGGATTCCCTTGACCACATCTATTCCCTTCCTGGCTACTGTAAGGGTGTCATCCTTTTTTCTCTCACCTTTTCTACCTCTGCTGCATCTACTCTCAAGATGAGGCTCTCCCCTCTAGGACTTCTGAAGTCCTCCTTCAGCAAATACAGCTGCCTTCCTGCTGTAGTTGATGGTCCTTTGCATGCATTCTCCAGCTTCTCAATTTCCCACGCATTTGCTCTCACTACCTTTTATCCACAGAGAGAATTGGGATATAATTTTTCTACAGAAATTCGTACTTCGCCACTTCCACCAACAAGATTCCACAACCAGCCACATCTTCCTCTACCTCTCCCTTTCTACAGGGACCACTCTCTCCTTGACTTAGTGGACCACTCATCCCTCCCCCACTCCCCTCCTGTTCCCTGGCACTTTCCCCTGCATCTGGAGGAGGCACTGTATTATCCTTTCACCTCCTCCCTCATCACTATCTAGGGACCTAAGCAGCCTCACTTGTGTGCCTACGTTATCCTGGCAAAAACAAGCATAGTTTACGTAACCATCCTACAGAGCACTTTCACTCTGTCTGCAACAGCCATCTTGTGCTTTAAGTTGCATGTCATTTCAACTCCCCATGGTTTTCCATACTGCCCTGTATGTCCTTGGCCATCTCCACTGCCACGTTGGGGCAATATGAACTGGAATAGTGTCAAATATTCAACCCAAGTAGCTTACAACCCAATAGCATGAGCATCTTAGGTAGCACACTCTCCCAATGTTCTTTTCCCATTCCTATCAGTCTACCCAGAGACTCTATTCCTTTTTCCACCTTTTCCATCCCTCCCCCCCCCCCCATCAACTTCATCACCACGTTCCATCTGCCTATCTGATGGAGAAACTCACTGGGTAAACACCATGCAGAAAGGACAGAAATGTCAAAGGTTTGGGCCAAAACCTTGCATCATGTCCTGATACAGCTTCAACATGAAACGATTACAATTTTGTCCCTCCTACAGATGTTGCTTGACCTGCTGAGTTTCTCCAGCAGATTTTTTGTTACTGCAGATTCCAGCATGTGCCATCTTGTGTGCCTCCATTCTTCTTCCATGCTTTGCCTTTCTTATCCCCTCTCCTGTCTGGGTCCATCTGACTATCATCCTTCCCCTTAACTGGTTCTACCTATCATCTACTAGTTTCTATCTTATCGCTCCCTCTTACCTCTATAGACCATCTCCTCTCTGCTCTGTCTTGATAGCCAGAAGATCAACCATCTCTTTGCCTCCACAAATACTGTTTAACCCAATGAGTTCTTCTAGCAGGTTATATTTGGTGTAAGATTCCAGCATCTGCAATCTCTTGTTCCTCCATACAAAACAAATTACTCTGACAGCATTATCAACACAGCTGGTGAAAATAAAACTTTCAATGGTAGGTATCAAAAATAAAAATATTAGAAACAATCAGGTCACACAGCATGTGTAGAAAGAGAAACAGAGTTAACCTTTCAGAATGTCAGAATAAAGGTCTTCGTCCTGAAACAATAACTCTGTTTCAATAACTGTTTTACTTTCCCCAGGTGTTGCCTCACCAGTTGAGTGTTGTCTGTATTTTCCACCTTTACTGCATTGTGCCAAGTCCAAGAAGTAAGGACGATCCACTTTAGAGGACACATACAGCTCCCTACGATTTCCTCCCTCAGATAGACTACAGCATTGTAAAAACAATTATTTGGCACAGATGAGAAAATCTAGCCCCTAGTGGAGGTTTCAACCCCTTCAATAATACGATCAACCTTTTCCCCTCTTAATTTGTATATTTGGGCATCAACCCATTTTTATAATTGTCTTCCCTCGTGCTCTTCCCCCAATAAGCTCCCAATTTTGTAATGCAACTCAAAGTATCTGAGTTATTATTCTGCATTCTGTGTGGTCAATTTTCTGACACAGAACAAACTAAACCTTCCCCAGCAAGCCCATCTTCCACATTCTCACAACTTAGGGGCTTTTCTCTAAAATGCCACAAAAGCAAATTATTCCAATCTGTAGAAGTATCTCCAGCTCAGTCATTAAGCTGAATTTGGGAGTTGGATCCACTCTGTCACACAGGACTGAGGGAGGAGCTGGATGGAATCAGAGCCATACAGCACATAAAAAGGCCCTACAGCCTATACATGTCCCTGTTGACCAAGACATATATTCAAGTTAATCCCATACAGCACTGTACCAAAATCTCAGGAACCAATATACATTAGGATGCCAACAACAGGAATTCTGCAGATGCTGGAAATTCAAGCAACACACATCAAAGTTGCTGGTGAACGCAGCAGGCCAGGCAGCATCTATAGGAAGAGGCGCAGACGACGTTTCAGGCCGGCCTGAAACGTCGACTGCGCCTCTTCCTATAGATGCTGCCTGGCCTGCTGCGTTCACCAGCAACTTTGATGTGTGTTGCTTACATTAGGATGCCTTAGACTTTTGTACAGTACTTAATATTCATTAAAATAGGAAGGTGGTTGGAAACAGAAATAAGAGTACTTAAGCTTTGTATTAGCCTAGTGGTAATTGAGAGCTATTTGGTAACTGTTAAGACAATTTACAGTGTTAAGACAATTTACAGTCTGTCCTCAACCCCCTCTATTATCTATACCCTCATTATTATGTGGCTAGATTCTACTCTACTCCAGTTTGCAGATTCTATCTCAAATAACAATGAGTCAAGAGTACAGGAAATTGATAGAGAGCCTAGTGACAGTGTCATAACAACCTTGTCCTCAATGTCAACAAAACAAAAGAGATGGTCATTGACTTCAAGAAAGGGAGGGTTATGGACTGCAGTTCATAAGCTCCTATTTATATTAACAGTGCCAAAGTCAAGAGGGTGAAGATCTTCAAGTTCTTTGGAATGAATGCTACCAAAAGCCTTTCCTTGTTCAATCTCATTGACTCTACAGCCCAGAAGACTCATCAGTGCCTTTACTTCCACAGGAGGCTAAAACATTTTGGCATGTTCCCTTTGAGCCTCATCATAGAAAACACCTAATTCGGATACATCACAGCTTGGTATGGCAAATGTTTTGCCCATGACCACAAGAAACCACAGGTGTGATTGACACAGCTCAGTACATCATAGCAACCAGTCTGCCCTCCATAGGTCATTATAGCCTTGGTTAAGACCCATCCACCCATCATAGGTAGGAGCTACAGAAGCCTGAAAGCACCACTGTTACAGGACTACTGTGGACAGTTCCCTCTTACTCTTGATCTCAATCTTCCTCATTATAACCTTGCATCTTATTATCTTCCTCCACTGCACGTTCTCTGTAACTATAACACTTTATTCTGCCATTCTATTCTTGTTATACCTTGTACTACTCAATGCACTGATGTAAAGAATTTATTTATACATACCGGTGACTCAGCACATGTGACAATAATATCAATTTACCAATCAGGAGTGAAGTCAAAATTAAGAAGGGAAAGAGGAACTATAAAATTATCAATGAACATCAAACAAAATATTTTAAAGACATATTATATAGACAACCCCTGCAATTCTGTTATTCAGGTAATGGAAATTTGCCCTTACTAAATTCACAGATCACCAGCAAAAATCTGAGATAAGAAGAAAATAAAATTTGTGACTATGAAATTTATGTTAAAAAGGTAAATAAACAAACAAAATGCATTTTAACTAAGATTTCTTGAAGCATGTGCCAAAGATGTGACTCCAAATTACAAAAAAAGAGACTTGGCAATTTTGTAGGAATGCAATCTCTCTTCTCTCCTCTCCCCCCCCCACCCCGCCCCCCATAACGTGGGGATTACCTGCACCTAGCTTCAGGTTTTAACCGGGAGATTAAACAGTGGTCATGACATCAGATGCTCAGATGCATAACAAACATGTTTTTAATAGAGAAGAATAGGGATATATTAAATAAACTAATGAAGCAATAAAAACTTAAATCCAAATAGACTGCAACATAAAGGAATGCAGGGAAGAGATAAATAGAGGCATTACTACACAGTCATTTGTTAGAAAAAAATATATAATATCAGATAGTTAACACAACCTCATGTGTAAGACAACAGTTAGGAAAATGTAAAGGCAGTCACAGACTAATAGCACCAATAAAAATCCATTAATCTGACAAGATCAGGGGTTTGGTGATGCCCTGCTTTAAGGATGCCAAACTATTGGATATTATGTTTTACATTATTAAAATCACTTTTTTGATTATACATTTTGGTACAGGTCAACCTTCACTAATCCGACTACCTGTAATCCGGTTCCTTCGATAATCCGACACTGATTATGCTTAATGTGATCCTTCTGTAATTCGGCATTTTCACTAATCCGGCACTCCTCAGGTCCCAATCATGCCGGATTAGTGAAGGTTAGCCATTGCTTAATGTAATCCTTCTGTAATTCAGCGTTTTCACTAATCCGGCACTCCTCAGGTCGCAATCGTGCCGGATTAGTAAAGGTCGACATGTATAACTTTTCCACTGAACAGAGCAAATTTCACAGCAGCATGGGCACTGGGGTTCCAGTGAATTTAAAGTGAGTACAGAAGCAGTGAGCCAGATGCCAATTCATTAGGATATGCAAACAACCAAATAGTATTTTACATGTTAGTGCATTAAAAAGTAGTGAAATCTTCATTAAAAGATCAGCAGGAAAAATTCCCAATTTGCTTGAAGATGTAAAATTGAAATGAAAAGCTGTTTCACAACTTGCACTAATAATTGGAACCAAGAACATAATTTCTAAATTTGAAGATGACAGAAATTTAAGGAGATAAGCAATATAGGGGAGAACAGCAACAAATTATTAAACCTACAATAATTGCAACAATATACCTATAAATCAGATAAATACATAGGCTACTTATTATTTGGAAGGTGCAAATATAGATGAGGAACAAAGATATCTTGGAGTACTAACACAACAGTGAATAAACAGTGCATTATAACTATGCAAACCAAGGACAAGAGTTTATTTCTAGAGTGACAGAATTGTAAAGTAGGGAAGTTATGCAAATTCAATATCAAACTTGTTGTTATATTATGAAAATGATAAAGTAGTAACTGAGGGAGCAGAGAAGACTTACAATGGCAACACAGGAAATGTGAAGACATACATACAAGAAAGGATGAACAGGCTATGTCTTTAATCCTAAGAAAAGGAGGCTGAGGTAAAATCCAAAGAAGATCAGTAAAACAAAAGAATACAGAAAATATTTCCATATGGGGTGGGGAGAAGTGAAGAAGCATCAGAGTTAAGTCACCAAGAAATCAGGAGTTCAGATGAACCTTCTCTGCACGAAGAATTGTGATGATAAAGTTTAAGGGAATGGGGGAATTCTCAGATTCCTGTAAACAATGGATTCAGTACTGACTATGTCTGTGACTGCAGTGTGTTTGAATAGGGTCTCACAGCTGCTTTCTTTAGAGCAAGATGTGGGTTAAAGTTTGTCCAGGTCCACATAAGATGTCTCTGGGCTTTTCACACCTTTTGATTTTGACAAAAAGCTGTACCTGATGGAAATTAGACAGAACATTCCTTTCATAATTAAAGCACAAATCTGATGGATGTTCTTATCTTTGTCATTAAGTTGTGGCTCCAGCAAACCAGGTAGGACATTCTTTTCTTTAATTAAGGTGGCTGGAGTGTCCAACAAATTGATTGTACTTCTGTATCAATAGTCCATTGACCTGACCGGAATAGTTATCAAACTGATTGTTCTTTTGTATCGGTGGCCTTATAACTTCTGACAACTCTGACATCGGGCAGTGAACTTGTAGAACCTCCGGGGAGATGAGAAAGGGTCTCTCCCTGATGTTGGGTCGAAGTTCACTCGCCGGCTGAGCTCGAAGAAATAAGCGGGTGAAAAGATAAGTAACGATCCTTTTGTGCTGTCGTTATTTGATCCAGCAAAGTTACGTTTACAGTGATACTGTGGAATGCACTGCCATAGAGTGTGCTTAAAGTAAATAAAATACATGAATTTAAGGGAAGCTGGAAAGTGCATGAGGATAAAGTGCACAGACGATTATAATGAATATAAGTAAGGAAAATTACGAATGGAGTATCTACTACTGCATGGACATGCTGAGCTGAATAGCTTCGGTGTAATATTTCCCACATAATCTGGTCAGTACCTATTTTAGAGAGGAAAATTGCAATGGGAACTTGATCTTCAACCTGAGCAATTTACCTCACTCTAAACAAACACACTGACAATTTTAAATTGCAAATAAGGAATGAAAAGGTTTCATGAAAGTCAATGAAACAAGCAGCACCTCAAGTATTCATCCATTTACAACTATTGTTGGCAAAATTTCAGATGGTGATGAGGAAGTGTACAGGAGTGAGATAAATCAGCTGGTTAAGTGGTGTCACAACAACAAACTTGCACTGAATGTCAGCAAGATCACGGAATTGATTGTGAACTTCAAGAAGGAGCAGTTGAGGAAACACACACCAGTCCTCCCATTAAGGGATCAGCAGTGGATAGAATGAGCAGTTTCAAGTTTCTGGGTGTCAACATTTCTGAAGATCTATCCTAAGCCCAACATATTGATGCAATGATAAAGGCACAACAATGGCTATGCCTCATTAGGAGTTTGAGGAGAACTAGCATGTCACCAATGATTCTCGCAAATTTCTACATGGAGAGCATTCTGATTGGCTGAATCACCATCTGGTATGAAGAAGCCAATGCACAGGGTCTGAAAAGGCTGCAAAAACTCGGTCAGCTCTATCCTAGGCCCCAGCATCAAGAATACTTTCAGAAGGCGATGCCTCAAAAAGGTGGCATCCATCATTAAGGACCTCCATCACCCAATACATGTGCTATTCTCATTACTACCATCAAGGAGGTTGTACAGGACCCTGAAGACACACGCTCAACATTTCAGGAGCAGCTTCTTCCCCTCTACCATCAGATTTCTGAATGGTCAATGAACCCACGTACACTATTTTTGCGTGTGTCTATGTCTGGGTCTGTCTAAGTGTGATATATATATATATATTTTAAAAAACACTATAAATTACAATTTTATATAAATAATTGTAATTTATAGTGTTTTTAAATTATGTTTTGCAATCTACTGCAACCACAAACCTACTAAATCTGATTTATTTGCCTAGTAGAACTTTTGAGTAAAAACAGTGCTCCCATTCCACTCCGTGTTGCTAAGCATGTACGAGTTTTGTTTCCAATTTCAATTTGAATCATGTGCAAACATACAGCTTAAGCAGAGGTAAGTAATACAATTGCTGATTCTTTATAAGCTTTGTTATGCAGTCAACTGAAAAATCCCAACTGACCACTATACAGAAAAAACGACCCATTTTATGAAACAGTGGCCACTTATGACTTGCCCTCTACTCACATTCTACTGACGTTCTGATTTTGTTCAAATAATACTGTTACTGCATGGTCACCTTCTGCATTAGGTACCTAGTGCAGTACTGAAATATAGTTGCAAGAAAAAGTTTGTGAACCCTTTGCGATTACCTGATTTTCTGCATCAATTACTCATAAAATGAAGTCTGATCTTCATCCAGTTCACAATAATAGACAAACACAATCTGCCCAAACTAATAACACACGAACAATTGTACCTTTCATGTCTTCATTAAACACATTGTTTAATCATTCACAGCCCAGGCTGGAAAAAGTAGGTGAACCCTTGTACTTAAAAACTGGTAAAACCTCCTTTAGCAGCAATGACCTCCACCATTTCCTGCAGCTGTTGATCAGACTTGCACAACGGCGAGAAGGAATTTTAGACTATTCCTCCATACAAACTGTTTCAATTCACCAATACTTCAGGGATAACTCTGATTTGGTCGTTCCAAAACACATATTTTCTTCTTTTTAAACCATTCTGTTGTTGATTTACTCTTGTGTTTCGGATCAATGTCTTGTTGTATTATCCAATTTCTATTAAGCTTTAGGTGATGGACAGCTACCCTGACATTCTCCTGTAAAATATCTTGATACAATTTTGAATTCATTGTTTCACTCAACAATTGAAAGCTGTCCAGGCCCTGAGGCAGCAAAGCAGCCCCAAACCTTGAAGCGTCTTCCGCCATGCTTCACAGTTGGGATGAGGTTTTGATGTTGGTCTGCAGTGCCCTTTTTCCTCCAAACATAGCAATGTGTATTTCTGCCAAAAGGTTAAACTTTTGACTCATCTATCTACAGAACATTGTTGAACATCCAGGTGGTCTTTTGCAAACGTGAGACATGCAACAATGTTTTTTTTTGAAGAGTAGTCGTTTTCTCTGTGCTGTCCTTCCATGAACACCATTCTTGTTCAGTGTTTTTCTTATACTGCACACATGAACACGTGGCCAAGTGGTTAAGGCATTGGACTAGCTACCTGAAGGTTGTGAGTTCAAGCCCCAGCCGAGGGAACGTGTTGTGTCCTTGAGCAAGGCACTTAATCACACATTGCTCTGCGATGACACTGGTGCCAAGCTGTATGGATCCTAATGCCCTTCCCTTGGACAAAATTGTCGTGGAGAGGGGAGACTTGCAGCATGGGCGACTGCCGGTCTTCCATACAACCTTGCCCAGGCCTGCACCCTGGAGAGTGAAGACTTTCCAGGCGCAGATTCATGGTCTCGCAAGACTAACGGATGCCTTTATTTACACATGAACAAAAACTTTAGCAAGTTCTAAAGATTTCTGCAGGTCTTTTGCTGTTACCACGGGGTTCTTTTTCACCTCCTTCAGCATTCTATGTTGTGCTCTTGGTGGATCTTTGCAGGACATCCACTCCTAGGGAGAGTTAGAACAGGACATAATTTCCTCCATTTGTAGACATTTCTTCTTAATGTGGACTGATGAACACTCAGGTCTTAAGAAATGCTTATGTAGCTTTTTCCAGCTTCACCCATCTCTACAATTCTTCTACGGTCCTCTGAAAGTTGTTTTGATTGTAGCATGGTGCACGTAAGCAGACCTTTCTTGAGAAAAGCTGGCTCTGTCAGTAACCTTACTTTGTGTGTCTTCCACACCTCCAATCTCATCTCATTGATTGGAACACCTGACTCCAAATAGCTTTTGCAGAAGGCATTACCCCAGAGGTTCACATACTTTTTTTTAACCTAGACTATGAACGGTGTAAATAGTGTACTCAGTATTGATGAGAAGTACAAATTTTGTGTATTATTAGCTTAGGCAGATTGTGTTTGTCTATTATTGTTACCTAGATGGAAGATCAGACCACATTTTATGAGTGATTAATACAGAAAACCAGGTAATTGCAAAAGGTTCACAAAGTTTTTCTTGCAACTGTACATACTAGGCCCAAATAGTCTTTGTTAGGATGTGTGCTTCACACAAATCTCCTACAGAAAAATATTATTACCAGTGCCTTCCATTTCTTTTCCCTCAATATGCTCTTATGTAGCTTCTGCATCAATGCACTAATGCTCTTCACAACTACTAGTAGTGCTTTCAAAATGACAACCTACCGAGTTTACTTGTTACTTTCTTCAATTTCTACTTATAGTTTTCCAGCCCCTACAACAGAATTATTTTACCTTTGGACTAAGGTTTATTCTATAATAAACTTTTAAAAACCCTCCAATGAATTACCACATATCTCCTTTCATAAGTACTTCTGTAATGTCTAGATATTCCTCACTAATGCCTTTCAAATGCCTTCTTTTACAAATTATCAATACATTTGCTTAGCTGTCAGAGCAGTACATGTTATGAATAATTCCACAGAGTGAACTTGGCTGCTTATATTTTCCACAAATAGTACAATTTTTTGGCAATATAGTTGCTTTACCTTACTTGTAATAATAAAAATTTCAGGAAACATTAAACAGTCCATGGTACCGTCTCTAATGTTCATTCCTAGTTATGTTATTAACTGCATGAAATTTCACGTGCTAACTATAAAGGCTGATTTATACTTGTGCATCAACTGGATGCCGTAACCTACGCAAGTGGCCTATGCGCATTGTGAGCATTTATACTTCTGTGTTGGTGTGATTGTGTCACCCTGCAATTCCGGCACGTCGCGCATGTGCACACACCTGCCCGCGCAAAACTTCATGGTTGTGGTAGTCTTTCTCCAGGTAAACAAGTTTAAAGCGAGCGTCTTTTTTCATAAAAGCGAAGTGCGTCCTCCATAATTTCGGAGGTCTGTAAAGCTTTATGGAAAGCATTGCAGCCAGAGTTCCTTCCCTGCCCTTCAGTCGCCCAATGGGAAGCTATTGCAGCGATGGAGGAAATGTGATGCTACCAGGCGGACCAATCACAGTTCTTGCTGTCTGCGTTGCTGCAACGCGTAGTTACATTTTGGGAGAGGTGCGCGTCAGGCTACGGCGTAGGGATCCGCATAGGCTCTGCGTAGGGTTTATCGTGACGCCATACCTACAGTGTCCAGTTGATGCACAAGTATAAATCAGCCTTAAGACATTCCAGTATCATAAATCTGAGCGACTGCTGTACAAAATTAAACTTCAAAACTAATCTGTACACAAATGTGGCAAACATACATTGTTTTAGCATGTTAGTAATTTTATAGAGTGTTATATTCATCTTTCAACACTTTACAGCAACACCAATTTCTGGGCATCGCAGAAGGTGCTGTTGCTTCTGGAGTACCACCCTGCAGAACTGGGAATTAACCCAGTAATAAAACATGTACAGAGAGCATAGAGAAAGGAGGAAAATATTACAAACTAGGACTTCCAAGGTGATAGCAATATTGATCCTAATTTTGCTGAGCAACTTCAGCTGGAAGCACATATCAAGAGTTCATATTTAGCTTGTCATCAATCATTGTCTAAACTCAATCTTTTCTGAACAAGAAACAAAATAGGCATGGCTTTCAATGTTTATTCTGCCAATTCAAAATTCAAAATTTTTAATGTTCATTAGTTACAAAATAAGTTGCAATTATTATTTGTCATTAATTTATGGCAGGGTAATATTACTTTGTGTTGAGTGTGGAAGTTATATGTACTGTGTTGTGCATCGTAGACTGGAGGAACATTGTTTTGTTTGGTGGTATACATGTGAACAGTTGAATGAGAATAAACTGAACTTGAACTTGAATTTGAATTGGATGATTTTTACTTTTTTCCTGGGGATTTCTTGACTTTCTAAACGAGAAAGCCAGAAACAATCTTTGCAAAATGAATAACCTCTACAAGAACCTCGACTTGCCACTGCACAGAAGTTTGGAACAGTATTGGAAATAATAACATCTAGCTTTAAAGTTCACACTTTTGACTTAAATTAGCTACGCAAAACACTTATTTGCTGGAAACAAGGGACCCCATTTAGCATGCCAAAAATGTCATTATATTAATATGCAATTACAAACAAAATCGATAACAATCAAATTAGTTAATTTTACCTACTCATATAACTCATTAAAGTTTAACTATATTTAGTGGATACCCAAAAAAAAATTAAATCATAAAATATTAACAAAACACTATACTTACTGTAGGCTGTGGAGTTCCTTTTCCACTGCTGCGTCCTCTGAAACAACATTATTAGACTCATGTTAGGATCAGAAGCAATAGTAAAGTTATATGATAATTATCTAAAATACCTTGAAACTTGAATTGAACAATGTTCAAATATCACTCCATTTTTTTCATAAAAAGACTGCCTGAACATGCACACTTAATCATTTACAAATAAGCAAACAGAACTCAGCTGCCACAACAATAAAACTCCAGTGCAGCTACCCTCATCAATCTTCAAGACAATGCTACTGGCAACAATTTTTGTTACTTGGAATGGAGTGGAAAATTGCTTTGAACCTATCCTGCAATATATATGTACAAAGTAAGCAAATTCCAAGAAGAACACAACCTTGCCGTGGTTTGGAGGCTTGACTGCCTCAATACCTGTACCAGAGTCAGAGCCTTGTGCTTTGGCTCTTAGGGTCACTCATGCTAGTCAGGTTGAAGGGCAGCAGCCGGACTAAGAGTAGTCCACCAGTGCTCCAGGTTCGAGGATTCAGCTCAGGCCAGCAACACTAACTGGTAAAACAAAACAACCCTAACTGATTACAGAAAGAGCAATAAAGAATCCTTCTACATCTGTGTGCGACGGTATTCCTGATCTCCATCCGGGACTTGCATGGCTGCCAAAACCAGACAGAGATGGAGGCCTTTCATTGCTGCCCGAAATACCAGTGGTGTAATGAGCAGTAAGTAAAGAGAGCAAACTTTGAAATACTCATTTCAAACACTCGAGCCCTGATGAAAGGTCTCGACCTGTAATGTCAACTGTTCATTTCCCTCCATAGATACCACCTGACCTGATTTTTCCAGCATAACATGTGCATTACTCAAGATTTCCAGCAGCTGCAGAATCTCATTTTGTTCATTCACAGAATAAACATATCGAAAACAATGACAGCTTACTGCACTTCAATAACCATCTTAAATTACAACATCATATGCCACAAAAGCAGTTCTTCAAGCTGTTCAGTTGTTTGCTAACAAAACAAAAAGTCATTGAACTAGAATCTACACATGTGCAAATACCACCAATTAAGTAGTGAAATTTATCAGGGATTTTAAAAAGCTAGTCATCAGTAAAGGTAATTATGTACCTAGTGGACAGTTTTAACATCCCATCTGATTCGACGATGAGCTCAGGAAGAGAAGGAAATCTGTCGCCCTTCTGACCCATATGCAACTCCGCACCACACATCAAATAAATGACAAATATTAAAGGTTATGATCAATATTGTAAGAAATTTTCAATGTCAAGGACACTCTCAGACTTTCAAATAACATTGATATCCTTGCTAGCTACCAACCCTTAATGTACATAGGTCTTAAATGGTTGTCAAAGCAATTCTGGGGGCAGCTAAACATTTACATTTTATAAATAATCTAAACCACTATTTAAAACAAAATTCCTTGCATCTACAAAGCAATCACTTGAAAACTCAGGTGATGGACAAAATTCATAAAGGAATACTAAAACTATATTGAGGTATCAGCACTGTAACATCCAGATTCCTGCTCACTTGTTACCATCAATTAACTTCCACCTCATGTTGTTACATTTCAGATCAAGTAAAGGCAGGAGCCTAAAATTTCATAACTTGAATGTTAAAGGAAATCCATGTCCTCCATTCATGCAGGTAGTGAACAGCATGTGAGCAACTGCAGTTAAGTGTGGGTAAGTGAGCAGTGAGCATATATGGCTTGTAACTCACTGGGTCATATGTTGTGCACCAAAGCTTTAGCCCTGTGCCATTGAGAACTGCAACCAAGGTTACTGCAATATACAGAAGGTACCAAGTAGGGTGGCCACTGAGTGTATGAAATGCTGGTTAGACCACTCTGCACAATCACATGGTTTTCCAGCAGGTGCACGAGTTTCTTCCCACTTTCCAAAGATGCATCAGTCAGTTAATGGCAAAAACTTAAAGGGAGTTGATGCTTGAGAAATAATAAATTGCTGGCATAAAAGGAAATGAGTGGGGGAATGGTGTTTTGGGAGCCAATGTGCCAAACAGGCTCCTGTCATCTCATAAATCTGCAAAGGAAGAAATAAAACAGGCCATTAGGTTTGGTGGGGGGGGGGGTTGGTTATTATTCTTTCACTAGGCATAATGTAAAAGAGCATCAATTTTGCTCCCTCAATACTACTTGATACGATGATGAATCTCCAGAAGAGCTTCAGAAAAGAATCACTGGTCACAGAACTAGAAAAAAAGACTTACTACTACAATGGGATTTAAAAAGTCAAATCTTTTCAATTTAAAAATGAGTAGACTTTGGCACCTGAAGGGATCAGAATTCCTGCACATAGCTTGACTTAGACAGTCATAGAAGATTTGAGTTTTTTGTATATAGTAGAGAGTATACTGACTGGCTGCGTCATGGCCTGTTATGGAAACACAAATGCCCTTGAATAGAAAAGCCTATAAAAAGTAGTGGATACAGCCCAGTCCATCACGGGTCAAGTCCTCCCCACCATCAAGCACATCTACAAACAGTGCTGTCACAGGAAAGTAGCCCCACCATCCATGCCGTGGTTTTTTCTCATTGTTGCCACCAGGAAGGGAGCGCAGGAGCCTCAGGTTCCACATCACCAGGTTCAGGAACAGTTATTATCCCTTAACCATCAGGCTCTTGAACCAGATGGGACAACTACACTCAAACACTAAATTGATCAAACAACCTATGAACTCACTTTCAAGGACTCATCATTCCGTGTTCCCGATATACAAACATTTGTATATTGCTTATGTATTTATTATTTTGTTTGCTTTTATTTGTATTTTACAGTTTACTGTTTGCCCGAGTTTTTTGTGTGTGGTTTTTCATTGACTCTATTGTGTTTCTTTATACTTTCTATGAATGTCTGCAAGAAAATAAATCTCAAGGTAGTATATGGTGGCATATGTGTACTTCGATAATACACTTTTACTTTGCACTTTTTATATAGTTAGATATTACAGTGGACAGTGCTCAAAGGTCTGCTGGATTACATTTTAATAGACCTCAGGGTTCAGAAGAGAATTTCCAAGTTATTTTAGTGCTATAAGTTAGCTTAGGTATTTTTGTCTCCCCTACCAAATCATTGCGTACATGTGTCATGATTAAATTACCCTATTGAATAAATTATCTCCATTTCCAGTTGCAAGAAAAGTTTGTGATCCCTTTGCAATTACCTGATTTTCTGCATTAATTACTCATAAAATGTGGTCTGATCTTCATCCAATACACCATAATAGACAAACACAATCTGTCCAAACTAATAACAAATACATTTGTACTTCTCATGTCTTTATTGAACACTCATTCACAGCCCAGGCTGGGAAAAGCAGGTGAACCCTTTTACTTAATAACTGCTAGAACCTCCTTCAGCAGCAATAACTTCCATCATTTCCTGCAGCTGCTGATCAGACTTGCACAACAGCGAGAAGGAATTTTAGACTATTCCTCCATACAAAATTGTTTCAGTTCATCAGTATTTTTGGGATACCTTGAGGAACAGCCCTCTTCAGGTCATGCATCTCTATTGGGTTAAGGTCTGGACTCTGACTTGGCCATCCCAAAACACAAATTTTCTTCTTTTTAAACCATTCTGTTGTTGATTTACTCGTGTTTTGGATCATTGTCTTGTCTTGCATCATCCAACTTTTATTAAGCTTCAGCTGATGGACTGCTACCCAAACATTCTCCTGTAAAATGTCTTGACACAATTTTGAATTCATTGTTCACACAATGATTACACGCTGCCCAGGCCCTGAGGCAGCAAAGCAGCCCCAAACCACTAGCATGCTTTGTATGCAGTGACCTTTTTCCTCCAAACATAACAGTGTGCATTTCTGCCAGAAAGTTCAACTTCTGACTCATCTATTCACAGAACATTATCCTAGATGTGTTGTGGAAATCCAGGTGGTCTTTTGTAAACTTGAGATGTGCAGCAATGTTTGTTTTTTGGAGAGCACTGGTTTCCCCTGTGCTGTCCTTCCATGAACACCATTCTTGTTCAGTGTTTTTCTTATTGTGGACACATGAACAGAGACTTTAGCAAGTTCTAGAGATTTCTGCAGGTCTTTTGCTGTTACACTTGGGTCCTCTTTCAGCATTGCACGTTGTGCTCTTGGTGTGATCTTTGCAGGATGCCCACTCCTACAACAGTTCTGAGTTTCCTCACTGCGGATTGATGAACACTCGGGTCTTTAGAAATGCCTTTGTAGCTTTTTCCAGCTTCATGCATCTCTACAATTCTTCCTCTATGGTCCTCTGAAAGTTGTTTTGATCAAGACATGCTGCACATAAACAGATCTCTTTTTCGAAAAGAGTAGTCTCTGTCAGTAACCAGACTGTGTGCCTTTTTTTTTAATATAGGACAGGGCACCTCTACAGTAACACCTCCAATCTCATCTCATTGATTGGAACACCTGACGGCAAATAGCTTTTGTAGAAGACATTACCCCAGAGGTTCACTTACTTTTTTTAAACCTAGACTTAAATGATGTGCTCAGTATTAAAGAGAAGTAAAATTGTTTGTGTGTTATTAGTTTAGGCAGATTGTGTTTGTCTATTATTGTGACTTAGATGAAGACCAGACTGCATTTTATGAGCAATTTATGCAGAACACCAGATAACTGCAAAAGGTTCACCAATTTTTTTCTTGCAACTGTATATACAAATTGCTGATTGATAATACAGCCTTGCTTCCTTATGGAGATCAGTTCCATCAAATACTACCTTGTTAACAGAGCAAAAATTGGTCTTTAAATTTCATTGAAGAATTGGAAACAATATATAATCCCGAGAAAAATGCTCAAGTAGTTAATAAGACCCAGATGTGCATTACGTATTGACTTTCATCAGAAGCTCTAATTGTTCTCCAGGCAAGATACTGAGCTACATTACACCACACTGCCAATTTATACATTGCTAAATAAAATGTACATTTATATGTAAACTATCATTGAAAGGATGTAGACTTTTCAACATGAAATCCTTGAATTGAGCGTCGGGGGGAGGTGGAGCCTTTGGTCTAATTTGTTATATTTTAGTAGACTATATATGAATTTTAAAAGCATAATACTTTCTTTTGTAAGTCATGAAGAGTACAAAGAAATTTCTTAAATAAGCAGGGGTTCCTGGCCACTGTCGCAATCAGTGATCACGGTAAAAATTGCGTGCTTATTAACACAGCTGAAAATTAGTTTAATTGTCAAAAGAATATTTTAATCAATGTCTAGTTCACCTCCTGCAAAGGTCTGCAAATGACAACCCTGTGGAAATTCCCCATGGTTATTATTTTGATATGGAGCCAAGGTCCTTTTCCAGTGGAAGGATTTTTCGCCCCCACAAGAAAAACTCTGCTGGTTGGGATTTGTACCCAAAATTCCTTAACCTTTATTGTGCCTGTTTGACCCATTTCAGCCAACCTACTGAAAATCCATACCACAGTCTTACCTGAAGACTTATTTTACACAATAAAGATTTAAGAAAGCCTAGAACAGTGCTATCTATTGGAGTTGTAAGGATTAGGATACAAAGCAAAAGAAATATTTAATTTGATTTGCACTCAGGTTTGTTTAAAAGTTACTACTTACAAATAAAAGCCACATTTTAAAACCTTCTAAGGAATTTCTAGAGTAAACTGCTTGTTACTTCCTCGAAGAACTCTAACAGTTTTGTCAGGGAAGATTTCCCTTACAGAAACCATGCTGACTTTGATGTATTTTATCATTAGCCTCCAAGTACCTCGAAACCTCATCCTTAATAATAGACTCCAACACATTCCCAACCACTGAGGTTGGGCTAACTGGCGTATAATTTCCTTTCTTTTGCCTTCCTTTCTTCTTGAAAAGTGGAGTGATATTTGCAATCTTCCAGTCCTCTGGGACCATGCCAGAATCGAGAGATTCTTGAAAGATCATGACCAATGCATCCATTATCTCTTCAGCAACTTCTCTCAGGACTCTGGGATGTAGTCCATCTGGCCTAGGTGACTTATCCACCATAAGACTTTTGAGTTTGCCTAACACTTTTTCCTTCGTAATAGCAATGGCACTCACTCCTACTCCCTGACACTCACAGACCACTGGCACACTGCTAGTGTCCTCCACAGTGAAGACAGACACAAAGTTCACACATTATATTCATCTGCCTAAGGAGATGTCAGGGGTATTTTTTTTTTAAACGCAGAGTGGTGAGTGCGTGGAATGGGCTGCCGGCAACGGTGGTGGAGGCAGATACGATAGTCTTTTAAGAGACTCCTGGATAGATACATGGAGCTTAGAAAAATATGGGTAACCCCAGGTAATTTCTAAAGTAAGTACATGTTCGGCACAGCATTATGGGGCGAAGGGCCTGTATTGTGCTGTAGGTTTTCTATGCTTCTTTGTAAACTGAAACTAGAACTCAAAATTTCACAAACAGTATTCAGTAAAGAAAATGTTATGATAAATGCATTGGCAACCTTAATGGAAAGAATGAAATCAGAAGTTTCTGCACCTTATGCCAGAGAATAATCTAGGGAAGCAACTTGGCCAAGTATACAAATTGCCTGAAAAGATCCATTTCCAGTCCCATCCTGAACATGACCTCCAAATGGCATCGGTTCTTTTTACAAAATATACACTACTTTCAAACCTAAGCATTATATGGAAGGTAAGCATTCTGCTGATTCCATTAGCACCTGCTTAGACCCATCCTGTGTTGCTTTGCAAGGTTGATAATGTAATCATCACACTAACTGCTGTGCCAATATGCCACTCTTCTCTATTATCTTCTCCTTAACGCTAACATCAAATTTATCTTCAAATTCCCTTTAGGTTCCCTTTTCCCCCAGTCTCCTTTCTCTGCAAATCAAAACTTAATATTTACATTTGGCAAGTTATTCACAAGGGAACTATTGACAAAATCCTTTCTACAGATCAAACCATTCATAAACTTAGTATTACAGCGAGGAAGAAGGAAATGCACTGAAGATTAGACAAACTGCAAATGACCTTCTGCACCACTACTGGATTGATCACTGAGGAAAAGACTGCACTGGGCAGTCCCAAGAGTCTGAATGCAGTTACCTTGTCTCTCCATGCCATCCACAGCAAGTGATCTAGCACAGACCCATTAGTTTGAAGTGAAGGGTAATGTATTTTCTTTCTTTCTTTTTAAATCTTTTTATTGAGTAAGTATACAAAAAAGGTAAGCCATATAAACATTAATACAATGTTAAAGTATAATAAAATTCCAAAAGGTATCAATACCAAAAAAAAATACTACAATGTAATTTAAACATAAAAAAACCAAGATAACATAATAGTATACTAAATTTTATATATATCAATGGAAAAAGAAAAAAAACCCCCCCAAAAAAAAACCCACCGTGCAACTAACTAAAAGCAACGCAAAGCAATGGGCTAACTTAAAACCAAACAGAGTTAAACTTAAAATCACGTCCTCAATCCCAACCTCCATTAAAAACAGTGAAAAGGTAATGTATTTTAACTCACAGTAGTTTAACTACTTCTGTTTGAAATACAATCAAGAGTGATGCTGATAATCCGAGACTGAGACAGTTAGTTGAAAAGGTCTTTTGAGAGTGTAAATCATCAGAAGGCAGAATGGTAATTCAGAAGGCCCTTAGGCTTTTGTCACTTCAGGTCTAGTTGCAATTCATTGACTATGTGGGGATATTCTCAGAAATGAAGTACTGCAGCATCTCCCCCTCTCTACCGACTCAGGTGACTCTGCCATCCTAATTCTTCTTGACCTCAGCGCAGCATTCAGTACTGTGGATCATGCCATTTTAATAGACTGTCTCCAATACTGGGTTGGTGTTGATGGCACTGCCTTGAACTGGTTCACATCCTACCTCAAAAATAGAAGCTACTCCGTCAACATTGGCAAATTATCCTCTTCTACAGCTAGTTTTTCCTGCGGGGTCCCACAAGGTTCCATCCTAGGTCCCATTATTTTCTCTATATACATGCTTCCCCTCGGCCAAATCATTCAAAAACACGATATTTCCTTCCATTGTTATGCTGATGACACACAGCTTTATCTCCCCTTGAAACCAAACGACCAGTCAAATCTAGTCAGCCTCATGAACTGCCTTGAGGACATAAAGTGTTAGATGGCACAAAACTTCCTACAGCTGAATGAAGGCAAGTCTGAAGTTGTCCTGTTTGGCCCCCTGACTCCATCAAAGTGATTATCGACAGTCTTGGTAACCTGTCCACTCTTGTCAAACCCCATGTCAAAAACCTTGGTGTGATATTTGATTCCGCCTTTAAGTTTGACAAGCAAGTTAATGCAGTAGTAAAAGCCAGTTTTTTCCAGCTTCCTACTATTGCCAAAATCAAGTCTTTTCTCTCCCAAGAAAGTCATCCACGCCCTTATATCCTCCCACTTGGACTACTCCAACTCCCTGTATACTGGGATTAGTCAGTCGTCCCTGTCCCACCTGCAACTGGTCCAGAACGCCGCAGCCAGGCTCCTGACAGGTGCCCAGAAAAGGGACCATATTAATTCTATCCTAGCCTCTCTCCACTGACTACCATACAGTTTAGAATTGATTTTACGGTACTCCTGTTTGTTTATAAAGCCCTAAATGGGCTGGCCCCCTCCTGTATCGCAGACCTTCTAACCCCTTATTCTGCTGACTTGGGGCTCCTGACTGTCCCTCAATCTAAATTTAAGTTCAGGGGTGACCGCATCTTTGCTGTTGTAGCCCCTAGACTGTGGAACAGCATTCCCTCCATTGAGTCTTTTAAGTCCAGGCTCAAAACTTACCTTTATTCACTAATGCTTGAATCTTCCTGATGTGGCTGATTTTTGGCTTGTGTCTAGGCTTATTTTGTGCCTACAAGCTGTGTGCCTTGTTGTTTATATCTGTGTTTCTTGTATTTGTAATTCTAGCTACCTGTTATGGTTTGTACAGCACTTTGGTCAACATGAGTTGTTTTTAAATGTGCTTTATAAATAAATTTGACTTGACTTGACTTAATTCTACCAAGAATCATTTCACATACAATGCAGCAAGTTATACCTCTAACACCTGGTTGTAATGAGCTGAAACAAAAGACTAAATTATGTTGGCTGTGCCCAGAAGTTCCAAAGGAAACTACTCATGTTCAACTATTTTCACGCATGTTCCAAACTTATTGACCCATGAACATATCAAACTACTCCATCTGTCATACCATTCCTTCTAGCAAAAGCTCAATTAATGAGACTGTGCAATGTGTCCAACAGTTAGGGTGTGTGTGTGTGTGTGTGTGTGTGTGTGTGTGTGTGTGTGTGTGTGTGTGTGTGTATGTGTATATGGGGGGGTAATTGTAATTGTTTTATGTTAGTTTGATACTTTCATTAATTTGCGTTGTTAATTTTCATTTACTATTTACTTAATGTTGTTGTTTTCAAGTATTACTAAATAGCTAAAACAAAGACATCCAAGTTTAATATAACATAATCACAAGAAATTCTGCAGATGCTGGAAATCCAAAGTAAAATACAAAACACTGGAGGAACTCAGCAGGTCAGGCAGCATCCATGGAAATCAACAAATGGGTGACATTTCGGGCCGAGACCCTTCTTCAGGATTAGTCCAGCATTTTGTGTGATATTACAATGTTCTCAACCTAGTTTTGCCTCAAAGACTGTCATGGCATTCTCCAGCTGAGATATGCAGTCAGAGGCCTACATCTTGCAAAGGTTTCACTGCGGAGGATCACTGTTGTATATAACTAAAGCCCGATTTATACTTATGTGTACGGGCTACGCCATAGGCCTGATTTATACCTCTGCGTAGCCCTACGCCATAGCGAGCATGCATTTTTGTGTCTGCGTCGCTCTGCAATTCACCACCAAAACACTAGATGGTGGTGGGGTTTCTAAGCCACTGTGTTGAGTTTCTTCGTGAGAGACATGGACAAGGAAATGCATTTCAAATATTTTTGGATGTCGGCAGGTAGACTTGACGTTTTACTTCATCGTCTCCAACCATTTATTTCGCATCAGTGTACAGACATGGCGGAGAAAAGCAACCGGAAATGCGTAGGACGAAATGCAGTGCTACCAAGCCGACCAATCACAGTTGTTGCGGTCTTCGTCGCCACGACATATGAGTTACTTTTTTGGGGAGGTGAACGTCACCCCACGGCGTAGGGTATGCGGTACCTACGGCGTACATTTGACACAGAAGTATAAATCAGGCTTAAGACTGAACCACAAATGTTGTAACAGGGAAATGTAAAAACCTTTATTCACACAGTAAATCTTCAGGACAGAATCTAACTCTGCCGACTCAATGCTCTTTACTTCAACACAAATATAACAATAAATTATTAACAGCTCCAATTGCTATCATCTACTTAACTCTTAACATTTTGAATATAGTCAGAAACTTTACAGAATCACCTATGTACAGTGGTAGCACAATTCTACTAGCAGAACTTCTTTGAACTAGGCTATAGGTAAGCCTAATAATTTCTAAGGTAGGGACATGTTCAGCGCAACTTTGTGGGCCGAAGGGCCTGTATCGTGCTGTATGTTTTCTGTTTCTATTTGATACTAGTGTCTGCTCCAAAACCTGCTGAGTTCAAACTCCTTACACCCAAAAAAAAACCCTTTTTGTTATAGTGTTGAAGAGCCTATGAATATACAACTAACCAGAAGGTTAAGGCTACATCCAAACTACGCAGAGTAATTTTGACAAAGCTTTTTCTCTTCATTTTGACCCTCCGTCCACATTGAAACAGTGTTTTCATCCCCCGAAAACAGAGTTTTTCTAAAACACTCTCCAGAGTGTGTAAATTTGAAAACAATTGTTGCGCATTGTAGTGTGGATGGGGTAAATGAAGATATTTAAAAACGCTGTCATGACAACACCACAACGATTCTTTTTCTGCTTCTGCTTGGTACTGCGCGAGCACTGCTGTACGGCTGTTATAACACGCAGTCGGTGTGAACGGCGTGAGAGTCAAGTTGTAAAGTGAGCTTTTTTGACTATTTAAAAACGCTGTCATGACGTGCCAGAAAAGATGGCCGCAGCGCGGCATTTCATTGTTTTCTTGAACGCAACCCCCCACATAACCTAACAATTTCAGAACAGACGACAACGAGACTGAAGCCAGAAGAGTTAGAAATGTACTCACCAAATACTTTGACCCATAGCTAACTGAATAAATAAGTATACTCACTTTGCCCTGTTTTCTGTCCTTGCTTATATGAAGGTGGTTTACCTATTTATGCAAGTACTTCTCTGACAATAGATGTGTAACAGCCTAATGTAACATTGTATGGAAATACAAGATAACACTGATGCAGACATGTTTTATACATTTAACAAGGTGCTTTATTAATGCAACAGAGTTAGTCAATTTTTCAATGTTCGTCGTCAGCCGGTCATACTGTCCATGAACTCCCAGTCGGTTGCCTCCATACGCTCCAGTATTTGTTGTTTTTTCAGTTTTAAATCCTCCTGCACGAGAGCCAACAGCAATTCCTTTAAAGTTTTTCTAGTCTGTAACTGGACTAATGCGCACCAAGTATACCGTTTCCTCTTCGCTTGTTTTGTGTCCCGTGCATGCCGGCCAAATACCCGTTCTAATGTGGGCGGAGATATTTTGAAAAACGCTTGGTGTGGACGCCTGTCGTTTTTACTCGAAATCGGCGTTTTCAAAATTATCGGGTCTAGTGCGGATGTAACCAAAGTAACAAAAAACAGGATTGTCCTGAACTTTGCATTAAGTAACAGGAATACACCTTTAACAATGTGCTAATAGCAAGAACATTCTTCTGTTGTCTCCCCCTACGTTGTTTCAATGGGACAGAATCAAAATGTCCCACAAGGTATCAGTCAAAAGTTAAATTATGTACAGGTTTTATTTCCATAATTTTATAACTCCAGAACAGTCACTGAAGTCAGGGATCTGGTTCTGACATGGGTATGTACAGCTGACCAGGACCAACTAGAACCACAGACTAAGAGGTAAATTCACCACAAATTGACCCATAACCTTATTGTGCATCATTCTGATCAATATTGTTGTACTTGCAACTTTTCAGGTCTATAATTCATAAGGTTATCAAATGCATAACAGATTTACGTAATATAGAAAACCCTGATTGTATATGATAGAAAAAGGCAACCTGGACAGTATGGTATGCTGTGAATAGTTATCAGTGATGTTGCTATCTTAATATAATAACGGAAAATATACACTCAAATATGACCATCAAAACCCTAAAAAGTATAAAACAATAGGCAAGATAATTAATATGCATAATTGGTAATTAGATGGTCAGGGATCAAGCCTAGCTTTAAGATTCAAGACAACAGAAAAAGAGAATTCAATGTCTCTTCATTTCTGCCCAAAGATATGACAAGTCCATTGTTTTGCCGGCACTTCATTTCCACCCCCCCCCCCCATGCAATCCATTCCTAAGTAGGTATGCAGGCAATATTCACTTGCCAGTCACCTCCATCCCCTAAATTTAAAGTTCATATATGTAAGCACTTTAGATTTACAAGCAGTTTTATTAAAGAAAAACTCTCATTGATAATACCTTTCATAATCTCAAGTCACCTGAAAATTCTTTACGATTAATGAAAACCTTTCTAGATGCAAGTCTTTGACTTTAAACGTTTTTTCTCCACCGATGCTGTCTGATCTGCTGAGAACTTCCAGTATTTTCTGATTTTGTTACAATTAATGAAATTACTTTTAAGGTCAAAGAACAGCACTTTCACTGTCATTGGGATTCAAAATCAAACTCAATAATTTTGAATAATCAGCATTTCTATTCCAATGTTGCTCCTTAATTGCTTTTAAATTTCAGATCATTGTTCTGCATTTTCATCTAACCTGGGCATTTATTACTTTGTACTAAGTACTTTTTATTATTTAATCCCTCCTCTTCCACCAATCTCTAAATCTTAGAACTCATGTTTTCTAACTATTTCCCCCATTCTGATTAAATAAATAATGCTTATTTTCATACAAGAATCCTGATCTAAGAATTTCCAGCAGTTTCTGAGTTTTATTTTTAATTGGCATATCAAAGGGTGTTTTGACAACGGCACGCTACTAGCAGGATATCTTGAGGACCCAATGGTCACAAAGTTCTGGTTAACCAATGCAAGTCAGCAATGTGTTGATTCCCAAACTCAAGTGGTAGGAGAAAAAGGTCCATTGCTCTAGCGCATACAATATAGATTTTCCTGCTGTAACATGCAGCCAGAACTCATCTCATCAAGTATCCGTCAACATTTCTGAAGATCTAACCTGAGTCCAACATTTTGATGCAACTACAGAGACACACATACCAGCAGCCATACTTCATTCGGAGTTTGCTGAGATTTGATATATCACCAAAGACTCTAGCAAGCTTCTACAAATGTACCGTGGAGAACATTCTAATTGGTTGCATCGCCGTGTAGTATGGAGGGGCCACTGCACAGGATCGAAAGATGCTGCAGGAAGTTGCAAACTCAGCCAGCTCCATTACGGGCACTAGCCTCCCTAGGCTCAAGGACATCTTCAAAAGGCAATGCATCAAAAAGGCAGCATCCATCGTTAAGGACCCCATCACCCAGGACATACCCTCTTCTCACTGCCACCAAAGAGGTGTCAGAGAAGCATGAGGGACACATACTCAGCATTCTAGGAACAGCTTCTTCCCCTCCATCATCAGATTTTTGAATGGACAATGAATGCATGTACACTACCTCACTATTTTTCACTCTCTTTTTGCACTTATTTAATTTACTTTTCATTTATGTTAATTGAGCCATCGGTTAATTGGGGTAACCACTTATTTGGGACATTATACTGCTTAACTGGGGCAGGAATTGATCAGTCACATGCAGCTGTGTGACTGTTAGACACTACACCGTGTTTAGAGCGAATAGGTGCGTCAGTTGCACGGGCTTGTGTTATGTTACTCATTTAAGCCGATGGACGCTGATTCAAAAAGTAGTGATCTGATCATTTAGTTTTTTAAATTTTGACTTTAACTTTTTTTGAGACCTTTGCTATGAAAAAACTTGATTCTAGCCAAAAAAAAAATTCCAGACTGAACCAAATTCAAAGCCATCTGCCTAACACCATTCATCTTCAGTTGATATATATACCTGGAGAGCCAAAATTTACAATTACACGCTTGATACATCAGCAAGATCAACTGTGAGAAGTATGGACATTACTCAGGGACAACAGGGAAGACCCAAAACAGAAAGCATGATTGTAGGGATCCAGATGTCGAAGAGGATCTCAGTCAATGGTTTTCCATTGTAACTGGACAGGGGGTACGTTTCAGTGGAACAATGTTACAAAAAACAAGTCAGAGGAGCTCACTAAGAAGTTGGTCATGAAGATTTTAAAGCAACAGATGGTTGGTTGTCTCGATGGAAATGTAGACACCACATTAAGAAAGCACATGGCAAGAAAAGTAGTTCTGACGCTACAAGTGCTGATAAATGGAAATCTACAAGGCTCCCTAATTTGCTTCTAAAGTTTTGTGCAGATATCTACAATGCCAATGAAACAGGCCTTTTTATTTATTGCGCCATGCTGGATGGTTACCTTTGCTATAAACACACAATACTATCTGGTTCAAAGAAAGCAATGGATCGCATTAGTTGTTGTGTTGTGCAAATATGTCAGGATCTGATAAAAATAAATTGTTGGTTATTGTAAAAAGTGTTAAACTGTGATGCCTCAAGGGGCTAAGAATGAATAGTTCACTAATCAAGTACTATGCCAGCCCACACTTGAGAATTCCTCCACTGGTAACCATTATGAACTAATACACAGTTTTGTAGTACTGTAGTAATATTGGTAGCATTTTAATTTTTTCTGCATTTCATTAACAACATAATGTGTTACTCGGTTAAACAGTACTTTATGTTTTTATACCTTTTTAACTATTTCCATAAAACTTTGGATAATTGGGGTAGCTGTTTAATTGGGCCAAAACATACCTGTCCCTATGTGTCACAATTAACTGGAATCATATACATATTTAATTTATAGTTTTTATCATGTATTGCACTGTACTGCTCCCACAAAATAACAAATTTCACAATATATGCCAGCAACATAAAACCTGATTCTGATTCTTCAACACAAATACCCAGTGTCAAGATGTTGTTTATTGAGTATAGCACAGTGCTTAACACCATCATTCCTACGGTTCTGATCAAAAAGCTACAGAACCTGGGCCTCTGTGCCTTCCTCTGCAACTGGATCCTAGACTTCCTAACCAGAAGATCACAATTTGGGCTGACTGGAAATAACATCTCCAGCTCACTGATAATCAACACTGGCGCATTCAGGGATGTGTGCTTAGCCCACTGCTCAACTCTCTCTACGCCCATTGTCTCCGTGGCTAGACTCACCCCCCAGCTCAAATGCCATCTATAAATTTGTTGACAACACAACTACTGTTGGCAGAATTTCAGATGGTGACAAGAGGGTGTACAGGAGTGAGATATACCAGCTAGTTGAGTGGTGTCGCAGCAACAACCTTGCACGCAACGTCAGTAAAACCAAAGAAATGACTGCAGACTTTAGAAAGGGCAAGAGAAGGGAAGACACACCAGTCCTCTTAGAGGGATCAGAAGCGGAAAGGGAAAGCACTTTCAAGTTCCTCAGTGCCAATACCACTGACATATCGATGCAGCTACAAAGAAGGCTATATTTTATTCAGAGTTTGAGGAGATTTGGTATGTCACCAAAAACACTCACAAATTTATACAGATGTACTGTGGAGAGCATTCTAACTGGCTGCATCACTGTCTGGTATGGAGGGGGAGCTACTGCACAGGATTGAAGCAAGCTGCAGAGAGTTGTACAATTACTCAGTTCTATCATGGCACTAGCCTCTGCAGTATCCAGGACATCTTCAAGGAGCAAAGGAGTGGTGTTCTCCCCCCACCCCATTATTATGTAACTGCACTGCTGTCACAAAGTTAACAAATTTCACGACATATAATCTGACTCTGTCTTAAGTATTCAAAGTCACTGCTTCCACTATCATTCGGGAGCTTCGGATGCCAACCGCCGTAAAACAAGATACAGCTTCAAAGACTCACAATCCTCAGAAAAATCAACTTAAATGGATGACTCCTTTCTCTTAAAGAGTGACCTAATGTAGAACCTCACAGAAGAGGACATACTCACCCAATAAGACTATCTTGTACCTCTTCAGCCAAGTCCCCTCCATCTCTTAAACTAGCCCATCCAATATTCCACAAAAGAAAACTGATTACTGTCAAATGCCAAATAACTGGGACAACACAAAATTTGGATAGGGAATTTCATAGAACTGTAATAAACATGTTATACCTGAAACTCAAAGATAAGAATGTACCAAATGAACTCAAAGATAAGAATGTACCAAAATGAATTACTATACTGCCCTTTCACACATTTAAAATTTTGTTTGGGGAATCAGAATTTAAGCCTGCTCTTTAAGACAAGAACTCATTTTCACACAATGTACTGTAATATAGTTAAATTAATGAGTAAAATACATTAAAATTTTATTTTGTGCTAAGAGAAGTGCATGATAAATTGAACTTTTACCTGTATATGCTATAACTGAACAATGAAGCAAAAAATAAAGATCTGACCAACTTAGTTCCAAGGCTATTACTCTCACTACAGTCGGCAAATACAAGTACAAAAAAAATTCAACACAAAGAATGTGACAATATAGGCACACATTCTGGTGCTGCATCAGTAGATTGCTACATGTCAAATATCAAACTAAACTGATTGCTTTCTCAAAGTGGATGTAAAAGAATCCATTATATGAAGATGAGCAGGAATGTACTTTCAATATCCTGAAGAAGGGTCTTGGCCCAAAAGGTTGACTGTTTATTCATTTCCATAGATGCTGCCTGACCTGCTGAGTTCCTCCAGCATTTTATGTATGTTGCTTCAATATCTCAGCCATGTTAAACAACTGATAATACTAAATCATATTATCTAGTTATGCCCCATTGCTTTAAATGTTCAGTGAACAGATTGGCTGCCTCAGTGACATGAATTGGGGACACTTGTATGCAAATATTTTATGTTATTGCTTATGAAGTGGTCTGGGACACCGATTCTTTCAAGCACTAAATATACAAGTTTCTCTTACTTGCTCTTGGCCTACAAATCCGCAGACTTACCAAATATTTACACAATACATCCAACTTAAATAAAAGTCAATGTTTTAAGTCATCTCAGCCATTACAATGCCCCACTGAAGATCAAACAAATTCTTGAAACCTTAAATTGTACACTGGTGTCAAATTAGGGACTTTGATTTTACAGGTAATCAATAATAAACTGCATACACATAGAAGAGAGACTACTGATCTTGTAACAGTACAAGGTTCATCTTGGTTAAAGACCCAATGATTTAAATTCAGACTTCAGTTTTCTTTAGCTAATAGCTGGCATGCAACTGTAAATCCATTATCCCCAACAAAAATTAGTCATTATGTTCATAAAAGTAATGAATGAATTTTCACCCCTGCTAAATATCATTCATTGCAAGTCACAAATGACAGCTTATGTGACAAGATTAATTTATGCCCCTTCAGTTTTCTCAACCTTTTGACCCAGTTAATCACAACTTCAAATGGCTCTTTATGCGTAATGCAGCTGGTGGAATTGCACTGACTCAGCTCTATTCTAATATATTCTACCACAGACAGAAATCAACTTCATTGGACTCTTCCAACTTCTTCACAATCCAACAGTATGAACCCTGCTAAACCCCTACCTCCCGCTCAAAAATTTACCTCAGGTGCCCCTCCCCACCCTAATTACCAGTTGCTCCTTGTCAGCAACATGGTCCAGAGAGCGTCAGACTCCAACAGCTGACATCGAGTTCCACCCCCCCACTATCTATTGATTGCTTCATTACCCCAGCCAACTTGCTGCTCATCCAGTCTGAAGAACAGTTTTCCTCCAATTACATATTGAGAACACCAATGTCAGCAGCCCCATCCCTGTCACAATTGCTCTCTAACTACAAATGCTATGCCCCTTCAGACATCCACCTCAGTAAACTGTTAATGCACAACTTTTATGTTAGATCTGATCCCAAAGTAAACTTTGCAACCACATTGTACTGATGTATTTCCCCTCTGTAATACTTACATCTCAGCTCAGGTGCAGTGTAAACACTCTTTTATATCTTGTTACATTTGGCCTTCATGATAACAATGCACTTGTGGCCTGCCACATCATACCCTAAATAAATATTATTCAGAACTCTGAAATCCACGTGTTTGTTTCTACTAACTCTCACCTACCTATTGTTCATGCCTCAGGTCTAGTACCGTATCGAATAGAAAGTCCCATCACAAACACAAGAAAATCTGCGAATGAGGGAAATCCAAAGCAACACACACAAAATGCTGGAGAAACTCAGCAGGTCAGGCTGCATCTGTGGAAGTGAGTAAACAGTTGACATTTTGGGCTGAGATCCTTCATCAGGACTGGAAAGGGAGGGGAGAAGTCAGAATAAGAAGGTGGGGGAGGAGAGGAAAAAGTACAAGATGGCAGGTAATAGATGAAACTGGGAGGGGGTTGGGGGTGAAGTAAAGAGCTGGGAAGTTAAGTGGTGAAACAGATAAAGGGCTGGAGAAGGGAGAATCTGAGAGGAGGACAGAAGATGATGGATGAAAGGAATAGGAAGAAACATCAGAGGAAGCTGGTCAGGTAAGAAGAGGTGCGAAGGGGAAACAAGAATGAGGAATTCTGAAGGAGAGTGGGGAGCAATTACCGGAAGTTCAAGAAATTGATGCTCATAACATTAGGTTGGAGACTACCCAGATGGAATACAAGATATTGCTTCTTCAACCTGAGTGTGGCCCATCATGGCAGAAGACTCGATGAACTGATATGTCGGAATGGAAATGGAAAGTAAAATTGAAATGGGTGGCCATCGGGAAATCCTGCTTTTTGTGGTGGATGGAGCAAAGATGCTTGATAAAGCAGTTTCCCAATCTAAACTTGGTCTCCCCAAACCTGCTACTTTTTAAAAACAGCCCTGAAAACTTAAACATTTGTCAACGTTATGGTAAATTACCGTGGAATGATTCACCACACAAAAAAAGTTTTATAAACTGTTGTTGAATGGTCACAACACAGTTCCAAGCACCAAGAACATGAGCCCATATGTAGGGAATCTTACCACTGTGTTTAAAAGTATCGAGTCTAATTTAACATTTCCAACAGCATATTTGAGATAGGACACACATCACTCCAGAAAACACAGGTAGAATAACATTGATACCCCCAATTTATCTTTTTAACCTTTCATATCAAACAATTTTAAAGTACTTAACACAATACTTATGTTGATGCATTCAGGCCAACATGCTATGTGAAAGTAAATGAAAGTTAAGTGACGTGTTTCCCTATCACAGCTGTGACTACTTTTCAAAAAACATTAGCTATTACATGTTTCGGGATTACCTAAGATTGTAAACAAGGCTTTCTCTCTTTCAAAGTTAATTTTAAACCCAATTACTTACTACAGACACAAATAAAGATTCACTGATTGAAATGGCAAACTAGTAACTACCACAAAATAAAAGACAAGAGAAAATCTGCAGTTGCTGGAAATCCAAAGCAATACAGACAAAATGCTGGAGGAACTCAGCAGGCCAGGCAGCATCTACTGAAAACAGTAAACAGCCAACGTTTCAGCCCGAGACCCTTCATCAGAACTGAGGAAAAAAGCTGAGAAGTCAGAGTAAGAAGGTGGGAGGAAGGAGTACAAGGTAGTGGGTGATAGGTAAAACCGGGAAGGGTGAGGGAGTGAAGTAAAGAAGCTGGGAAGTCAATTGGTGAAAGAGATAACGGACCGAAGAAGGGGGAATCTGATAGGAGAGGACAGAAGGCCATGGAAGAAAGGAAAGGGAGAGGGGCACCAGAAAGAGGTGATGCACAGGTAAGGAGATAAGCTGAGAGGGGGAAACAGGAATGGGGAATGGAGGGGGAGGCATTACTGGAAGTTCAAGAAATCAATATTCATGCGATCAGGTTGCCACTCCACTAGGAACAAGGTTCCTCTTGTCCTCACCTACCACCCCACCAACTCTGTGTCCAGCACATAATTCTCTGTTCTGCCATCTCCAACAGGATCCCACTACCAAGCACCACCATTCCCCCCCCCACCACACTTTCTGCTTTCAACAGGGATCATTCCCTGCATGACTCCATTGTCCACTCACCCCTCCTCACTGACCTTCCTACCGGTACTTATCCTTGCAAGCTGAACAAGTGCTACACCTGCCCCTAGACTTCCTCCCTCACTATCATTCAGGGTCCCAAAGAGGCTTTCCAGGTGAGGCAACGCTTCACCTGCAAATCTGTTGGGGTTGTCTACTGTACCTGGTGCGGCCCCCTGTATATCAGTCAGACCCGGCGTAGATTGGGAGACTGCTTTGCCAAGCAGCTACACTCTGTCCACCAGAAAGAGCGGGATCTCCCAGTGGCCACCCATTTTAATTCCACTTCCCATTCTGACATGTTAGTCCACGGCCACCTCTATTGCCACGATGAGGCCACACTCAGGTTGGAGGAGTAACACCTTATATTCCGTCTGGGTAGCCTCCAACCTGATGGCATGAACATAGATTTCTCGAAATTCCAGAAATGCCCCCACCCTACTATTCCCATTCCCCTCTCACCTTATCTCCTTACCTGCCCATCACCTCTCTCTGGTGCTCCTTACCCCTTCCCTTTCTACAATGGCCTTCTGTCCTCCATCAGATTCCCCCTTCTCCAGCCCTTTATCTCTTTCACTAATTGACTTCCCAGCTCTTTACTTCACACCTCCCTGTTACACCTATCACCTACTACCTTGTATTTCTTCCTCTCCTACCTTCTTACTCTGACCTACATTTTTTCCTCCAGCATTTTGCGTGTTACCACAAAATAAAAGCTTACATTTACCCAAGCCTTTTTCCAATGAAGAGTATAATTACGTCAGAGCTTTAAAAGCAGATTGCACAATATTTTGGAAAAGGTAATCATGTACCTCATTATGAAAGTATACATGTATCATTTTAAGCTGGAATGAAAGTTTTGCATCTTTGCCCACACTTGGCTTTCACTGATCAATAAACTATGACAGCACTACTGATTTTGATCATTCCATTATGCATTAAGCTACAAGATTGTTCTGATTTGAATGTCATGTTTCAGAACCATCACTATACAGCAACCCACTTAAATACCCATTATTACTCTTCAAATTAAATGCGGTTAACCCTTAAAATGCCGTCTTGCATTTTTCTGCAAATATTTTGCCTTTCACTTTACACTGTTTAGAAAACATCGCTTACTTTTTAAATAGCTTTTCTAAGATGAAACAAGATCTAAAATAATTTTGAAACTTTGAACAGTGGCGGCCGACAGTGTGTTCCTTAATGGCTCTTTACCTTAAGGAGTCACACCTCTGTATTTTTTAAAAATCTGGATCTTTAATCAACTAACTTCAAAAAGTCTCCTGCGGACAACAGCCTGTGCCAGCTCCACGATTGGTGGTAGGCTGCTAGGCATCAGAAGGTTAGGCCCGAACACTAGGCCCGAGCAAAGTTTCTGCGTGTCCGCTTCACGCCGGCCCGGCACGTTGAAGGGCAACGCGGGGCCTGGCGATGCTAGGCCAGCGAGAAAGGGGTGTGTATTACCTGCCGCCAGACTGCCTGCTTCCTCCTCCGGATCCACCAGCGCCCAGGCCACCGCCGGGCTTTCGGCTATTGGCCTGCTTCATGGACATGATGAGGACGCTGCTCGACTCGCTTCAGATCCTCCTTCTATCACACGCCGCGCTCCGGCATCCACGACTGCGGGTAAATCCGGAGGGCTGATCAGGACGTGACGGCGTGCGGGCAAGTCAGCCCTGCCCCGAGCCCCGAGCTGCGAGGCTGCGAGCCGCGACCCCGCCCTGGCTGTCCCGGTTCACTCAGTGGCCGGCCGGCTGGCTGGCTGGGTGGGTGGGTGGGCGAGCGAGCCCGTTCAGTCGGCGCCGTTGCTATCGCAAAGCTTCAGCCGCCACCAAAACACAGCGGGCGGGAGAGGCGGGGGGAGGGGGAAGGGGAGGAGGGGAAAACAGGATCCGGGCCGGCCTGCGCGCGCACCGCCCGGCGCAGCGACACCAATCTCGGAGAGCGTGAAAGGCCGAGCCCATTCCGCCCCCAGCGCGCATGCGCGCATAAAGTGCCGCCCCTCCACCGAAAAATATAGCCTTTGCCTGCTTGCAATACGAGATATAATATGTATTTCTTGTTATAATAGTACATAATTGGCCTCCTTTGCCCTCTTTATTATTCACCTTTGATCTCACTGTCAGTGGCGGAGATTTTTTTTGGGGCGGGTGGGTTGCGGTGAGTGCGGTGGCCGCGGCACCTGAAGGAAGGTTGATGGCGAACGCGGCTCTCGAAGCTGGGAGCCGGCGGGTTAAATTCAGACACAGCTGCTTATAACGTCAGGAAGCAAGTGTTCTGCAAAAAAAAAACCCGACGCTTTCTCACTAAAACTGCCCTGATGGAGGGTCTCGACCTAAAACGTTCGCCATTCCTGTGCTCTCACGGGTGCAGCTCGACCTGCTGAGTTCTTCCGCAGCTTCCTTTCTTCCCCTTTCCAGATTCCATCTTCTGAAGGGTTTTGTGTCTCTTAAACTGCCAACTAAATTTAGTTCATTAATTATAGAACGTTACCATTTATTTTATTCATTTACAGAATGGGTAGTGCACCGGTAAGGATAGTAATTAATTGAGCAAGTGGTAGGAAATTGGCCTTCGAGTGCAATCCTTATAGGAAGGTA
This sequence comes from Mobula hypostoma, assembly GCF_963921235.1. Lineage (NCBI taxonomy): Eukaryota > Metazoa > Chordata > Chondrichthyes > Myliobatiformes > Myliobatidae > Mobula > Mobula hypostoma. The sequence continues at coordinate 21,717,092 of NC_086123.1, forward strand.
CCTTTATTTAGGGAATCTAGAATTTAGATCCAGAGTAACTGAAGAATTTTGATATAATTCTAAAATAGGGTCATGTGTGATAAGGTGGGGGGGTGGGCTTGAAGGGTCTCAGCTGGAAACGTCGAATATGCTCCTTTTCCATAGATGCTGCCTGGCCTGCTGAGTTCCTCCAGCACTTTGTGTGTGTTGCGTGGATTTCCAGCATCTGCCTATTTTCTGTGGTGCTTGCAGCTGATGGTATTCTACCTTGGATAGTAGAGACCACTGATTTGGAAAGAAGCTTTGATAAATCACTGCAGTCTATTTTGTCAGCTGTATACTGTAGTAACTGAGGTGGGAGGGGAAAAAAGTGTTTGGAGTAGGGTCCATGTGCCGATTAATTGGACTGCTTTGTCTTGAATGCTGTTGAAATTCTTGAGTGATTTTTGGAGCTACATTTATCCAAGTATTTGAGGAGATCACACTTTTAATATCACTCTTGGTATGTCTTATGTGTGACAGAAATATGTTGGAGGGCCAGAAGGTAACTTACCACAGGTACCTGGCTTCTGGATTACTTTTGTGTCTGTAACATTTAATGTGGCTGAGCCTATTGAGTTTCTGTTGAACAAGTACACCCAGAGTATTGATTGTATTAGACTTGATGTTCTGGCCATTTGGAGGTGGTTAGACTCTTGCCTAATACTTGCAGCACATATGTTACTTCTTATTTTTAACATTCCCATTTGTGCAAGTTGTGACTTCAGACAGTCATAAGTATTCTTAATTTCCATTAACTTAATTTTTATTAAGGCCGCTTGATGTAAAGGGCAGTCACTGTAACCTATGGAATTCAGGACTTTTGCTAGCACATCAGCGTCTGTGTTTCAGGGTGAGTCTGCAGTGAATCTTGGTGAGCAGGCAATTGGTGAATATGTCATTTCCAGCAGCATTTTCAGCCAGTTTGTTGATATTTGAGGGTAGACTGTGGCTGGAAGGGATTTGTCTTGGGTTTTTTTTTGAGGAAAGGCATCCTTGGGTATCCTTCCATATTGTTAAGTGGATGCCACTTTTCTGTAGTAACCTCCCCCCCCCCCCCCCAATCTTCATAGAAAGCTTCTTTGGGCTTCAGGATGACTTCTAGGTGGGTTTCGTGGATTATGCAATGGCTAATAAGTCCATTGTGGGTTCTAGTGTGAGTGCCACAAAAAGGTAGATGGTGGCTGGATAGCTTGCTTGTGAGGTCATCTGCTGCTTAAGCAGGACCTCTGGGCTCCCAATGCATGGGGATGGGGTTCTCAATTTCATCCTGAATGGCCCTTCTCTCCTTTGAGCAATCATGGGCCAGAGTCCCAAGAGTCAATTGGAGATGCTACATTTTTTCAAGAAGGCTTTGTATACATCTATGACTTGTCCCTGTACCTGGCATTGAAGTGGATCTGTTGGTCTTTTTGGAGGTGTACCAGAGTGTCTGTCATGGTCCGAGTAGAAGTCTTCTTTGATGTAATCAGAAACTTACAATGGAGCATATGCACTGATGACCACAGTGTTGATTCCTTTCAAAGTGAGTTAAAATATAATGCCTTTTTTTCAATTCACAGGAAGAATTGCTAAGACTGCAAACTAGTTTGTTTTGTATGAAAAGGTGATAATGTTCATATCAAGGTGTCTTGAGTGCACAAGCTATGATGACAAAGCTGTGTTCAGGTCTCCCGCTGGTAGAATTGTCCATCGGTCCTGATATCCCACATCTCAAACTACTTTTTGTGGTGTTCCTTTTTAACTTGCTTTCACATTAGTCACCACAGAGCAGGTTGCCAAGAGGGGCTGAAAATGATTGGAGATTAGGGCCTGCTGTATGGGGTTAATACCTGCAAGTTCAAGTTTATCATTCAACCATACATGAATATAGCCAACTGTGACAGGTTCTTCTGGGGCTAAGGTGCAAAACACAATACCAACAGCACATATGACTATGATTTCAGAAAAACATGTGTCACAAAAAATAATACAGGCCAAGTCTTTGAGTTGCATGACTGCAGACTTACGGGAAGTTATCCTGGCCCAGCTTGTTTTTTCACTGACTGAGCACCAGAGGGCAGCACCAACAGGAGGGGCCAGCGGTGAACCCAGTATAGATTCCAGCGGGCTCCACAGGTGCAGTCCCACTCTGCCTTGGCATCGCCTCTCCCGGTCGGCTGCAACAGGTGACCCTGCAGTGTGGGCCTAGTCCTCACCACAGCCATGGCAAAGCAACTCCCCCATTGCCAGTCTCGCTAGTGAACTGACTTGCAGTATTTTACATTACCAATGTCCACCAGGGTCTTGTGATTCCAATAAAAACATCCAAGACAATTACTTGCTTCATTTGGTGGACTGCACACCTCGGCACAACAGTATGGAACAAGTCCAGGCAACTAAACAAAAGTATGAAATAAATCCAACTTAGTCACTATCAAGCAATTCACTGATGGCATAGACCTGCAGTACATGATGTTCTTAGTATCCAGCAGTGACTTGCGAATAAAAAAAAACACAGCATGAACAAATGCATTTTTGATTGAACCGGAAGTGGCCACTGCACTCAAGCAGACTGCCACCGTACAGGAGTTACCCCATCTTACCAGACTTGCTTATATACACACACCTGCCTAATCATTGACTAAGCACTAGGCCCGAGCTCCCAGATCCTGTCAATGTCTGGTACCTTCCCAGAGACTCCAATCATGCACTTAATCACAATCCCAGCCTTCAGCTGCAGTTGGCTGTACACATAACCATATTTCAAACCATTTGGTCTAGCCACACATCCAACTACACCATGTGCAGTAACTATAAATGTAGGAAGAACTTAGCCGGAAGTGTAGCTAGTTCTGAAAAATATCTTCAGCACTATTGCCTGAATGTTATTGGATGAATTCCTGATTTCATTAATAATATAAGGAAGTATTGAGTGAATTAGACCTGATTAATCATGGTAAAATTAAATTTTAAAAAACTATGGATGTTAGAAATCTGAAACAAGAATAGAAAATGCTAGAAATACTTAGTACAAATATAGCACCTCTGGAGAAATAGAAACCTGAACTTTAAACTTTATCAGAACATAAAGTATTTTTTGGTTAGTTGGTGCAAATGGTCTCAACAAGTCTAACCGATTTCCTAATAACTATCATTTCCATTGAGCTTTTCATATTTTCCTTGGCCAAGTTGGGATAAAACAATTACTGAGGCTGAGTAGTATTGCTTTGTGCACTCAGTAGCATTGAAGCTCTTGTGATATTAGTATAATTTATGTTTGATTATGCAAATGTGTATTTTTTCAAATATTTTACAAGTTGCAAGAAACTCAATCCACTTAAAGTTGGTCCATTTAATTTAATTTTTATATTGTTCTCAGGACTTGAATAATGCTGATTGGGCAATAAAACTTGAATAGCTTCCATGGCCATTGCAAGAGGCAATAAAGAGAAACCATGATATTTTGGTTGAAATATAGGCCAGGTGGAGTAGATAACTGGCTCCCTTCCCAGGAGGATATGATTCACCACCATTTATGTTATTGCTACAATCACATAGCTATTGTATGTTTTTCTTACCAGTAACCATTAATTACAGCTTCATGCAATTTTTACATTTGATAAGGAGTGATTTGCTGCTGTAGAGCTTCTATTGAAACCTGTACTGAACACAAACAGAACACTTTTCAACTTCTGTTAGCAATATTTTTCTTAATCAATGGACTAGTTAATGATAAATGTTCAACTAATTACATACTGTAAATGTGAAACTATTCATTTGTTCAAACCTGCTCTGGAATTTGCAATTGGAATTCAGTACCAACATCATTGCTCTGATATTATTCATTCAGCTTCCATTCTGGTGTCAAATAGATGAAGGACCACATTGGAAATAATTAATTTTCTTTTAAGTTTTCACCCCTCCCTGTCCTTTAACCAGTTCAAATTAGCTCTTTATTTCCTGGACATGGCTTTCTCGTGTAGAAGAGCATTAATTATAAGACCATTATCTCTAACAACCACCTACTTTGTATTACTTCCCACTCCTAAAAGGACGCAATTTCCTTCCTCTGGTTACTGTCCCTAGCTAGTCCACTACAATTACATTATGCACAATGCATTGCTTCAAAAATATCCTCCTCTTCAGCTGTGGGCTTCCCTTGGACTTGTGACCAGATTTGTATCATTTCCCTTGCTTAAACCCTCACCTCAGCACAGTACCCTGAGAGGGATTATTGTGTTTTTTACCTACTGTATTTAGATTATCTTCTGCCATTTCCACTTCCTCTAACAAGATCACCCCTTCCATTAATCTTCTTCCTCTCTCTCCCTTTTCCATTCTTAACCACACTTGATCACTTGCACTCCTTCCCCAGCATCCTCCCATTTACTTTCTCTCATAATACAGTCTAGACCTCCACACATTCCTTCTGAATGGGACCATAATTTACATATCTTGGCCAGTTTTATTTAGTTGATATCTTAGAAGTCCTTACTTTAATGAATTTAAATAATCTCTATTATAAAAAACATTTGTCTCTATCTTTGGAGACAGCTTATCTACTGATAAGCCTATGGGCTCTCACAACTACCTGGACTATTCCTCTTCCCACCCTGTCTCTTGCAAAAATGCCATCCCCTACTCACAATTCCTCCATCTCCGCCGCATCTGCTCTCAGGATGAGGCTTTTCATTCCAAGATAAAGGAGATATCTTCCTTTTTTAAAGAAAGAGGCTTCCCTTCCTCCACCATCAACTCTGCTCTCAAACGCATCTCTCCCATTTCACGCACATCTGCTCTCACCCCATCCTCTCGCCACCCCACTAGGAATAGAGTTCCCTTTCTCCTAACCTATCACCCCGCCAGCCTCTGGGTCTAACATATAATTCTCCATAACTTCCGCCACCTCCAATGGGATCCCACCACCAAGCACATCTTTCCCTCCCCCCTTCTGCTTTCTGCAGGGATTGCTCCCTACGCGACTCCCTTGTCCATTTGTGTCCCCCCCCCCCAACCCTTCCCACCGATCTCCCTCCTGGCACTTATCCTTGTAAGCGGAACAAGTGCTACACATGCCCTTACACTTCCTCCCTTACCACCATTCAGGGCCCCAGACAGTCCTTCTAGGTGAGGCGACACTTCACTGGCAGCTGGGGTGATATACTGCGTCCGGTGCTCCTGGTGTGGCCTTCTATATATTGGCGAGACCCAACACAGACTGGGAGACTGTTTCTCTGAACACCTACTCTCTGTCTGCCAGAGAAAACAGGATCTCCCAGTGGCCACACGTTTTAATTCCACATCCCATTCTCATTCTGATATGTCTATCCACGGCCTCCTGTACCGTCAAGATGAAGCCACACTCAGGTTGGAGGAACAACACCTTATATTCCGTCTGGGTAGCCTCCAACCTGATGGCATGGACATTGACTTCTCTAACTTCTGTTAATGCCCCACCTCCCCTTCATACCCCATCCCTTATTTATTTATTTATTTAATATATATTTTTTATTCCCCCCCCCCCCTTTTTTCTCCCTGTTCCTCTCACTATAACTATTTGCCTGCTCTCCACCCTCCAGGCTCCCCTCCCCCCTTCTCTTTCTCCCCAGGCTTCCCATCCCATGATCCTTTCCCTTCTCCAGCTCTTAGATCCACCCCTCCCCTCCTGTCTTCTCCTATCATTTCAGATCACCCCTCTTCCTCCCACTTTCAAATCTCTTCTTTCAGTTAGTCTTGACGAAGGGTCTCAGCCCGAAACATCGACTGTACCCCTTCCTAGAGATGCCGCCTGGCCTACTGTGTTCTCCAGCATTTTAGGTGTGTGTTGCTATAAAAACATCTTATTGTGTTGGTTACTTTATGCAGTTGACTGAAGGAATTAAATTAAATGATATGGAAGGGACAACAGAAAAGACAATAACTGAGCATTTTCTGTGGAATAATTTTTATTCTGTTTAAACATTCCTACAAAATATTCATAACCAGGCAACAAAAGAGCATATTTGCTTTATTCTGAATAGACAGTCATGTCTGTCTGCCTATTTTACAGCAGTTTGCTGAGTTTACTGAAATTAGGTGGAAACAAATTAAGTAAAATTAAAATACACTGATCCAGTTTAAAATTTCACACCAAATATATCATTTTACACTTCAAGTTTCAACAGCCCTCAACTAATAACTAAGCACATAATAAGTTATTTACAAAATGTTTTCTTTATGCCTCTATTAAGTGGTAATGCAGTTTGGCTATACATAATTTACAATTGTGTGTTTTCTTCAAAGATTTCCCATAAATGTCTGCAAAAATAGTTTTGTAAACTGCCATCATATAACGTGAATTGGGTAAATGTTAAGTCATTCTCAAAAACCTGTGGAAGATATTTCTTACAGGCAACATTGCTCCAATTTACAGCTTGGCAATTCACACTACATCTATTAATCTACAGCTAACACATCATCCATAATATTTTACTATTATATTTACACACTAAACATTGGATGTAAACTTACATCTTTTAGAGTACTTTATTAACAGCAGGATGCTCATAATAAGAGAATGAAGGTTCATTCAAAACATTAAGTACATGAACTCAAAAGGTTCTTTAAATGTCATATATTAGTTATAACAATCTAAATTTGATTGTTTACAGCAACTACACATTCACCTGTCTCTAGCCTTTCAAGTGTTCTAAGCTTCTTATTACAAGTTAAAAATATTTATTGCTGACTCAACCACAGAGATAATGGAAGAACCTTGGGTGGCTTGCTAATTTGTCAAGCTCCTACCCATTCTTGCCAATATATTTTGTATAGGGTTCTGCTCAGGGTATCAACACAAATGAGTTACAAGAAAAAAATGTTATGTAAGTCAACAAGTACAAAATTAGGTGAAGTAGAAAATATCTCAGAAAAAAGAGCCTGTTCACCATTAGGTTTCTCCATTAGCATAGAAATACTGGATTGCTATATGCAAATGAATTGCAAAAGTCTTGAAATAAAGCAATACCTAGTAACAATAGTTGAGATAGTTTATTGTCTGGATGTATGGTTTATAGTTCATGACAGGTATCTTTATTTCTGCAACATTTCATTTATTTCTGGACAAAAGTGGCTTTACTGTCACAAAACCCTGCAATAATGCACGTTTTAAATGGCTTGGTCAACTATCCTTAGAATAACATTTATTTAGAAATTAACATTGAAAAACAAGTATATTAGTTAACTTGATGTGTCTTTATCCACTCAACTAAGTGCATCAGGAAGTTTAGTAAACTTGATTTCTTATGTAGAAAATGTACATTTTTGTTCCTTTCATAGGGCATCTGATCCTGAAGAATCACTTTTCCCTCAGCCAACATTTCTCACTTGTAGACAAATGCAATACACCATTGTACTATTTCCTTATCCATCTTATGGAAAAAATCCACAACATTAAAATTATGTTTACATTTCTCCCTTGCCCTTAAATTTAAATATTTTAATTGAAATTAATTTAGGTATTTGTCGAATACTTGAAATTATAGGCAGACATGGAATCATGGTGAATTCCAGATCACCTGAAGTGCTTGGTCCTCAAAAACAAAACTACATGAGAAATTAAATGATATTTTAATATAAGATTTCAGTGCCTTACAATGTGTGCAGTTCTCAGTCTAGTGTCAACAATATTGTTGTTCCTATTTAAACCATACATACAGACTATTACACAATGGCTTCACAGAAACTGAAAGAATAAATGTCAGATTGAAAAATCTGCAAGCCAATAGTTTTAGTTTTAATGAGCAGTAAATTGATGTGAATTATTTGTTCTATGAGAATGGTCTGAGTGGATTGATGATGTACAGCAAAGTTTTAAATTAGACAGCTTCGTACTCTAATACCAACAAATACAAATCAATAATGCTGTATTAAATAATTATTTTCTGCCCACTGCAGAATATAGCCCAACTGCCATAAAAACTGGCAATTCTTAAATTCTGAATCAATAACACCTTGCTAGTCAGCATGAAAATTAAGCAAATATACACACACCTCCAAGGAGGTTTTTATGTTTTTTGCTTTTTTTCCCCTTTCTCTTTCAAAAATGAGAAAGTTTAACTATTTGTTTCTTTTGCCTCTCCCCCTCCTGGGTGTCTGTTTGGTGATAGCTCCAGTTGAAGGTGCAGCAGATGCCACTGCAATGTTTATCTGTCCTTCTTGAATTTCCTGACGTGTATCTGCTGGCATTTCATTGATCTTCTGCTGAGCCTCCAGGTAGAACATGACATCTCGCAGTTGCTCCTGTACTTCAGTAATCTGTCTGTCTTTCTCATCACATGTGTCCTTCAGCTTTTTCTCTTCTTCTTTCAGTTTGGCTTGCAGCTGGATTTGATTAGTTCGCAAGTACTTGTTCATTTCTTGCTCCTCTCTCAGTTCTGTGCCTAGTTTCAAAACTCTGTTGTTCAGCTGCGAACACCTAGTATAACAGCACAAAAAGAGGCATCTTACAAATAGCACTGATACATACTATTCAGAAATTTACAAGAGCTGAATGCTTATTTGATTTTCAAGTCTGAGTCTGCAAGGTATCTTGATTTCCAAACTCAATCTGCATCTGAACTGGGAAATTGCCTTAACTGAAGGTTTTAATCATTATGGTATTCGCTTTCATAGAAAAAAATTGTAGCTCAGAACATGCTGCCAGATTAAGATCTTCACTGACAAAATCATCTAATATGGACTGACAATTCATGAATGGGAATAGAGTGTGAAGTTGAAATTAAAATTAAAATTTAAGTAGCAGATCAACCATTATCTTACCAAGTGGTAGACCAGGCTTTACGATATACTCTTGCTCTTAATTCTTTAGTGGATATGCAAAATGGATGCATAGCATAGCAATCTGGCACCAGAAATGAAGGGGGGGGGGGCAGTGCACATGCTCCTGTTGACATCAATGGTGTTGAGGCTGACAGCCTCAAGTTTCTAGGTGTGAACATCACCAACAGGCTGTCCTGGTCCAACCAGGCCGAAGTCATGGCCAAGAAAACTCACCAACACCTGTACTTCCTCAGAAGGCTAAAGAAATCTGGCATGTCACCTCAACTCTTACCAATTTTTATCCATGCTCCATAGAAATCATTCTATCTGAATGCATAATGGCTTGGTATGGAAACTGCTCTGCAAGTGACTGCAAGAAACTACAGACAGTTGTGGGTGAAGCTTAGCATATCATAGGAGCCAGCCTCCCCTCTATGGACTCTGTCTGTATTTCTTGGTGCCTCAGTAAAGAAGCAAGGTAATCAAAGATCCCTCCCATCCCAGATAATGTTTCTTCTCCTCTCTCCCATTCGGCAGAAGATACAAAAGCCTGAAATCACAGCACCACACTCAAGGACAGCTTCTATTCCACTGGTATCAGACTATTGAAAGGACTTCTTGAACAATAAGATAGAGTCTTGGCCTCACGATCTACCTTGTTATGATCTTGCACTTAATCATTTACCTGCATTGCATCTTTTCTGTGGCTTTTAAACTTTACTCTGCATTGTTGTTACTTTACCTCATTCTAACTCAGTGCTCTGTGTCATGATTTTATCTGTATAAACAGATTGTAAGGCAAGCTTTTCACTGTATCTTGGTATACTTGACAGTAATAAACTAATACAAATATTAAATATGTTTGGTTGTGTGTATTTTTTAAAATTTATCAGCCTCAGACTAAATTACAAGCTAGCTTTTTGATCCAACCTACATCTCCCATTATTTTAAAATATTCTTTGCTTACAATAATACATTTTTGTTAGTAATTCAAATAATATATCTGTTGAGAGTTGAAGACCTCTTCTACAGCATATATCAGAAATGCTCATGCATCAGACAAGACACCAAATCAACAATTTCACTGTTCACTTGGAAGTTGCCTAGTGAGGAATCTGAACTGCTGATGTTGACTCGGACATGGAACTGTATTAGACATGGAACTCAATCTGATGCTCAACAGCCCAATGACTGCAAGCAGCAAGATAAATTTGTACTTACTAATACTATCACAAAGTAATACTTTAAAATTATAAATGGGAGCTGCAGTACACATCAAACACCCAGCTTGTTTTTTTTAGGATCCATCTCAGATATTTTAAACTGTAAGATAATTTCAAGTAAATAAAAAATTTGGCACAAGTCTCCAAATCCTACGGACTTTCTACAGGGGCACATTTGAGAGCATCCTGACTGGCTGTATCACTGCCTAGTATGGGAACTGTATTTCCCTCAATCGCAGGACTCTGCAGAGAGTGGTGCGGACAGCCCAGCACATTTGTGGATGTGAACTTCTGACTATTCAGGACATTTACGACGACAGCGTAAAAAGGCCCAAAGTTTCATTGGAGACCCGAGTCGCCCCAACCACAAACCGATCCAGCTACCACCATCCAGGAAATGGTACCTCAGCATTAAAACCAGGATCAACAAGCTCCTAGTCCTGATGAGGGGTCTCAGCCCGAAACGTCGACTGTATCTCTTCCTAGAGATGTTGCCTGGCCTGCTGTGTTCACCAGCAACTTTTATGTGTGTTGCTTCAACAGGCTCCGGGACAGTTCTTCCACCAGGCCATCAGACTGATTAATTCATGCTGACACAATTGTATTTCTAAGCTATATTGACTGTACTGTTGTATATTTTACTGTATTATTACAAATACTATTCTATTTGCTATACTATTTATTACAAATTACTAACTTACACATTCAGTCGGAGACATAATATAAAGATTTTTACTCCTGATGTATGTGAAGCATGTAAGAAATAGTCAATTCAATATGTTTCATATGAAAGCTTTCCCAAAGTGATTCAGGTTAACTTGACTCTCCTTAGAAAAAAATCTGTCCACCATTAAGTTCTTTTTTAAACAAGTATTTCTAGAAATATTTATGAAAATGCTTACATGAACCTATCAGCTATTGAAAGTATACCAATTCCTGAGAAAATTCCCTTCTACTTTACAAACATGGCAAGTTGAACTTTACGTTAATGGGAACGGAGTAAAAATCTGTTTTCTCTACAGACAAGATGGATACTCTCACCATCTTACAAAACACAGATTAACAAGCTTGTCAATAGCTGCAAAAAAATTGCACAGTTTCAAACTGAACTCCCCAAAACTAATATGTAAGATTTGATTACATCATTTAACTCTACTTAGAATCGCTACACTAAAAATTTCTGTCTTCCTGCATCCAAAATATGGTGCAAATCGGTAAGAGATCTATCCATATACACAGATCAACAGCAAAATTTCATGATCAATAGGCACAATCAATTAATTACTCTGCAGTGGATTGATGGTCTTAGGTCAAGTCTCAGCTGTACTAATTATTTTACCCTCCAGAGTGGGAAATCTCACATAAATTAACCATGATGAAATAATAAATGACACTGATCTTTTTTTTTGAAAAAGAAAGACGAGGTGGAACATTGTAATTGGATTCATTATCCATAACTTGGAGAAGGGAAGGATTGCAAAAAAATGAATATAAATGTTTTCTCGATTGCTATCCATGGCAATGTGTGAAACCAGATACGGTCAGGATACTAGGATAGTTACCCATTCCCTATCAAATTAAAAGCCTGTTCACACAAACCAACCTAGTTCATAAATATAACCATACTGTAAGCTGCCTTGACCCTTGGTTGCAGACAACCATTAGGTGGGAAGGCATACAAGACAGGAGGAAAACCTATCACATCTCCTTTAGAATGTGCCACTGCCACATTTAACCAATGTTTACTTCTCTGGAGTTAATGGTACTGACAGAACATTTGTTGCAAAATTCCTTACTTTCTTTCAAGAGCTTGTTTGTCTTTCATGATTTCATTCAGCTTCTGCTCTAAACTGTCACATTTTTCAATGGTTTCTTTGAACTTTGTTTTCATGTTGTTGATCTGGAAGATGAAACCAAATTAGAGCAAATTGGAAAAACATCACTGAAGTCAATTTACCAAATGTTTCAAAGTTTATACAATCCTTCATCCAGCTACACTCGGTCTGGACTTCACAACATTTTTCGCACAAATCATTTTTTGGATTTAATCATTGGATTTAATACAAGCTATATTTGTACTGCATTTGTGAGACATCCTTTTAAAAGCAATCCTACAAAAGCAACTTACCTCTTCTGCTGCATCCTTCTCCAAATGGACGATCTTGTTTTCCCAGTAGATGCGTTGAGATTCCAACTGACTGGTAAGGAGGTATGAATACTGTTTCAAAAAAAAAGTGTTCAAGATCTATTATACCATTTTAATGTAACTGATTCACACAGAAATTGAAACCTGCTCAAGTGAAATGCAGATCAACACTTAAGTTTCTCGTTTTCCTTTTCCCAAAATTAGATTGTGATCTGCTGTTTCTGAGGGAAGATTTCATTAATACACTTGAACCAAAAGCTGTTCATTGTACCAGAGAATACCACATGCCCTCAAAGAAGCTAATAACAGTAAAGATTCATCCTTAATGCAGCAAGCTGGAGCTTCAAAGATCACTGTACAAAACTCCCACGAACAATTCAATGACTTTCAAACCAAGAAATTTGGTTTGAAACTTTATAACTATGAAATTTCCTGCACTTCCTTTGCATACTACAGCATTTACAATACAGATAAGATCTAAATTGTATGTATTTATTTAGAGGTACAGCATAATAACTGATCCTTCTCGCCAAACGAGCCGGCACCAGCCAATTACACCCATGTGGCCAATTACCCTACTAACCTGTGCGCCTTTGAAATCTGGAGCACTCTGGGGAAAGCAAGTGGTCACAGGGAGAATGTACAAACTCCTGAGAGAGAGCAGAATTGAACTTGGATTGGTAACTGCTACGTTACCACGTCACCCCCCACTAATTTGTAGCTGTTTCAGTACTGCCGTAACACTAGCAATGTAGAAAATTCCCCACAAGAATCATGACAAATATAACCCGGCCAATTGTCTCTTCATTTGTCTACACCTGATCATTAGAAATGTGATGGAAGGGTAGTGAATGGTACTCTGATCCCAGTTTGAGTTTGACCCAGTTGCTCAGCTCCTGATATTTAGATCCTAAAATCAACATTAGAGCTGAACTCCACCTCAGGCGACTGAAGTTCGGCATGAGCCCCCAAATCCTCAAGAACTTCTACAGGGGTGCTATTGAAAGCATCCTGACTGGCTGTATCACCGTGTGGTACGGGAATTGCACCAACCTTGATAACTGGGCACTGCAGAGAGTGGTATGGACAGCCCAGCACATCTGTGGATGTGAACTTCCCTCCACTGAGGACAATTATAGCGACAGGTGCAGAAAGAAGGCCTGGAAGATCATTGGGGACACTAGTCACACCAACCATAAACTGTTTCAGCTGCTTCCGTCTGGCAAAGGGTACCGCAGCATTAAAGCCAGGATCAACAGGCTATGGGACAGCTTCTTCCTAACAAGCCATTAGACTCATAAATTCATGTTGTACATTGCGACAGAGTCATAACGCAAAGATTTTTACCCCTTCACATTGTGGGATGGATGTAAGATTTAAATAAATTCAAATTCAAATGAATGACCTTTTGAGGTCAAGGCAGCTTTTAATCAAGTATGGCATCGATGAGAATAAAGGAAAACCCTCCACTGGTTGGAATCACGCCAAGCACAAAGGAGATGCTGTGCGTCTGGAGGTCAATCACCTCACTCACAGGACATCTTTGCAAACATTTCACATAGTGGTATCCTGGGCCCAACCATTTTTAATTGCTCCACATGACCTTCCTTCAATCATAAGGTCCAAAGTAATCCCCAGTGAAGATTGCACAACGTTCAGCACCATTTGCAATTCCTCAGATAATGCAGCAAGACCTGGAGAATATTTGGGTCTCACCTGATAACATTCACACCACACAAGGGCAGGGCAATGACAATATCCAACAGGAGATAATCCAGCTATCACTCTGTCGCTCAATGGCATTACTATCACAAGGATTACTTTAGAGCAGAAATTGAATTGGAGGAGCTGTATACACAATGTGGCTTCAGAGCAGGTCAAAGGCTAGGAATCATGTGGCAAGTAGCTCATCTATTAACTCCATGAAGCTTGTCCACTACCTATGTGTCAGCAGGAAGGCAGATCACCGTCACCCTTTTAAGGGTGATCCAGAAAGGCTGCCCCTGCAAAACCTACGTCCCTTAAAGGAAAACATTTTTTAAAAAATGATATAATATTTAAAAATAGTTCCAATGACTCAATGAATGCGAAACTAAACATCAGAAACTGACCACTTTCCAGTGCAAAAGTTACCAAGCTCAGCATGGTGGTTTTAAGATCTGTAAGTTACCTTGGTAACAAAGAGGTTGGAAGAAGATCCCTGCTCCTAACTATCATCTACCAAATCTTCCTTAATAACATAGGTTATAATATGATTGGGCTCATGCCTGATCTTCAATGGCCACTTTAAAGAGCATTAAAGCAAGATCGCAATTTGCAGAGCTTACATTGGGATTAGAGCAAGGAAAAATCGTCTGTTTCAGAATAGGTGAAAAAAGAACAAAAATGACTGCAAAGAGTTGTATAGCTTTTTTTTGCTTCTTGCATTCAAATGTTCATTTGAGAGCAGCAATTTAACTGAGCATTTTATCCACTATAAAGGTACAGTGGTACCCTCCTTAGTAGTCAGGAATGAAAAGCTCATGGAATCAATGCTGAAAGGAATCGTTAAAGTAATGTGTTAATGATAGTGCTGCAGTGCCAGGAACGTGATTAAGGGGTCAGTCCTTTGCTAGTTTAGTAATCTCATTGCTGCGTGATTCAGTGTGGAGTGAGCCACAGAGGCAATGTGCAATGATTACCTGTGGATGGCAGGCGTTAAGCGGGCCGCGCAAGCAGTGTGCCCACTCAGTATAACAATGCACGGCGTAGGGTTGCAACCTGGTGACTGTGATGAGTGCAGGCTATTGTTGCCCCCCTTACTGAGGAAGCAGCTGGATGCTACAGTCTCTCCCATCGACTCCAGTTGGAGATGAGAAAGCCGCTGTGTCCCCATTGCTCTCCCCAGCCCACCCAATACCAGCAGCGACTTCCTTGGTAATTCATTCAACACCAAGATAGGCAGCACGGTAGGTTAGTGGCTAGCACAACACCTTACAGTACAGGCGACCTGGGTTCAATTCCCACCGCTGTCTGTAAGGAGTTTGTACGTTCTCCCTGTGAACGGGTGGATTTCCTCCCCACAGTCCAAGATGTACCAAGGTTAATTGGTCATTGTAAATTGTCTCGAGATTAGGGTAGGGTTAAATTGGGAGTTGCTGGGAGTTGTAGCTTTAAAGCCCGGAAGGGCCTATTCCAGGAGGGGACAGTGGGGACAGATAGATAGGCATCACTGAATTATCACTGAAAGATAATTAGGAGCTTAATGTCCAAGGGTACACGTTGTTTTGAAAGGACAGGCAGGAAGGCAGAGGGGTCAGTGTTGCTCTGTTGGTAAAAAAATGAAATCAAATCATTAGAAAGATGTGACATTGGGTCAGAAGGTGTTGAATCGTTGTGAGTAGAGCTAAGGAACTGCAAGGGTGAAGGACCCTGATGGGAGTTGTATACAGATCCCAAGACAGTAGTAAAGATGTCGCCTACAACTTACAATGAGAGATAGAAAATGCATGCCAAAAAGGCAATGTTGCATTAGTCATGGGGGACTTCAATGTGTAGTAGATTAGGAAAATCAGGTTAGTGCTGGGGGAATTTCTGGAATGTCTACAATATGCCATTTTTAGAGTTGTGCAATGAACCAGAAATGATTAGAGCTTAAGGTAAAAGAACACTTAGGGGCAAGTGATCATAATATGATCAAACTCACCCTGAAATTTGAGGAGAAGCTAAAGTCAGATGTATCAGTATAACAGTGGAGTAAAGGGAAATAGAGGCATGATAGAGAAGTTGGCCAGAATTGATTGGAAAAGAACACTGGCAAGGTTGACAGCAGAGCAGCAATGGCTGGAATTTCTGGAAGCAAAGCAGAAGGCACAGGATACACTGTATACATTCCAAAGAGGGCTGTGGCTAATAAGAGTCGTCAAAGCCAACGTGTCCAGCACCTGGCTGCGTGGTGTGCCCACAACAACCTGGCCCTTAACACCCAGAAGACCAAGGAGAACATTGTGGACTTTAGGCACGCTAGCAGCCACACTCACGTCCCCATCTACATCAACGGAGCTGTAGTGGAGTGTGTATAAAGCTTCAAATTCCTTGGTGTCCACATTTCCAAGGATCTCACCTGGTCCCTGAGCTCCTCCCTCCTGATCAAAATTATTTCCTGCAGAGCATCAAGAAAGCTCACCTCTGTCCCAGGATACTGATGGACTTTTACCGCTGTACCATTGAGAGCATACTCACCAACTGCATCTCAGTGTGGTATGGCAATTGTCCCGTATCGGACTGCAAAGCACTCCAGCGTGTGGTGAAAACTACCCAGCGGATTATTGGCACCCAATTGCCCACCATTGAGAACACCTACCATAAACGCTGCCTGGGCAGGGTGAAAAGCATTATCAAGGATGCATCTCACCCTAACCATGGACTTTTTACTCTCCTCCCATCCGGTAGGCGCTACAGGAGCCTCCGCTCCTGCACCAGCAGGCACAGGAAGAGCTTCTTTCCTGAGTCAGTGACCCTGCTGAACCTCACATCACAGCGCTAAGCAGTATAGCATCTGTATTGTACTGTCTCAGTACTTTTATATTTGTGTGCTGTAGCACTTACTTTTTATTCGCAGTTATTTTGTAAATAGACAATAGACAATAGGTGCAGGAGTAGGCCATTCAGCCCTTCGAGTCAGCACCACCATTCACTTTGATCATGGCTGATCATCCACAATCAGTACCCTTTTCCTGCCTTCTCCCCATATCTCTTCACTCCGCTATCTTTAAGAGCTCTATCTAACTCTTTTTTGAAAGAATCCAGAGAATTGGCCTCCACTGCCTTCTGAGGCAGAGCATTCCACAGAACCACAACCCTCTGTGTGAAAAAGTTTTTCCTCAACTCCGTTCTAAATTGTCTACCCCTTATTCTTAAACTGTGGCCTCTGGTTTTGAACTCCCCCAACATCGGGAACAAGTTTCCTGCCTCTAGCGTGTCCAATCCCTTAATAATTACCCTGGAAAATCCACCTCAGGGGATGTTGGCTTTGTAAATTGCATGCTTGTAAATAACACTATTCTTTGCATTTCTGGTCAGATGCTAACTGCATTTCATTGGCTTTGTATCTGTACTCAGCACAATGACAATAAAGTTGAATCTAATCTAATCTAATAAAAGCCAAAGAAAGGGCATACAATAAAGCAAAAATTAGTGGGAAGTTTTTAGATTGGGAAGCTTTTAAAAACCAACAGAAGGCAACTAAAAATGTCACTGAGAAGGTAAAGATGGAATACCAAAGTAAGCTAGCCGATAAAGTTAAAAGAGAGACGACAGTAGATATTGGGCCACTGGAGAACTATGCTGGAGAGGTAGCAATGGAGGACAATGAAATGCAGACAAACTGAATAGGTATTTTGCGTCTGTCTTCACTGTGGAAGACACTAGCAGTGTGGTGGAAATTCCAGGTATCAAGGGTCATGAAGTGTGTGAAGTTCTATAACATGAGAGAGGGTTCTTGGGAAACAAAGGTCTGAAGGTAGACAAATTACCTGGACAAGATGGTGTACACCCCAGGTTTATGAAAGACGTGACTGAAGAGATTGTGGAGGCATTAGTAATGATCTTTCAAGAATCACTAGATTCTGGAATGGTTCCAGAAGACTGGAAAATTGCAAATGTCACTCCACTCTTCAAGAGGGGAGAGAGGCAGAAGGAAATAAACTATAGGCCAGTTAGTCTGACCTCACTGGATGGGAAGATGTTGGAGTCAATTATTAAGGATGAGGTCTTAGGGTACTTGGAGGCACACGATAAAATAGGCCGTAGTCAGCATGGTTTCCTCAAAGGAAAATCTTGCCTGATAAATCTGTTGGAATTCTTTGAAGAAATAACAAACAGGATAGACAAAGAAGAATCAGTTGATGTCTAGGACTTGGATTTTCAGAAGGCCTTTGACAAGGTGCCACACATGAGGCTACTTAACAAGCTACAAGCCCATGGTTTGCCAATAGATAATTGGCAAGAGGCAATGAGTGGTAATAAAGGGAGCCTTTTCTGGCTGGCTGCCAGTGACTAGTAAGAGTTCCACAGGGATCTGTTTTGGGACCGGTTCTTTTTAGGTTATATGTCAATGACTTCGATTATGAAATTGATAGCTTTGTTGCGGTATGAAGATGGGTGGAAGGGCAGCGTAGTTTTGAGGAAGTAGAGAGGCTACAGAGGACTTTGATTAGGAAAATGGATGAAGAAATGGCAGACAGAATACAGTGCCAGGAAGTGTATGGTCATGCACTTCGGAAGAAGAAATAAGAGTAGACTATTTTCTAAATGGCGAGAAAATACAAAAAAGCGGAGGCACAAAAGGCAGGATTCCCTAAATGTTAATTTGCAGGTTGAGTCTGTTGTGAGGAAAGCAAATACAAATTTATTTCAAGAGGACTAGAGTATAAAAGCAAGGATGTAATGTTGAGACTCTATAAAGCACTGGTGAGGCCTCACTGGAAGTATTGTGAGCAGGTTCGGGCCTCTTATCTTAGAAAGAGTGTGCTGGATCTGGAGAAGGTTCAAAGGAGGTTCACAAAAATTATTTCAGGATTAGTGTTGAATGGCTCTGGGCCTGAATTCACTAGAATCCTCATTGAAACCAATCGAATGGTGAAACATCTTGATCGAGTGAATTTGGACAGGCTGTTTCCTACAGAGAGAGAGTCAAAGACCAGAGGACACAGCCTCAGAATAGAGGGGCGTCATTTTAGAATGGAGATGAGGAGGGATTTCTTTAGTCATGAGAGTGGTGAATCTGTGGAATTCTTTGTCACAGGTAGCTCTGGAGGCCAAATCAGAGGTTGGTAGATTCTTGATTGGTCAGGGCATGAAGGGACACGGGGAGAAAGCAGGAGATTGGGTCTAAGAAGAAAATTGGATCAGCCATGATGAAGTGGCAGAGTAGACTCCATGTGCCAAATAGCCTAATTCTGCCCCTGTATCTTAAGGTCTTACAGTCTCACTTTATCGCTGTGGGAGTGCAGGGGTTTGTGCCACATTTCCAACACAGCAGCATAATGTCTAAGCGGCTAACTTTTTTGATAAGGGTTGGGTATATGTAATTGCGCATGTTCAAACTCCAGGAACAAGACTGCCCTAATAACTGAGCCTCTGTGGGTCAGCACTACATGGGTTCCCGCTATACTTAGTTGTCAATGATGCAGCTATACTCTCTGCCACTCCTTTACCCTTTTTCCCCTCTTCAAGGAAAATTGCATATCACCAACCTGCCTATTCCCAGTTGCTGGTTTTTAATCTGCAAGTCTAGTCTGTGAGCATCAGAAGAATACTGAAGCACAGGCAACATCTCCTAATTATGATAACTGAGGTAAGACCTGCCCTTGGGTCTGTACATTTCCGGGAATGATGGGAATATGCACTTAGGCTGATATTGGCTCATTTACTTAGGGTCAGGGGCAGAACCCAGATTATCGTCAAGAGATCAATACATACCAAAGTCATGTATCTGGCACTCAGCCACTGGAAGAAACTTGATAATGGACAATGTATACATAATGTATACACAACCTAAACTATGCTGCATACTTTCTAGTGCTGCTTGCCAACCTAATTATTGACTAACACGATTTTTACTTAAGCTATTTAAGCAAGTTCAAAGCTGTAACTCGATCTTTAAATAGTTTTCCATAGTTCGGCATTTAAGACTCCCCAGCCTGAATACTTCAGCTTTATGCCCTCTATATGCACTGATTTCATTATATTCACCAAGTAATCTCACTGCTTTGATTACATTCATTATGTAATCTCACTGTTTAAGCAGAGAACTGATGTACTGTAACTCTTTACTTTAAATACATCAATGTCTCAAAGAACCTACAAGAGTTATCCTCTGTATTTTAAGTACTCAGATTTGAGCCTAAACAGTTCACTGCAGGAACAAAGGTTTAGGTATTTGATGGTTTTCTCGCTTTATCTTTAGTTCACTGTATTTTTGATTATCTAGGAACATTTAAAAAACCATTGTGATTTCTATTGCCCACAAAAAAAGGCACCAATTGATATCAGACACCAACTTTAATCACTTCAACTACACGAATTCAAAGAGAACTCACTGGGATAACCATTGTCAGGCAATAGCATCCTGCACAAGATTTAATCTCATTCTAAGGGTTTTATTTTTTGTAGACTTTATGGAGTCATACGACACTACAGCACAGAAACAGGCCCTTCAGCCCATCTAGTCTGTGCTGAACCATTAATCTGCCTTATCCCATCGACATGCACCTGAATTGTAGCCCTCCACTACCATCACCCATGTATCTAACCATAATTTTTTTGGATATTGAAATCAAAGCTCTATCCACCACTTGAACTAGCTGTTCATTACGCACTCCCCCCACTCATGTTTCCCTTGAACATATTCTGAGGCCTCTACCAGCACCATAGAAACCCCACATAATACAGTACAATTAAGGAGGATTTCAGCTAGAAAGGCTGCAGGATGTTAATATCTTTGTTCCTTGTGGGTTTTATTCTAAACAAAATATCAGTAGTAAAATAGAACTATTTAGAACAAAACACAAAATCCAAATTGGAAACTACTTAGTCCTATATTCCAAGAATGAATGATAAAACAATTTATTTGAAAATCGCATGCTATGATTGCTTTTCGCTATTGGATCTTATTCAAATGGAATTGTAATTGAAAACCTAAACCCACTTGATAGAAAGCAGAGGTGACTTTGCAGTTTTACAACAACATATCTGCTCCAAAACAACTGAAGTGTCCACAAACCACTCCATCTGGTGTTTCAGTTACTAATAGCTAAAGCTCACCCAAAACTACACCATGAACAGTCTCAAGCCTGACTGCAAAAGGGGGGGGGGGTAGCAACCCCATCCTGTAAAAACCCAAAGCCTCAGTAGCTCCAAAGGCCTCATCCCAGGGTGAGGAAAGATCTTCGCCTAGAACATGTATGAAGTCTTGTGCCGATATTCCAGGACTGAGGACTCTACTAAGCTGCTGTCAGCAGTCTACACCCTAGTAGGGGTAATGGACTCCTACTTTGAGCTCACTCAAAGGGCAAAAAGCAAGTTACAGGAATAAATGATGGACAGCAAGTTATCATTGTGTTGTATCTGGAGTGTGGTCAAAATAATGATCAAATTTCATTTTCCTGCAGAGGTGAGTTAAGGACAGCAAAAATTTAATATGAACAATCACTATCTTTACATTTTCCATCGGACTGAAAAATGTCAATAGAGTTCTGTCATGGCTGAGGTAGCCAATCAACTGAAGGTTGGGGAGGGGAGGAAGTGCTAAGACAACAGGAAGGAGAAATTTGAACAGTGATTTGGAAAATTGACTAACCTCTAACTGAAGAGCATCAATTTTTTCGTCCTGACATGTGTCACCCTCACATTCATACTGCACGATCTTTCCATCTGTTTTACTGGCCACCAAGCGGTGAACATAGTTATCTGGAAGAAACATTACAACTTCAAAATCTGATATCATGAAGAGTCTGACAGAATATCTTCCTGATATCTTTTAATCTGCATTCTTCATAGCTCGTATACTCAGAAATTAATAGCATTTACTTTCTCTAATTTAAAACCAATTTTTTAAAAACATACATTGGTAATTATAAAAACAGAAGTTCCATGAATTAGGAAAAGGTGTTTTGACCTTTTACTACATTCCTCTGTTAGAGGAAATATTTCAAAAATAACTAAGTTTTTCCTTCAGTTAATTTAACCAGTAACTTGAGAGACAAAATAGACATGTCTCTCCCATGTTTAAATTAGTCTGCATATGGACTAGTCTGATATGTGTCAGCATCTGTGGTTCACAAAAGGAGGCTTGTGGAACAGAATCAGAATCCTAGAGAGGATATCAGACAGTTCTGGTCAAGAATATGATTAGAATTCATACTTTTTTTTTGAGAACTAGACATATTAGTAACTCAGTATGCAGTTGTGACAATGACATTGTGAATAGAATATCTCATCTATACATTTTAGTTATTAGAACTAAGATTCTTAAAATCATTCAATCTCATTTGCGCTAACTATACTCAGTAATTTCCCGTTTGGAATAAGATCAAAACCACTCTGAAAATCCAAATATAGCGGATTCTGGTTAATATAGCAATCAGTTAATTAGCGCAGCCACTTAGTTGGGACAACTCGTAAAGAACAAAAACAAATCCAAGAAAATAGTCAGGATTCCCTTTGTTTATTTGGGACACTTAATTGGGACAGGAGACTGTTGCCAACCAGTTTTTAACTAGCTTCAGTCATGTGCATGTCATGTGACCATTAGACACTACACTGTGCTTATAGCAAATAGTTTTAAAATAAGTTACTTGCATATTTCAGTTCAAAAAGCAGCGATTTTGGTCACCAATAGTTGGCAAGTAATAAACAGTAAGACAATTCAGAACTATTTTGCTCACTGCAGTTTCAAGCATTCAGGCTTGGAGATGCCAGAAATGGCCAGGAGTGAAAATAGGAAAAAAAAAATCTACTTCAACAAGTTAGGAACTAAGAAAAATTTGAAGGTATTGATAATCATCTTAAATGTTACAATTAAAATGAGATTTGGAGGATACAATAATCGAAAGCATTGTATGAAGGCAGACCATTATCAATACTAGGTGTCTGCATTGATTTTGTTCATTTAGTCAATCAAAAGAACACAGCAGTGTACACTGAATGAATTCCAGATAACTATTATGAACTAATGCATTTTTTTGTACTGTGGTAGTTTTGGTAGTTTTCTGATTTATTCCGTATAATAAATACATAATTCTGTAAACTTCTGCATACACTGAATAAATTCCTCCATCGATAACAATTAGGAACTAATACAGTTTTATAGCAGTAGCAGTTTTGGTAGTGTTCTAATTTATTCTGTATTCCATTTAAATACATAATTTATTACTCTGTTAAACAGTAATTTGTCTTTTTTATGCCTTTTTCTCTATTTCCATGAAACTTCAGCTAATTGGCGCAGTCACTTAATTGGGCCAAATGTATTGGTCCCAATGTGCCTTAATGAACGGAAATCCACTGTGATCAGATCTGTAAGTTCTTCATTACCTACTCTATTAGGTACATCTGCAATGAACTCGTAATAGATAAAGTAAATATGATTTTCCTTTCATAATACACACAAAGCAGATTGTGTAATGGAGTTTTATTTTTCCCCATGTTTTATTACTGATTCCAGCATTTTTTCAATAAGCACACATCAAAGTTGCTGGTGAACGCAACAGGCCAGGCAGCATCTCTAGGAAGAGGTACAGTCGACGTTTCAGGCCGAGACCCTTCGTCAGGACTAACTGAAGGAAGAGTTAGTAAGAGATTTGAAAGTGGGAGGGGGAGGGGGAGATCCAAAATGATAGAAGACAGGAGGGGGAGGGATGGAGCCAAGAGCTGGACAGTTGATTGGCAAAAGGGATATGAGAGGATCATGGGACAGGAGGTCCAGAGAGAAAGACGGGAGGGGGGGGACGACCCAGAGGATGGGCAAGGGGTATAGTCAGAGGGACAGAGGGAGAAAGAGAAGAGTGAGAGAAAGAATGTGTGTATAAAAATAAATAACGGATGGGGTACGAGGGGGAGGTGGGGCACTAGCGGAAGTTAGAGAAGTCGATCTTCATGCCATCAGGTTGGAGGCTACCCAGATGGAATATAAGATGTTGTTCCTTCAACCTGAGTGTGGCTTCATCTTTACAATACAGGAGGCCATGGATAGACATGTCAGAATCGGAATGGGATGTGGAATTAAAATGCGTGGCCACTGGGAGATCCTGCTTTCTCTGGCGGACAGAGCATAGGTGTTCAGCAAAGCGGTCTCCCAGTCTGCGTCGGGTCTCACCAATATACAGAAGGCCACATTGGGAGCACCGGACGCAGTATATCACCCCAGCCGACTCACAGGTGAAGTGTCGCCTCACCTGGAAGGACTGTCTGGGGCCCTGAATGGTGGTAAGGGAGGAAGTGTAAGGGCATGTGTAGCACTTGTTCCGCTTACAAGGATAAGTGCCAGGAGGGAGATCAGTGGGGAGGGATGGTGGGGGACGAATGGACAAGGGAGTCGCGTAGGGAGCGAACCCTGCGGAAAGCGGGGGGGGGGGCAGGGAAAGATGTGCTTAGTGGTGGGATCCCGTTGGAGGTGGCGGAAGTTACGGAGAATAATATGTTGGGCCCGGAGGCTGGTGGGGTGGTAGGTGAGGACCAGGGGAACCCTATGGGGTGGCGGGAGGATGGAGTGAGAGCAGATGTACGTGAAATGGGGGAGATGCGTCTGAGAGCAGAGTTGATAGTGGAGGAAGGGAAGCCCCTTTCTTTAAAAAAGGAGGACATCTCCCTCGTCCTGGAATGAAAAGCCTCATCCTGAGAGCAGATGCGGTGGAGACGGAGAAATTGTGAGAAGGGGATGGCATTTTTGCAAGAGACAGGGTGAGAAGAGGAATAGTCCAGATAGCTGTGAGAGTCAGTAGGCTTATAGTAGACATCAGTAGATAAGCTGTCTCCAGAGACAGAGACAGAAAGATCTAGAAAGGGGAGGGAGGTGTCGGAAATGGACCAGGTAAACTTGAGGGCAGGGTGAAAGTTGGAGGCAAAGTTAATAAAGTCAACGAGCTCAGCATGCGTGCAGGAAGCAGCGCCAATGCAGTCGTCGATGTAGTGAAGGAAAAGTGGGGGACAGATACCAGAATAGGCACGGAACATAGATTGTTCCACAAAGCCAACAAAAAGGCAGGCATAGCTAGGACCCATACGGGTGCCCATAGCTACACCTTTAGTTTGGAGGAAGTGGGAGAAGCCAAAGGAGAAATTATTAAGAGTAAGGACTAATTCCGCTAGATGGAGCAGAGTGGTGGTAAAGGGGAACTGATTAGATCTGGAATCCAAAAAGAATCGGAGAGCTTTAGACCTTCCTGATGGGGGATGCAAGTATATAGGGACTGGACATCCATGGTGAAAATAAAGCAGTGGAGGCCAGGGAACTTAAAATCATCGAAAAGTTTAAGAGCGTGAGAAGTGTCACGAACATAGGTAGGAAGGGATTGAACAAGGGGGGATAAAACCGTGTTGAGGTATGCAGAAATGAGTTCAGTGGGGCAGGAGCGAGCTGAGACAATAGGTCTGCCAGGACAGGCAGGTTTGTGGATCTTGGGTAGGAGGTAGAAACGGGAAGTGCAAGGTGTGGGAACTATAAAGTTGGTAGTGGTGGATGGGAGATCCCCTGAGCTGATAAAGTTGGTGATGGTGTGGGAGACAATGGCCTGGTGCTCCTTAGTGGGGTCACGATCGAGGGGTAAATAAGAGGAGGTATCCGTGAGTTGTCGCTGTGCCTCGGCAAGGTAGAGGTCAGTACGCCAGACTACAACAGCACCCCCCTTATCGGCGGGTTTAATAATAAGGTTAGGATTAGTGCGGAGGGAGTGGAGAGCAGAGCGTTCGGAAGGAGTGAGGTTGGAATGGGGACAAGGTGCGGTGAAGTCGAGACGGTTGATGTCCCGTCGGCAGTTAGCGATAAAGAGATCCAGAGCAGGCAGAAGACCAGAGTGGGGTGTCCATGAAGAAGAGGAGGGTTGAAGACGGGAGAAGGGGTCATTGGTGGGGGTGGAAGAGTCCTTGCCGAAGAAGTAGGCTCAGAGACGGAGGAAGAAGAGTTCTGCATTGTGGCGAACACGGAACTCGCTGAGGTGTGGGCGAAGGGGGACAAAGATGAGGCCCTTACTGAGGACAGAGCGTTCTGCCTCCGACAGTTGAAGGTCGGAGGGGATGGTAAAGACCCGGCACGGATGAGAGCTGGGATCAGAGGGGAGAAGGGGGAGGCTGGGGGTGTCATTGGAGAGGGGAGGGTTAGGGTGAGAGGAAGATGGAGTCTCTGAGTACCCAAGAGCTGACAATGGGATCTGAGGGAGACGGGATTGCAGAGTATTGGTGGGGGAAGGGGAGATGGGAGTCACAATAGCAGCACATAAAGACCCGGCCTGGAGTTCAAGGCTGGAGTCGCAGTTGGTGGTTGCTCAACTCTTCCTTCAGTTAGTCCTGACGAAGGGTCTCAGCCTGAAACATCGACTGTACCTCTTCCTGGAGATGCTGCCTGGCCTGCTGCGTTCACCAGCAACTTTGATGTGTGTTGCTTGAATTTCCAGCATCTGCAGATTCCTGTTGTTTGTTTTTTCAATAAGACTGGTTAGGTTAGTTGGCTGTTCTATTTCTCTCTCATTTCCTTTTCAATACCATGGTCAAAATTACTAACCTCCCCGCTACAAGAACCTTTTGAGAAATCATAAAATTTTTGAAGTTGATCTCAATGTAGCCACATTTTTCAAACCTCTATAAAGAAGATAGAGTCCAAGGATTTATTGGACTTCAGTATTAATTTCTCTAGAATTTCTTTTCTAATAGCAATTAAAAAAAACACATTTCAAGAAACTGATTTCAGTACTACATCAAGTTTCAAAAGTTAGCACCATAAATTCATCCATATAATAATACAATGTTTTCAAGATCAACTCCTTTGCTGCCCCAATCAAAATCTGAATCATGGTACAGTGAAACTGCCAGAGATTTATTCAGCTAAAGGACCAATTTGTCTAAAAAGCTTTGTTTGTGAATAACTAGAACAATATAAGGATAGTTACCGCCAGCATAGTCCCAGACTCTGTGATTGGTGAGCTGCATGGCATACGTGTGCTGTGTTTCTTCAAAATGCTTATATGCATGACGACTGACATAACGACCACATCCAATGTGTCCACATATCAAACAGATCCACAGGTTCTACAGAGGGATAGAAATAGAAGGGAAAAATGCGATAAAAGAACTTACATTCTAAATAAGGTAATCATGAATATTCTTCTATTCTTTGCATATATCTTTTGCAAGGTTTGTAATTACACTGATCTAGTATCATCTCAGCAAATTGGAAGCATCTTCTATCCAATTGTGAGATACTCCATTATAATGGTCTCCTCATTATACATGTTATTATGAATAGATAAATCACTGTAAGGAAAAGGTTAAAGATTAGAGTCCAGTATCAGTTTTACTGTGTGTTATTAATCTTACATTTGCTTTTTATTATTTCCATTTTTTGGCTTGATCCATGTTTCTGTTATTTCTTCATTTTGAATTTGTTTGAGATAAGTAGATAGATAAATAGATACTTTATTGATCCCAAAGGAAATTACAGTGTCACAGTAGCATTACTTGTTCTTTTATAAGTTTGTCTCCTTGGTAAATGCTAAAAATAAAATTGAAGTCTGTAAGACAAAATGGAGTTAGCTTGGAGAGGGATTGTTTTGAGAAAGTACAAGAGAACAAGTAACAGCAATGTTTTGAGAAAGTTAAGGGAGTACAAGTCTCCAGTTATAACGGTGGAAGATGGTGAAAAATATGTTTTTCCACAGGAAGGCAAGGTCATTGTGCAGGTGCAGGTACCAAATGCATGGAAAAGTACCAGTGTAAGAGGTCTTGAAGGGAATAAAAGGGGCAAAGGGGCAAAGAGAGTTTTATCCTAGACTAGGTCACGGCTAGTGGCCAGTGCTGAGATAGAGAACAGTACCTCGAAAGAATCAAAGTTAGGCTTAGACTTAGAGAGACTTAAAGAGTCTGTCCGTATTCTGCAGATCAGCTCATTTAGAGAATGATAAGTATCATTTTGATTTCTGTACTGCTACTACTGTAGAGATCTGTTGTATTTTTCTGTATTGCATTTGTGCTAGTGCTAATAAAGTGTCTTCTTCTGGCCTTGAACAAGTGTTCTGTCTCCTTTGTTTATGAATACCCTGAGCTGAACCAGGAAAGAACACAATGAATTTTAAAATAACTTTCATTTACAATCATCAACCATGTTTAAAGGCTAAGATTACACTCCATTCTCACAAAGAGAATTAAAGGGAAAATTTATCTATCCAATTATTTGGTATAGAACCAGAAAATGCTGGGACAATTCTGCGGGTAGGGAGACATGTGTGAAGACAAACTACTCCTCAGACTGGTAACTTTATAAGAACTTTTTATCTGAAATGTTGACTAGTTTTTTCTCTCCATCATTGCTGATTGAGTATCTTTAACATTTAGTTTTCAGTTTAGAGTTCAGTATTTACTGTGTTGCTAATTTTTCAATTGCATTTTAATATTTCCCTTTTGACTTGTTCCATGTTTCTCAGTTGTTCTCCAATTCATTTTGAATTTGTTTATTCAAAATTTATAACAATTTATTACTTGTTCTTTTATAAGTTTGTATTTTGGGTCTGTTTTGCATTCCTGTTAATTATCTCACTATTTATCTGACACATTTGCGCATTCTCTCACATATATGAACAAAGTAAGTTTATACAGAAATTAATGTATCATTCAGAATCCAAAATATTAAATAATACATCTGTGTGAGAGTTTTGGGTTACCAACACAAAGAAAATGGCTAAAATCTTCACAGGATGAATCAGAAATCAACAATGAGCCAACAAAACACACAGCAAATAACATCACTATTTCAAAGAACTGATTCAACCATATTGATGAATCTTGATAAGGGCGGATAACAACATGAATAATACCTTTTTTCTCACAAAGTAAATAGCACACCAACTGAAAATAACCCAGCACTTCAAAGCCATTGAGAATTAACTGAAAGTGGTTTATTTCACAGACAAGCACAGTTTTACACAGTAAATTTAGAACAATTGCATCTTACAGGTATACTGCAATTGAAATGCTTTTTAAAATTGCTTTATTTAACTTAATATTATTACACGAAGAGAATAAAAAATATTTTTAAAGCTACAGTACTGAATCTATTTTTCCCAGTTTCAACTGAATAATCCAAGTATCAGCAGCAAAGTGAATTTAATCCCCATTTTAAATAGTTTGTTCAAAAGGGTCAGTAACGAAACACAGATAGTATAAGACCACAAAATTATTGATACCTGAAATGTACAACCCCTTCAATTTGAAATTTGGGCTTGAATCTATTCTAAGTAAATTAGTATAGAAGATAAACTTGGGATAGAACCAGCTACAACTGTCATGTCAAGGGGTTTGGGGCAATGCAATCAAGTGTGTTATCACTCTACACTGCTACACATTGTTGACCTTCGTTCAATTTAAGTGAGCAATCCCTCCTGGTAGTCCTAAGGAATGGAAATTTTTACCCTGGCAAAATAGGGATTTACTTGTTCTTTTTTTTATTAAACACATTGCTAAGGCAGATTTTTCTCCAAACCTACTGAGAGCAATAAAGCTTGAAGAGAAAATCATGCCAAAACTGTAAATATATTTCACTCCAGTGTCCAGACAACACTTAATGTGGCAAAAGTCCTAAAAAGGAAAGAAATCAGTACCTTGAGGTGTTTTTTAAAAAAATCCCATTAACAGATTTATAGTACATTAAATCAAGAGATTTTGCAGATGCTGGAAATCCAGAATAACACGCAAAACATGCTGGAGGAACTCAGCAGGTCGGGCAACATCTACGGAGAGGAACAAACAGTCGAGGTTTTGGGCTGAGACCCTTCATCAGTTCTTTCAGCATTTTGTGCATTACAAAAATATTTACATTGTAAATCTTACCTCCTGGACACCGCATTCAAAGCATTTATTCTCTTCAACTGGCTCTGGAGTCTGACAATACCTGCAAACCGGACACCTGAAACAAAATAAATTCTCGGGTCATTAATCAAGTCCAGCACTTGACATTTTACATGGGGTAAATACACGTTTTTCTTTAAAGTCACAAGAGCATTGTAATGCCTTACATTTCAGCAACTTTCTCTGCGCTAAAGCCAAATGAAGGTAGCTAACATTTTCTGATTTGAATATTTACATGAAGATAAATTACCAAATGATAATGATTAAAGACTAATGCAAAGAAAAGAAAATGATAGCAAATCAAGTTACCAAATCATAAGGTGAAAAAGTTTTATCTCAAACTAACAATATAAAACAGTGCAACACAGACACACAAAATGCTGGAGGAACTAAGCAAGTCGGGCAGCATCTAGGGAAATAAGTAAACAGTTGACATTTCGGGCCGAGACCCTTCCACAGCTCAGTGGAATTCGGGCTCTTGCACATCTGCACCGGTATAACTGTGGTTCCTGTGCATTGTTCGGGGTAGTCCCACACTACTTCTGCAGCTGCTCCAGCTTTAAAGATAGCTCTCAGATTTTGAGACAATTTCAACCAAATTATTTCCTTGAAGGATTTTTCACAATATTGCGTACAATCCAACATTCTTTCCACCGATTAAACCTTTAATACATTCCTTCCCCACAGCGCAATATATCATACAATAATTGTGAAGACTGTAGGAACCCTATAGAGATCTCACTCTGATCATTTATTTTTGTTGCAACTTACGTTGTATCTTCCCAGTGTTGTAAGCAATGACTATGAAAGCTGTGATTACAGAGTATTGTTAGAACGCCATTTACTGACTCATCCATTCTTTCCAGGCACACAATGCAGGGTGGTAGTTCAGTTACCCCCATTACAGGAAGACTTGCTCCCTGAAGAGAGAAAACACAACATCAACAATTCCAAATGAAGTCCTAAGTCCAACTCTGGCAAGTTGGCTCAAATCCAACTGGTAAACAATATTGATATATTATCAAGATACAATAAATAAACCTCAACTCTATTCGGACTTCCAATTAAGAATATGGTGGTGGAGGACAGCCAGTGAAAGACTTTTCTTTTCCACACTTGCCGGGATTACTCAATCAATTCTCAATGGGGAGGGAGTTGCTCACAATCATTTCCTGCTTCATTATCCTTAGTTAATATAAAGCAGAAGGCAGGGTGCTCCACATGTTTTGTCTAGTCATCTATTGGTAAATCCTAACAATTAAATATCATAACCCACCAGTCAGCATTCACTGCTGCTACTAAGCTACAGTATTTAATTCCTTTACAATGCTTTTCATATTAATAAATAAGATAAAATACCTACATCTTCCGATTTGATTACTTCGGCCCTTTCCACATACACCAGCTGACATACATCCTCCTCAATAGAATTAAATTGCCGACCATTACAGGCAGTATAAAAACTGTCTGCTTCTGCCTAAAATTGAACGTACAAAGATTGAAACGTGAACTTAAAAAATCAAAACATTTAACCCATTTTCCAACCAAGTGCTCAATTTTGCCCGGAACTCAATTACTTCGCTCTTACCTGAGAACAAAATTTGACAAGGACCATGTACTGGTTTGGGGTGGAATCTCTTATTATTTTCATGTGCTCAATCGAATCATCAAATGGCGCCACAAACCTCATAAGGTCATGACTGGTCATGGTGGCTGGAACAGTTAGAATACACAACATGGCACTGCGCCTCACATCTTCTTTTAAGGAAGTCATCTTGCTATGGGAAAAGAACAGAAAACGTAACTAGGATTGCTTAAAAATTGCATAATAATGATGAATATTCATGAATACTAATAACAGATTAATATTTAGCTCCAAGGTTAAAGCTAGAGAGTACAAATATATTCAGAATTCAGTAATAGCAAAGGGCCTGCCATTTTACAGTGATTTTACCCATCCAGCTGCTTGCAAAATGGCAGGACTATACCAAGAAATATAGACTGACCACTTCTCCGCTGAGCTCTGATGGCCTTTTCCCTGTGCACTTAATCACCAAAGGAGAAGCGGGTGACTAGGGAATCTGCTCTCATAACTTGTATGGAATATGACAGCCAATCCACCTGACTGACGATTACCTTGATTTACATTTGTTTATTGTCATATACACCAGGGTGTAATGAAAGTCCTTCTTCATATGAAGCTCTCAGAGTTAACAGTATACATAGTCATAATAAATGCAACAATGTGTGTGTTAGTCCATCGTCAACGTCGATGGGGACTCCGACATGATGGTGATGGTGTCGAGACTAGCGTGTGATTTGGATTTAAGTGAGGGAGGGTTGCGCAGCGTCAGCCTCACTCTCTCTTCCCAATTCCCATCTGGATCCAGTGGCAAGACAGAGTTGAGACGGCTGGAGATGGGACGTCTTCTGTGTCTTCTCCTGCTCTACACGTTCCACGACGCTTGCACAGACCACCTTCTTGACCGTTGGACCTTCCATTGGTCTCGTCCGCTCAATCCGCCAGAATCTGTCTTCGCATGCTAGGATAGACAACTCCCTATCTCACCGAGGGTTTGAGACCCGTCGGCTACCCTCACCTGGTTTAGCCGGCTTGTCGAAGCCGTTGCCCGGGGTGTGGCTGCTGTCGCGTGCAAACAGCTACGGGGAGCCACAGGTGAGAGCTGAGTGCCAGGTGGGGACCAAAGGTGGACTAACCGCCTTGAAAAGGACGTGACATGTTCCCCCACAATATGCAACAATAAATACATTGATAAGTGCAAAACAGCCTAATATAGCTAAGATGCCATAACAGAATATTAAAGTGACAATAGCAGAATAACTGAAGGGATTATGAGAACATAGCAGCACCATTGGGAATCATTCAAAGGGTGATCACTTCAGGACTCTGATAGCAGTGGAGAAGAAATGGCTCTTAAGTCTGGATATACAATCATATACCACTGCAAGGATGAAAAGTAGGAATAGGGTAGGTTAAATTTTTTAAAACGTTTTTCTCCCCCTTACAACTTTTAATGATTTTATTATGTTAGAGTTTCTTTTAACTAGATTCTTTTTCTTTTAACTTATTTAATGTTCCTGAATATACTGAAGAATAACTTTAAAAATTTGACATACAGTGCCTATAAAAAGTATTCACCCCGCACCCCCCCCAGAAGTTTTCATGTTTTAGTGTTTTACACCAATGGATCACAGTGGATTTAATTTGGCTCTTTTTGATACTTATCAACAGAAAAAAAACTTTCGTGTCAAAGTAAAACTAGATCTCTACAAAGTGATCTAAATTAATTACAAATACAAAACACAAAATAATTGATTGCACAAGTATTCACCTCCTTCAAGTCAGTATTTAGTAGATGCACCTTTGACAGCAATTACAGCCTTGAGTCTGTGTGGATAGATCTCTACCAGCTTTGCACATCTGGACACTGCAATTTTTCCCCATTCGTCTTTACAAAACTGCTCAGGCTCTGTCAGATTGCATGGAGATCGTGAGTGAATAGGTCTTTTCAAGTTCAGC
The DNA here is from genome assembly GCF_963921235.1 of Mobula hypostoma. NCBI lineage: Eukaryota > Metazoa > Chordata > Chondrichthyes > Myliobatiformes > Myliobatidae > Mobula > Mobula hypostoma. The sequence goes on from NC_086123.1 coordinate 21,750,390, forward strand.
CACAAATTCTCAGCTGGACTGAGGTCTGGACTCTGACTTGGCCACTCCAGTACATTAACTTTTGTTGTTTTTAAGCCATTCCTGTGTAGCTTTGGCTTTATGCTTGGGGTCATTGTCTTGCTGGAAAACAAATCTCTCTCAAGTCACAGTCCTCTTGCAGACTACATCAGGTTTTCCTCCAGGATTTCCATGAATTTTGCTGCATTTAGTTTACCCTCTACCTTCACAAGCCTTCCAGGGCCTGCTGCAGTGAAGCATCCCCACAGCATGACGCAGCCTCCACCATGTTTCAGGTAGGTGTATTTTTGATGAGGCTTACGCCAAACATATTGTTTAGTTTGATGGCCAAAAAGCTCAATTTTTGTTTCATCAGACCATAGAAAGTTCTTCCAGCTGACTTCAGACTCTCCCCCGTGCCTTCTTGCGAACTCTAGCTGAGATTTCATAAGTTTTTTTCCCCCAACGGTGCCTTTCTCTTTGCCACTCTCCCATAAGGTTGCAACTGGTGAAGCACCCAGGCAACAGTTGTTGTATGCGCATTCTCTCCCACCTCAGCCACTGAAGCCTGTAATTACTCCAGAGTTGTCATAGGTCTCTTGGTGGCCTCCCTCACCAGTCCCCTTCGTGCACAGTCACTCAGTTTTTGAGGACAGCCTGCTCTGAGCAGATATACAGCTGTGTCATATTCTTTCCATTTCTTGATGATTGACTTAACTGTACTCCAAGGGATATTCAGTGACTTGAAAAGTTTCTTGTATTCATTTCCTGACTTGTGCTTTTCAATAACCTTTTTGCGGAGTTGCTTGGAATGTTCTTTTCTCTTCATGGCATAGTTTTTGCCAGGATACTGACTCACCAGCAGTTGGACCTTCCAGATACAGGTGTATTTTTTATTACAATCAATTGAAACCCCTTGACTGCACACTTGTCTCTAAAAACAAATCTCCATTTAACTAATTATGTTACTTCTAAAACCAATTGGTGGCACCAGTGATGATTTGGTGTGTCATATTAAAGAGGAGGGTAAAATCTTATGCAATCAATTATCTTGTGTTTTATATTTGTAATTAATTTAGATCTCTTTGTAGAGATCTGTTTTCACTTCGACACAAAAGTGTCTTTTTCTGTTAGTAGTGTCAAAAAAGCAAATTAAATCCACTGTGATTCAATGTTGTAAAGCAATAAAACATGAAAACTTCCGGCAGGGGGAGGGAGGGGTATACTTTTATAGGCACCATAAATTAAGGTCAAGAATGTGGCTTTGTCTTTTGCCAAACTTCATGACAGGAGCTTTTCCTGACCACATTATTGTTGAGGCCAAAAGTCACTCAGTTCCACAATTGTCTTGTCCAGCGTGGCCAGCTTCAAGTATACCAGCTAGGTAGGCTTAGAGTAATAGGGAATCAAGCTGGGAGTCCCTACAGATAATTGGAACTAACACTTTTAGTGCTAAGAGTAACCTGAAATAAATGCATAACAAAGTTATATTAATTTTAAATGAAAACACAAATAATCTAGAGTGTTCTTATGGAAAATTAACAACTTAATTGTTTCTCTTCACAGATGTTCCTTAATTAGCATTTGCTGTTTCACAGAAAATATAATTTAGTTGCAGCAACAGAATTGGTTCACTTCTGCATCAAAACTAGAATGAAGGTCACAAAAAACTCCAAATATTACAGAAGAATTCCATTATATCTCACCTAAAAGTTGCTGAACTTTCAGACAGAAGGCACATCAGAGGTGGAAAGGTGGATAAAAGGAGCAACCAAAGAATACGAAAAGAAATGCAAGGGATATCAAAATCAACACAGCCTTTTAAAATTATGTCAAGTAAAAGTGAGCAAACAGGAGGAGATACAAGGCCCAAGAATGGATCATGGCGATTTTGTTAATAAGAGTTAGAAAACAGCAGGCACTTTAATTTATTACTTGCCATCAATAGTTACATCTAGACATCCCAGGGGTGACCATATTTACTTGATATTTGATGGGAACAGATGTAAATTGAGCATTTAATAATAATATTACAGGATAAACAAGAACTTGATATCGCCATTCCAAACACACATAACTTACAGAAATTAGTAAGTGAAAAACAGCAGAAATATACTGAATAAGAGGAAACTGAAAGACTTTGGAACATGAACAGGGTATACATTGTCCCAACAGTAATATCTGCAACTGGTATCATCCCAAAGTCACTACACAATAGCGTTAAACAATTCGGGATACACAGGAATATTTATATAAATATTCGGAAAGCCACAATACTAAACATCACTAGAAAGTTCCTAGCAATTGAGAAATGAGTGTGCTTGGCTATGCCTGTATCTCATGTTTCACCAGCTTGAGCTGAGAAAACAATAAAATAATAATAATAATAGGAAATGCCATCATAACTACTGGCATAATATTTCTCCAATATTAAGGTCACCATATTTCACTCTTGTACATGGACAGCCTGAATGACAAAGAAATATGGAGTTAGAGTCATAGAAAAGTACAGCAGAGAAACAGGCCCTGCAGCCTATCTATACTCCTCATAATTTTGTATACCTCAATCTCCCTTGATCTTCTACATTTCAAGGAATAAAGTCCCAACTTATTCAATCTTTCCTTATAACTCAGGTCCTCCAGGCCCAGCAACATCCTTGTAAATTTTTTCTGTACTCTTTCAACCTTCTCTATATCTTTCTGTAGATAGGTGACCAAAACTGCACAATACTCCAAATTAGGCCTCTTACATAACTTCAACATAACATCCCTTCTCCTGTACCCAATACTTCGATTTATGAAGACCAATATGCCAAAAGCTTTCTTTATGACCCCATCTACTGTGATGCCACTTTCAATGAATTATGGCTCTGTATTCACAGATCCCTTCGTTCGACCACATTCTTCAATGCCGTGCAATTCACTGTGTAAGAACTACCCTGGTTGGTCCTACTGAAGTACACCACCTCGCATTCGCTGCATTAAATTTCATCTGCCATTTTTCCAACTGGTCAAGATCCCGCTGCAAGCCATGATAAGAATTACTCACTGTCCACTACACCCCCAATATTGCTGTCATATCTAAAGATCTCCAACCGCATGGACTGTTTTGATGCAGTGCATACCAAGTCCAGCAGAAAAAGAAATACAAGAAAGATTGCATTTTACAAACCATAAAGCAATATTTGAATGAGATATCAAAGATTAAGAGTCATAAAGAACAGAAAGGGCCTTTTGACCCATGATGTCTATACTGATTCCATTTATCTTCACTAGGACCACATGAGCTTGCAAATATCAACTTTATTCACCATATACATTTAACTGTATTAGGTATTTGCTGTGGTGTGTTGGTTAATGCATGACATGTAACAAAAACAATTCAACAATTATAAAAAAGCTAATAAAGTTTGAAGCTAGATGACAAATATGGAATAAAATGTGCATAAATAAATATATAAATAAATACCAATATGCCTATTCAAAGCTTACTTAACTTATTCAAGTGTATTAGATGTATCCAATTCTATCCCCTCCTCAGGCAATACATTCCAGATATAAACCACTCTCCATGTAAAAATAAAATTTCCCTCTCAGATCTCCTTCATAACTACTTCCTCTGACCTTTTGTTTTAGACACCTCCACCACGTGAAAAAGATTTCAATTATCTGTGAATCTCATTACCTTACACAATTTAATTAGGTCACACCCCACCCCACTTCCCTCCTGGGAAACGAAGCACAGACTAAAGTGCTCCAATCCAGTCAACATCTCAGTAATTCTCCTCTGAACTGTCCCCAACATGTCTTCCTTCATATAGCATGGCAACCAGAATTGCAAGGAATACCCAAAATGTTAAAAAGCTGTACCATACGAGTCATTGAGTACTACAGTATGGAAACAGGCCCTTCAGCCCATCTAGTCCATACCAACCTGGTTTTCTGCCCAGTTCCATCTACCAACTCTCTCATCCAAGTACTATAAATTGAAACACTATAAAACATTGCGTCCTTGCTCTTATATTCTCGTCGTCTTGGAATGAATGCATCCGGACCACAACCCTCCATATCCTTCCCATCCATGTACCTATTCAAATTTCTCTTAAACATTAACATCGACTCTGCATGCACGACTTGCACTAGCAGTTTGTTCTACACTCTCACCACTCTGCGTGAAGTTCCCCTTCAATTCTTAACCTATGACCAACTAAGCCAACCTCAGTGGGAAAAGCTTGCAATTATCCTATCTATACTCCTCAAAATTTTGAATACCACTATCAAGTTTCCCCTCAATCTTCTACTTTCTACAGAATAAAGTCCTAACATGTTCAATCTTTCCCTATAACTCAGGTCCTCAAGTCCCGGCAACATCCTTGTAAGTTGTTTCTGCACTCTTTCAAACCTATTTACATCTTTCCTGTGGATAGGTGACTAAACCTGGACACGGTACTCCAAATTAGGCCTCACCAATTTCATATTGCATTATACAATTGCATCATAACGTCCCAACTCCTGTATTCAAGACACTGATTTATGCAGGTTAATGTGCCAAAAGCCTTCTAACTGTGATGCCACTTTCGAGGAATTATGGATTTGTATTCCCAGATCCCTCTGTTCTACCGCATTCTTCAGTACCCCACCGCTCATGGTATAGGACCTACCCTGGTTGGTCCTCCCAAAGTGCAAACCTCACACGAGTCTGCACTACCTTCCATCTGCCATTTTTCTAACTGGTCCAGATCTCACTGCAAGCTTTGGTGGTCTTCCTCGCTGTCCACTACACCCCGATATTGATGTCATCTGCAAATATGCTGATCCAGTTTACTACAGCATCCAGATCATCGATAAAGATGACAGCACCGATCACTGGGGTACAGGCCTCTAGTCAGAGCAGCAACCATCTACAACCACTGCTCCCATTCAGCCAATGTTTAATCTAATTTACTGCCTCATTTTGAATGCCAAGCAACTGAACTTTCTTGACCAACTTCCAATTTAAGACCTTATCAAAGTCCATGTAGATAACATCCACTGTCTTGCCTTCATCAACTTTCCTGGTAACTTCCTTGAAGAAGTCTGTAAGATTGGTTTGACACGACCTACCATGCACAAAGCCACGTTGACTATCCCTAATCAGTCCTTCTCTATCTAAGATACTTTCAGATAGAGAAGGACTCTGACATTACCTTCCAATAGTTTTCCCACTACTGACGTCAGGCTCATCAGCCTCTAGTTTCCTGGCTTATTCTTAGGGCCCGTCTTAAACAACAGAACAACGTCAGCTACCCCCCAATCCTTCAGCACCTCACCCGTGGCTGCGGATGTTTTAAATATCTCTGCAATTTCTGCACTAGCCTCTCACAGGGTCTGAGGGAACACATTGTCAGGCCCTGGGGATTTATCACCTAACTCCCTTTGCAAAACCTCATCACCCATCATACCTATGTCTTTGGTACTGACGTGCATCATGATCTCTAGCTGTCAACCCTCCCATTTAAGAATGCTGTGGACTTGATCCGTGATGTCCCCGACTCTGGCATCCGGGAAGCAAAAAACCATCCAGGAAACACAAAATAATCTGCAGATGCTGGGGTCAAGGCAACACTCACAACACGCTGGAGGAACTCAGCAGGTCGGGCAGCATCCGTGGAAAAGACTGGTCGACATTTCGGGCCGGAACTCTTCGTCAGGGTTCCGGCCTGAAACGTCGACCAGTCTTTTCCACAGATGCTGCCTAAACCATACAGGAATCTCGCTCTCATCTACAGAGCCTCTTTTCTGTTCCCCTAAACAACAAATCCCCCATCATTACAGCTCACCTCTTCTCCCCTCTTCCCTTCCGGGCCACAGAGCTGACCCTGTGGCTTTCCTCTGCCCGGTTATCCCCCCGCTACAGAATCCAAAGCGGCATACCAATTGTTGAAGGGAATGGCCACAGGGGTACTCTGCACCAACTGCCCATCTCCTTTCATCCTCCTTACTCTGAATTTGGCCTCACTCGTATCCATCCTCATATATTCTATGCCCCAACTTATGAAGGCAAGATAACTTTGGGAAAGTTCTCACTCAGTTTTGTAGAGGTGCATGATTCCATGTACTACTTCGACTGATGAATTTCCACTGAAGAATGAGATTTGATCAGGCAGCTGTTTAGATGGAGAGTCTGGTGCATTCCCACTCTGGTCTTTGTACAATTTACTCTTGTCATTTGCATCAATGGTACTTGTTTTCTCCATAGGGTCAGTACTGTTTGTTGTCTTCTGGTCAGGCTTCAGTGTAGATTCCACAGTATCTTTGTCTGTAAAAACACAAATTTGTCAGGGCACTCATGGAAAAAGAAGCCTACAAATCAAAAAAGCACAAAGAATTCAAGGGGTAAAGATCTGGTGAACACAACTCACAGGTTTAATGAATAAGGAGTAACATAGCAGCCATGTCAAAATCAGATAATCTAATAAATTATGTATAGACTGGATGATTCCATTTGCAGATCAAAGATACTCTGTTGTATCTTGTGAGATTTGCCTTCTATTCTCATCTTTACAACCTTTTAGGATGTCGGAAAAGATCTGTAGCTCGGGTTGAGGTGAATGGCTTGCAGAGCTGGCTTGCTAGTTTGCCGACGTTTCATTACCCAGCTAGGCAACATCATCAGTGCAACTTCGAATGAAGTGCTGGTGATCTGCACTGTTTGTCTTTTAAGTGTTCTGTAATTAGTCTGTTTGCATGTGTGGGTATATGTGCCATTTCTATTGGTTACCGATTATGTAATCCGCCATTGGTTTATTAAAATCAATTAGGTGATAATTGTTGTCCAGGTTGGGTTAGTCAACCAACCGTTACGTAGGATTAACGTGTCCTCATTGATTGACATGTGTAATCAGGTGTGAACTGGCTCTTGGCTTTGGATTGATGACTTGATGCTGAAGTGGGATGTAAACTGGGTTCATTTTGACATGTTTGTAGAATTCTGTGTGGAGAACAAAGCCTCTAAGAATTCTTGGGCTTGTTGTTGAGGGGCTTGGGCTAGGATAGTGACATTGGTCCAGTCGAATTGATGTGCTTCACTGTCACAATGTATAGATACAAGGGAAAGTTGATCATGACGGTTTACAGCCAGTTGGTGTTCATGTACCCTTGTTGATAGCTTCCTACCAGTCTGTCCAATATAATTCTTGTCAGTCATAGTCATACTTTATTGATCCCGGGGGAAATTGGTTTTCGTTACAGTTGCACCATAAATAATTAAATAGTAATAAAACCATAAATAATTAAATAGTAATATGTAAATTATGCCAGGAAATAAGTCCAGGACCAGCCTATTGGCTCAGGGTGTCTGACCCTCCAAGGGAGGAGTTGTAAAATTTGATGGCCACAGGCAGGAATGACTTCCTATGACGCTCTGTGTTGCATCTCGGTGGAATGAGTCTCTGGCTGAGTGTACTCCTGTGACAGTTAGCGCATGGAATTGTATATAGGGTGTTCGTTCTGTGCATCCTACGTAGGCGGTCTTTTATTCTTGAAGACCACATAGAATATGAATTATATGAATGTTTGCTAATTGCTAATAAAGGATTGAAATAGGGAATATGACTCTTCGGAGCAATTACTGGAGCTGTGGGCATGTCATATAAGTATAACAACTCCGTGGGGTTATAGGTTGGCAGCAATTGTTTTGTTTTAATTTTGGATCAATTTTTGCCACTACAGCTACATTTTTCTCCAGGACTTGCTAAGATTTATTTTTCTCTATTCACACATTGCACTATTATTTACTGTACCTTTGCTGGAGGTTATAGTTTCAATTACCATGTCTCTCATCTCTCGACGACCAATATGCTGATGCAAAATAGTGGATTTCTCTCCAGTTGTTTTACCCTCCAGCAACAGCTTTGCTGAACTTAATGATTTCTTCTCTTTACTCTCGTCATCTGCCATATTGAGAGCTAAGCAGGCAGAAAACAAAGCAGAGTCATATTTTGTACCTTTATATTCATTATTAAGACCCTAAGATATAGGAGCAGAATTAGACCATACGGCCCAATGAGTCTGCTCCACCATTTCATTATGGCTGGCTGACCTATTTTCCCTCTCAGCCCCATCTCTTGCCTTCTTCCTGTATCACTTCACAGCCCAACTAAACAAGAATCTATCTTAAATATACCCAGTCACTTGGCCTCCACAGCCACCTGTGGCAACGAATTCCACAGATCCATCACTCTCTGGTGAAAGAAATTCCTCCTCATCGCCATTCTAAATGGACACCCCTCTATTCTGAGATTGTGTTCTCTGGTCTCCCTCACGATAGGAAACATCCTCTCCGCATCCACTCTATCGCGGCCTTTCAACAGTCAATATATTTCAATGAGGTTTCAATTAAGAGAATGTATATAGTTTTTTGTTAATTAAAGCAAGGCTGAAATAGAACAACAACAAAGAACACTAGCTGTATTTATGATATGAATGGTCCTACTCTTTCCCCATAGGCAATACACTTCAGCAAACATCGTCAGGTAAAAAGTTACTTTAAGTGCACAGATGGAATAAATGACCCTAAAGAATTATTAAGCCAAACTCAATAGTCAGTGGAGCATTCTGCCAAGACTCAATTCTCCCTTAATTTGCTGTTTACCTTGCATACAAATTCACTTCTCCTAGCAACCCTAACATTCTGTCTCACAACTATAAATCATAACCCACTGTTACTTAATACTTCAATTGTTTTAATTAATCAAGCCTATGCCTTGCAAACAGCCTACTTTCCAAGTTACTAAAGCAGACCAGTGCTAACACACTGGAGAAAAAAAAAATATTTAAACTATCTGCTCTAACTTTGCTGTCCTGGGATATTCAAGCAACTTATTTTTTAATTTATTTACTGAGATACAGCGAGGAGTCAGCCTTTCACCCAGCAACCCGAGCCTAATCACGGGACAATTTATAATGACCAATTAACCCATCAACCAGTACATCTTTGGACTATGGGAGGAGACCCACACGGTCACGGGGAGAATGTACAAACTCCTTGCAGGCGGTGGCTTATGTCATTAACTTAATCATTCTACTATTATACAACTCAGCTATCTCTTGAAATACAGCCAATGTTCTTATGAAGCCAAAGTCAATGAATGTTTTGCATTGTGTAAGTGGATATGACCTGAAACTTTTTGGACACATGAAGTGTGCTTTTCTAAAACCTAGTGACAACATGGAAGAAAACAATTTAATAATACAACCATTTATTTTGTAGTTATCCATTACAAATTCTTAATTTACCTCGAGGTACAGTAGCAATGGGGTCACACCCATGGACAAAGTATTGCATATAGAAACACATTCAAATGTAGACAGCTATCTTTTTGTTAAAGTCTTAGAAAACTACAAGATTGTTATAAAACTCACCACATTGTCTCTTAAGGAAACTTACCCAGCCTGGTCTAATCGCGAGTTGGATACACTGATGTGGTTTGTCCTGAACAGACTTTTCAGTTCACAGGCAATGAGTAACAGACAAAACATTGTATTTCCAATGACATCTATATCTCACAAATGAATACATTTAAAAAATGCTTAGTATTGGTAGCATGATGGACTAACAAAATGGCACTAACTAATTTTTCAGAATCCAAACATGCAGCACTCAAATACATTCAAAAATTTCTATAGTTTTACCATGGAGAGCATTCTGACAGGCTGCATCACTGTCTGGTATGGAGGGGCTACTGCACAGGACCGAAAGAAGCTGCAGAGGGTTGTAAATCTAGTCAGTTTCATCTTGGGTACTAGCCTACAAAGTACCCAGGACATCTTCAAGGAGCAATGTCTCAGAAAGGCAGCGTCCATTATTAAGGACCTCCAGCACCCAGGGCATGTCCTTTTCTCACTGTTACCATCAGGAAGGAGGTACAGAAGCCTGAAGGCACACACTCAGCGATTCAGAAACAGCTTCTTCCCCTCTACCATCCAATTCCTAAATGGACATTGAACCCTTGGGCACTACCTCACTTTTTAAATATATATTATTTCTGTTTCTTGCACGATTTTTAATCTATTCAATATATGTATACTGTCATTGATTTAATTATTATATTTTGTTTTTCTTTTATATATTATGTATTGCATTGAACTGCTGCTGCTTAGTTAACAAATTTCACGACACATGCCACTGATAATAAACCTGATTCTGATTAGCTCCTGGAAACAAAAACTTCATAAGAATCTGTCCTTCAATTCTCATTCAACTATTAAAGGAAAGCAAACCATTGAATTACCTAGGTGTGATTTCAAAGTTACAGTTATATTTAATGACTCTTGCTCTCATTTTGAAGACTTCCATGGCACTGTCTATCCCAATGAAAGCAAAATGCAACCGATTCTCTATGTCAGTGATGCAGCTCAGGCACCTGCAGAAGCACTGGCTGCAGTAACCGATCTGGCATCTGCTCAGAAGGGCATTTGCTGGAAAGCTGCGTGAATATACTTGCATATGCAGTAAATCCATATTCCTCAGAGAATAACATTAGTTGCTGGTGTTTCAATGTACTTCCTCATTCTTCACAGTCTAAAGGATGATTTTTCATCCATTCCCAGATAAAATAGTAGGCATTTCATCCTTAACCCATTGTATTTTCTCAATTACATGATCATATATTCTTCCCCCCCCCCGCCACCCCAGTATAGGCTTGCGTTCATTTCAGCACATGACACAGCAGAAGACGGCTGTGTTTGATTGCTTTTAATCTACATTAGCCCAGGACGCACACCAATTATATATAGAGGTTCACATGCTCCTATCTACACCCTCTGGCCCCACTTCCTCATCATCCCAACTGATATCGGAGTTGTCAACAGTTTTGGGCCCCATATCTCAGAAAGGATGTGTTGTCATTGGAGAGTCCAGAGGAGGTTCACGAGGATGATTCTGGTAACAAAGGGGTTAACATATGAGGAGCGTTTGGCAGCTTTGGGCCTGTACTCATTGGAATTTAGAAGAATGCGGAGGGATCCAGAACTTGAGAGCACAGCCTCAAAATAGAGGGGTGACCCTTTAGAACAGAAGGAAGGAGGAATTTTTTTTTTTGTAGCCAGAGAGTAGTAAATCTGTGGAATGCTCTGTTAACCAGACTGCAGTGGAGGCCAAGTCCGTGTGTATATTTAAGGCAGAAGTTAATTGTTTCCTGATCGGTCAGGCATCAGAGAATATGGTGAGAAGATGGGAATGGAGTTCACTAGGATCCAAGATGGAATGCCAGAGCAGACTCAATGGGCTGAATGGCCTAATTCTGCTCCTATGTCTTATGGTTTTATTCCCTCCTTCAGCTTCCCCCTTTCCTAAGTCCATTCTTAGCTTGCTCTTCTTCTGCCTCCACATTTCTTCTTTCCTTCAGTCAGACCATCTCCACCTTCCCCCAGTCTCTCTCTCTCTCTCTCTCACATTTCTACAACAGTAGTATGGGTTTCAATAGGGAGAGCCTTGTGAACAGAAGAATAATAACTCTCTTTTTCTTTATTAATACTTGCTGACTCATTTCTTGTTCTCCTCACCTACAACAATATTTTCACGGGTCCCTCATAAACCGCTTGGAAATTTTACTCTGTATCTGATGTGCTTTATTCTTCTGTTTTAATAAAACGAGGCAAGGAGGAATTTATCTCAGAGAATTACAGGGAATTTAAAAGATTTTTCTCTTCCAGAGGACTGTGGAGATTGAATTATATTTCAACAAGTCTGACCCATTCTACAATTGCTACCCAGCTGACAGCAAGTTATGACTGCGGGAACTCCACTGCTCACGTTAACATGGATTTAGATTCAAGTATTCCTCTCCTTAACACAAGTTTTTTTTTTAAAAAACTCACACCTCTTTGAACTTTTCTTAAGATTTTGTCCACGTTACAGAAACTTGTTTTTATCAGGTATCAGGATTTCAAATTCAGTCACGAGTACACATACGTGCAAATGCAACGAAAAACTTCCTTGCTAGCAGCACCACGGGCACACAGCACCAGAAACACCAACTTCAGAAGAAAGAAATAAACAAATTATGTAAAGTGATACAAAAGAAAAACAATTAAAGGAAGAAAAACATAATTAGTACAAAACGAAACCTGCTGTGGAACAAAATGGTCATAACTTGAATTGTGAGGCAGGATTTTGACCTGAAACGCAGACTATTCCTTTCCTCCCACAGATGCTACTCGGTCCGATGAGCTCCTCCAGCAGATAGTTGTTCCAGATTCCAGCATCTACTGAGCCTTGTGCCTCACAATTTATACTGTATTACTCTGGAAGTCAGTCACTGGGGACGACAGTCTCTGATTTCAGACTTCAGCTCAGAAAAAGGGATTAAAACGCCACCGTGTCTCCGGAGCAGCGATGACCAGTGCGTCAGCACTCCGAACCCATAACCCAGCCACTCGGCCACCCGGCTCCGGTCCCACCCAGGCCGCCACTCACCGCTATACTCGAAACCCTCCGGATGGAGCGAGTGGTTCGCTAGCTCCAGACGTATGGCGACCAGTGAAACGCTCATATGTTAAACCCGCGGATCTGCTGATCGGGCTGAAAATAAAAGAAACGGACGGGAGGGGTAGCATCCAGCCCGGAGCCCCAGGCGGCGGCGGCAAAAGCTAAACACCGGGACGGGCCTTCCACTTCCGGCGAGCTCACCTCTGACCCCGCTGACGCGGCGCCGCTTCCCTAGCAACCCAGAAGCTGAGGGAGCGAGGGAGGGAACGGTCCGGTGAAGGAGAGGGTGTGAAGTGAAAGGAGAGGGGGAGAGGGAGAGAAGTGAGAGGAGAGAGGGTGAGAGGGAGTGGTGAGGAGGGAGAGGGGGAGAGGGAGAGGGAGTGAAGTGAGAGAGGAGAGAGGGAGTGAAGTGAGAGGGAGTGAAGGGAGAGGGAGTGAAGTGAGAAGAGAGAGGGTGAGAGGGGAGAGGGAGTGAAGTGAGGGAGAGGAGGGAGAGGAGGGAGAGGGAGTGGGGAGAGGAGAGAGGGAGTGAAGTGAGAGGGGAGAGGGAGTGAAGTGAGAAGGGAGAGGGTGAGAGGGGAGAGGGAGTGAAGTGAGGGGAGGGGGTGAAGTGAGAGGGAGTGAAGAGAGAGGGTGAGAGGGAGTGGTGAGGAGGGAGAGGGAGAGGGAGAGGGGGAGAGGGAGTGAAGTGAGAGGGGAGAGGAGAGAGGGAGTGAAGTGGGAAGAGAGAGGATGAGAAGAGAGAGGGTGAGAGGGGAGAGGGAGTGAAGTGAGGGAGAGGAGGGAGAGGGAGTGAAGTGAGGGAGAGGAGGGAGAGGGAGTGAAGTGAGAGGGTGAGAGGGAGTGGGGAGAGGAGAGAGGGAGTGAAGTGAGAGGGGAGAAAGAGTGAAGTGAGAGGGAGTGAAGTGAGAAGAGAGAGGGTGAGAGGGGAGAGGGAGTGGGGAGAGGGGAGAGGGAGTGGGGAGAGGAGAGAGGGAGTGAAGTGAGAGGGGAGAGGGAGTGAAGTGAGAGGGAGTGAAGTGAGGACAGAGGAGAGGGTGAGAGGGAGTGAAGTGAGAGGGGAGAGGGTGAGAGGGTGCGAGGGGAGAGGGTGCGAGGGAGTGAAGTGAGGGGGAGAGGGAGTGAATTGAGAGGGGAGAGGGAGTGAAGTGAGAGGGGAGAGGGAGTGAAGTGAGAGGGGAGAGGGAGTGAAGTTAGAGGGGAGAGGTGAGAGGGAGTGAAGGTGAGAGGGAGTGGAGTGAGAGGGGAGAGGGTGAGAGGGAGTGAAGTGAGAGGGGGAGGGAGTGAAGATGCAGGAGTGGGTGAAGACAAGGGTAACCATCAGGGCAAGAGATGAATGGTGGGGGGGGGGGGAGAGAACAAGGTGAGGCAGAGTAAACATGCCTGAGAGGAAGGTAAATGAGCGGTGAGAGTTCTTTTCCCTCCCCCTAGCCAGAGAAATGAAAGTTACTGAAGTGATGGACCTTCCTACCGGCTCATATCCAGCTCCTGATTGTCACTGCTACACACATTGAAAGGTAGGATATCTGTGCTTGGTATAATACTTGCTGCCAACTCTTGGCCCCAATTCCCTCCACTAAAATCCATTTTTTTTGTACAAAACATGTGAAAAGGAATCAAGAGCGGCCTGTTCGATCACTTTGAGCTCCTTCAACGTTCAATAAGATCAGAGCTCACCTGAATTTGGCCTCTGCTCTACCTTCCTGCCTGAACACCTTTCATGCACACTTTGTATGAAAATAAAAAAGTGTGAAAATACACTTTGTGGGAAAATAAAACCGTGGGAGTTCCTGTTGCATCTGGCAGCCCTGTAGTATCTGTCTCAGAGGCCGACATTCAAGAGGGTGATTTCTCGCAAGGTTGTCGGGCCCTGATGGTGTAGCTGCTAGGCCAACCAACTTGGAGTGTTCAAGGCCACCTTCAATCTCTCAGTACTTCAATCAGAGATTCCCACCTGTTTCAAAAGGGCATCAATCATACCAAAGCCCAAGAAAACCAGGGTGGGCTGCGTCAGTGACTATCACTCACGTCGACTGTGATGGAGTGCTTCAAGAGGTCGGTCATGGCTATAATGAACTCCTGCCTAAGCAAGGACCTGGACCCACTGCAACTTGCCTGCTGCCACAATAGGTTCAGGCAAGCTCACAGGCTCTCCACTGGGCCTTGGACCATAAGACAGAGGAGTAGAATTAGGCCATTCAACCTATCAAGTTTGCTTTAGCATTCCATCATGGCTGATTTATTATCCTTGTCAACCCCAGTCTCCCCATAACCTTTGACACCCTGGCTAATAAAGAACCTATCAACCTCCATTTTAAATATAACGAATGACTTGGCCTCCACAGCCATCTGTGGCAATGAATTCCATAGATTTACCACCCTCTGGCTAAAGAAATTCCTCTTCATCATTCTAAACAGATGTCCTCTATTATGAAGCTGTGACCTCTGATCTTAGACTCCCTCCCCGCTATAGGAAATATCCTCTCTATCTAGGCCTTTCAATGTTTCGGTGAGATCCCCCTCATTCTTCTAAATTCCAGTGAGTACTGGCCCAGAGCCTTTGAATGCTCTTCATACATTAACCCTTCCATTCTCATGAACCTCCTCTGGACCCTTTCCAATGCAAGCACAATGAATTTCTTGGTCTTGTTGTTGCAACACCACTGTGGTGACATCTCCAAGCTAGCTGATTATCATGCTCCTGTACGCCTCCTTGTCATATCAAAAATTCTGCCAACACTCCTCACAATACCCCAGGTGTGGTCTGAGCAGTGCCTTATAAAGCCTCAGCATCACATCCTTGCTCTTATATTGAAGTCCTCTTGAAATGAATGCCAACATTACATTTATCTTCCTTACCAGCAAATCAACCTGCAAATTAACCCTTAAAGACTCTGAAGTTCTTTTGCAGCTCCGAATTTTGAATTTTCTCGCCGTTTAGAAAATTAACCTGGACACCTTGACCACCTGGACAACAGTGAGACCTACAACAGGCAGCTGTTCAGTTATAACAGAGTGTTCAACACCATCATGCCTTCAGTACCAGTCAACAAGCTTCAAAGCCCGGGCCTCTGCACCTGGATCCATGACTTGCTCATTGGGAGATCACAGTCAGTGTGGATCAGAAATAACATTTCCTGCACGCTACCAGTCCGCACAGGCGCTTAGCCTGCTGCTCTACTCTGGGCACTCCTGACTGCGTGACTAGGCACAACTGAAATCCCATCTATAAATTTGCTGATGACGCTGTTGTTGGCAGAATTTTTGATGGTGACGAGGAAGCATACAGGAGCATGATAATCAGCTGGTTCGGTGATGTCACCACAGAGGTGTTGCAACAACAAGACCAAGAAATTGATTGTGGACTTCAGGAGGGGTAGGTTGAGGGAACACACACAAGTCCTCATTGAGGGATCAGCAGTGAAAAGGGTAAGTTCCTTGGTGACAAATCAAATCAAGTTTAATTGTCATTCACCATCCATAGATACAGCCAAATGAGACCGCGTACCCCTGGGGCCAAGGTGTAAAACAGACAAAAAATGCACATTCTGAATAGTGGGCAAACATATAAAATAGCAGAAATAGTCAGAATAACAAGCAACATTCAAAATAGCGAGCAAAGAAGCATGGTTACCCAAAAAAAACATATATATAGTCCGAGACCTTGAGCAACATGTCCCACAATTGATGGGCGCAGATGCACACAATCCAGCCTGTCATTCCACCACTTGAACACAGGAGGCCAGCCCCCAGCTGAGCGCATTTCCTGACCTGGTCTGCACCAGTAGGCGAGCCTGGGGCTCGAGGCCTAGTCCTCATTATAATCAAGGCTATTGAGCTACCATGTCATCTGTCGCGCCACCAGACAAGGGTAACAGGTCTGTGGTAACTTACATTATCACTGTCTAATAGTCTTGTGATTGTAAGTGAAATGTCCGAGATAATCTCCCACAGTTATACTGCACGCTGCCTTCACGCACCAACGCCGATGCTTGTGAGTAGCAGTCAGCAACATGGTCTGCAGCCAGGTCAGTTCCTCTGAAACCAAAGCAGCTTCTTTCCCGACATCCTGATGGGCTTCTCTGGCATCCCAGACGGCTCCTTTCCCAACATCCTGACTGGCTGCTTTCCCGACATCCCGACGGGCTTCTCCGACGTCCTAGCAGGCTCCTTTCCCGATATCAAGACGGGCTCCATCCCAACCGGCTGCTTCCCCAGCATTCTGGCCAGCCCCTTCGACATCTCGGTCAGCTCCACTGCCGGCACCAGTCCAGCTACTCTGATCAATGAGCAGCTCACGGATGCAGTAGCCCTGCAGTACCCAAAGTTCTTGGAATAGAATTGTCTTTCAATCACAAAATAAAAAAATTTACAAAGAAAACAACACCTTTGAAACCCTGCTTTCAAACACACCGCCATCTTGCTGGAACATCCCTGAAGATCTATTTTGGGTCCAACACATTGATGCAATTGCAAAGAAGGCACGCCAGCGGCTATATTTCATTAAGAGTTTGAGGAGATTTGGTATGACACCAAAGACTCTAGTAAATCTTTACAGATGTACTGTGGAGAGCATTCTGATTGGTTATTTCATCCTTTGGTATGGAGGTGTCAATGCACACGATTGGAAAAAGCTGCAGAATTTTGTAAACCCAGCCAGTTCCCTCATGGGCACTAGCCTCCCAAACATCAAGGACATCTTCAAAATACAATGGATGAAGAAGACGGCATCGATCATTGCAGGTTCCCATCACCCAGGACACACCCTCTTCTCATTACTACCAGCAGAGAGGAGGTACAAGAGCTGAAAGACACGCAGATGCAACGTTTTGGAAACATCTTCTTACTCCTCTAAAATTTAGAGAACTGTGCCTTGTTTTGTCAATTTCTCCTCATATGACAAGCCCAGCATCCTTTGAAGTATTGCTGCACTTCCCCTATAGCCAGTACTTTTTTTTTAGGCAAGGTGATATTTAGGGTGGCATGGTAGTATAGTGGTTATCACAACATAGAAACATAGAAAACCTACAGTACAAAACAGGCCCTTCGGCACACAAAGCTGTGCTGAACATGTCCTTACCTTAGAAGTTACCTGGGGTTACCCATAGCCCTCTATCTTTCTAAGCCCCATGTACCTATCCAGGAGTCTCTTAAAAGACTCTTTATCTGCTTCCACCATTCTCACCAGCAGCCCATTCCATGCACTCACCACTCTCTGCATAAAAACAACCTTGCCCCTGACATCTCCTCTGTATCTACTTCCAAACACCTTAAAACTGTGCCCTCTCATGCTAGCCATCTCAGCCTCTGACTATCCACACGATCAATGCCCTTCATCATCTTGTACACCTCTATCAGGTCACCTCTTTACAGTATAGGCGACCTGCATTCAATTACTGCTGCTGTCTGTAAGGAGTTTGTATGTTCTCCCCGTGACCGCAGGGGTTTCATCTGGGAGCTCCAGTTTCCTCCCACAGTCCAGTGATTGGTTGATTGGTCATTGTAAATTGTCCCATGATTAGACCAGGATGGAAACGGGGGATTGCTGGATGGCTCGACTTGAAGGGCCGGAAGGGCCTACTCCGAACTATGTCTCAATAAATAAATATTTTTGGACTGAAACATACCATTTGCATTCTTCATTGCCTGCTGCATCTACAGTTTTGTGTAGGGGTACCCTGGACTCCTTGAATATCAAAATATCAATACAGCGTTTCTATCTTTTCTCTTTCATGGCGGATAACCATGTATTTTCCACTCAGTGCTCTGCCTGCCATCACTAAGCTTATTCATATCCTCATGAAGCTTCTCCATGTCCTCATCTCGACAGATTATGTGTAGTTTCATGTGCACGTTTGAGCCCTTCAACCAAGCTGTGGGTGCAGATTGAGAATTTGCATTGCATTATCATTTTCTTTGTCTTGGAACAGTTAATAATAATATCCTCCAAGGCTTTTCAGCAACCGCGACTCTAATTTACTGTTGTTCTTCATATCTCTGAATAGATGCTTCCGCAGTTCAATTGCAGACGTACCTAGTCTAATCCCATTCACCTACCACTCCACTGTACCTGTCTCTCCTTAATCCTTGTAATGTTTAAGAGATAAGTAATAACTGGAGTAAACTGCCAGACTCCTCAAGCCTGCTCCACTACTCAAGACTTCACTGCTCTTCCTTGCCAGTTCCTCACAACCCTGAATTCCCCAATCTTTCCAAAACTTTATCTTCCTCCACAATCATTGGAGGAAAGAATTTCAGAGATTCTCAACCCTCTGCAGGAAGATATTATTACAGACTTAAGTTTTAAATGAAAACTTTTTATCTATTGCAATCTTGTATGTTTAATCTGTACAAGGAATACAGATCCAACTCCTGTAGCCGCTCATGATAGGACAACCTTCTCAACTCAGGAATTATTCTCGTGACTCTCTTTCAGATAGACTGCCTCCAAGATTTCTCTCCATTTAGCTAATAATTTGTCTTTTTTTGTTTCCCCTTACTGAAGTGCATGACCTCACGCTTTTCCATATTTGCCAAGGTTTTGTCCACTCAATTGATCTACAGTATATCCTGTTGCCGAACACAACAATCCTTACCATACCATGGCCTCCCACCTACTTGCATTTGTCAGCGTGTTACTGACAAACTTGAATACTTTGCACTCGTCCAGTCTTTAAAATAAATAGTAAATAACAGAGTGTCAAGAACTCTTCTCTTGGTAGACTATTAATTATATCATTCCAGCTCTTAAAAAACGTTTATTCTGATTCTGTGCCTTCTGTCCATTGTGTGACATTGTTGTAATTTCATTTTCTGACAGAAGAGGTCACTGCTGGACCATTGTAGCTCACTTCAATAGAGTTAAATATACAAAGTAATAGTAATGTTCAAACACTGATTACACCAGGAACTATATTTGAGTAATTGAATGTAATTTTTCATTAATTATTACCTTTAACCAGACCAGAAGTCTTCCTTGCGTTTTTTTTAAATTTTTTCGTTGAGTGTTTCCTCGTGTGTCTGGTAAATCTGATATGCTGGAGCTCCATGATGGAAGTGATAATGTCGTATGGTTAAGTATTACATTTACATAGTGACTTCATAATGTGGAAAATTTCTGCATCTTGATTGGCTAAAGGTTCACTCTTCATAAAAATTCACCAGTGATCTTTCTGAGATCACAGGATTTGTATTTATTTTATTTATTCACAGCAGGCTTTCGGTCCTTTGAGCCACAACACCCAGGGACCCTCTAATTTAACGCTAGCCTAATCATGAAACAATAAATGAGCAATTAACCTACTTACAAGACTGTGGGAGGAAACCAGAGCACTCAGGAGAAACCCACGCATTCCAAGGGGAGGATGCACAGATGCCTTACAGAGGCCATAGAAACCATAGAAACTACAGCACAGAAACAGGCCCTTTAGCCCTTCTTGGCTGTGCTGAACCATTTTCTGCCTAGTCCCACTGACCTGCACACGGACCATATCCCTCCATACACCTCCCATCCATGTATCTGTCCAATTTATTCTTAAATGTTAAAAAAGAACCCGCATTTACCACCTTGTCTGGCAGCTCATTCCATACTCCCACCACTCTCTGTGTGAAGAAGCCCCCCCCTAATGTTCCCTTTAAACTTTTCCCCCCTCACCCTTAACCCATGTCCTCTGGTTTTTTTTTCTCCCCTTGCCTCAGTGGAAAAAGCCTGCTTGCATTCACTCGGTATCTATACCCATCATAATTTTATATACCTCTATCAAATCTCCCCTCATTCTTCTACGCTCCAGGGAATAAAGTCCTAACCTATTCAACCTTTCTCTGTAACTGAGTTTCTCAAGTCCCGGCAACATCCTTGTAAACCTTCTCTGCACTCTTTCAACCTTATTTATATCCTTCCTGTAATTTGGTGACCAAAACTGAACACGATACTCCAGATTCGGCCTCACCAATGCCTTATACAACCTCATCATAACATTCCAGCTCTTATACTCAATACTTCGATTAATAAAGGCCAATGTACCAAAAGCTCTCTTTACGACCCTATCTACCTGTGACGACACTTTTAGGGAATTTTGTATCTGTATTCCCAGATCCTTCTGTTCCACTGCACTCCTCAGTGCCTTACCATTAACCCTGTATGTTCTACGTTGGTTTGTCCTTCCAACGTGCAATACCTCACACTTGTCAGTATTAAACTCCATCTGCCATTTTTCAGCCCATTTTTCCAGATGGTCCAAATCCCTCTGCAGGCTCTGAAAACCTTCCTCACTGTCTACTACACCTCCAATCTTTGTATCATCAGCAAACTTGCTGATCCAATTTACCACATTATCATCCAGATCATTGATATAGATGACAAATAACAATGGACCCTGCACTGATCCCTGTGGCACACCACTAGTCACAGGCCTCCACTCAGAGAAGCAATTTTCTACCACCACTCTCTGGCTTCTTCCATCGAGCCAATATCCAATCCAATTTACCACCTCTCCATGTATACCTAGCGACTGAATTTTCCTAACTAACCTCCCATGCGGGACCTTGTCAAAGGCCTTACTGAAGTCCATATAGACAATATCCACTGCCTTCCCTTCATCCACTTTCCTGGTAACCTCCTCGAAAAACTCCAACAGATTGGTCAAACATGACCTACCACTCACAAAGCCATGTTGACTCTCCCTAATAAGCCCCTGTCTATCCAAATGCTTGTAGATTCTGTCTCTTAGTACTCCCTCCAATAACTTACCTACTACTGACGTTAAACTCACCGGCCTATAATTTCCCGGATTACTTTTCGATCCTTTTTTAAACAACGGAACAACATGAGCCACTCTCCAATCCTCCGGCACTTCACCCGCAGACAGCGACATTTTAAATATTTCTGCCAGGGCCCCCGCAATTTCAACTCTAGTCTCCTTCAAGGTCCGAGGGAACACTCTGTCAGGTCCCGGGGATTTATCCGCTTTAATTTTCCTCAAGCCAGCAAACATCTCCTCCTTTTCAATCTGTACAGTTTCCATGGTCTCACTACTTGATTCCCTCAATTCCATAGATTTCATGCCAGCTTCCTTAGTAAATACAGACGCAAAAAACCTATTTAAGATCTCCCCCATTTCCTTTGGTTCCGCACAAAGCCAACCACTCTGATCTTCAAGAGGACCAATTTTATCCCTTACAATCCTTTTGCTCTTAATATACTTGTAAAAGCTCTTTGGATTATCCTTCACTTTGACTGCCAAGGCCGCTGGGATTGCACCCCGAATTCCAATGCCCCGAGTTGTAATAGTGCCGCAGTAACCGCTATGCCAATGTGATGGTTTGACTCATATTTTGCAAAATTTTCATCAAGAAGTGATCCTACATCAGGAACTGGTTTATAACGATGGATCTGAAAGTAGCCATTCTGTGAGGATTACATTTATAAATATCTGCACATTTTTTTTTAAGTCTTTCACTTCTTCTATGTTTTTATGAATGTGGTCTCTTACCTAAGTTACATAAAGCTATGAAAATGCAACAGTTCAAACGTGATTCACCATCACCTTCTCAAAGCCAGCTAAGGATGGGCTTTCTGCATTTTCCTGAGTAACCAAGAAACATCATCTGACACCATGTTTGAGAAAGAAAAACTCGGGAATTTCCTTTCTCTGCCTCCTTAAAAGTAGTACCCAAATACTGTGTGCATCAGGGCACAACCGGTAGAGCCATCACGCACAGCCACAGAGACCAGGGTTCAATCCTGGCCTCAGATGGAGTCTATGTGAAGTTTGCATTTACCCACTGTTGGTTTCTCTCAGGCGCTCCAAAACCCCCTAAGTTGTTGTTTGGTTAAATTAGTTAATTATAAATTGCTCTTAGTGTTTAGCTGAATGGTAGAATCTCCTCAGCAGAGTTGGTAAGAATGTGGGTGAATTAAAAATGAGATTAATATAGTACTAATGAAAATGGGTGGTTGATGTTAGGCATGAACTGGATGGGCTGAAGGATCTATTTCATTGCTCTATATCTATGAAAACCTATAATCTTTATATCTTTATTTGAGCAAATGGGAATCTGCCACTGCTGACTTCTATTTGTGGTCCTTTCAGAATAACAAAATCTCTCTCAGCTGAAGCTGAATCTTTTAGTTTAAAAAAAAGTCCTGCATTGAACTTGATGCTCTTGGAGCATGGTTTTGTGTTTCAGGCCTACAATCCTTACCTAGTTCAAGAAAACTAACAGAACCGGGTGGCATCTAATTCTTCCATTATTTTAAAATTTAAATTTTAACCTTTGTAAATCGTATTTCTCACAATTTATTTCTGAATTTTTTGAGGAACTAATAGCTCCAAGGCTTGGTTTTATTCTGGTCACCCTCTATGATATCATCTCCAGAACTTCCTTATTATTCTCCCTATAGATTGCCTTTGTTTTAAAGCAATTTATCCTAATCCGTCATTTCTGCCACTTTACATTACTTATGCAATTTATCTGGTTGTCAATATTATCACCCATTCTCTCTTAGCTTGTAATTTTTCAGTGGCTTCCCTGCATAAATAAACCTGCAGATTCCCTACTTTGAATGCATTACTGTAAACATGTTAACATATCAGGATATCAATATATGGGCCCAAACATACAAACTTCCAAGAATCACAAAAACACAAGATGCTGGAGCAAAAAACCCAAGCTATTGAAGGAACTCAGTGGGTGGAAGCAAAGGATGTTTGGATCAGGGGACCCCGCATCAGGATTGAAAAAAATCATTATGTATTTGCAAGTGTACTAATTACTTCTGTAATGTCTACATCAAAGTCATTAATGGAATTTAAATTGAAGCAGATGTGACAATCAGAATGATGACACTGGGTAAAAGCACTAGTAGATCAGAACCTTGCGACACGTTGACTATGTATAAGAATGAGTCCAGAGATGTGTTTCCATTTGATTTGAGCATTCATTTGGCAAAGACAGTGTGTGACTCAGCCATGCAAACTACAAAATTCAAAGTTCAGCATGTGTTTTATGGTGAGCATTACAATCAACAATCTGGGAGAATAATCAGATGTCTACTGGTGCTTTATGATGGCAGTATGTATTTGGAAGCTGTATGAAGTCAGAATCCAATCCACTGTAACTAACATCTATTGTTGATTAGACTGGCTTTTATACACAAATGTCTATGGAAGAATGCCAGGAATTCAGATCAGACCCATGTAAGGAGAAGAGGGAGGAGGAAAATCGAACTTACTGACCTCAAGGGAATCAAACATACAGTACTATATTTGTAAATAATTCCTTTATTCTTAGCTTCTACTGATTTATTTATGTACAAATACTGAATCATGTTGACAAGCAGTGTCAAATCTATCTGTTGGTCTATGTTGAGTTAGCATGGGAACAAGAGAATGGGTCCTCAGCCTATTATCTCCAGTTCATTGATTTGCCTTTAGTCTCTGAACCTTGACTCTTTTTCCAGAAGGGGCAGCTGACTTGGAAAATACTAAATGACCCAATATCCTCTGCCATTTGGAGTAACGTTACAGATTTCCATGACTCATCATCAAAAAGCTGCTCCTTATTTGACATGAAATTCCTTTAACAGCCCCAGTTAAATTCTGCCTCAGTGTGTCCATAAATAACACCCCAGATTCAATGATGTGTAGCTAGTTGGATAGAGAGGAAGGGTTCCCAACCTGGAGTCCACAAACTCCCCGGTTAATGGCATAAAAACGGTTGGGAATCCCAGATACAGTGGAAAGAAATCGGAAAGTTCCTTTTCATGAGTACTTTCTAGTGACCCGTTCTGGATAATGAATATCCCTAGAAGAAAATATGTGTTTCCTGCAACAAAATGCTAGAAGAACTCAGCAGGCCAGGCAGTATTTATGGAAAAAAGAGTAAAAAGTCAATGTTTCAGGCTAAGACCCGTCATCAGTCCTAATGAAGTGTCTCAGCCTGAAACATCGACTGTTCATTCATTTCCATAGATGATGCCTGGCCTGCTGAGTTCCTCCACCAGCATTTTGTGTTTCTTGCTTTGGAATTCCAGCAGATTTTCTCAGGTTAAGAGTTTACAAACATTTTCTAATGCATTCCCTTGAATGTTTCAATGTTTACATGACAAAACTAATATTTAATCTTTGAAAATAGTATACAGTGTAAGAAAAACCTGACGGTAACCTTCAAAATACACATGGACAAGCAGTGATACTCCTTGGCTGAGTATCATCTGGCCCCTCGGATAAAGAGTTTGCACCTGCAGACTTGTGCTTTAGATAAGAAGGCACCAAATATTCACGTGGGGAATGATATTCAAATAATAATTAGGGAACTTGGAGATCGTGACTGTGTTATTAGACAGTGAAATTGTTATTGGTTAGTATTGAATATTGTCTGACAAAGATATGTGTAACTAACATTTCCTCCTTTTCAGACAAAATTGATCCTTTTAATACCTGCTTTTCAGTAAGTTTCTCATATCGTTAGCCTATCTATGCTGTAGTCCCTGTTATGTTCATAGCTTGTCCGTCTATAATCGATTGCAGGTGCTGCAATCCAGAGCAACAACCTGCTGGACACACATAGCAAGTCAATGCGGGTTTTCAACCCCAAACGTTCCCCCACAGTTGCTGCTCATATTCAGCAGATTGTTGTACAGTACATAACTATAAGCTGGAGAGTTAAAGTAAATGTTTTCAGTGATATTGTAAAAATGTAATGCAATATATAATAGACCAGTAATGTTTGTGCTGTAGACATTTGTAATCATTAGTATTAAACGTTCTCTTCTACAGTGGTAGTGTAAAAAGATTTTTTTCACTATACTTTGATAACCTCTGCTCCGTGATTTCCGGCTACAATGTTTACAGAAACTGGAACAAACAGGTAATAATGAAAACAAAATTTAATGAAATCAATTATCAGTAATAAACTGGGAATGGACCGTATTCAAGTGGTTATCAGTGCTGATAAATTAATTTTATGGACCTCATCTTTTTTTCATATTTACTTCCAGTGTTTTAATTTTCCTACTAGCAGCATCAAGTTAAACACAGGTCAATCAGTACAAGATTAATTAAAACTGTAAGTCCTGGTGTTCAAATAATAGGAAGCTTAGGTCTAAATTTATCAGACCGTAGATTTGTGTTTGCGTGTATAGCAATTTTGTTTGCTTTTCCATGAGATCTTTACGATTAATTCTTATCGATATTCCAATCAAACACTGTGCTTGTGCTATTAAATTCTGTTTTAATCTTAAACTGAGTTCCAATTCAAAAGATTAAATATATTTTTAAAGATTAACTTTATTTGTCACATGTACATTGAAACATGAAGTGAAATGCATCATTTTGCATTAAATCAAATCAACAAGGATTGTGCTGGGCTGCCAGCAAGTGTTGCCACACTTCTCGTAGCAACATAACATGCCAACAATTCAGTGATTATATCTGAAAATAACTCACCTACCAAACATTTTTCTTAATTCAAATCTGCAAGAACTTCATTTGTGTGTAATTATCTATAGACACTTGTGGAAACACAAACTAGATAGGTGCAACTACACAGTCTGGAATATAATCACATGCCTGAAGCAAAGTTCACCATAGACTATTGTTATTTAGTGAAACTTAATCCCCTTTTTGCCTTGGCATGGTTTCAACATCTTGCTGTGGAACTTTATTCAAGCAGCTTTCAGTCAAGATTTGATGAACTCTATTTCTAAAAGTCATCATGCAAAATCATTTTTTATGGTTTGGTTGTCTACTCCTATACTTCACTACCCATCTGCCCATTTCCTTGTGTTGTCCATTACCATGATCTTTATTTACCCTGTATAACCACCTATCAGCTACTTTAATTTCCCCACTCAAGAGCTTTGTCATCTTACGTTTCCTTGCCTATCTACCACAATCTCTGGTGTTCTTGGTAGAGATCTCTCCCAAAAATGCAGCAATTGCTGTTCAAGTATATCGTGAATTCCAAGTGCATATCTGAAAGCCCTTGAATTAGATATGCAGATAGTAACTTATTTTCAAAATTTTAGTTATCATTACTGTTGGTCAAATAGAACTAGGTGACATAGATAAGGGTTGTTAACAGTTGTACTTGCTCATTTGTAAGATTACTTAGAAACCTGTTCAAAGTTAACTGATTTCAATCCCACATAGTACTTGATGCATACCGAATGGGCATCTTACTATTTTCTCAGAATGATGATTTTAAAACATTTTTGGTATAGATGCTTTAAAAAAAAACAGATGGTAACCTTTAAAATACAATAGATTACATTTATGGTAGATACTGTACTGGTCCCTGCCGTTCCTTTGGATTCATCAGCTGTGTGGAGAGGGAAGCCTGCTGCATGGACGACAGCTTGCTCTCCATTTCCTACTGGCTTGGCTTGCATATTGGCTTATGTAGATAGCTAGGACAACCAGCAGAGGCCTGCTACTAAGATATTGTACAGTTCAGCAATTCTGGCATTATATATAAGACATTTTATCTGCCGTTTTCTTTTCCATTTGTTTAGCTGTTTGATTATCTTTAATTAGTCATTACCTTCTTAGTCAGACACCTTAAATCACATTAAATTAATTTCTATTCATAGTCTAGACAATTAGAATTCCATAATGCAGTGCCTAGACTTAATTAGATCTACAAAGATCCAAAAGAATACAGTACATTATTCATAAGACATTTAGAGTGAGGGTGGGCAGAAATTATTTAGATGCAGAGTCTGTAAAAGGATATTGATAGGGAAATGAAAATGATTAGGTGGAACTCACAAGATGTAAACAAAAAGTGACAGATTGCACATAGAGGCAGATGGGTTGATTTATGGCCAATGAGTACACAACGATTTGGCAAATGGTGATAATGTGGGAATAAATGAGACCAGCAATTTGGATAGTGGATAAAAATAGAGTATTGTTGAAGTGGAAAGAGACTAAAGAATGCTGACAGAGAAGGATCTGGCTGTTTGCATGGAAGTAGAGCAAGTTACTGGCCAGAGAAATGGAATGTTGGTCTGTATTGCCAAGGCGATGAAGGAGGAAAGATTTGCTACATTGTGAAATCAGATCTGGGTATAACAATGAATACATTTGCACAGGAGGACATTCAGAGACACACCAGGTTAAATGTTGGTAAGGGATCAACTCACGAGGGAACATACACAAAATGCTGTTGGAACTCAGCACGCCAGGCAATATATAGAAAAGAGTAAACAGTTGATGTTTCGGGCTGAGACCCTTCATCAGGACTGATTAAGGGTTTTGGCCTGAAACATCAAATGTTTTCCAGAGATGCTGAGTTCCTCCATCATCTTGTGTGTGTTACTTTGGATTTCCAACACCTGCAATCTGCAGTCTGTGAACTTGCAAGAGAAGATGTGAGACAGAGTTGAATGAGAGGCAATTCCCCCTCAAATTCATTTCTTTGCAGGGGCATCTAGAGTAGATGGCAGAATTTCTGGATGGACAGATCAGAGTCCGTGCTTATTATCAACAATGCATTTACGCTAATCTCTTGTTATACTAATCCTTTTGAGAAGTCTCAATCAGAGAGTGGACAGAGAGGAACCAGTATATGTAGATAAGTCTCCTGGACCAGATGGAGTTCTGAAAGAGGTAGCTGAAGTGATTGTGGAGGCATTAGTAACAATCTTTCAAGAATCAATACATTCTGGAGGTTTCCAAAGGATTGGAAAATTGCAAGTATTACTCCACTCTTCAAAAAGGGAGGAAAGCAGAATAAAGGAAATTATAGACCAGTTAGCCTGACCTCAGCAGTTGGGAAGATGTTGGAGTTGATTGTTAAGGATGTAGTTTTGGAGTACTTGGAGGCACATGATAAAATAGGTCAAATTCAGCATAATTTCCTTAAGAGAAAATCTTGACTGACCCATCTGTTGGATTTATTTGAGGAAGTTGTAAGCTGGATAGACAAAGGAGAATCGGTGGATGTGTACTTAGATTTTCAGACCTTTGACAAGGTGCCACACATGAGGCTGCTTAACAAGATAAGAGCTCATGGTATTACAGGAAAAAATACTAGCACAGATAGAGCATTGACTGATTGGCAGGAGGCAAAGAGAGGGAATAAAGGGAGCCTTTTCGGATTGGCTGCTGGTTACTAGTGGTATTCCACAGGGGGTCTGCGTTGGAACCACTCCTTTTTACATTTTATGTCAATGATTTGGATGACTAACTTGATGGCTTTGTGGCCAAGTCTGTGGATGATATGAAGATAGGTGGAGGGCAAGTAGAGTTGAGGAGGCAGCAGAAGAACTGAGACAGATTAGGAGAATGGGCAAAGAAGTGGCAGATGGAATAGTGTTGGGAGGTGTATGGTCATGCACTTTGGTAGAGAATAAAGGCATAGACTATTTTCTAAATAGGGAGAACATTCAAAAATCTAAGGTGCAAAATGACTTGTGCAGGATTTCCTAAAGGTTAATTTGCAGGTTGAGCTGATGGTGAGGAAGGCAAATGCAATGTCAGCATTCATTCTGAGAGGACTAGAATATAAAAGCAAGGGTGCAATGCTGAGGCCCTACTTGGAGCATTGTGGGCCCCTTATGGCCAAAGGATGTGCTGACGTCAAAGAGGGTTAAGAGGAGGTTCAAGAGAATGACTTCAAGAATGCAAAGGTTATCTTATGAGGAGCGATTGATGACTCTGGGCCTGTACTTGCTGGAATTTTGAAGAATGAGAAGGAATCTCTTTGAAACCTATCAGATTTTGAATGGCATAGATAGAGTGGATGCGGAGAGGATGTTTCCTATGGTGGGGGAGTCTAGGACCAGAGGGCACAGCCTCAGAATAGAGGGGTGTCCAATTAGAATGGAGATGAGGAGGAATTTCTCTGGCCAGAAGATGGTGAATTGGTGGAATTTGTTGCCACAGGTAGCTGTGGAGGCCAAGTCATTGAGTATATTTAAGATGGTGATTGAAAGGTTCTGGATTAGTCAGGGCATGAAAGGTTAACAGGGAGAAAGCAGGAAAATTGGATTGAGGGGGAAATGGATCAGCCACGATGAAGTGGCAGAGCAGACTCGACTGGACGAAGGGGCAGAATTAGGCCATGTCTTAGGTATGTGAACTTCCAGAAAACATTCACCAAGAGCTAGAATGATGACTGTGTACAAGGTATTTATTAATTTGACAGAAGGAAATGTTAGCTTAATGTGCAAAATAACAAATGGGTGAGAAGCTAAACTGCAAGATGGTCATCATTTACAAATATTGTTAAGAGTGGACATTTGGAATATAGTGTGAGAAGATGAAGGTATTTTTATGGAAAGATTAAAATATTATTTGAACCAGCAACCCACCTATTTAATACTAGCCTAATCACAGGACAATTGACAATGACCAATTAACCTCATAATCAGTACATCTTTGGACTGTGGAAAGAATCAGAGCACCCAGAGGAAGTTATTTCCCCTCAACCATCAGGTTCTAGAACCAGAGGAGAACTTCACTCACTCCAATACTGAACTGATTTCACAACCTACAGATTATTTTCAAGGTCTCTACAACTTGTGTTCGATATTTTTTTTGTATTTACAGTTTGTCTTTTGCACATTGGTTGTTTGTCTGTCTTTGTTGTGTGCAGTTTTTCATTGATTCTATTGTGTTTCTTGTAGTTACTGTTAATGCCTGTAAGAAAATGAATCTCAGGGTGCACAATATGCACTTCAATAAAAAATTTAGCTTGAAACCCACAGTTATGGGGAAGAACATACAAACTCATTACAGTCGGCGCTGATTTGAAATCTGAACTCCATCTGTAATAGCATTATGCTAACTGCTCTGCTGTGGCAGAATGGAAGGACATTTAATTTGAAGAATCATATTTTGGATCCTATTGAATGACAGGGCAGGCTTTTCTATTTCTTAATGATCTTGTAAATTTTTTTCTATTTTGATCCATTCAGATGAGAGTTGCTGCAGGTAACATGCAAATCAAAACAAAGACAAATGCTTTCCAGATTATTTTATTGGGTTTAATTATTAATCTATGGCATAAGCAAGATAAAATAAAGCTGTGTCGCTTGGATGAACTTATTAATGTATGTAACAGTTTGTAGGTCAGCACAAAAATCACTTAAGGTATGTTAAGCTTGTGCTACTTACACTACACTAATGGTCACACAGAATCAGACAATATTCAGTTAAGTCCAATAATGTTCTTTGTAGGTTGCATGTCACAAAACAAATTGACACATAATTTATCACTCTTCAAAAAAACAGAAAAGCTCATCAACTAAATGATTTAACCTTGTGTTTGAACATCAATATATTTGGTGATTTTAATAGACTCAAGGAATGTAGATCAATGAAACACCAGTCAAAATTAGGCATAATACAGTATTATGTTCTTGTATTTTACACAGAAAAAATTGCTTGATCCATGTAGGTTTATATTAGCACTTAAATAGATCAACAATAACTGCAAATCAATTGTGCACTGGTAATTTTTAAAAAAGCTGGATTATACAAGAGCAGCGAACACCTATACTGTTTGTGGTCAGTTTATCAAACTTCCTGTAAACCAGCTTCATAAATTTACATTCCTCAAAATTAAGGAAAAAGTGCTAGAAAATTAAATTATAAAGTACATTGCTTTTGTTATGCATTGTGGTTACCTATCCTTCTCAGTACTGTACTGTACACATGGCATTCAACATTATACAGAAAACATTCACTAAAGTGGCATTTTTAACTCAGTCATAACGTTCATCAATATTTTACCTGTACATTACTAATGTTACAAATAAGTGAACCTGCATTTTGAATGTTTTAAATCACACATTAGGGAAACAAATCCTTCAACCACAGTCAGAAAGTCACTTTGACTTAATGATCATAAAAAGGCAAGTTACTCTTCCAAATCCTTCCCCCTCAGCAAATACACATGAACACAAATGTGTGCATACACAGACATAAGATTAAATTAATTCAAATAATTGTAATTTACACTTTGTGTCTAAGTTCACAAGTCTCTCCCTTGCTAATGGAAAACTTTGTTTCTTCAAAATGGAAATGGATGTAGTACAGTATCTGACCAAAGAATAATCGAGGCATAAAGTCCTATAAATTCATTTTAACTTGGAATGAATGCCAAGAGAAATTCTTTACTGTATAATCTCCACTCAAGTTACGCTGACTGAAAAGTATAGTATAAAACTATTTACATTTTCCCCTTAAAAAATAACACTTAACAGCTTACAATGTTCAATTAGAGTTTTAAGAGTTAAATAATAACCCACTAAAGGTAAACTTGTTAACCAGATTTTTCCTAAATCACCAGCTTTGAAATCATGTTCTTAGTTATGACTAGTCTTTGACACTCGTTTCTTTTTCCAACGCCTTACATTTAAAGACAGTTAGGTCACAAAGGTGACTATTTTGTTAATGACAAAGTACAAATGTACTCTAACAATTGATCCATTTAATGGAATGACTTAACGCCGAATGATACTTTCTTTAGATACCAATGATACACTTCACAAGTACGTGTCCTGTTCTGTTCCCTCTGAACTGAGGCTCTGTTCAGACTGCTGGAGTTGAGAGTCCTTTTTTAGCATTGATTGCTTTATCTCCTCTGCGATACCTGCCGGTTGTGCACCATGTCGTTCGTCTTTCAAAATTCTTTTGGTCTCATCAGGAGCAGATCCATTTGCTACTGATTCCATCTTCCCCATCTTTTTCTC
Organism: Mobula hypostoma; assembly: GCF_963921235.1. NCBI lineage: Eukaryota > Metazoa > Chordata > Chondrichthyes > Myliobatiformes > Myliobatidae > Mobula > Mobula hypostoma. The sequence goes on from NC_086123.1 coordinate 21,782,561, forward strand.
CAGTTTCTTCTTTTCCTTCTTTTGCTCTTTTGAACTTTTCTTGTTCTTCTTTGAATTGCTGCTTGAATCTGAAGAGGGAGAGACAGGTGGTGACTGTATCACAATGGAGGGTGTCTGCACCAAGGCTTTATGGGAATGTGGTTCTGCCTCGTTGATGGCTTTGGCACCATGTAGTCTTGGGGGTGGATGACACTTGAGGTCACCATGCGTGTCCTTCCATTTCTTTAACTGAATTAAATGTTCTTTTTCAATTTCCCTTTCTGTGACAGGAAGATCAATTACCTGTTAAAATACAGTAAAGATATTTTATTAGTCTTTGAACTGATGAAAATACTGGGAACTCTGGCCCCACAACCTGATCTGGTGTCTACTTTCATTTTTTTTCCTTTATATTATGCTGGGAGCAATTAGGCTCATTCCAGTTTTCAGATAAGTGGTTAAAATGGAATCATGTCTGCCAGCTGATGTACTTACAAATGATGTTTATGGCACCACATTAAAGGAAATCATTTCTGATCAGTATTCTGGCTTACATCATCCCCTAAATCAGTATCACTAACTTACTGTCACTTTTCTGTTTGCATACAAGTTCTTTCCTACATTTCTAATGTTAAAATAGCTATTTAAACTTAAACATTATTTCAAGAGCTTATTTGTGACATATGTAGTACAAATATTTTCTTTTGTGAAAAAGAAGGCTAAGAAAGTACCAACGATGTACTCAACTAGCATGTAGATGTCATAAATTACAGATATGGATTATTTGTAGGAGGAAAGACAGAAGTAATTTGATCGAAGTTTTGAGCTTGTGAAAGGATTTTGGTTAGGGTGGAAGTAGAGAAGGCTTCACCACATGGGGTGTGTGGGGAAGGAGAGAATAATTTAACAAGTTTGAGATTCAGGATACATCTTTCTGTGGAGACAGGTTTAAGTTAAGGTTATAATTTTGATGCATCTAAAGGGGAAAAAACAGTATATTGGGGTGAATTGGAGGAGGGTGGAAGAAGCTGTGGTGCAGCATAAATAGTGTGGAGTAACTGGGTTTAACAGCACGTGTTGTGAACACTAGACAGTTTTTAAATTTTGTTAAAGTTGATGAACACTGGGCTTCTCTGTTCATAGTCATTATTCCAAGGGTAGACACAAATCAAACTTGCCCTTTTTGGAATACTTTTCATGTAGAGCAAATTTTAAATACTTCCTTTTTGTAAATACTGCAGTTATGCAATAGTCACCTTGACCACAATGCAAAAGAATTCAAGGCAAACTGCCAGAATAAGCTAGAAAGCAAGGGGTTGTTATTAACACACATTGTCCAATTGGGAATAGAATAATGGATAACACCTAGTGTGCCATATTCAGTGTCCACAGTGTGGTTTCCTCTACATCGGAGAAATCACAGAATGCGTAATCACCAGGTGGAACACCTATACTCAGTCCCCCGTGCTGATCATAAGCTTCCTGTTGCATGCCTCTTTAATTCTCAATTACTCCAACCTGTCTATCTGTGGTCACTTTCACTGGCATAGTGAGGCCCACAAACTAAAAGATTAACATTTCACCCCATTTCTTTAAAGCAGGAGTTCCCAATCTGAGGTCCACAGATTCCTTGCTTAATGGTATTGGTCCATGGTTTTAAAAAGGTTGGGAGCCCTGCTTTAAAATGTCTTGCTAATTTTCAGTATACATGTTCTCCATTGTCTGATCTGTCTTAGGCTATCTCCTTCTAAGTTTTGTCTTGCACCTCATTCCACCTCCCAGTTTTGCTTTGAAAACTGTAAACCCTTCATCCTCTCCTCAGTTCTGACGAAGAGTAACTGACCCAAAGGTTTGACTTATTTCTCTTTCGATAAATGTGTGACTGGCTGAATTCCGCTTTTGTTTCAGAATGATTTTTTTAAAGTTCAAAATTAGTGACATCAAGACAAAATATATTATCCCAAAGCCCAAGGATGTCAAAATGCAAACAGACAAAAAGTGAACCCAGGCTTTCTAACAAAAATTCAAGCTGTCTACAGTGTTCCATCTCTTAAAGTTGGTCATCTTTTTTTAAGCCAACCACATCTTAGATTTCCATTAGACTCCAGATGGCTGTGGTATGTGCTGGAAGGAAGCCAACAAAACAGCCAAGGCTCCAGACATTTCCATACTGCTACAGTGTGTACTGAATAAAAAGGTTATATTGTGTAATGGATAAATGTTATGAATAAATAGAATGGTTATTCTAATAGCTACCATATGACAAGTAAGTAAAAGAGTCAACATTTAAGCTGAAGTAGTAAATCCAACTGCTTTGTATGAGGAGAAAATGTGCTTATCCATACAGGGGCAAATTCAAAAAGCTATTACTGCAGATCTCTAATCTGATTAGCTTTCAAAAATAATTTAAGTTGTGACCTCAGTGTTGGAAAGATTTAGCTCTGATCCATCACAAAAAAAAGTTCAAAGTATTGAGAGTAAATAGGAGTTAGATACGAAATAAAGGGAAAGTACCAAGGGCGTTGCCTTCAGTCCTCGTCAAATGAGCACTGAGATTTTAGAGATGAATTTTAGGTTATGATAATAATTTCTGGAATAACACTAGCTCCCAAAAAGGAAGCTGGCAAATTCATAGTTACCAGGCCTCCATACAAGTTGCCCCACTATTGTTCTAGGGATGCTTGCCAACTGGAATTTTGGATTGACCCTTTTCTTTGGTTGCAGTCAATCTGAACAAGCTTTTCAAGCAAGATCCAAAATCTTACCAGGGTGAACGTGTATGCTGAACAGGGATCTGGCTTTCAAGTTCCTTATGCATGAACATGGCAACAGGCTTTGATGATGACAGTAAACATTTATTCTGCAAGCAAAACTAAAACTTCCCATTCCTTGTCAGAAAAAAATAGAATCCTGCTGTGCACAAACATTAGCTGCCACGTCTCTGACATTACAAAAAGAAATTTTTAGAAATACAGAGTGATCCTTCAAAATTCCTCACTGGCTTCAAGGCATTTTGGGATAGCCTGAGGCTGAGAAAACTTAAAAAAACATATGAGCAAACCAGGTAGCAACCAGATTAAAAAAAAATACAAGAGATCTACAGATGCTGGATATCCAAAGCAACACATAAAATGCTGGAGGAACTCAGGTCAGGCAGCATCTACAAAATGAACTAACAGTCGATGTTTTGGGCCAAGTTCCTCCAGTCCTGAAGGATCTTGGTCCGAAATGTCAACTGTTTATTCATTTCCATAGGTGCTGCCTGACCTTCTGAGTTCCTCCAGCATTTTATGTGTGACACCAGTTTTCTTCCCAAGGTTTCTGTATTCCAGACTTATAAAACACAAACAAGCTCATACCACCTGATCCTATGACTTTGCATGACCCTGACTGGGAGACTAGGCCAGTGCAATACCTTGCCCAAGGGTGACCTGCAGGGTAGTGGAGGGAAGGAGCACCATACACCTCCTTTGGTAGATACTCATTCCACCCCGCCACCCCTTGGCTTTATTTGTTCCAAATAAAGCAAACCCAGCCTCACCTCACAACTGAACAGCTTCATTCTGGTGAGTTCAATCTTGACACTCTCAAGGACAATCATGTCCTTCTGAAATTGTTGTAACCAAAACTGCACATAGTAATCTAGGTGTAGCCTAAACATTGTCTTATAGACCCTCCTTGCCGTTATATTTAATGAACCAACTTAACAAATGCAAAGAAACTCAGTGGTTTCTTCACCACCTTATTTGTGTACTGCCTCCAGTAGGGACCCTTAGATTGGGAAATTAAGATCTCATTTCCTTAGCCTCACCATTCACTGTGTATCTCCTAGTCTTATAGTCTTCCCAAAATATATCACTTTAGACTTAGCATGATTAAATTTCATCCGTCGTTTTCTATCCATCTTACCAACTTGGTATCCTTCAGCTTAATACAACATTTCTCAATGTCAACACTTGTTCTGTGACCTTACTAATTATACATTAACAAACTGGACAGGGTTGTTACCCCAGGTAGTGGCATCAAATCTCAAAAACAACCCTCCACCATTGCCCTGCTACCTTATATTACTAAGCCAATTCTGAAAACAAATCTACCAACTTGCCCATGGGTTTTAAACTTTTGGACCAGTCTCCCTGTGACACTTTATATCAAAGACCTTACATAAAGACTGTATCAAGCATAATGGTCTCTTTAATATATTTTGTGGCTCTGAATTCACTGCATGTTTTTGACCATCTAGTTTAAGATCAGAATTAGTATTACACTGCACATGACAGGTGCACTAGACCAGTGGTCCCCAACCACCTGGCCGTGGACTAGTACCGGGCCGCAAAGCATATGCTACCGGGCCGCGAGGAAACGATATGATTTGGCGACGTGACTGTGCTGCCGACTTGCTGGTTGGCGCCTTTCAGCCCAGACTCTTGGCGGCAGAAATATTGCCAAATGTAACTGACCAAAAAACATTTTTCTTAAAGGAAAACGTTTTAGAAAAAGGATGGTATGTAATTTTTGTGCAGATTATTTTAGCATGTAAAAAAGCCAGGAAAAAGCCCAAAAGCCAAATGAATTTTCTGACGCCAACCAAGTTGGGAAAAAGCTAGATTTCTGGAATTGGACAGCCAATCTGGTAACCCTGTATGAGTCAGCTGCACCTTTCCTCAATCCCTGTCATGCCCACTCTTGAACTTGAATGCACGCGAGGTGATTACACACGCGCTATGTCAGCGCAGGAAGATGATCAACTCCTTCAGCTTGTAAATGCCACCGGGCTGAAAAGTATGTTTGACATAACATCTCTGCCGGCATTCTGAATCAAAGTCAAGGCTGAATATCCTGAGATAGCCACGAAAGCACTGAAAACGTTGCTTCCATTTCCAACATATCTCTGCCAAGTGGAATAGACTGGACATAAGGAACCCCCTTTGAGTATTGCTGTCTCCCATCACCCCTCGATGGCACCGTCTTGTTGCCGGAAACAAGCCCAGGGCTCCCACTGATTCAGTGATATTGGTGTGTTGCAATGATTTTATATGTTCATACGAGGAAAATATGCGCTGTGTGTTTAATATCCAAACGTTACTTAAAATGTTATGCTATTGACTTATAAGTGACTTATCACTATATTCATGTGAGGAAAATATACGCTGTGTTTAACATTAAATTTGTTAAACCCTTTTAGAAACAAAATTGAGTTTATTAGCCACTTATAAGTGACTTATAGTTGACTTATTACCTATATTCCGGTCGTGATTAACAACCTCCTCCCCCACCCCGTCGGCCGGTCTGCAAGAATATTGTCAACATTAAACTGGTCCGCGGTGCAAAACAGGTTGGAGACCCCTGCACTAGACCTCTGACCCACTCCCGTTGGTCAAACATGTAGTTCACCGTAACAACCATCTTTCACTGAGCATGTTAGTTTCCATCCGCTGGCCGAGATTATGACACCTTCATCCCACTTCTTTCAGAAACTTCTTATTAGGATTCCAGATTATTCTCATCTCTCCCACACACCCACTTTGTGTCTTAGTTCATGTAGCAATGGCCAAAGACTGCTTCAACAATTCCCAAATCACTGTCAGGATGTTGTTGCCAGCTCTTAGTCTGTGAAAAGCTGGGCAAGTGAAGTGCTTACAGAATCTAAATTAGGGGCTTCTGTGGAGACAGGACTTGAGCCAATGATACTGTGGATACAGAGGAATCCACAGTCAGATGGTCATCAGAGAAAACAGCAACATGAATGGCACAACAAATCTGCAACCAAGCCAAATAGGACTGGTTTTAAATGATAATCAAGTATGCAGTTGTGTTTGGATAAATACAAGGCCAAGATCTTCACAATTAAATTAAAAACCTGGCATGCTTTCAGATGCTGAGATCCCACAACTCTGGTGAAGCACCATGATAGCCTGACTAGCACTGGAAGAAAATCTGTCTGTAGAAGTACACGTCAGGGAGTGCAACTTCCTTAGAGTCTGTTAGACAGCATGATGGCCCTATTGTTTGATGGAAGAGTTTTAAAAGTAACTGTAATCACCTGCACTCACTAGTGACTGGACAATACAAATTTGTTGACTACCATGCATCCACAAAAGGTCACTTTCATTCACTGGATGTGGAGTTTGCTGTCAAAGCCAGCATTTATTGTCATCCCTAATTACCTCCTAAAAAGAAGATTGTCAGGCCATTCCAAATGTTAGTTATGAGTCAAGCAGATTGATGCATTTGGAATTGCATATCAAGGCACACTGGGTAAGAAGGGATAGACTTATTTTCCTGAAGAACAGTGAATTAGCTGGACATTACAACAATCCGATCAATAACTTTATACTGATCTGAAAATGTAAAAGTTATGTGGCTATCAGGATGGGAGGGAGGGAGAGGGTTGTGTGCGGAAAGAACACAAGAACTTCACCACGGTTCCTCCTCTGTTTGGAATTGGTAGATCCTCTATATTTAGCCAGTATTTTGTTTTTTTTAAATGACCAAAGTTGTACATTTCCAGCTTTCTCATTTTTTGTGCTTTGACTTCATGTCTGACTCAGTTTGCTATTACCACAACACTTACTTTAAATTCCTGCACATATTCTTTCCAGTTTTAAGATGTTGCTTAATCTAATAATCACTTCACAGACACTTCTTGGTGTGTCTTTTTCCCTAGTAATTGTTGCTATTTTATTCAATTTTGATGAAAATATTAAGCACTTATTCGGCACAAATGCTGGAGAAGCTGCTGAGCATTTTGGCCTCAGAATCTGAAAGATTTTTACTTTCATTTTAATCTTTTTGAGCAGCCTTGCGAATCTGTCACCAACCTAACCCTACTCCTCATTTTAATTTGTGGATGTGACTGATTCATAGCTTGGTAAACAAAGATGAAACTTATATTTCCATTTTGGATTGCCTGAGCTTCTCAACCCTAGTTTCTGTCACAAAATTACTGGGTGTGCCGGTAGTTGGCGGATTTTGTAATGAGACACTACTTTTTGGAATGTTGTAACTCAACTCGTTTGACGTGCACATTATGCATTTCTGAACAAATTTGACCAACTAAAGAAATATGTTAACAGAATCAAAATGGCTGTGTTTACCCAAGTGAGGGAGTTACTTAAAAAGCACTCTTCCCAGCAGTTCAATCTTCAAAAATACGCAGAACTTCACTCTTACTCAGTCAGAACTAGTTCATTAATACACTCCATTATAAACATTTAGAAGACATTTTATATTAAATTCATGATGCCATTATGAGCAATGAGTCCATACAAGAATTGCCAGTGTTTTGAAAATTGAATCATCATGGGAGCCTTAGCATCAGTTGGGGGGGGGGATTTTCTCAGTGCATTTTGTGAGGTGGGGGGGTGGGAGTTGATGATCATGTTTCTGGGTGAGTTTGCTGTTTTTCTTTGACTTTCATGGTTTCCTTTGTTCCGTAGCTGTCTGGAGGAGAAGAATCTCAGTTGTATACTGCACAAATACTTCAATAATAATTGAAACTTTGAATCTTTAAAAAGAATGAAAAGACGAACTACAATAATTTGCCTTTTTATTTGAAAGACAGGTGATCCATAAAAAGAAAAGTACAGGGATACTTGAGAAGCATAACAGGAGTAAAGTCAGAGAACTTTGTGGAAGTGGAAGTTTATAGTTTTGATAACTTCTGACACTGTATCTTCTTTGTTAAGAGCAAGCTCAAAAAAGGCATCAAGGTTGCAAGCAGCCTGGTTTATCCTCAGAAGTTGCCAGGGACTGAAATGGAGTAGGTGGCTGAGAAAGAATCTGATAGGGATTGAAAACAATGGGTATGATACGTATTTGGAGAAAGATTCTGTTTAGTGCTGAATATCAGACAAACTTCCTGATAAGTTAGAGGAAGGGGAGATTGAGAATAATGATGTGAAAATTGAACTAAGTCTAGTTACTGTAAACAAAGACAAATGTCAAAAATACAGAATGCAAAGCAGAAACAGAAGTGAACTCAGAAAAGATTGTAGAGACACATGTGCACACATCTATACCACTAGATATAAATTTGTCTATTAGGAACATATTTATCTACTTTATTTTAATTAGCTGTATCCTCTTTCAATTTTGAGCATTTTTGAGCAATCATGACAGTTTGAGCCAAACGGGTAATTTTTAAAATAAATTCTGATTAAGTTGTGATATTTAATACATAACTCTGCTACTATATACAGTTAATGAAATAACATTACCCTATTATCTATTTTTTAAATACAAATGAAAATGTACTGAAGGATTATAAATGCTAAGATGCCATGCCCAAAATAATTTGCATCTACATGAACAAATGCTTATTATGGAAGTTATCCCACCACTAATACAAATTTAGGTCTGATGGCATGTAATGAATTAACATGTGAATAATTGTTTATTCTGTGGTTAACTCGCAGGTAAACAAAAAAATAACATCTGAAACAAAATGCAATGCAATTGTGTAGTTAAATTATCTAAGTGAAAACAATGGCTTCAGCACTGCAATGGACAACAGCAGCTCTCTCTGAAAGACAGTAACACTTCCCAGAACTTCCTCTACAAGATAACATTAATTACATTAGCTACATAAAGTCCACTGCAAGAAACCTATGGCTATTGTACTTCAAAACAAATCTGAAGTATGGCAACTTCTACAAGATAAAGTACACAAGGATTATTAGAAGCAGGAACAAAATCTATTTTCCCACCGGGGCAAATTTCACCAGCTGGAAGTTGTGACATTCAGCTATTTAAACTGCAGCAAACTTCGATAAACCTTGGATTTCCACAAGAGAATGAGACCTACTAAATGGAGATAGCGTCACAGTCAAACACTGTGAATCTGCCACCTTGACTTTGGTGTTGCCAGTCTAGTAGATTTTCCAGACTACACTGTGCTTAGAGCAAACAGATTTTACATAGCATCACTTGTGTGTTTGTGTTCAAAAACCAGTGTTTTTGTTGAAGAATAATACAATTCAAAACTGTTTTGCTCACTGCAGTTTCAAGCTTTCAGGGGTAGAGATGCCAGAAATGGCAGGAGTGAAAATGAAACTGTTGTTTCACAACTTTAACAAGTTTGGAACTATGAAGAATTATGAAGTTTCAACAATCACCTCGAATGTTACAATGAAAATAAATATGTGGAGGATGCAACCGTCAAAATCATTGTATGAAGGCAGTCCATTATCTGCACAAAGTGTCTGCACTGATTTAATTCATTTATAGTGATCAAAAGAACATGGCAGCATACAGTGGATGAATTCCTCTGTCGATAACTATTAGGAACCAATACAGTTTTTTAGTACTATAATAGTATTGATAGTATTCTAATTTGTTCTGCATTTCATTTAAATACTTAATATATTATTCATTTAAACGGTTGTTTGTCCTTTTTATATCTGTTTAACTATTTCTATGTATCTATGGCTAACTGGGGCAGCTGCTTAATTGGACCAAAATGTTCTGGCCCCGATGTGTCCCAATTAACTAGAATCCACTATTTCTTATTGTAATTTAATAGTATTTTTTAATGTTTTGCACTGTACTGCTGCAAAAACAAATTTTGCAACACATTAGTGACATTAAATACCATCAAACAACTCTCAACAAGTGTCCCCCTTTTAAAGATAATCCTCAATTCTATTCCTTTGATCAGGCATTTGGACATTATTCCTAATTCTTCCTTTAACATTTGTCACATTGCTTCCTCCAATATTAATACTGCCTCAAAATGCAAAAAACAATTGCAGATACTGGAAACATTCAGGAGGTTGTTGATCTGAAATGTGAACATGGTTTGTCTCATCTGTGGTGCTGACTAAGCTGCTGAGTAAATCCACCATTTTCTGTTCTTTCTTAAACAGGGTGCCAAGTAAGTTTTGTGATATTAGGTATACACCATATTACTACAGTATGTGACTAAAGCTGACCAACATCATTTCTCCATCTCCATAAATTTCAGCAGTTTAATCATCTCTCTCCCCTGAAAACATTCAAAGCACGGATTCAAGCACAGGCTGCAACAGACATTCCAATACATAGCATTAAGACATCAAGCAGTTGTGATCGGTATCTTACCTCCCGAACAAGAAAGGCTTCTTGCATATATCTGAGATCAATGCTGCGAAGCTTTTCCATTGTCTCATACTGGCCCTGACATTTCTTCACTTTGTCTGATGAGCCAAGAGTGTACTTCAGAAGAATGAGACCAACACGAAATATCACCTTTACACCTGGATAAAGCAAAAACAAGGAAAATGGCAATTGGCCAAGCTAATAGGATCGCTCCATTGCTGCATTAAATAAGGAACTGCTAAGTTAAATAAGGAACAGAATTATTTTCAAACCTGGAACTTTGACCATTCATTTCACTTCCTGCAAGTTACTTCACAATTTAACAACAATGACCACTTCAAGCAGATCTTAAAATAGGAGCATACAGTAAAAAAAAATGTAAAACAATGCTTTTAAAGCAACAAAGATAGTGCCCCTGCCTTCAAATCATTAAGAGAAGTGTTTTATTCAACATGATCACAAAGACTTCAAGGTAGTCTGGAAAAAATTGCTGAAGAACTGTACAAAAGTAACCTTCACTTGTAAAATACTTACAAAGCAATCATGATTTCAGAACTAAATTCAAAGTCTATGAATTACGAAAGGAAAACAGGATATGAAAATGTCAGCAAAAAGGAAATGTTCAGGGAACTGTGCGCTGCACAGGTGATATCAAAGTTCTAAATAAGTGATTGATCCAAACTAATTGGCAGGTTTTGAAAAATTCCTTCTTTGAAAGTGCTACTATTGTATGACTTTGGACAATTTTTTTAAAAAACTGAAACATATTTGATACTTCTAGCATTGTTTATAGCTTTTCCAAAATGAGGCACGGCTACATTTAGCATTGTCACCCACAATTTTAGTGCATTAATCCCACAATAATGCAATGCAAAATACACCTTAGACTCAGCATAAGACAATTAGTAATGCTTTTTTTTTGCATTGAGGCCAATTAAGACCAGTGACAATTAGAAGCAATTTTGTTTAGGACTCAACAATTTCTACAAATCATCCAAAGACTACATAAATTCACCTCACTGTGTAGACAAGGTCGGTAGCAGCTAAAAGAACGTGGATATATGAACATATCTACATGGAAAGCAGAAGTTCTGAATTCTTTGAAGAATTCTGAAACCACATCATTGGAAAGGTGCTGAGCAAAACAAATGTGCTTCATAAAGGAGGAGGATAGGTTAGCAGCCAAGCCATTAAAGGCACTCTGGAATTACCCATCTTCTCCTGCCAAGTTAGTACTTCAGCAATAGTTGTCAGCTGGCCGATGCTGGTGTATACAAGATTAGTTTAATGACATACCTTCACAAAAGAACATGTCCCATATTCTCAGCACAGATGCCCATGGCAAAGTTCTTGAAAAAGCACACATAAACCACTCGGTCATATAGAGGATGGGGTCAATTTTGTACTTGTTAAGGTGCTTATATGCCATTGGTGAAACCTTGCGCAACAAGGCAAAGAAGATTTCCCCATCCAACTGGACCGCTTCCTGAAAAGATACCACAGATGCATGAATTATTCCACTTCTCTCTGAAAAAGTCTAATGTGGCTCAGCAGCACATTTAACTATAACTCTAATCATCTAGATTCTGGGGTCCACGGACTTCTTGCTTTATGGTATTGGTCTATGCAATAAATAAGGTTGGGAACCCCTGGTCCAGAACTATAAAGCCTCTGATGCACTTCAAAAATCTGTATCATTGTTACATAACCAATCTTTAAATACAACACAGATTGTAGTCAACTGAATTTATATTCTGGTAATGGAGCAGATATAGATACAGAGAGATAACCTGAGTTAGATGCTCCAACTCAAAAAATCAAAAACAATTAATAGAAAAATATATTGAATGTTAACCGTAGAGAAAGTTTACTGGAAAGCCAAAACTGGTGAGAGGCATGCAATTGTACTCTTTGCCTCAATTCTTAATTTGTTCCAAGACAGTCCCAGTGCCATAATTGGTTTCAGAGATCAAAGGTCAAGGAAAAACAGCATTCCGGCCAGAAACTTGTTGTGAATAGAATCGAGCTCATTTGGTACCTAATCCAATGAACAACAATATAAAAAGAAGTCACTTTTCTGTAACTAGCAACTAGATACATTAATATCTGTGGAACTTACAAATATTTGAGGAACTGTATCTAAGCCGATCTCTTGACAGTTACAGTATATATTTCATCTCATTTATAGAGCTTTAGGTGGCAATCCAGGCAGTGTATTAGTTTCACACAAGAGCCTTCTGTACAATGCCACTACTGTATATGACATAATACAATCTAAATGGAAGAACACTTTTACCAACAGTGGCTGGAATGCCTGAGAGCAAATCTTAGCTCCTTCACAAAGTGAAAACAGCAGAACGGCATTGCAGCCAAATTAATACATGTGTTCAACAACTAGTTTTGGGATGCTAGGTCTACCCAGAACTTTAAAAGCTTATAACCAAAGGGAAAGGAATGTATAATATCTTAGTGTTTGTGCAAGTAGAGGTTTAAGGATTAACTTCTACCCTCTGGAGCAGGTCTTTCTGGTGCATTGGGAAAATAAAGGTAAACTTACAATTGACGAACAATATTTCAGTAATATCCTTAAAAATAGAATTTAAAAAAAGGATGTCATTGTGAAATCAATATTAGAAATTTATCTGAACTATTTACTTAGAACATTATCTAAGATTTTAACACATCTTTGCCACTTTGTAAGGTCTTAAAAGGATGTACAATTCTCATATGAATAAAAGTTGTACTTTTTCTTAATAAAAAATACAGATTGTCACATTTCTGTGCCATGCAAATATCTGATTAGTCAAATAACAAGTTCCCTGTTGCTAAAAATCAAATTACTATAAAAATTCATCACAACAGTAACTCTGCAAACGTCAAGAAGCAACCTGCTGGTGATTCAAACCAGGAGAAGATTCCTATCCCTGGCCTATACCAGTTCAATTGGAGAGAGGAGAGAGCAAATATACAAACCAAATCCCAACATGAACTGAAATATCCATTGTTTTCCAAAGGATCTTTTACTGATGTAGTAAAATCAAGTCTGTGAAGCTAACATACGATATACTAAATATGCTGAGCAAAGGGATATCTCTGACTATACTTCTCTCAGATATTCAGACCCATGTATTCAGTTACAAAAAAACAGTACATCCACATTATTCTGTATGGCTACAAAACAACATTTCTCACCACATTTTTCTGCCATACTTTCTTCTTTGCATTGTCTCAAAAATGTAATAATCCCACCTGATTTTTAAAACTCACCAATCCAGCACTGTAATATCCTGGAAGATACTTCTCACAAATCTGAACCAGGCACCAAAAAGCTTGCTGCATAATGGAACAAGATAACAAATCAGACATGTTCATGCAGAGATCAGAAGCAATTTGAAAGTAGAATACAAAAGTGCAGCATTAGGAAATGCTGGCCTATTTTGGTATAATCATTACATTGTCAAATTTATCAGATTTAGAGTTGTATGCTAGTTGACTCTCCCAGCAAGCCTCAAGAGGCAAACTGGACGAACAAAGCCTTTGAACTATGAAAGGAGGACCAAAATGGCAAGTTTCTATACCAGGTAAAATATGCAAAAGAAAAAAAAATTTTAGAAATACAATGACAATTAGCCCCCCCTTAAGCCATCATTCAATGAAACCTTGATCTTTTCTGTGATCCAACTTCACACTCCACCTTTACCTCGTATCCTCTTATAACTCCTGACAACAATCAACTTCAGATTTAAAATTAACAACTGATCCAACATCAGTTACTGTTTGCAGAGGAGGGTTCCAACCCTTCACTTGGAAATGTCTCCTAACCTCACCTGCCCTGATTGGTAAGTCATGATTTGCTAGTCCTGGATTCCCTTACCAGAAGCTATTTCTCATTCTACCAGATTACTTTGGAAACTTTGACCAAATCATCTCTTCCCCTCTCATCATATATAATTGCTACTTATAATTTAACCTTCTGGATTCAAGATACCATTCTATCAAATAAACATTACATTAGCTCTGGTCAATATATTTTTCAAGGAATTATGCCAAAAACTGACCACCACATTCCAGTCTAATCACAGGTTTGTTTAACTGTTCATGTTGAACACTGATGTTTCTCAGAAATCTTTTCTTCAAGAGAAAATAAAGTCTGGTGATTGCAATCATGCTGGTGTTTGAATGCAGAGAAAGGCAAGTACAAAGCAGAAAGTTTAACTTCAGACCTTAATTTCCTTTGCAAGAGAAGCAAGCATGACTACCAAAAACAAAGACTATAATGATAGTAGGGAGATTATTTATTTTTAAACACAGGTTTCAAATTGTTGTACAAGACCTACTGTGGAAAGAATGTGAAATGTTACAGATCTTAAAAGTTCAAAGTAAATTATCAAAATACACATATGTTACCATATACAATCCTGATATTAATTTTATTTATTTTATTGAGATATAGCACAGAATAGGCCTTCCGACCAGTCAAGCCACATTGCCCAGCAACCAGATTTAACTCTAGTCTAATCAGGGGACAACTTACAATGATCAGTTAACCTACCAATTGGGACTCCTTTTGGATGATGGGAGGCACCTGGAGGAAAGTGACACAGTCATAGGGAGAATGCACAGACTCCCTTGCAGGCAGCTGCGGGAATTGAACTGTTGTTGGTCCTGTTCTTGTGGGCATACACAATAAATCCATAATAGAATAACAACTTATAATAGAATCAGTGAAAGGCCACAACAACTGGGCATTCAACCAATGTGAAAAAGACAACAAACTGTGTAAATAGAAAAAGAAAACAATAATAATAATAATAAATAAGCAATAAATATTGAGAGCATGAGATGAAGAGTCCTTGAAAGTGAGTCCAAAGGTTGTGTGAACATTTCAATGATGGGACAAGTAAAGCTCAGTGAAGTTATCCCTTTAGTTCAAGAGCCTTATGGTTGAGGGGTATAACTGTTCCTGAACCTGATGGTGTGAGTCCTGAGGGTCCTGTACCTTCTTCCTGATGACCGCAGCAAGAAGAGAGCATGACCTGGGTGATGGGGGTCCCTGATGATGGATGCTGCTTTCCTGTGATAATGCTTTGTGTAGATGTGCTCAGTGTGGAGGGCTTTACCCTTGATGGACTGGGCTAAATCCACTACTTTTTGTGGGATTGTTCATTCAAGGGCACCCAGTCAATACACTCTCCATCACACATCTATAGAAATTTGTCAAAGTTTTAGATGTCAGGCAGAATCTTTACAAGCTCCTAAGTAGAGGTCCTGCCACACTTTCTATGTAATTGCAATCTGACAGGTCCTCTGAAATGTCTCAGACAGGTCCTCTGAAATGACAACATGGAGGAATTTAAATTTGCTAACCCTCCCCACCTCCGATCACCCAATGAGGACTGCTCATGAACCTTGGGTTCCCTCCTCCTGAAGTTAACAATCAGCTTTTTGGTCTTGCTGATGTTGAGTAAGAGATTGTTCTTGTGGCACCACTCAGCCAGATTTTCAATCTCCCTCCCAAGTGCTGATTCGTCACCACCTTTGATTCAACCTACAACAGTGGTGTCGTCAGCAAACTTGAATACGGCATTGGAGCTGTGCTTAGCCGCACAGTCGTAATTGTAAAATGAATAAGAGTGGGGAGCTAAGCACACAGCCTTGTGGTGCACCTGTGCTGATGGAGACTGTGGAAAGATATTGTTGCCAGCTGAACTGACTGGGGTCTGCAAGTGAGGAAATCAAGGATTCAATTGCACAAGCAGGTACTGAGGCCAAGATCTTGAAGCTTATTGATTAGTTTGTGGCGATGATAGATTGAATGCCAAGCTGTGGTCTAAAAGAGCATCCTGATGTATGCATCTCTGCAGTCCAGATGTCCCAGGATTGAGTGAAGAGCCAATGAGATGGCATCTGCTGTGGACCTGTTGCCCCCGGTAAGCAAACTAGAGCGTATCCAAGCTGGTTTTCAGGCAGGAGTTGATACGTTCCATCATAAATTCTCTACAAATATACTGATGATACAACCACTTCTGGCAGAATTTCAGATGGTTTCGAAAGGGTGAACAGTTATTACCCTTCAACCATAAGATATACCTGTTCGTTGCATGGTGTCGCAGCAACAACTCTGCACTCAATGTCGGCAAGACCAAAGAGCTGATTGTGGACTTCAGAAAGGGCAAGATGAGGGAACAGGAACCAATCCTCATAGAGGGATCAGAAGTGGAGAGAGTGAGCAATTTCAAGTTCCTGGGTGTCAATGTTGCTGAGGACTTAACCTGGACACATATTGATGCAGCTATAAAGGAGGCAAGTCAGTGGTTATATTTCATTTGGAGTTTGAGGAATCTTAGTTTGTCAATTAAAACACTTAAAAACTTCTACAGATGTACCGTAGAGACTCTCTGATGGTGGTGTCTGAAAAGAGGATGCTGTCCAAGTTGTATGCCATCTTGGACAATGTCTCCCATCCATTACATAATGTACTGGTTGGGCACAGGAGTACATTCAGCCAGAGACTCATTCCACCAAGATGCAACACTGAGCGTCGTAGGAAGTCATTCCTGCCTGCGGCCATCAAACGTTACAACTCCTCCCTTGGAGGGTTAGACACCCTAAGCCAATAGGCTGGTCCTGGACTTATTTCCTGGCATAATTTACATATTACTATTTAATTATTTATGGTTTTATATTGCTATATTTATACTCTATTCCTGGTTGGGGCAACTGTAACGAAAATCAATTTCCCTCAGGATCAATAAAGTATGACTATGACTATGGAGAGCATTCTCACTGGCTACATCACTGTCGGTATGGGGTATGGCGGGGGGCTACTGCACAAGATCAAAATAAGTTGCAGAGACTTGTAAAATTAGTCAGCTCCATCATGGGTACTAGCCTTCGAAGACATCTTCAAGGAGCGGTGCCCAAGGAGGTCGACATCCATCATTAAGGATCCCCGCCACTCAGGACATGCCCTCTTCTCATTGTTACAGAAGCTTGAAGACATACAGTGATTCAGTGTATATCGTTGTACTGATGCTGTAAAGTTAATAAATTTCATGACATATACCTCACAAGCACTTCATCTCTGTAGATGGTAGGTGCTACTGGATGATAGTGTTTTTTTTTTACAATGTTCTTCTTAGACACTGGTACAAGTGAAGTCTGCTTGAAGCAAGAGGGTACCGCAGACTGCCTAAGCAAGAGGTTAAAGATCTCAGTAAACACTACAGCCAGTTCAAATCTTAAAAAAAAAGGCAAAAATTACAAATTAAGTGATTGTCCATGAACAGTATTTTGCGAAGTTCTGAACATTGTGATAATTCTAAATGGGTAGCTTTTAACTGGTGGCTGCTCATTTATTTCCCTGCCAATGAATCCCTAGGTTGTATATGGTCACATATTTGTACTATGACAATAAATTTACTCTGAACAATGTTTGGTAGTTTTTAAACTCCCTCACTTTGTATATTTCTAAAAAATGACATGTATCAGTGTTTTGTGAACATGAAATATGAGCAAGTGTGGTCAATGTAATAGTCAAAAAAAATGCATTAGATAGCATGCGGCATCTGAAATGTGCCAAGGTGTACACTAGTATCCATTGAAGTTCAACGCCTTGGGCATCTTTATACATGAGAAAGTAAAGCCGTTTGTCCATGGTACAAGGCAGCTGTCAGTTGTGGAACATCATATAAGTTTGAAACTATCTTCAAAGGAAAGAAAGGGAACTGGATCCATAAATAATAACCACACCTCTCAACTTCTTAGATTGTTTACTCCTCTTTCCACAGACTTACAATTCCATTTAGATCACTTGTGCACTCACAGTCGATGCTTCCCTGCAAAGACCAAAGTTCCCGTGATCAGAAGAGGAGGTGACTCTCCCTATTTTTCCTTCCTTTCCTGTGCTAACCTCTACTTAGGAAGAACACTTGGCCGTGGAGCTTCCCATTTTGCAAGCATTTTTAGCACTCAGACATCATTTTTTCCAAATAGACATTCCAAATTCAAATTGAACAATGACGGAAACATAAAACAGGATGAATAATTACCTCAGCAGGCATATGCATTAGAAGAACAGCAGCTATTGGAGCCTGTGCCTGACAGTACCCCTCCTCTGGTCTGTAAATTGTGTACGCTTTCAGAATTCTATAAAGGTCTTGTTGCCTTAATAAAAACAAAAATAAAATCAACTGAATTTTGAGAGGATACAAGAAACAAAAAAGGAGAATAAGAAAGAAAGCATTGCCATTCTACAGTATATCTAGCTTTAACCTGCTAATATCATTTTCCTCTTCATTATACCATACTGTGAACATCCACAGATTCCATTTCCATTTTAAGGACAGGAACAAAGTTGAAATTTGGAGGCTAGAGATTAGCTTTATTTGTCATACGTACATCGAAACATACAACGAAATGCATCAAATCAAATCAGGGAAGATTGTGCTGGACACAACCTGTACATGTCACCACGCTCCAAGTGCCAACGTAGCATATCCACAACTTACTAACGTTAACCTTTTTGAAAAGTGGGAGGACACTAAGACACTCAGAGGAAACCCATGCAGTTATGGGCTACAAACTCTTTTCAGGCAGCAGTGGGAATTGAACCCTGATTGGTGATCACCTGTGTTCTAATGCAATTGTGCTGCTTCGTTACCGTGCACAAGTTATAGCATTGCTGCTTGGTGATCTCCCAATTTACCAATGGTTCTTTCAATAAATTCTCACATTTCGCTCAAACTTCCTCAAGTTTAATCCTTACAGTCACATTTCCATTTTTAACTTGAGATATACTCAATAACCTTTAAAATACAAGTTATCAATAGTTTGATTTTACACTTTTCAAAGCTGATCAGTATATATCAGTAATACAGAGAACCAATTTCTGTTTCTGTTTCTTAAAATATGTGATCAAAATAGATGCCCCAACATTGAAACGTCCATAAGTAGATACTATGAAAAGAAATATATATTTTTATGGATAATGATCCAGTCCCAAAAGAGCAGCATTTTGTTAATTTTTGCAGTTTTCTTTGTATTCACTGTTGTAGGTTTAAATAGTGCCTCCACGTTACTCTCAGATTTGCTACTTGTGATGTACCGATATAGATGGATAGATTTACAGTTTTTATATTCACTGATAACTTTAGCATAGATTTCTTTTCGTTCTACAGGCTGAAATAATCTTTTTAACATTTAAATGAAAAACACAAAAGATTGAATTTAAAAAAAGATTGAACATACCCATGGCCGCCTCTAGCAATAAACATCTCATGAAAAGGAAACTGGCGATGTAGGTCCCTTTCTATTACATCAAGCCATGTTGGATCTCCAGGTGACTGGTCTATCTCCTAGTGAACAGCAATCATTACATCATCAACTTTATATTTTATTATTTTGATAGAAAAAAAGTTTCAAAAATTCCAAATACTTCAGAAGGTTATACAAAGTACAAACCATGCTTGTTGAAAAGCAAAATCTTCACTTTGACTTAGATGATGACAATAAGTTCAGGACTGAAGGAGGAAGGGAGGCTAGAAGTAATTATAAATGAGAGTGAGAATAAGGGCTGACAACAGCTATTATGGCTTGGAGTAGAGTGGGTGGAGCAGAGAGATTACTATGAAGACATCTTATCCATACAAAAAGCTTGGATTCTATTTTGAGGCTTTCTGATTTAGCAGACCCCAATTAGGCCAATGATGTCTATAATGGACATAGCTGATGTAGAAAACCTAACAGGACTCCTGTATGGAATCATTGTAGTGTAACCTCGAAGAGAATATCTACATGAAGCGCCTCACAGCAGACAGTCTGCCAGCTCTCAATGCCAAGACTGCATAGAAGGCACTTGGTTAGGGTGCTGAACAATATTTTATGACTTCACTCCTGTGACTCAGGGTTTGGTAAGGGTGCACTAAAAGCACTTTGAAACAGATAGTGGTGTAATGTCAACAAACCATTTAATAAAATCATTGCTAATACCAGCATACAATGCAACAAGTTTTCCATTTATACTTACATCAAACTTCCCATGGTTCTGTTCCATTTTCACTTTGCTCCCTGACAAATACTGCCAAGCTCGCCCACGCAGCGAAGGTGGAATTCCCTTCTGGCACCGCAGTTTCACCTGTATCAAAAAGACAGGAAACAAAAAACAGTACAGATTCAGTTTTCTTTAAGCGATTTAACATACAAGGTTCATCTTCCTTGTATTTTAATATACCTACATGAACTTTTGAATGTGGAATGAATGCACTTAATATTTTTGACCTGATTTTTAATATAAAAAAGCCATTGTTTTCTCCCATTAAGCCTGCTTTAGCTTTTGCAAGATGAATCCAGTTGGCTAACCTTCCATAAATTTCAAACATTTTTTCTACTCTTAAAAAAAAATTCCGAATTCCATTTTATGTTTACATTCCAGTGCTTCTTTTAAATTTCTGGCGATCTTAGTTACAGGCCTCAGAAGCAAGTTTCTACATTAATTTCAAAGGGTTACACTAACAACACTATTAATGCAACAAAAGGTCCATGAACTTCAGCAAAAAGAGCATCAAACTGCATTTAAATGAAAGCTATCTTTACAAAACAACAAGGTACTTTACAGGAGGATGACCAAAGCAAAACTTTTACTAAAGTGGCAGTCCTTCAGTACAGACTAGGATGTTGGTAAGCTTCACCTCAACTGGAGGAGCAATTAAATTTGGCAATAAGGTCTCAGCTGGCAAAGTATCAACATCTTAATGATGGTGGGGCTAGAAAGGCAAGATCACTGGAGGAGTTTCAAAAGAAGAATTAAAATTCAAGACACTTTATTGGGAGCCAAGGCTGATCATCAGGTAGAGAGATAATGGCTAAACAGAACTTGATTCATTTTGCTGAATTTTGGACATTCCACGTTTACTCTGAGGAGATTAACATACAACGGCAAGAGTATCAAAATATTCAATGTGGAAAGTAAAGATCATGGATGAGTTTCTATTTAATGCTTTAATGAGATCACCTTTAAGTTTGTTTAAACTAAAGTCTTTAAAGATCAGAAGTTTCATTTATTATCATCATTACTATATTCCTTTCTACCCTCACCAATAGCAAGTGTCTTGATTTTAAAGCATAATGACCAGTCTGTTACAAGGGCTACACATGTAATTTAAACTGCTCTGTTAGAAGTTTCAGAAATACCTTAATAGATTTATAATATATGCAGGTATATTTTTGTTTTAAAGAAGAAATTTGCAAAACGTGATCACAACTTTACCACTGCCCTCATATCCCACTTGCATCTGAGCCAAATTTACAATACACACAGTATTCTTTGTTAGTATTATATTTCAATTTTTGCACAATTACATAACTTATTAAATTCCCCCGAGTAAAGTTGGTTGCTCCACTCATTTTAGTGTTGTCTGTAAATTGAACAAGCTTGCATGCATGGAGATGTGAATAAGCTCTACTGCACTGGAA
Organism: Mobula hypostoma; assembly: GCF_963921235.1. Lineage (NCBI taxonomy): Eukaryota > Metazoa > Chordata > Chondrichthyes > Myliobatiformes > Myliobatidae > Mobula > Mobula hypostoma. The sequence continues at coordinate 21,804,089 of NC_086123.1, forward strand.
CACTGTTTATAGCTTATACAAGATTACATTGCCCTGGTGCATACATCTTACTAGATGCAAGAAAAATCTTTTGTAGCAAAATTAAGAACTTGAAATCAACCAAAGGAAATAGTTGGCCTTTGTAATTTACTTCATATACAGACATTTAAAATAATCTGTTTTCAATTAGTTTTTAAGTGAAGTCATAGGTTAGCAAGAGTGGAATTAAAAAAAAAATCACAATTTGAAGATGCAACAGCAAAGGAACAGATTAATTCATAAACAACAGGAATTCTGCAGATGCTGGAAATTCAAGCAACACACATAAAAGTTGCTGGTGAACGCAGCAGGCCAGGCAGCATCTCTAGGAAGAGGCAAATAATAAAAAAAAAGCCTGGAGTTCAAGGCTGGAGTCGCAGCTGACGAAGGGTCTCGGCCTGAAGCGTCGACTGCACCTCTTCCTAGAGATGCTGCCTGGCCTGCTGCGTTCACCAGCAACTTTTATGTAGATTAATTCATATGTTTTTCATTAAACAAAGGGAGGAAATAAAGCCGATGATGTAGCAACCTTTCTGCAACTAAGAATTGCATGTTATCAAAAAGGACCAAGGAATACATTTAGTATCCTCTTTTGGCACTTGACATCCAAATAAATAAAATAGACACAGCGCTTAAATTCTAAGCATTACCACAAGGAGCCAAAAGCTTTACTTTTACAAGTCCCAAGGGAAGTGCCAGTGTTTCGGATTGTCAACAGAATTGTTGTAATATATCAGCTTAAGATGAATAACAAGACTTTGCATTTTCCCTCATAAACCTTAAAATTACTTTGCAGGTTCATTATTTCGATATTGAAGTGGACGTCTAGTAATGTACAAGGAAATTTTTGGAGTATTTCATTGCCAGCCCAAGCAGCCGGAACTTGAGATTGTTAAGGACCCTCACCATTCAGACATGACCTCCTCTTGTTACTACTGTTAGGGACAAAGTCAGGGGCCTGAAAATGCACACTCCATGTTCTTGGAACAGTTTCTTCCCCTCCGCCATCAGATTTCTGAATGTTCATCTTTTGATTCTGTAACAATAGTGATTCTTAAGTCTTGCACTCTACTGCAAAACAAATTTCATGACACGTCAGTAATAATAAACCTGATGATTCTGAGGTACAGCATGCTGAGTTGAGCACATTTAACCCACCCCACATTCACAGGTTAATCTTGTACTAAGCCAAATTAAGTTATTTGGACACAAGTGCAACAATAAGCATGAAAGGCACTGCTTGTTGGATGCAAAATACAAGTGTAGGTGACCTCCTCTGCATCTTCAGTGCCGTTGGGCTCGTTGTTTTGTGCCTTTGGAGCTTCCGTCACAATATCATCATTCTCCCCTCACCTGTCATCGTATTTCCCAGTGCTGTGTTCACCCTTGACCTTGATGACAGCCTTTGCCCGTGACAACATTCCCACACCTTGGTACAGAGTGAACGGCTAGGACCACCTGTACCCATAAAGCTGTTTTCGAAATACCTGCTCCCAGGCATCATTTCTGCTCTAATCAGAACACCCCATTCACCACCTTCTCTGCACAAGATCACTATTCTGCTACTCCCTCAAGTGGCACAGCAGCTGAAACATGATGCCAAAATTGTGAAAGTAGCTCTTTACTGTTGCTGCTTGAATAATCAAGCATTGGAAGAGCCAGCAGAGGCGAACTTACCAGTACTGTATTGGGAATCATGGGAGGTCTCAGACATGGACTTTGGAAAAACCTATAAATCAGATGCCACTGAAAGATTTAGGAGGGCTACAAGCGTGGTGTGAGGAAACAAGGAATGGAAGAAACAGTTTGTGAACATGTAGTCGCTGAAAATATTAGCAAAAATGAGCAATTTCCAGATTTAATTTTTTTCTTTTAAATCAGTTAACAGAATCAATATCACCAGCATGTGTCATAAAATCACATATTCTGCACTAGTAATTGAGAGAATTCAGGGAAAAAAATATTTAATATGGTCATTTTAACATCTGATGGGGCAAGATGACCAAGAGTATGGAGACTGCAAACTGGAGAAGGCTTCACCCAAGGCATGACAGGAGATGAAAGCACCGAACAAATTCAGATTCTAATAGCAACGCATTCTTGAGGCATGCGCGGGGGGGGGGAGGGAGAATCAACTTCCTTTCACTTTTCCAGCAACACCCCCCTCCCATTACTTTCAATCTATGGCTGCAAATTGACTGTGCACTTACCCAAGAGAACATCTTTTCCCTTCTTGCCTGATCAATACCTTATAATTTTGAACCTCTCTACTGGACCTGTACTGATCAAAGAACAATTCCAACACCTCCAGTGTCTCTGCAATCCCTCAAGCTTGCAGCCAAAAGTGGCTTATGTAAAATTTTACACTTGTTTCAACTGATGTTTCAACAAATTACCAGGCTTAGAGACTACTTTGTTCATGTATTAGTAATGCTCTATTAGCGCAATGAATACCATGTATGCTTATTTGATTATTGTATCAATTGTCCTGCCACTATGAAAAATTTGAAAATATGCAGAATAGATTGGATTGCCTTTCCATGCTGTTCCTCCCAAACTGAGTCACTTAACTGTGTTAAATTTCCCTTCCACACACCATTTCACCAGTCGGCTTTCTCCTGAATTCTGCCATGTTGCTCTCTCACTATGTTATAGTTCCTTGTATCTTCCACAGACTCAATCTCTACACTATACCAAGCCCAAGTCAGTTACTTATAAACAAGAGAGAACTGGTCCAAATACTAATTTTTGGGAAAACAAACTGTATTTGATTCCTATCAGAAAAAAGGAGTCTTTTTATTGCTCCTCCCATCTTTTTCCTTTAATCAACATGTACTCCAGTCATCACTATCCCTGACATTGGTGCATTTTCCACAGCAGAATTCCTCATTTCTTTAGTTTGTTACAGTAAGCTTTGATAATTACTGAGAGGCAAAGTTTCCTCATCCCTCTTCAAAATATAAACAATATTGCCAAACTATGCAACAGATTTTTTTTACTTGTTCCAAAATAAAGTTACCCAATTGAAAATAATGTTAGTTTGCATTAAAATGTCTCATCCAACTGATATAGGCAATCACGAATGACAAATTAAAGTTTGAACTATTTGTGGAAGTGCCAGTTATGAGCCTGCTACAATGAATACTTACTTACAAATTTTGATGTATATTTGTAGTAATACATTCAATGTAACAGCATTTTGTGTAATTTCAGAAATACACAAGGTCAAATACATTATGTTTCTCTATTTCAAGGAGGAAAGAAACCAGGAAGAGGATATCGATAAGATGGCAAATGGACACAGTGTGGCAGATGGATTTCAACTATAAACAGGAGGCATCACATTTTGGTATTAAAATAAAAGAAAGAATGAAGGGGGAACTAGGCAATGGGCATTTGTAGATTGGGTTAAAAAAAAGCCTTAAGATTATCTCCAGTGAAAAAATGTAAGTCATCCATTTTAGCTGCACAGAGAAAAATAACTTATCATAAGGCATTGGAGCAGAATTACGCCACTTGGCCCATCAAGTCTGCTCTGCCATTCTATCATGGCTGATGTATTTTCCCTCTCATCTCCATTCACCTTTCTTCTCCCCGTAACCTTTGATACTCTGACTAATCAAGAACATTCCAACCTCTACTTTAAATATACCCAATGACTTGGCCTCCACAAATCTCCGTTGCAAAGAATTCCACAAATTCACTAACCTCTGTCTAAAGGAATTCCTCATCTACTTCAAAATGGATGCCCTTCTATTCTGAGGTTGTGTTCTCTGGTCCGAGACACACTATTGTAAACATCCTCTCCACATCCACTCTATCTAGGACTTTCAATATTCAGTACACTTCAATGAGATAGCCCCTCATTCTTCTAAACTCCAGCATACAAAGGTCCTGAGCCATCAAACTTTCCTCATACATTAACCCTTCAAACCCAAGATCATTCTCGTAAGCCTCCTCCAGCATTCTCCAATGGAAGATTCAAGCTCATTTGTGCTATTTCCATTAACAATCAACACACCCAGGGTATTCTGGTAGAAGTCCACAGGGATTGCCACACATTACAGCACCAGAACATCCTTTCTTTGATATGGGGCCTGAGCTGATACAATTGAAATGCAATTGTATTTCTATAAGCAGCTGTGGTAAAACAGGAACAATGTGGGCAGTTGTGGACTCTACAGTACAGAAGGCAGCACACGATACAGCAAACATTCAATAGGATACTGACTGATGTGAAGTAAGAAGAAAAAAAAGTTTTATTAAGCAATTCTAATTGACAACTATTTAATCTACTTGAGGTTCTGCATCAAGGCCTGATATCAGCCCAGAACTGCCACCGCTAGTTCCTCACTTCAGGACCCTGGGTTTCTTATCACTTCCTCAACAAATCAGTTTTTATTCCTCAATAGTCTGACTTCCCGCCAAAAATCCCAGCCTCAAACTTCCCTTGGACAAGTCCATATATACCTTCTAGAAGTCTCTCTAATGCCCTTGTTCCTTATCATTTCGTTCCAATCCATGTCTATGTAGAATATTCATTTGTGTGTAAACCTAAATCTTGTTATCTGCAAATTCCTCCCCCCCCCGCCCAGTATAATTGCTCTGATACACCAGCTTTCATTAAATTCAGACTTGGAGCTGATACTTTTACCAAAGGCTTCCTGGTGAGTTATAGTCTTGGATATCTGCTCTGCACGAGCTGCAATCAATTCATGCCAGTTGTTTCCCTAAATAAACTCTTCCCTTTGAGCACCTTACTCCTCACCTACCTTACACCACCCAACACATCAAGATCTACTAAGTTTAGCCACACAAGCCCATTCGTTACTTATGACTAATAATGCCTGTGGTAATTTCTAGAGGTTAATGCACGTAATATATTCTGAAAATGAAAGGTGAAAAAAATTTGAGCCATTTGTGAAAAATTCTCTTCTAATGACTTACTCCATTTGTAATGGCTTAAAGGCGGCACTTCTTGCATTTAACCATAACTGAACAATTACTCAGGAAGGAAAACTATTTGGAAACTATGCACTGAACATTTATTTCAACTACACTGTACCAGTCTGCACATTTCCCAAGTGTTCAGAAGTAATTTACCCAGAGATTCCTATCTCTCCTAAAGTAATGTGCAGTAAACTGGTTCCAAGTCTGGATTAGATGAAGTGTAAAATACCAACAAAAAAAAATAGGTAACACCCACTATTAGATAACATACAAAAACACTGCTGGCTGTTGAAAACACGGTAGATAAGAATTCTTGTGAGCAACAGTTACTAAGCAAGAAAGGGCGTGAATAGTACTGGCTTCAGTCAGGCAGTATCATAAGAATGGACTTTAATATGTAGTTAAGTAGAAATTTTTCAAAGTTCAAAAGCAGAACTTGTAGAAATTGTGCACATTTACAGATATGGCTGTTAAAGATTTCACATCTTACACTCATTAACCCGTGTCATGCACATGAAACATTAACCCTTTTAATACTAATACATTTCAAAATCTGTACCTCTTCTTTTAAAGAAATCTATCTTGAAATCATGCATGTTAACCAAATTCAGAAACTTGAGCTTCTAAATCATCGGTTCTTTCAAAACAATTCATATTTCTAATCCTCCAAGATACCATGGAAATCCAAGTCAAATATGTTTCCTAGCATGGTATTGATTTGAAGATTTTTTTTTCCACAGATGTACATGATTTCTAACATGAAAAATTCTGCAGATGCTGGAAATCCAAAGCAACACACACAAAGTGCTGGAGCAACTCAAGTAGGCAGCATCTATTGAAAAGAGTAAACAACCAGCATTTCGGGCCGAGACCCTTCTTCAGGACAGAGGGAAGAGCCGAGATGTCAGAGTTAAAGGTGAGGGGAAAGAGACTAGCTGGAAGGTAATAGGTGAATCCACAAACAAGAGAAAATCTGCAGATGCTGGAAATCCAAGCAACACACACAAAATGCTGGAGGAACTCAGCAAGCCAGGGCAGCATCTATGGGGAAAAAGTACAGTTGATGTTTCAGGCCAAGACTCTCAACAGAACCGGTGAAACCAGCTGCATTGGAAAGGTCAAGTGACGGAGAAGGAAGAATCTGATAGGAGAGGAGAATGGATAATGGGAGGAGGAGACCCAGGGGGAAGTAATAGGCAGGTGAGAGTAAAAGGTCAGAGTAGGGAATTGGTGGGGGGGGGGGGTGATTTTTGTTCACCGGAAGGAGAAATTGATATGATTTTAAAATTATATTCATCTCTCATTTCTGAGGTCTGATTACAGATTACACAAATTTAAACAATGTCAATATTAATTTGAATATTTAAATAATTATTTAATATTGGTAAAATCGTAGTCCAGGAAGGTTAACAAGATAATTAAAAATCCTGTAGGGTATTGTGTTCTCGAGCTCATATTTGGAAGCCAGAATAAAATAGCGACAAATGCTTAGATTGCAGAATTTTTTGCCAGAATTGAACAATTACAGTATTTTTAAACTAAAATTAAATTATTACAGGAGAAAAGGATAAAACTTAAAATACACTTGTTACTGAAGTAACACAACATTCTAACTAGAGGTTATCAATGGAAACACAAAGCTGGAGAAAGTCATCTATGTACAACAAAAAGATATCATTGTATTTTAACAAACAGCGCATAAAGAAAAAATAACTTATTGTGGATATTTGACTTAGTTACTGAAAACATTCCATATTACAACAGAACAGGGCATCAACCTTTTCACCAAAGCTCAAAAAGACACCAGCTATCATTACTGAAACGCTGAACTTACAAAATTTAGTTTTAGGCTTTACTAATTTCATATTCACATCTTGGCCCAGGAACCAAGTCTTGGTAGAATAGTTCTAAATGCAGGAGAAAGAAGCTAACCAGAAAAGGCACTCACTTCATTACAGGGGCCTGTATCCAGATGGCATGATACAAATGTATACCCATAAATTTGTCATTAGGATTAAGTAGTGACCCTTAGAGTAAAAACATGTTGGCGTGCTTGTGTTCTCCAGTACCCCTTTCAAAAACAGAGCATTGAGACAGAAGTCCTGGTTTAAATGCAAGTAGAGAATGAGTAACAGACAGGGCTCTAACACACTGAAATAAGGCACACACAAAAAAAAAGAAAATAGAGGCCCAGTCTGCCTATATCTGATCCACCAGATTCTACCATTCAACCTGCTGGCTTCTCAATTCACCACATGGCGCCCTTGGGTCAAGATAGAGGCAGAGGATGTGAGGGTCCTGGCGAGCTCCTGCTCACCCAACTTGGAATATCTAACGGTGAAGTGTTGCCCATATCAGTTACAATGGGAGCTTACTTCAACTATCCTGGTGGCAGTTTACATCCCATTTCAGAGAGACATGAAGCCCACACTCAACAAACAATACTGTGTGGTCTAAAGCCTTGAAAGTCCTCTTCATCATTGCTAGTAACTTCGACCAGGCCACCACCAAGTGTGTGTTACCCAAATACTGCCAGCATGTCTCCTGTGCCACCTAGGGCCCTAGACCATTGTGATAAAACCAAAGGTGCCTACCGGGCCAGCCACTAACTACCCTGCTCACACTCTTGTAAATCAAGCCACCAGGCTGTGTGCCTAATCACCACACACAAACAGAAGCTGAAACGGGAGGATCCAGCACGGAAAGTCATACAGTGCCTGACTGAGAAAACAGATGAGCTTTGAGTCAGTAGACTGGTCCACATTCAAAGACTCAACCGCCAGCCTAGATGATTATTTCACCACCACCACCACAGACTTTATCAGCAAGTGTGTTAGGGCCTGTGTAACAAAGAGTACAATCTGTTTTTTTAAGTTTTTAAAACCCAGGTCGAATCGGGAGATTCACTCCCTACTGGAGTTTAGGTCAAATCAGGTGACCCCTGACCTCTACAAGAAATCAAGATTCGACCTCCGTAAAGGTATCAGGGATGCCAAGAGACAGTATCAGTCCAAAATAGAGCCCAAGATTAGCCATCAGTTGTGGCAGGGTTTACATGCTATAACGGGCTACAAAAACAAAGTTGGGCAACATTGCTGACAAAAGCTAATCATTTCCCGATGAGTTTAATGCATTTTAAGCACATTTTGAACAGAAGGAGATTGGTATGTCACCAGCTACCCCCGACTGTCTTCAATGCACCTAAATCCACAGTCCCCATTTCGGACATACAATGAGGCCAGGATGGAGTCCACAGGTGTGTCCTTACATCCTGTACAAATCAACTGGCAGCTGTATCTGCAGATGTTTTCAACCACTTCCTGCTTCAATTAGTTGTTCCCACCTGCTTTAATAATACCACCACCATCCTAGTACCTAAGAAAATCAAGATAGTGTGCCTTGATGTCTACTGCCCAGTGGCTCTGATCTCCACCATCATCAGCTTTGAGAGGCTAATCATGGCCTGTATTAACTCCTGCCATCTAGACAAACTCAACTCACTGCGACTTACCTACCACTGAAATAGGTCTAAGGCGGACTCTACCTTCCTGGCCCGACACTTAACTCTGCAACACCTGTACAGTCAAGATAACTATGTCGGACTATTCTTTACCAACTATAGCTCAATGTTCAATACTAATCAATGCCTCCCTCCTTGACTTCCTGGGCCAATAGACTACAATCATTAAGGATAGTCAGAAATACGACTGCCACAATTTCTCAACACTGGTGCTCCACGAAGTTGCGTCCTCAGCCCCATGCTCTACAGCTTGTACACAACTCCGTGGCCAGATTTTGCTCCAACTCTACCTTACTTGCAAACGACACTATCACAGTGGGCCATATTTCAAACAGTAAGTCAGAGCTCCAGGAGACAGAGGCAAGTGACATCATGTCATGTCAACAACCTTTCCCACAATGTCATCTAAACAAGTTAGCGGGCCATTGACTTCAGGAAGGGGAGCAATGCACATGTTCCTGTCTACACCAATGTTGTTGAGGTTTAAAGTTGAGAATTTCAAGTTCCTAGGAATGAACATGCCAAGAGCCCGTCTTGTCTAACTTCACTGAAGACAAAGCCAAGAAAGCTCACCAAGGCATCTGCTTCCTCAAAAGGCTAAAGATAAAGAATTCCGGCATGTCCCCATTCACCCTCATCAGTATTTACTGATGCACCATAAAAAGCACCCTATCTGGATGCATAAATTGCTTGGCATGGCAATTGCTCAACTTATCACTGCAAGAAACAGTAGACAGTTGAGGACACAGTTCAGAGTATCACACTAAAGCAGCCAGCATAATCAAAGACACCACTCAACCTGTACATTCTCTCTTCCATTGGGCAGAAGATATGTCCCACGAGGCTCAAGAACAGCTTGCACTTCACTGTTATGACTACTGAATGGTTCCGTAGTCAAATAAATGGACTTTGACCTCATTTTGATCTTGTACCTTATTTATCTGCACGTTCTCTGTACATGTACACTTTAATTCCATGTTCTCTTACTATTTTACCTTGTTTTATCTCAATGCAGTATAACATATGAACAAGTATGCACGACTAACTTGTCACTGTATCTCAGTACATATGACAATAATAAACCAATTCCAATTCATAAATGAGGCCAAGAGTGTGGAAAGGAATTTCAGGGCCAAACACAATGAAAGGAAACCGCTTCAGGGATTTGAAAACATGCAAACTAAAGAACATCCTGTGTTTTGGACAAATATCCACAAGTATATTCTGTAATTTTGCATTTGTAAGGAGGACTTAAAGTATTCTACCGACTTCAAGCATCAATATACATATTACACCATATTTTCAGTTTCCAAGAAACTACGTGGTCTAAAGCAGCATGGCCAGTTTTTTTTTTGTTAGAAAAAAACTTCAAGAGAGAAAGGGGAATCCAGTAATATTAAAACCTCAGACAAAAACAAAAACAGAATCGCTTAACAACAGATTTTCTCCATACATCAGTGGTTATCTAAACCTTTAGTGACAACACCAGCTCCGACTTTCCTTCCAACCACAAATTATCCCGAACTGTAAAGTTCATAGAAACATAGAAAAATAGGTGCAGGAGTAGGCCATTCGGCCCTTCGAGCCTGCACCGCCATTTATTATGATCATGGCTGATCATCCAACTCAGAACCCCGCCCCAGCCTTCCCTCCATACCCCCTGACCCCCGTAGCCACAAGGGCCATATCTAACTCCCTCTTAAATATAGCCAATGAACTGCCCTCAACAGTTTCCTGTGGCAGAGAATTCCACAGATTCACCACTCTCTGTGTGAAGAAGTTTTTCCTAATCTCGGTCCTAAAAGGCTTCCCCTTTATCCTCAAACTGTGACCCCTCATTCTGGACTTCCCCAACATCGGGAACAATCTTCCTGCGTCTAGCCTGTCCAATCCCTTTAGGATCTTATACGTTTCAATCAGATCCCCCCTCAATCTTCTAAATTCCAACGAGTACAAGCCCAATTCATCCAGTCTTTCTTCATATGAAAGTCCCGCCATCCCAGGAATCAATCTGGTGAACCTTCTTTGTACTCCCTCTATGGCAAGGATGTCTTTCCTCAGATTAGGGGACCAAAACTGCACACAATACTCCAGGTGTGGTCTCACCAAGGCCTTGTACAACTGCAGTAGTACCTCCCTGCTCCTGTACTCGAATCCTCTCGCTATAAATGCCAGCATACCATTCGCCTTTTTCACCGCCTGCTGTACCTGCATGCCCACTTTCAATGACTGGTGTATAATGACACCCAGGTCTTGTTGCACCTCCCCTTTTCCTAATCGGCCACCATTCAGATAATAATCTGTTTTCCTATTTTTGCCACCAAAGTGGATAACTTCACATTTATCCACATTAAATTGCATCTGCCATGAATTTGCCCACTCACCCAACCTATCCAAGTCACCCTGCATCCTCTTAGCATCCTCCTCACTGCTAACACTGCCACCCAGCTTCGAGTCATCCGCAAACTTGGAGATGCTGCATTTAATTCCCTCATCCAAGTCATTAATATATATTGTAAACAACTGGGGTCCCAGCACTGAGCCTTGCGGTACCCCACTAGTCACCGCCTGCCATTCTGAAAAGGTCCCGTTTATTCCCACTCTTTGCTTCCTGTCTGCTAACCAATTCTCCACCCACACCAATACCTTACCCCCAATACCGTGTGCTTTAAGTTTGCACACTAATCTCCTGTGTGGGACCTTGTCAAAAGCCTTTTGAAAATCCAAATATACCACATCCACTGGTTCTCCCCTATCCACTCTACTAGTTACATCCTCAAAAAATTCTATGAGATTCGTCAGACATGATTTTCCTTTCACAAATCCATGCTGACTTTGTCCGATCATTTCACCGCTTTCCAAATGTGCTGTTATCACATCCTTGATAACTGACTCCAGCAGTTTCCCCACCACCGACGTTAGGCTAACCGGTCTATAATTCCCCAGTTTCTCTCTCCCTCCTTTTTTAAAAAGTGGGGTTACATTAGCCACCCTCCAATCCTCAGGAACTAGTCCAGAATCTAACGAGTTTTGAAAAATTATCACTGATGCATCCACTATTTCTTGGGCTACTTCTTTAAGCACTCTAGGATGCAGACCATCTGGCCCTGGGGATTTATCTGCCTTCAATCCCTTCAATTTACCGAACACCACTTCCCTACTAACATGTATTTCGCTCAGTTCCTCCATCTCACTGGACCCTCTGTCCCCTACTATTTCTGGAAGATTATTTATGTCCTCCTTAGTGAAGACAGAACCAAAGTAATTATTCAATTGGTCTGCCATGTCCTTGCTCTCCATAATCAATTCACCTGTTTCTGTCTGCAGGGGACTTACATTTGTCTTTACCAGTCTTTTCCTTTTTACATATCTATAAAAGCTTTTACAGTCCGTTTTTATGTTCCCTGCCAGTTTTCTCTCATAATCTTTTTCCCCCTTCCTAATTAAGCCCTTTGTCCTCCTCTGCTGAACTCTGAATTTCTCCCAGTCCTCAGGTGAGCCACTTTCACTGGCTAATCTGTATGCTTCTTCTTTGGAATTGATACTATCCCTAATTTCTCTTGTCAGCCACGGGTGCACTACCTTCCTTGATTTATTCTTTTGCCAAACTGGGATGAACAATTGTTGTAGTTCATCCATGCAACCTTTAAATGCTTGCCATTGCATATCCACCGTCAATCCTTTAAGTGTCATTTGCCAGTCTATCTTAGCTAATTCACGTCTCATACCTTCAAAGTTACCCCTCTTTAAGTTCAGAACCTTTGTTTCTTAATTAACTATGTCACTCTCCATCTTAATGAAGAATTCCACCATATTATGGTCACTCTTACCCAAGGGGCCTCTCTCGACAAAATCGCTAATTAACCCTTCCTCATTGCTCAAAACCCAGTCCAGAATAGCCTGCTCTCTAGTTGGTTCCTCGACATGTTGGTTCAAAAAACCATCCCGCATACATTCCAAGAAATCCTCTTCCTCAGCACCTTTACCAATTTGGTTCACCCAGTCTACATGTAGATTGAAGTCACCCATTATAACTGCTGTTCCTTTATTGCACACATTTCTAATTTCCTGTTTAATACCATCTCCGGCCTCACTACTACTGTTAGGTGGCCTGTACACAACTCCCACCAGCGTCTTCTGCCCCTTAGTGTTACGCAGCTCTACCCATATCGATTCCACATCTTCCCGGCTTATGTCCTTCCTTTCTATTGCGTTAATCTCTTCTTTAACCAGCAACGCCACCCCACCTCGCCTTCCTTCATGTCTATCCCTCCTGAATATTGAATATCCCTGAACGTTGAGCTCCCATCCCTGGTCACCCTGGAGCCATGTCTCTGTGATCCCAACTATATCATAATCATTAATAACAATCTGCACTTTCAATTCATCCACCTTATTACGAATGCTCCTTGCATTGACACATAAAGCCTCCAGGCGCTCTTTTACAACTCTCTTAGCCCTTATACAATTATGTTGAAAAGTGGCCCTTTTTAATGCTTGCCCTGGATTTGTCGGCCTGCCACTTTTACTTTTCTCCTTTGTACTTTTTGCTTCTACCCTCACTTTACATCCCTCTGTCTCTCTGCACTGGTTCCCATCCCTCTGTTGTGAACTAACCTCCTCACGCCTAGCCTCTTTAATTTGATTCCCACCCCCCAACCATTCTAGTTTAAAGTCACCTCAGTAGCCCCCGCTAATCTCCCCGCCAGGATATTGGTCCCCCTAGGATTCAAGTGTAACCCGTCCTTTTTGTACAGGTCACGCCTGCGCCAAAAGAGGTCCCAATGATCCAAAAACTTGAATCCCTGCCCCCTGCTCCAATCCCTCAGCCACGCATTTATCCTCCACCTCATCGCATTCCTACTCTCACTGTCGCGTGGCACAGGCACTAACCCCGAGATTACTACCTTTGCGGTCCTTTTTCTCAACTCCCTTCCTAGCTCCCTATATTCTCCTTTCAGGACCTCATCCCTTTTCCTACCTATGTCATTGGTACCTATATGTACCACGACCTCTGGCTCCTCACCCTCCCACTTCAGGATATCTTGGACACGATCAGAAATATCCCGGACCCTGGCACCAGGGAGGCAAACTACCATCCGGGTCTCTGGACTGCGTCCACAGAATCGCCTATCTGACCCCCTTACTATCGAGTCCCCTATCACAACTGCCCTCCTCTTCCTTGCCCTACCCTTCTGAGCTACAGGGCCAGACTCTGTGCCGGAGGCACGGCCGCTGTCGCTTCCCCCGGGTAAGCTGTCCCCCCCAACAGTACTCAAACAGGAGTACCTGCTGTTAAGGAGCACAGCCACCGGGGTACTCCCCATCACCTGACTTTTCCCCTTCCCCCTCCTAACCGTGACCCACTTGTCTGCCTCCCGTGGCCCCGGCGTGACCACCTGCCTTCCACTCCTCTCTATCACCTTCTCACTCTCCCTGACCAGACGAAGGTCATCGAGCTGCAGCTCCAGTTCCTTCATTGTTGTCAGATTAGTATAATGGAATCCTTATTTTTAACAGCACTGTAGGAATAACAGGTTAGTAAATGCTGTGGCAGCTCAGGATGAAGATTCACAATGGCTTATCTAAAACAACTTGGGAGATGGACATTAACTGCTTGCCTTGCTGGCAAAAGTTATTATCAATGCAGGAATGGAATATGCAACTCAAGCAAGCAGCCCATGTTTCCTCTTTCTCTAATGAAAAGCAGACTGGTGAAAAAGAATTAAGTTACATGGCACCATCTGTAAATGCAGGAAAATTGCTTGGAGACAAACGGACATCATAAATAAAGAGTGCAGAAATAACCAAAAGCTGCTCTCCAACTGGAGACCTCATCTCCAATTGCCATGAGTTATGCCTTTAAATGGAATGGCTCACACTAACCAAAAAGAATCTAGTTTTACATTACTAAAAGCAGCCACATCATTCCAACCGCAGACATCTAAAGCTGTTTTTTTTTCTTTTACAGCTTTTTCCTGAAGCTGGTAGTTCATACAAGAGTACAGTTTTACAGTCAGCTTGCCCTACCGTAGTTTGACCTACACAATCTGACCACGCATATATATTCTACTATATTGAATGTGGCAGCCCAATGAATCTTCGTTTATCAGGGTTGTGGGGGTGGGGAAAGAAAAGGGGGAAATGATAAAGAAAGGTGGGAAGGAGGCAAGAAAAGAATGGCAAGTTATGCAATAAAGTTTATTTTAAAGTAAAGCCCTAGAGAATAATTTTATGTTAAGATCTAGATTGCAGCGGGAACAAGAAAGTCACTGAATACCTGCAGATCTAAGAGAGGTATTGAGCGAACTGAACTGCACACATAATAGCATCTTCACTAATATAACATTTTAAAAGTTACTCTGCAATCACATGCATGTACTTAACTTTAATTAGCCCCATTTTCCAAGAGTGTAAATCAACCAATACCCTTTAAAGTGGAATGTTTGATAAAGTTGTACTACAGGACAGAAATTCATTGCAGCATGTTATGTAAATGTTAATTATTGTGTCCATGCAATACTTTTATGGAGATAAGTAATTGTTCAACTGATAATAGTCAAAATATATTACTCTGTAAAGCTTGGACTATTAAAGAGCTGTGTCACCATTGTTTCAAGCATGCCTGTGTAGTAGGGACACATCGGTCATACTTGGAACATAGTGGACATTCAAACAGTTTGAGACTAATAAGTAAAACAGCAAGATTACTGCACTCTTAAACATTCTCTCATGGTAGGAGCTGTATGTGACCGAGCGTTTAGCTTTACAGACAATGGCAAACAGGAAAGACCACCAAGATAGCCACGTGAAACAACTGTTAAGATGGTTCACTTCATAACAACTGAAATAAATTCTGAAGTGAAAATTTTTTTTAAAAATCACGGAAATCTGAAATAAAAACAGAAAGTGGTAAGAGAAACAGAGTTCACGTCTATTACCCTTCCAACAGAACTGGGAGGGAAAGAAAACTTACAAGTTGAAGCAAGAGCGGGATGAGCCAGAAGGGTCAGACAGGATGAAGGAAATCATTCTACAAGAGCAAGTTTACGTTGCCATGGAGAAGGCTGTTGGAAGTTATTTTGTTGATATACAAGAGATTCACACAGAGAATATGAAATAAGAAATGTAAAAAGCTGCAAAATGCAGAGTGGGAGGAAATGCTCAGAAGAAAATGGCTGTGATGCTGCAGTCCAAAATTCCAGATCAATTGCACTTAAGATTTCCCAGTCCCAGTATCATACTGCAGAATGTTTCTCTGTTTCTGTGCCAATCAGGCCTAGAATACGAAAGGAATTCCCATTCATTTGAATAAGGACTTCCATTCTAGAATTCAGGAGTAATTTACTCTTTATATTTTATTTCAATGCTTTAAATTGTTTTCATGCTAGAATGAATTTTTAAATTTTTAATCATTTTACTTCAAGCAATGTTAGCATTTTTGAATATCAGGGATGTTTAAAACTATCGCAAAGACTTGAGGGAAGCTTCACCTCTTGGCTAAGGCCTCAGCACTGTGCCACCAGAGACTACATTAAGCCTTACTAGATACCTCGGAGGTATGGACAGCACTGCAGCTCAATTCCAGGTGAATTTGTCCCATGCAGATCTCCCAATCATATGGAGTATTTGGAGAAACTGGTTTCCTGTGAGCAACATACACACGCATACAGTAGAGAAACTCAGGAGGTCAAGCAGCATTTACAGAAAGGAATAAACGTTGACTATTTGTTCCTCTTCATAGATGCTGCCTGATCTGCTGAGTTCATCTATCACTTTGTGTGTTGCTCTGGATTTCCAGCATCTGTAAAATCTCTTGCGTTCATATCTTCCCCTGATAATTCTTTAATATAATTTGATGCTTAACCAACTTATTGATAATGCTGGGTACCAGAGATCCAATTAAATCAAGCTTGATAACAACAGACATGAATAAAGAGCAAGTTTCCCTTTTATTTTTTTTTACAAAGGATTTCTAGGTCTTAGCTGAGAACTTCGATCAGTGAAAGGATTGTTGCTTTGCCAGTTACTACAAAATCTGGACTACTGCCATTGGTGATCAGTGTTGAATCAAAAGCATTCAAGCAATCGATTTTCCATTTTCTTTTGTACATTTTGCTCAATGTTGAAGGGGAAAAATTGATCAGAATTCAATTCATTTATCATCCTACCATTTATCCATTATTCAGATTAGTACACGATTACTGTCCAATGTTGAGCAATCTGAAGAAAATGTTCCTATAAAAATGAATATATATATAAAAAATAAAAACAGGTCACATTGTAAAGCCCTGGTAGATACACTCAAAATTTAAAGATACTTAATACAATTAATTTACAAAATTGTTCAACCATCTTTAAAAACAGATTGAGCTATGCAACTGGAGCAATTCCATTCTTTCAGACATGTTTAGCAACCATGGCAACAAAACGACTAAACTCTAGCTAGGTTACACATCTGGTGACAATAAGTTCTTCTTCCCTCCTCCAAGAATGGAGAGGCCTTTAGTTTCCAGGTGACACATATTGTACTTCCAACAGACAAAGTGATAACAATTTGAAGTACAACTCTGAAACGCACACAAGTTGCCCTTTAGACTGGAAAATTGCAAAAATCACCTAGCCAGAGCAAATGAATCAAAGTCTGAAACTCAAATACTAAATCAAGCAGCGTTCACCAGGAGAAGAAAGGCAGCTGGTAGAGTAGTGGCATCTACACCAGACCTTCAAAGTGAACGGTCCCAGGTTCGAATCCGAACAGCTTCTTGCACACTTTCCATCTGTGCTGGGTTGAGCGTTGAGCTAGCAACTCTGCCTCATAAAACCAGACAACTGCTAAAGAAATGGTAAGGTTGCTGCCTGATGTGCTTCAAGGCACTGAATGGAGCAACAGCCAGGAGAAAGGCAACATATAAACACCAGGAACAAAATTAAAAGTAATAATTAGTGAGTTGTGCTGGAGTCATTTCCCCAATAGCCACTGATGTGTCTACGAAGACATGAGAATCCAATTGCCAGACATCCTACAAAATCTTATCCACCATGCGAATAGACTATGCGCCTTTGGGTTTGTGATGATTCAGCACATATCAGCCATACAGTCATTCTACAACTGGTATATTATAGTTCACTATAATTAAACCTAATTATACATGGAGATAAATGATTACAATTCCTTCCCTTAATTTACATTAACTTGATATGGAGTCATTAATTGTGTGATGTCCATCCCCCATTCCCAACTTCAGTCAGCTGGAAACCACAAGACCAGTAGGTAGCTGATATTAATGGAAGTATCAAAGTTCAGAAAACTACAATTTATGACTAAGTACATCCAAGTTCAAAAACATGTAAAGGAAAAAAATGAATTGCTCATGGGTCACCTAAACAAACAGTGCAGCAAAGGTTTTGAAGCATGTTGAGTTCAATGATTACCTTGCTTTCTCAGACAGAAACTATACAAGATCAGCCTTACCTTCTTGTGTTTTTTGGCCATCCATTTATCCCAGTTGTTCAACATATCCAGCCATTTGGATTCTCGTTGTCGAAGTACCTCAGGCGGTATATCAGGTTGCCTGGAAACAATTTAAATATCATGCTTAAGAGTGGAAACTTTGATCAGTGAAAATAATTGTTGCTTTGCCATTGAATGCAAAATATAGACTACTGTTATTGGAGATTGAAATAAATAAAGTGTAGCATTCAAACAATTGATTTTCTATTTTTTTTACATTTTGCTTAGTGTTGAAGGGAAAAATAGCCCAAGTACATCCAAAAGTACCATGAAAGACTTTAAAAATTCAATACTTATGCGTTGCTAAGAAAACCTAAATTAATATTATGGACTCGAGCATTGGAGCATAAAAAGACAGCACCACATACAATTACCAAGAAATGTAAATTATTGATTTTGAAAGTAGGTTCAAAACAAAAAACATTAAAACACTTATCCATATCTCAAGCTTCAATGAATTGAACATCTAAAAAGCAGCACTTTAGTACAAGATTTTACATCAGCAAACATGAAAACTATTTTACAGCCAAGATCCTATGACTGGCCAGCTTTTGATGGCATTGCTGGAAGACACTGAGACAGTAGCTCAGAATTTATAGAAATTATGAGAAAATGGGCTTCGTGCCTGCTTCAGAAACTATTTTCTGAACGGTTCTGTGTGCCATGTTAGTGCAGTGGTTAGCGTGACACTATTCAACTCAGGGTGTTCCAGTACTCAAGAGTTCAATTCCAACACCCTTCTGTAAGGAGTCTCTGTACACCCTACCCTTAGAATGTGTGGGTTTTCCCAGATGCTCTAGTTTCCTCCCACAGTCCAAAAATACACCGGGTAGGTTAATTGGTCATTGTTTAATTGTCCCGTGATTAGGTTAGGGTTAATCAGAGTTGTGAAGTTGCTGGGGTGGTGTGGGGTGGGTCAAAAAGCCAGAAGTACCTACCCTGTGCTGTGTTGCTAAATAAAATAAATAAATTTCATAGCTCCACAGATACATGAATGGTTTCTGAAACAGGCACCTGAAGCCCATTTTCTCATAGTTTGTATAAAGAACAGCCACTTTAACATTCAACCTTCACCTTCCTTTGGTACAGAAATAATTTAAAGGTTTGAAGGGAAATATTAAACACATATGCACACACAGAATTTGCACCATTATTTTAAGATATTTCTTACATATTTGTCATTCTAAACCAGCTCAGCTCCATGTGTCCATGCATTTATTGGCACCATTTTGCCTCACCTATTGACTTGGGCCATACCCCAGGTCCACAGAAATATTACTGAATTTATTGCCAAGGAGACAACAGTTTAATACATCATGTACCACTTCCTCTGAAAATCAGATTTATTTATCATATGCACATCAAAACATATAAGTGAACTGTGTTATTTGTGTTAACAATCAACACACCCAAGGATGTGCTGGAGCAACCCACAAGCGTCATCACATATTCTGGCACCAACATAGCATGCACGTAATGTTCAACACAGAAAAATGCATTTCTCAACACTTACCCATATACTCCTATACATTTTTAAAATGCTTACCAATTGTTTGAAAAGAATGAGCCTCATTCGCCTATTAAAGTAATAACTTTTCATTTCCTCCATCATTCTTTTGATTTTAATTCAAACCCCAGAAAGGTTTGTTTCACATGAATTACATTAGAATTTGTATTTTGATGGCACCTTTGGCTTTTAAATCTCAAAGCTTTTTCCCTTGATAGTGAAAAGATCAGAATCCTTCACAAATGTAATCCAGTATTACTCTTCACTGATCCCTTCTGAAGGCCTTAATACTTGTCATACAATATGCCCAGAACTCTATGCAGTGGTTATAATTCTCATCTAACCAAAGTCATTTGTCCCCACCTCCCAATGACATTTCACTCAGGTGCGAGTCAGTGAGATCTACCTCCTTGACTTCCAAATCTTTGTCCATATGAGAAAATTTGCCTTTATACCCCACCCCAAAAAAATTATGCACATTGTATTGGACCAACAGTTAAGTTACTTAATCTCCATCCACATTAGAAAACATTGCTCCAATACTCTATTAAAGATTTTTCAGAAAATGCCCTATAGGCCATTAACCGAGAATGTAAACTACTAGTACTGCATAGACTAATGCCTTTTGGGAAAAATGGAAGTACTATTTATCATATACTATTATAAGCAATGATTTTGGAAATTCTGTCATAGTCCAGATGAACTAGGCAATAGTCAGATGATTACATCATGTACAGGTTGCAAATTACTTCTCGTCAGGTGCTTTTAGCCTTAACTTGAACAGAGTTTATTTGTGTTTCTTACCCCTTCTGAATCTTAAACCACATTTGTGTTATAAAAGATAATTATATTTGAGGGACAGGTGTTTACAACAAATTTTAAATCACACTTAACTGTTGGCTGAAAGCAAGGATGTGATAGTTAAACAAGAAGCCGTAGCAGCAAAGTCAGACTACAGAGAGGGGATGAACATTGGTTTCTCAAACTTCCGGTAATGCTCCCCCCCAACCCTTCACCATTCCCCATCTTCTTTTCCCTCTCTCACCTAATCTCCCTGCCTGCTTATCACCTCCCTCTGGGCCACCTCCCTCTTTTCTTTCTTCCATGGCCTTCTGTCTTCTCCAATTAGATTACCGCTTCTCCAGCCCTGTATCGATTTTACCAACTAACTTCCCAGCTCTTTACTTCATCCCTCTCCTGGTTTCAACCTAACACCTTGTGTTTTTCTCTCCCCTCACCCCACCTTTTAAATCTAGTCCTCACCCTTTTTTCCTCCAGTCCTGCCCAAGGGTCTTGGCTTGAAACATCGACGATTTTTTTTCCACAGATGCTGCCTGGCCTGCTGAGGTCTCGGGCATTTTGTGTATGTTGCAACCATTTCCTTTGCAGCATTATAAACACTATTTAACCACAAGCTGACCTTTAAGCAGAGCACAAATTACTACCCATTGCTATTTCACTGAGGTGTATTAATGTTCTGGTTGAATGGCTATCACAGGACTAGAAAAACAACTCCCTGACTTAGCAGGAAAATTCTCAGATGAACAGTATCCTGGTCTCATCACAAAACAAAACTGCATCGATGTAAATGCACCTTCATTTTTAAGGTAATCCTGGCACTGGATTAATTGACCTTCTTTGACATCCACAAGTTAGCACAACTGCACATTTGGGAATGAATGGGAATACCCACCACCCAGATAATGATATTTTACAGAAACTGACTTGCAGAATTGGTTTAATTCAATGATTTTAGTCATAAGCAGCAATGGACATTAGCAAGCTGTGCTGAAAAATGTTGAGGGTTGGCAAATGGTAGTCCTTCGTTTACTGAAAGCCAGATAACTCAATGTTGCCGCCAATTTTATTGATTTAGCTAAGTGGGAGTTGTCCTTGCAGCAAGATTGCTGGAAAAATTTCATCATTAATAAATGGAAAATACTTTGCTTAGTATTGAGGCGCATTCCCAAGTTCAAGCATACTAATGGAGTCAAGAAGTGCACTACCACTTCTTGCCTTTTAGGACCGAAATGAGGGAAAAACTTCTTCACACAGAGAGTGGTGAACCTGTGGAATTCTTTGCCACAGGAAACAGTTGAGGCCAGTTCACTGGCTATATTTAAGAGGGAGTTAGATAAGGCCCTTGTGACTAAAGGGATCGGGGGTATGGAGAGAAGGCAGGTATAGGGTTCTGAGTTGGATGATCAGCCATGATCGTAATGAATGGCAGTGCAGGCTCGAAGGGCCGAAAGGCCCACTCCTGCACCTATTTTCTATGTTTACCACAGTACAGCTGTGTCAGGAATGTAGCAGTAGTCCCTGCCTTCGCTTGCTGCTGTGCTCACAACCAAGTTGAGGATTCAGCCCTGAACTGTTACTCCCATAACACTGCAATTATTACGCGATCTCATTGCTGCCTGTTTCAACGTGGAGCCAATGAAGTGATACGCAAAAGCTGCCTGTAAGGGCAGGGGTGAGTGACGTCACCAATACAGCTCAGTGAGTGCGGGCAGTTGCTGCAGGCTGACAGCAACTGCTGCTTTGGTTTGCTATATAGTTCACTGCTGAGCACTGGTCCCCAAGGAGTCTGAAAACGAATTCTAAAGATATCAGAATGCCACAACAAGCTTGTTTTTTTTAAAAACACTTGGAGCATACAATCTATTCCATTTACCAATCATATTTCTAGATTTTCAGAAGTTCTTAAATTGAAAACAAAACATTTAAACTCTAAAAGTAAAAATTACTGATCAAGTACCAAAGATATTAAGAAAATACTTTAGTTTGGACTGGCAAGAGGCAACCATCTCATTCCTAATCTGCAATAAACTGAAAGCAAGATTGAAAAGTAATCTTAGCTTGTTGAAATTAGAATTGTAAATCTTTTAATTAAAAACTTGATTGAGGTCAGATACCATCTTCATTTGCTTGGGGTAGCATCAAAAAGAGACCCAGGACCAGAATATTCAGAGTAGCTCAAATTCCTTGAAATCAGTTTCGTTAGCACACTGAAGAACATTTCAAAAGTAACTCCAATGGTCAATTAGTAGTGTCTCCACTGACACTACCTAACAAAGCAGGTTAAATTGGGATCTCTCAATATGCAAGGCTGAATTAGACACTGGATTAATTCAAAGGTTCATAGTGAGGAAATAGACTCTTAAATTCACAGTCTATGCCAACCATTGATATACTTAATAAATTAATCCCACATTCTCCTCTATTTATCCCTGATTATACCACTCACCTCCTCATTAGGGGTAATTTAAAATGGCCAATCAATCTAGCAAACCACACTTCATTGGGATGTGGCAAGAAATTGGGACACCCAAGGAAACCCATGCAGTCACAGACAGAACACAAAGACCACGCAGAAAGCACTAAAGATCAGGACCGAACCCAGGTCACTGTAATGCAGTGACTTCACTAGCCTCACTACTGTGACTCCCAAGGTAGGTCAATCATTTCAAAGTTGATAGAGAGGCAGTAAGTTACAACTTTACAATGCAAACTAAATTTTCTACCCTTTTGCACCTAGTAGAAGTAGCTAATTAAGGCAAAAATCTTAATTAGTTACCTACACAAATTCTACATGCCAGTCAAGTTACTTATATTTTTAACAAGATGAACAATAAGGAACAACTCTTAACAAGCAGTCACTTCCTCGTATGGCATCCCTTGTATTGATGAGGAAGTGACTATTAAATATGGTACATTATTTAATATCTGACTTTGTTCCAAAAATAGGCCTCAGAATATTTCTGGCAAAACAGCACTGGATTGGACCATAGTGAAATTCTCAATCTCACTTTTCTATTTAAATAATACAAACAGGAAACATCTTATGAATGAAAGCAACCTTCTGGGTTTAACATTCAAAGGGTTCAGATCATGACTGAAAATTAGACAGCTTTGCATAGCCAATTAAAAATCAACGCAAAGGATGCATTATTTTACCCATGCATTCAGCAAGATGCAGATATTTTCTGTAAATAATTAAAACACAAGTTGCCCTAATTTTTAAATGTTTGTAATAACTTTACAATTTTACCACCATGAGTCGACCCTTATGTTGATACTGTCCCCTCTCAACAGCAACACATAGGGCTGTAATGTGACTGGACCTCAAGGGCACTGGCAACACAACTTCCTTTGTTTCACAGCCCACTGGTGTGGAAATCCCTGGAGAAGTTTTTTTTAAAACCGTGTTTATAGTGATTACTTGAAAAACAAACCAAAACCACTGAGGGACTGAGTTAGGGGATTAACGCTATAGAACATGCTTCCAAGTTGAAAAAACTGCATTCAATTCTTTATTACAACACCAGCAAAGACAAATGATCTAGTACTGTATAGCTTTATTAGTGAAATTAGCAGAATTAGTGAAATAAGTGAAGCTTATAAATAAGGAGTCAACAAAAATAGTCATTCCCTGACTCACCCCCTCTCAACTAAACTAGTGAGGACAAAGTGTGAATATATGGCCATACTTATTTGCTTCTACCAAGCCTCAACCCACATGATAAATTACCGTAACACATAAAAATACAATACACTCATACAGAGTCTGTGTCAGTGTGGTGTTCTTCTGAGGGGGAGTGCAGCATGGTTTAATATCCAGCCACTTAAAGACAGTTAAGAAAAATCACTGTGGTTTTCACATCAATCAACTGAAAGGAAACAAAAAGTGGACAGTCATTCAAACAACCTTTAGAAGTTATGGCAGGTTGTGTCTTTACCTAACCATTCATTGCAAATACCCCCATCTTGCTGTTTATACACAAACACTCAAAGTGTTCAGCACTTAACGCCATAACTGTTGCTCCTAATCACAACACCCCTCCTAATAATTTCCCTCCCCATACTCCAACAGTCTGGAGTCCAGTTGCACCATCAGTAAAGTTGGATTGCCAAATGGTAAGGGCTGCTCACTGTCATAAAGATCAAGAGATTCAAATGCCTGGCAACGATGCTAGGAATCATTTTACTCGTCTGACTCATCACCTTCCAACCAGAAAGAATGCATGTATGGTCATTTGGTCTAGTAACTGCAGATAAATGGATTGGATGATATACTGTAGCTCATTTTTCCCCCCAAAATCCAAAATGTTCATTCCCCCACCCCCCCAATGCATCACGTGCCTTCAGAAGTCAGGTTTGGAACTGATTAAAGTAAATAAACTTCATTAAGACCAAAGACAAGGCTGCAGATGCGGGATCTGGAGCTGAATTGAAGAGCTTTAGAGCAGCTTCAGGCTGGGCGGCGAAATCTGGACCTGGAGCAAGTCGCTGGGCAGCGTGGTCCAGGCCTGGAGCCTTTGTTGTAGCAGTGCCCAGATCCCAAAGCGAGGTACAATAAGCTGTTCAGACAATTTAAACACCGGCCCAGATAGACTGTAAAGACAGGGTGTTGGGATCGGAGGTGAGAGTCAATTTCACTCACTCTCCGTGATGTTCACTCCTCTCTCCACGTGCAGAGGCTATGAAGTCTGCCCGGGCTACTGTGCTCCATGCCCGCCAATATGATGAATTGGTACCGAGGCTTTGGGCCTACTCCAGACTGCTTTGGAGTTTGGATCTAAGGACTCGATTTGGTTCAGAATGTTGTTGCTTGCTTCTATTGTTTGCATGATTTGTTGTTTCTTTCCCCCCCTTTTCTCTTGCGCATCAGGTGTTTTTTTTAAAATATATATAAATGGGCTCTCTGGTTTCTTGCTTTATGGCTACCTGTAAGCAAACAAATCTCAAGGTTGTATGACTTAGACATTCTTTGATAATAAATGTACCGTGAAACTTGAAACTTTGATTTTAAAAAAACAAACCCGATGGAGGAACTCAACAGCATCTGAACTCAGGCTGACATATGACGCAGAGCGTCTGGCCAGAACACTGACTATCCCGCTGCCTCCATAGATGTTGAATGATCCACTGAATGCCTCCAGTGTTTTTACTGTCATTAAACTGAACTCTGATTCTAAAGTGCACGAGTTAATAAGGAATTAGGCATAATCCATCCAAAAATGATAACTATTTCTAG
Source organism: Mobula hypostoma (assembly GCF_963921235.1). Classification (NCBI taxonomy): domain Eukaryota; kingdom Metazoa; phylum Chordata; class Chondrichthyes; order Myliobatiformes; family Myliobatidae; genus Mobula; species Mobula hypostoma. The sequence continues at coordinate 21,829,635 of NC_086123.1, forward strand.
GAGATAACCACACTTGCTGTTATGAAAAGAAGAGCGAATGCCACGGATGAAGGTTTTCCTTGCAAGTGGGGATGGAACAGTAACAATGAAACATTATATAGGTTGAAAATGTAACTCTGGGTCAAATTTTGGCTGAAATAAAGAATAGATGATGATGACATAGTACTCTCAACTGGGAAAACTAGAAGGTATTTGCAACTTGATATCAGAAACAACAGTATTAATCACTGCAGAGTGTTTCTTGTTGTGTCTTGCTAGAACTTTACCAATAAAATCCAAGAAATGGTGGCCTGCAGAAGAAAATGTTAATGACCTCGAATGGCAGAGATGGGAGAAATAAAAAAAAATTATAAAATTAAGTTTCCAAAGTCTCAACTTCAAAAGCAAGAAGTCAAACATTTGCAAGTTTAAGTGAACAGTTACTTGAAGTCCTTTTTTTGCGCAAAGGCTGTACTGTTTAATTTAACATACTAAGTAATGAAACAGAAATTGAGCATGTAATAGAATGAACAGAAACATGCATTTTTCATTAATACAGCCTAAAATTGTTGCAATACTTATTTTAAGCCTCCGCCAAAACACGTACAATTCACCTCTGGGAAACAAGAAAAATGTTCCACACCAGTTCATTGGTTTTATCATTTAAAAAAAAAGCAAGTCTTAGAAATGATAATTATGTAAACAGTTTGTTGTAAAAACCCATCTGGTGCACAAATGTTCTTTGGAGAAGAAAGTCTCCAATCCAAAATCCGAATCAGGTTTAATATCACAGGTATATGTGGTGAAACTTGTTGTTTTGAGACAGCAGTACGTTGCAGTACATAGTAATAAAAGCTATAAATTGCATATAAAAATAAAACTATAAATTGCGTATAAAAATAAATTTAGTGCAAAAAGGGCAAATAAAATCAGAAATATGATGGCAGAGGGGAAGAAGCTATTTCTGAAACATTGTGCTCCTGTACCACCTCCTTGATGGTAGCAATGAGAAGGAGGGCATGCCTTGGGTGACTGGGGGGGCGGGTTGCTTAATGATAGATGCCGCCTTTTTGAGGCATCTCCTTTTGAAGATGTCCTGGATGCTGGGGAGGCTAGTGCCCATGACAGAGCTGACGGAGTTCACAGTTTTCTGCAGCCTTTTCTGATCCTGTGTAGTGCCCGCTCCGTACCAGACAGTAGCAACCATTCAGAATGCTCTCCATGGCACATCTGTAAAATGTTGACAGTGTCTTTGGTGACACAACTTTCTGCAAACTCCTAATGAAATGTAGCTGTTGTCATGCTTTCTTTGTAATTGCATCAATATGCTGGGCCCAGGTTAGATCCTCAGAGACGTTCACACCCAAGAACTTGAAACTATTCACTCTTTCCACTTCTGATTCCTCCATGATGACTGGTGTGTGTTCCCTCGCCTTATCCTTCCTGAAGTCCACAATCAATTCCTTGGAGTTACCGATGTTGAATGCAAGGTTGTTGCTGCAGTACCATTCAACCAGTTGATCTATCTTGTTCCTGTACACCACCTCATCACCATCTGAAATTCCGCCAACAATTGTTGTGTCATTTGCAAATTTATAGATGCTGTTTGATCTGTGCCTAGCCACACAGTCGTGGGTGTAGAAAGTAAAGCAGTGGGCCAAGCATACATTCTTGAGGTGAGCCAGTGTTGACTATCAATGAGATGGAGATTTTATTTACTACTTGCATTGACTGTGGTCTCCCGGTGAGGAAGTCAAGGATCCAGTTGCAGAGGGGTGAAATAGAGGCCCAGGTTTTGGAGCTTTTTTTTATTAGAACTGAGAGCATGATTGTGTTGAATGCTAAACTGTAGTCAATAAACAGCCTGACATAGGTATTACTATTGTCTAGGTGATACAAGGCCAAGTGGAGAAGAAGAGAGATCGCATTCGCTACAGACCTATTGTAGCAATAGATAAACTGCAGTGGGTCCATGCCCTTGCTTAGGTAGGAGTTGATTCTAGCCTTGACCAACCTCTCAAATCACTCTATCACAGTAGATGTGAGTGTCATTTGGTGACAGCTACTGAGGTAGCTCACCCAGTTCTTCTTGGCCACGGATATGATCGTCAGCCTCTTGAAGCAGGTGGCATCCTAACTGCTGCAGTGAGAGACAAAAGGTGTCCTTGAATATTCCTGCCAGTTGGTTGGCACAGGCTTTCAAAGCTCTACCAGTTACAACATCAGGGTGTGATGCCCTGCAAGGGTTCACCCTTTTGAAAGACACTCTGATGTCGGCTTTTGAGACAGTGATCACAGGGTCACCAGATGCTGCAAGGATTCACACAACTGCAGTTTTATTCTCCCTATCAAAGCATGTATAAAAGGCATTGAGCTCATCAGGAAGTGAGGCATCACGCCATTCATAATATTAGGTTTCACTTTGTAGGAAGTAATGGCCTGCAATTCCTGCCAGAGCTGATGTGCATCCAATTCCATCTCTAACTTCAATCAGAATTGTTTTTGCTCTAAAAGTAGCCTTCTATTTTTATGGTTATAACTGAACTTCTTGTATAGATCTGGATCACCGGTCTTGGCCCTTAGCAGACTATGAATCTCCTAGTTCATCCACAGCTTTTGATTTGAATATGTCCAGTATGACCTCAAAGGCACACACTCATCCACATGGGTTTTGATGAAGTCAGCGTATTCATTAAGACTCGAAGATGAATCCCTGAATATTGTCCAGTCTACTGACTCAAAGCAGTCTTGTAAGCGCTCCTCCACCTCCCTTCTTGATCCTCACCAATGGGGCTGCAGTCTTTAGTGTCTGCCTATATGCTGAGAGTAGAAGTACAGCCAGGTGATTGGACTTTCCAAAGTGTGAGTGCGGTATGGCACAGTAAGCATTCTTGATGGTGGTGTAACAGTGATCAAGTGCGTTGGCTCCTGTGGTTCCACAGGTAATATGTTGGTGGTAGTTGTTCAGAGACGAATTCAAGCTGGCCTGGTTGAAATCCTGCACAATGATAAGGAAAGCATCAGAGTGCACTGTTTCGTGCCTGCTGATTACAGAGCTTAGGTCCTCCAGTGCCTGCGTGACACTGGCCTGAGACAGAATGCACACCACTACCAGAATGACAGCGGAAAACTCCCTCAGCAGATAAAAAGTACAACATTTGATCTCTAGATGATCCAGTTTGTGTGAGCAGGACTGAGACAGAATCGCCACATCTGTGCATCACAATGAGTTAATTATAAAGGACACTCCACCTCCTGTGCCTTTAAAAGACTGAGCTGTCCTGTCTTTGTGGAGGATGGGAATCCATCAGGCTGCAGCACTACATCTGTAATGGCAGGGATAGTCAAGTTTCTGTGAAGCAAAGTACACAGCAGGCACTGATGTCTCTGTGGTACAGCAATCTTGCTCTTGAAGGTCTTTAATTTTACTTTCCAAAGACTGTCCATTTGCCGGAAGAATAGTCAGGAGCAGGGGGTATAAAGCCTCTGCGTTCCAATCTTACTTGCAGCCCAGCATGCCTTCCACTCTTCCTTTGTATTAAAGAGAAACTGCACTCACAATCCTGCGTCTGCTGTCAAGTACAGGAGCAGGGAGGTACTATTGCAGTTGTACAAGGCCTTGGTGAGACCACACCTGGAGTATTGTGTGCAGTTTTGGTCCCCTAATCTGAGGAAAGACATCCTTGCCATAGAGGGAGTACAAAGAAGGTTCACCAGATTGATTCCTGGGATGGCAGGACTTTCATATGAAGAAAGACTGGATGAACTGGGCTTGTACTCATTGGAATTTAGAAGATTGAGGGGGGATCTGATTGAAACGTATAAGATCCTAAAGGGATTGGACAGGCTAGATGCAGGAAGATTGTTCCCGATGTTGGGGAAGTCCAGAACGAGGGGCCACAGTTTGAGGATAGAGGGGAAGCCTTTTAGGACCGAGATTAGGAAAAACTTCTTCACACAGAGAGTGGTGAATCTGTGGAATTCTCTGCCACAGGTAACAGTTGAGGCCAGTTCATTGGCTATATTTAAGAGGGAGTTAGATATGGCCCTTGTGGCTACGGGGGTCAGGGGGTATGAAGGGAAGGCTGGGGCGGGGTTCTGAGTTGGAGGATCAGCCATGATCATAATAAATGGCGGTGCAGGCTCGAAGGGCTGAATGGCCTACTCCTGCACCTATTTTCTATGTTTCTATGATCCATTGAGCTTGAGTATCGATATATATTTTTTAAATGTCTTAAAACATTGTTGCTTACTGAAGTACCCATGGCTGTGACTGGATTTCAGCTGTAGTAGTCCTGGATAGAAATATCCTTACCCAATTGTTTTCCATAAGATGAAGCAGGAGACCTTGATAGTTGCCAAGAATTAATACGATTGACATATTTTAATCTGTGTAATGCTTGCTTTACCTTGGCCTTTTTGGTATCTAGGCAGTTAAATCAGTTAAGGAATTAAGTGTATAATTCTAAATTCCTCGGAACCCAGTTTCCGAATAAAATACTAACATTTAGATTTTATTTTTATTTTCACTCCCCTGCCTTGCCAAGAGTTCAGTACTTCAGAATTTGGCAAATGAAATTTAATAGAGATGTGTCCACCCATGACTGTGTGGCCATATTCTCTGCTCATTTACAGATTTTTCCACTGTAGCAGACCGCATTTCAAATAACAATGAGTCGGGGGGGGGGGGGGAGAGAGAGAAAGAGACACACACACACACACACACAGATATATTAGTGACAAGGGGTCAAGACACAACCTTTCCCTCGATATTAAAGAAAGTGCTGGTCATCCACTTCAGAAAGGCGGGCTATGCCTACAGAGTTCAGATTGAGGGGGTTGAGCACTTCAAGTTCCTAAGTTTGAACATTACCAACAGCCTGTCCTGATCTAAATATTTGGACGTCATTGCCAAAAAAAACTCAACAACAGCTTTACTTCCTCAAGAGGCTAAATAATTTGGCATGTCCCCATCAACCCTACCAATTTTTATCCATGCACCATTGAAATCATTTTCTATCTGGATACATGAACAGCTCGGTATGGAAACTGTTCTGCACTTGACCCGCCAGAAACCACAGAGTTGTGGACACAGCTTAGCACATCATAGGAACCAACCCGCCTATGCTTCTTGTGCCTCAGTAGAGCAGCCAGCATAACTAGAGACTCCGACCTCTCCAGGCATTCCCTCTTTTCCCCACTCCCAATGTGCAGAAGATAGAAAAGCCTGAAAGCACAAACCAGCAAGTGCACAGACAGCCTCATAGCCACTGTTGTCAAACTCTTGAACGGACCTCTTGTATAAGATGGACTCTTGGCCCCAGTCGACCTCGTAATAATCTTGCACTTCATTGTTTACCTGCATCACACTTTGGACGCTTTTACACTTTATTTTACATTGTTTTTGTTTTACCTTATTCCAGTTCAATGCACAGTGATCTGTACAAGGAGACAAGCTTTTCACTGTATTATGGAACATGTGACAACAGGGGTTCCTAACCTGTGATCCGCGGAACCCTTGCTTAACGATATTCGTCCATGACAGAAAAGATTCAGAACCCCTGTGTGGGAATAGTAAACCAATACTGTAACACCAGGCTGTTTGTTTTCCTGAAGTATTTTACCATCACACACACTGTAACAGTTCAGATCTTACAAATGGATTTCAGCTTTATTTGCATTTGAAACACAGCACCGTTTCAAAGAAAAACAAAAACACCACAATAGTTGGAGCAGTCGACGCATACACCAGCTAACAGGCAAATTTAACTACCCAGCTACCAAGAAGGCCAAAGTAAAGCCAACATTACACAGATGAAATATGTCAATCATATTAATTCATTGCAATTATCAAGGTCTCCTGCTTCATCTTTTGGACAACAACTCATTCCCTGAAGGTAACACATTAGGGAGATGATATGGAGTAGCAAGGTCTCAGATGAAAATGGAAACACAAGAAACTGTAAATGCTGAAAACTGCAGCACAAACCAAACTGCTGACCTGACGAGTTACCCCAGCAACTTTGTTTTAGCTTTTGATGAAAATAAGTCTCTTCAACTGCTGCAACAGCCTACACACATGGGGTATTGCCAGCCATCTAAAGATTGTCAATGTCTCGCACAAATAAAAATAATCCAAATCAGAGTGCTTTTTAAAATTAAGACAGTTAGAGCAATTAAATAGATTAACAATTAAAGAAAAAAAGTGTGAGTTTCCTGGAAATCATTCTGTTCCCCTTGGAATCATTCCTTTTTGCTGGATGAATGGCAGATTTCCAGCATAGATTACGAAACAAGGCAGATTTCCAGCACAGATGGTAGCAACTACAAGCTGTCACTCCACTAATGGACCTACGAAGAGTCTAATGTCATAGCAGAGTCAGAGCGACAGTAGCAGAGAGCCCTCACAATTTATATGTTCCCCAAATATCTGTACCCACAGTGAAAATGTAGCACACCAATAACTACAGTACAACTTGTATAATTTTCGTTTTATTCTCAAACCCATTATTTTCATTTTAATGGCTCCGATTAACCTTAAGCACTCATGAACCAATGCTGAAGAACAAAGATGTTTGCATAGCGTAAGTGCTTATCATACACTTCAAAATTAAAAAACAAATGTCACTATGCCAAATCCAAGGTAGATATTACATTCTGTCTCAGAATAGAGGGAATAGACTTTGAATCCAAAATGCACATACATGTATACTGTTAGCCTAATAATAACAACATAAACCAGTCCAGAAAATGAATCAATTAAACTTCAAAGAAATCAGCCATCAACTATATGTACACACACCTTGTTTCTTACCCATTCTCTTAGCCGCCTTAAACTGCTGGATAATACTGGCCTCAACTAATAAGAGAAAGGAAAACAAAATATACACCCAAAAGAGGGACTGGCTTAAATTCAAATCTGCCTGCAAGTCACATATAGAAACCATTATGGAATCCAGCAAATATCTTTAAGTTATTGCTCAAGCCTTAAAGTGAGTCCAATTTTGATTCTGAACCAGGCAGAGGCATAATCCATCCATGAATTATGTTTTAAATTATTCCCCGCTACCCCACCCATTACTTTTGCAGGTTTTGCCTCAACATGTGGAGCAAGAGGAAAGCAGACAGACAGTTTTGATTGCTACGCCTTGTTCTGATGAAAGGTTACTCACTGGAAATATTACCTGTTTATTTTGTCTGTTCCTATGGTTTCTTATGTCCGTACAGCAAAGTTTCCTTTTTTTTTACTTCAGCTAATTTCCAATTTTGTGAACGTTGAACAAAGAGATTTTAGTACTACAATTGTAAGTGCATTTAACAGTGAATGGGAAACTTCACAGAATCCATGAAAACAAATGAAAATGAGAAGTCACTTTTGCAGAAATCAAATGACTGAACTTCCAAAACCATTAAGACATCTATTCTGGAGTCTAAATCTTCCCATTTAATGCAATGCAGCTGGGAATAATATTGGAACTATTACTTCATCAAATGATTCCAAGCAGTCATGGTTAGCAAAACCTAAAGGGAAGAAGGACAGTACTTCTGATTCCATTTATCACTGAAATGTCTATTAATTTTAGATAATGGCAACAGTACAATAGTAATTTAACTGCATGCCCATTGCCTGCTGAAGCAAACTATAATTATTGTTTAACATAGATGTGAGACAGCATAATGGATTTAAGGAGAACAAAAAGGAAATAACTAAGGCATGATATCAAGTGAAACCTAAGAGATACGATTTAAAAGGTACTGCTTAATTTCCCAACCCCCACACACAGTTTGAACATTCGTATCATGTTGAAATTCATACATTCTGACCACTCCTCAGCAGCATTAGTAACAAGCTTTTACTGCAAGACTGTTTATACTGTATATCCAGGGTAGGCTGAGTTCCAGAGAACTTGGGAGGATGGATTCTGAGGTCAAATCAGAATGTTATTAAAAGAAATCAAATCTAAATGCAAAACAAAACCCAAACTGCCACCACAGTAACATTTCCCCTTTCAAACCTTTGAGAAGTGCATTATTCCAGACTGAAGGCAAATTGGTGGAATACATTTACCATTAATAGGCAGTAGACCAAACTTCAGAAATTCTCTTCACAAACTACACACTTTAAAGCTTTACACTATAACTATCTTACAATTAATTACACCATAAATTGGTGAGCATACATTGACAATTTATTCTTCCCCTTAGCAATAGAAAGAGGAAGTATCAACAGGAACGAGTTGTGACTCAGTTCTGTTCTTAGGCCACAATTAGTTTTGTTTTATTTGCTTCAGATAGATTTTTTAAAATTTACTTCATTAAGAGAATGGATGTCAGTGAACTAGAGATTATATGATGATAAAATTTAGCCACTTCAAAAGTTTTAAGCTAAACTCCCAAAAAAGTCCAAGTCTGGCAATTTAGGACACTGATGTCCACAGTTATTACATTCTGTGTCAGTTGCAATGGCCTTTTTTCATTTTTACAATTCCTTTTTAAGATTAAGGCTACTTTTGTGATGTTGTTACCAACGTCTTTTACCAGTCCCTCGTGCAACATAGATGACAAAAGTAGCGAAAGGGAGACCTAATTTATAGTGCATTAGCCAGTACAAAGTTAATTTACATCTTGGAAGTTTGGTTGGAATCTCTTGCTCCAAATTTCTGGGCAATTTGATATGTTAAGTTGCAGTGCAATTAATACAGTTAATGGTACCTTTATACGCAAACATTCTTATGAACTTCACAAATGAAGATCATGGGAATTGCAACAGCAGTGAAATAAGAGATGTACTTTTCTAATTCAAGGAATATAGCAAGATGGGAGGAATTTCAGTAGTAGCAGCAGCAATATTGGTGGGAAAGGCATTTGTAAACTACAGCTATGAACATAAAGTAGGTTGGATGGATAGTAACAGAAATCAGCAATGACGTGGGCAGTAAACCAATGGAATTTTATGTGGATATTGGTAGTAAGAAATAATAAGTGCAAAGAGAACAAACAGTGTGAGTGTAGATTTCAGCAAGAGCAGAGACAATGGAACACTGTAGTGCAGAAAAGGTAGTTGAGAGCAAGATCCATCATACCAAGCTTTGACAAGGTCGGTCCAAACTGTTGGTGGAATACAAATCAGATGAAAGAAATAACATGCATTGGGTGAAGGTGATGTTTCAGCATGTCCAGGGAGACTGGTAATTGGAGAGAAAGGACTGGCTAAGAGACAGCACTTAATACGTATTACAAGGCTAACTGTAAAAGCGCCCATTGCTTCCTACTTGGTTAACTTTTTCAGCTACATCAATGGATATAGAACTAATGCCAATCAAGTATGCAGCACAAAGATATGAAGATCTAATATGTCTTAATTTCTGGTATTTTTAATATAGAAAATAAACAGCAAAGGAAACAACTACTGGCTCATTATACCCAAGTCAGTCAAAAAGAAGTTATTCTTAGTCCCATGTCTCTGACATTTGATTAGTAGCCATACAGGTCAGATGTTCAAACAACTACTGCGGTACTGTTTAAATAGGATCAGGGTTTCTGACACTACCAGACTTTTAGGAAGCAAAGTCCAGACCCTTAACACTCCAAGTATAAAAATAAGATCTTTTCTACATACTCTATTTAGGCCTCTCATTATAGACCTCAATTAAGTCTCATTTCACATTCTGTTCTAGAAGAAAAACATATCCAATCATTCTTTATTGCTCCAGAGGAATTTCCAGAGGAAGTTCAAATCACACAAATAAGCTAAAAATTCCCAGTTTTGGCAACATCCCCATAAACGTCTGCACCATCTAAAACAATTGCATCTTTCCTATACAGTAATACAATAATCAGAACCACACACACAATAAGCAAGCTATGGTAGAGCTGGTGTTATATGTATAACCTCATCATACACTTAAGTTTTATCCCTTGGTTCAGCAAGGAAAATGTCCCATGTGCTTTTTTAAAAAAAATGAAAACACCACTCTAACCCATTTTGTGACCTCTAAGGATCTGCACACATACATTTCCTCTGTTCTCCCCTTGTACCCCTCAGTTTATTGTGTTTTCCCGTTGCTTTGTTGTGCCTTCCCAAACGTTTAACCTCACACCTCTGGTCTAAATACCATTTGCCACTTCTCCATCAATCATCTATAACTTGGGGTAGCTTCCTCCTCACTGTCAACTGTACAGCCAACATTTGCAATATCTGCACATTAATTATGGCCTTTACACTTAAATGTAAATTATGATAGGCACAAAAAAATTTAGATAGAAAGTAAGGTTACAAATAAACGAGTCCTTCTTGGGGTGACTGGCTGAACTTCGACATTCTGCAATGAGGATTTAGCCAGGGGGTCAAATACAACTTTGCCAGCGAGGTAACACCAAGTGAATGGGCAATAGCAAAACAGATGAAGTATCATCTGGAAAAATGAGAGGTTAACCATTTCAGTTTAAAAAAAAGTTGAACACTTTTTGTACAAAAGTCAATGCAAGCTAACTTGCCATTAGGAAGGCAAATGTTAGACTGGCCTTTATTACTTGATGATTTGAGAGTAAAAACAAGAGTAAAAATGTTAGAATAATTATTATAATTGTCAGTCGGTGGTGTAATGGCATTAGCACCGGACTTTGAGGCGAATGGTCCTTGGTCTGATTCCTTGCCCGCTTTCCCATCTGTGCTATGTCGGCCTTGTTAAAAAAACACAGGCAAATGCAAAAGAAACAGCAAGGTTGCCACCTGATGCACCACAAAGCATGAAGTGGATCAACAATTATTATAACTATATAGGACCCATCATGTACAACTTTGATTTACTTATATGTACAAGGATGTTTTCAAAAGAAGGAATGCAGAGGGAAAGATTCAAACATTTCCCAGCTCAGTGGTCCATCAGGAGGTTGAGGCTCTCCCCCAATTCTCTAAAATTCAGTAGAATAAGATGGCTTCACAGGCACAAACAAAATTTTGGAGGACTCAATGCAGCATTTGCAGGATGGATATTTTGCATGGCTAAGGAAAGAAGAACAGGGAATAAATGATTGGCTTTTCAGGGACAAATCAATCAGTTAATCATTCAGAAGGTGGCAAGTCTTTTGAATTATCCGTTCCAAAGAACTGCAGATGATTATTACATTGATTACTTTGCAAATGGAAGTCAACAGATTACTGGATATTAGAGGAAAAAAAAATCAAAGGATATATATGATAAATCAACGGTTAAATTAATGACTTACTTGTACAGCACTTTCCATAGAATGTAATTCGAAGTGCTTTAGAAAGAGATAAAGTGCAAACATGAAAATAAAAATAAACATGAAAATAAGACAAAAAGATATTAGTTAAAAGCAAGGTTCACTAAATATGGGATAGAGAAGGGAAATAGTATTGAGGTGTTGGATTAGCCATGATCTTGAAAGACTAAAGGCTTACTTCTGCTCTTAGCTCTCATTCACAAAGGAACAAATACTAAGCTTGACAGAACCTTACCAGCAATGTTTCAGTTGCAACAAACTTCTGGCAAACATTATCCTTTTCTTCCAGCCACTGGGCCAATTTTGTTGGAGATTCCCAAAACTGTTCAGATCCCACGAGCATTTACTTTTTTTTTTGACCATGGTACTCAGTTGGGCCTTGTTAAAAGCTTTGCAAAGATCCACGCAAGCTACATAAAATGAATTGTTCTCACAGATTTTCCTTGCTATCTCTTAAATCGTTCAACCAAATTCAATCAAGTTAGAAATAAGACCTAAACGCAAGTCTGCAGATGCTGGAAATCCAAAGCAACACACACAAAACGCTGGAGGAACTCAGCAGGCAGGCAGCATCTATGGAGATGAACAAACAGATGACGTTTCAGGCTGGGACCCTGCATCAGGACCTTCACGAAATAAGATCTGTCTTTATACTAACATTCAGAATGAATTCCGAATGTGTCTAAATAATTGACTTGATGTATCCATTCTTCTCTTTCCAAAGACAATACAGTGTAATCACCAGTCCTGAAGACTTGTACGATTGAAAAATGATAGTCAGCACTTCTAATTCCCTCCCATGTTTCTCTATACTTTAACTAGACCTAGAAATGTATTCATTTTCAAAAGATACTAAAACCTTTAATACTTCCTATTATCTCATCCTCAAGTGCAACATCAGCATCCTCCATCTTTTGCGTCCCCTGCCTCCATATTCATTACCATTTCAGACTGTATTAAGTTCTTCTCTTTCCTTACTCTCTTGCTCTTTATGTAACTATATAAAAAAAGCTGCTTCTCCTACCCACCCAAATCTGTTTTCTTAATTCTTCTTTCCAGCTCACTGTAGCTTTAAGCATGGCAGCTAATATTTATTTAGATACACTGCGAGCAGGTCCTTCCAGCCCAATAACCCAACTATTAGCCCTATCCTAATCACAGGACAATTTAAAATGACCAGTTACCCTACTAACCAGTGCACCCTTGGAATGTGGGAGGAAACTGAAGCACCCAGAGGAGACCCACGTGGTCATAGGGAGAATGCACAAGTACCTTACAGATGATGTTGGAATTGGACTCCAAACTATGATGCCGAGCTGTAATAGCGTCATGGTAACGTGGCGCCCTTCTCTTCCCTGCCTCCATCGCCACCACCATCATCCAGGTGGCTATGAATTTGGCAATCCCATCTTTTGCCTCCGTGGAAAAAAAATTACACCAAATCTCTTGAGTGTGTGTTTTGAGGCCTCTCATTGCTTCAAAACATAGCAGTTTCCAATCCACTTCATTCCAGAAGAACTGGGATTAATCCAATTCAACTCCCATTTTATGTTGTTCATCTCCATAACTCTGCCAAGTCCAACAACTATGATTTCTAAAGGTAATCTCTTCCACTGCTGCTCCTTTCACCTGACCAGTCAAAAATACTTATATTTTTATGTATATATAAATACTTATGCCAAAGAAATACACATAATGATATTAAATAGCCTCCTCTGTAAATATATCAGAGCATACTTGTGGCTCAGTTTTATTGTTTGCACATTATATAATTGGCAACCATATCAAATGGCCATGAGTACAAAAGCTCTTTTGGCTAAAGTTATAATAATTTGAAGAGATTACAGATCAAACAATTCACATGGAATAGGAACATCTAATTAAAATTGATAACCAACTTCAGATGTTACTGTAGTAACGTGTATTGCAATTGTACTACAATTACTTATCAATCCACCACTATTCAATAACCAAGGAAGCGAAGAGAAACAAGCCTTTAATGTCTTGGCACTTCATTTGAGAACATACAAAAAAAAAGGTTCAAGTACCAATACAAGAACTGAACTTTTGGTCCTAAAGTTAGTCACACAAGTACAAGTCAAAAGGTCAAGTTCAAACCCTCAATCTCAGGATTGAACACACAGATCATGCTTCAGTGGAGTTAGAGGCAGAGCCAGGGTGTTTTAGATGAGGAGTTCTCAGATGCCTGAAGGTCCAATTTATGCGCCTCAAATGGTCTACTGAAGGCAGAGGTGAATCCAATATTGAAGCTATTGGGTACAATTTTTTTAAAATAAGCCATCCAATATATCATTCAACTTCCAATGGCAATTCCAAGGTCACGTGAATGGTCTGTTGCTTGCTAACTCTTTCCTACTTCCAAAAAAAATTACAACACCAAAAGTAAACGTACAAACTCCTTACAAACAGTAGTGGCAATTGGACTCTGATCCTACAGCTAGCACTGTAAAGCATTGCATTTACCACTACACTAACACACTGTCCAAGTTGCTCATAGACAAATAGAAGTTGCTCATGAACACGACAAATCTAATTTTTGTTTTCTATGAATAAATTGGGTAGATACATGGATGGGAGGTGTATGGAGGGATATGGTCCGTGTGCAGATCAGTGGGACTAGGCAGAAAATGGTTCGGCACAGCCAAGAAGGGCCAAAAGGCCTGTTTCTGTGCTGTAGTTTTTCTATGGTTTTTTCTAACTGCCTAGACACTTGGCAATCACTCTCTTATGTAAACTCCTTGTTACATGCAAAGAAAAATATTATCAACTAATAATCATTCCATTTATTAGGCTTGATTAAGGAAAAAAATAAACATCATGGATGAGCTCAAAGGCATATCCTAGATTACAGATCTTGTAGGCAAGATTCACAAGCAGTATTTTCTTCATTGGATCTACAAAATTAATAATACAGCAAGAAAGAAAACGAGCAAAAAGAAACAAGCAGTGTGCAAGTTACAAATGAGATTCAAAAATAGGGCATTGCTGGAACAAAACAAAAAATGCTATAAACGCTCAAGTCAGGCAGCCGAAACAGATTAGATCCGCTTTATTTGGCACATGTACATCAAAACATTCAGTGAAACATGTTGTTTGTGTAAAATCAAATCAGTGAGGATTATGCTGGGCAGCCAGCAAGTGTCACCACAATTCCAGTTTCAACACAGTATGCCTAAAACTTACTAACCCTAAGCATGCGTCTTTGGAATGTGGGAGGAAACCCACGCAGTCTCGAGAGAACGTACAAACTTCTTACAAACAGTAGTGGCAATTGGACTCTGATCCTACAGCTAGCACTGTAAAGCATTGCATTTACCACTACACTAACACACTGTCCAAGTTGCTCATAGACAAATAGAAGTTGCTCATGAACACATGACAAATCTAATTCAGCCATTCACCTAATAAGTATACTCACAATTATGAGCAAGGTGAAGGAAGTACATTTATTCACCCTTCACGGATGCTCACCTCTGCCGTATTTGCGGCTTCCAGGAGCATTCACTTCAGAGCTCATTGCAGCCTTGGTCAAACCTAGTTAAGAACTGAATTTCACAGCTGAGCTCAGCAGAACATCAAGGACTGTATTTGATCAAAGGCAGCTTCAAGAAGCCAAAGTGGGAGTCAAAGGGAAATGGGGAAGTTATACATGGCTTAAAAGTTGCTACCATTACAGGCCAATTATAAGAGCCAAGAATATTGCAGCATAGGTTACCATTTAACAACCGTTATCTTTACACCATAAGCCATAAGACACAGGAACAGAATTAGGCCACTTGACCCATCGAGTCTGCTCTACCATTCCATCATGGCTGATTTATTATCCCTCTCAACCCCATTCTCCCATCATCGCCCCTTTGACACACTGATTAATCAAAGCCATATCAACCTCCATCTTAAATTTATCCAATGACTTGCCCCAGCAGCCGTCTATGGCAATGAGTTCCACAGATTCACCACCTTTTGGCTAAAGAAATTCCTCCTCATCTCTGTTCTAAATGGACGTCCCTCTATTCTGACGCTGTGCCCTCTAGTCCTAGACTTACCTACTAAAGACGATATAAGATCTATGGAGCAGAATGCTGAGTCCATCTGGGTAGAGATTAAGAATAGTAAAAGGGGGAAAAAAGTCACTGGTGGGACTTGTCTATGGGCCACCTAATAAAAATATTGCAGTGGCAGAGGTGATTAACCAAGAAATAACTGAGGCTTGTAAGAACGGAACGACAATTGTCATGGGGGATTTTAACTTCCACATAGATTGGGTGAATCAGGTTGGTCAAGGAAGTCTTGAGGAGGACTACATAGAATGCATCCGTGATGGCTTTCTTGAGCAGCATGTTAGTGAAGCTACAAGGGAAAATGCTATCTTAGATCTAGTCCCGTGTAATGAGACAGGTAAGGTTAACAACCTTGTAGTCAGGGATCCTCTTGGAAAGAGTGATCATAGTATGATTGAATTTCGCATAAAGATGGAGGATGAAATAGTTAGATCTAAAACTAGTGTATTATGCTTGAACAAGGGAGACGACAACGGGATGAGGGAGGAGTTAGCTAATGTGGATTGGGAGCACAGGCTATTTGGTAGAACAGTTGAGGAACAGTGGAATACTTCCAAAAAGATTTTTCACAGTGCTCAACAAAAGTATATTCCAGTCAAAACTAAGGACAGTAAGTGTGGGAAGAGTCAGCCTTGGAAATAAAAGATAGTATCAAATTAAAAGCTCATGTATACAAAGTCACAAAGAGTAGTGGGACACTGGTGGATTGGGAAAACTTTAAAAAGCAACAAAGAACAACTAAACTAGAAATAAGGAAAGGGAAGATAGAGTATGAAAGTAAATTAACAAAATATAAAAACAGATAGCAAAAGTTTTTATAAATATATAAAGCGGAAGAGGGTGGCTAAAGTCAATGTAGGTCCCTTGGAAGAAGAGAAGGGGAAATTGATACTGGGTGATAAGGAAATGGCTGAGGCATTGAACGACTATTTTGTGTCGGTCTTCACGGTGGAGGACATGTTTAATATGCCAAAGAAGGATGTTATGGACGAAATGGGAGGTGAGGACCATGATAAAAATCACTGTCACTAAAGAGATAGTGATGAACAAACTAGAGGGCCTGAAGGTAGATAAGTCCCCTGGTCCTGACGGGATGCACCCCAGGGTGCTGAGGGCACTGGTGGAGGTTATAGTAGACGCGTTAGTAATCATTTATCAAAACATACCTTTGCTCATTGTGGTCAAAAAGTTCTATTCAAAAGGTTCAAAGGAACATCTAAACAAGCCTGATGCATTTTGGAAACAAGTCCTGTGGACTGATGAAGTTAAAATAGAACTTTTTGGCTGCAATGAGCAAAAGGTATGTTTGGAGAAAAAAGTGTGCAGAATTTCATGAAAAGAACACCTCTCCAACTGTTAAGCACGGGGGTGAATCGATCATGCTTTGGGCTTGTGTTGCAGCCAGTGGCACAGGGAACATTTACTCGTAGAGGGAAGAATGAATTCAATTAAATACCAGCAAATTCTGGAAGCAAACATCACACCGTCTGCAAAAAAGCTGAAGATGAAAAGAGGATGGCTTCTACATAATGAACCTAAACACACCTCAAAATCCACAATGGACTACCTCAAGAGGCACAAGCTGAAGGTTTTGCCATGGGCCTCACAGTCCCCTGACCTAAACATCATCGAGAATCTGTGGATAGACCTCAAAAGAGCAGTGCATGCAAGACGACCCAAGAATCTCACAGAACTAGAAGCCTTTTGCAAGGAAGAATGAGGGAAAATCCCCCAAACAAGAATTGAAAGACTCTTAGCTGGCTACAAAAAGCATTTACAAACTGTGATACTTGCCAAAGGGGGTGTTACTAAGTACTGGCATGCAGGGTGCCCAAACTTTTGCTTCGGGCCCTTTTCCTTTTTTGTTATTCTGAAACTGTAAAAGGTGGAAATAAAGAAGTTTTCTTGCTTAAAATATTAAAGAAATGTGTCATCTTTAACATGCCTTTTGGAAATCAGTTCATCTTTTACTCGCTTAGCTATTCACAGTAACCTCCTTACTGTGAGAGATGTAATAATGGAGAGGCTTCATTAATTCATATGTTTTGGTCATGTTCAAGCCTTGAAAAATATTGGAAAGTTGTATTCCAAACTTTTTCTGTACTTTTTAAAGTTAATTTTAAGCCCAATCCTTTGACTGCCTTATTTGGTATTGTTGAGGAACGAGCTATCATTTTGGAGCCTTCTCAATTGTGGGTACTGGCTTTTATTTCTCTTATGGCTAGGAGGGCGATCTTGCTTAAATGGAAGGAGGTTGCCCCCCCCACACACACACACATGCTCAATAGTTATGCGATGTTATGTTATGTTTAATTTTAGAGAAGATTCGTTGTTCGATTTCTGAATCTAATCAAGATTTTCAAATGCTCTGGGGACTCCTTCTGGACTATTTTGAAAATCTTCAAATTGTTAATGTTATTAAAATATAGGTCTGGACTATTATTATAAAACACACATATGGTAAAGTACTTTTTTTTTCCTTTTTTTTAAACCAACCAGCTTTGTCTTGGTAGTGGGTGTAGATTTTTTTTTAATAATATAATTAGCCATACTATTGTATTTCATAATCCAATTTATTTTATTTGATTGATCACAAATATGGGATACCGTGATTGTATCAGTGTGATTTATATATGGTGCATTTTGTGCCACCTTATTTTGACTTATAATAAGTATCCTTATGAATTCTGTATTTGTGTAAATTTGTACATTTATGAAATTTAATAAAAATATTAGAAAAGAAAGAGAAAAGCTATTCACAGTAATAGGAAATTTTGACCGGGACGCCCAAACTTCTGCATGCCACTGTAACGGAAACATCCTCCCCACATCCAGTCTATCTCGGTCTTTCAATATTAGACAGGTTTCAAAGAGATTTCTCCCCCCCCCCACCCACCCACCCCATCTTCCAAACTCCAGTGAGTACAGGCCCAGAGCTATCAAATGTTCCTCATATGTTAACCCTTTCATTCCTGGAATCATTCCTGTCAACCGCCTCTGGACCCCCTCCAATGCCAACACCTCTTTTCTTAGATAAGGTGCTCAACACTGCTCACAATACTCCATGTGTGGTCTAACCAATGCTTTATAAAGCCTGAAAATCACATGCTTGCTCTTTCTAGTCCTCTCAAAATGGATGTTAACATTACATTTGCCTTCTCTACCACCGACTCAACCTGCAAATTAACCTTTGGGGAACCCTTTGCACCCAGGCTTTTTGAATTTTCTCCCTATTTAGAAAACAGTTTACACCTTTATTCTTTCTAGCAATGTGCATGACCATACATTTCCATGCCCTATATTCTATCTGCCACTTCTTAGTTCATTCTACCAATGTGTCCAAGTCCTTCTGCAGACTCCCTGCTTCCTCAACACTATCTGCTACAAAGCTATCAATTCCATCATACAAATCACTGACATAACATGTAAAGAAGCTGTTCCAATACTGACTCCTGTGAAACACCATCAGTCACCGGCAGTCAAACAGAAAAGGTCCCCTTTATCCTGACTCTTTGTCTCCTGCCAGTCAGCCAATTTTCCTATCTTGGTAACCAGCCTCATATGTGGCAACTTGTCAAAGGCCTTCTGAAAATCCAAATAAACCACATCCACTGACACTCCTTTCGTCTATCCAGCCTGATTTCCCTTAAGGAGTTCCAACAGATTTGTCAGGCAAGATTTCCCCTTAAGAAAACCATGCTGACTTTGGCCTACTTTATCTTGCACCTCCAAGTACCCTGAAACCTCATCCTTAATAATGGACTTCAACATCTTCCCGCTTAAAGTCAGGCTAACTGGCCTCTATTTTTTTTTCCTTCTACCTCCCTCCCTTGTTGAAGAGTGCAGTGACATTTTGCAATTTTGCAGTCCTCCAGAAACATTCCAGAATCTACTGATTTTTCAAGCATCAGTACTAACACCTCCTCAATCTATTCAGCTACCTTTTTCCAGAGCCCTGGGGTGTAGTCTACCTGGTCCAAGTGACTTGTCTACCAGACCTTTCAGCTCCCAAGCACCTCTCCTTAGTAACAGCAACTGCACTTACTTCTCAATACCCTTGCATTTCTGGCATTCTGTTAGTATCTTGCACAGTAAAGACTGACACAAAATACTTATTAGGTTCTCCCGCCATTTCTTTGCCCCCTCATTACTACTTCTCCAGCATCATTTTCCAGTGGCCCGATATCCACTGTCACCTCTCTTACTTTTTATATCTGAAAAAACTTTTGGTATCCTCTTTCATATTATTGGCTAGCTTACCTTCAAATTTCATCTTTTCTCTCCTTATGGTTGCCCTCTGATTTTTAAAAACTTCTCAATCCTACTAATCTTTTCTCTATTAAATGCCCTCTCTTTTGCTTTCATGCTGTCTTTGACTTTCTTTGTCAGCCACGGGTCCCTCATCCTCACTTGAGAATACTTCTTCGGGATGAATTTACCCTGCGCCTCCTGAACTTCTCCCAGAAACTCCAGCCATTGCTGTTCTGACAGTATCCCCTTCTAATCATCCTTAGCCAGCTCCTCTCTCATGCCTCTGTAATTCACTTTACCCCACTGTAATACCAATACATCTGACTTTAGCTTCTCCCTATCAAACTGCAGGGTAAATTCTATCGTATCATGATCACTGTCTCCTAAGGGTTCCTTTTTATCTTCAGCTCCCTAATCAAATCTGGTTCATTGCACAACACCCAATCCAGAATTGACTTTCCTCTGGTAGGCCCAACCACAAACTGCTCCAAAAAGCCACCTTACAGGTATTCTACAAATTCCCTCTCTAGGGATCCAGCACCAACTTGATTTTCCCAATTTACGTGCATATTAAAATTCCCCATGATTATCATAACACTGCCCTTATTACATGCCTTTTCTGTTTCCTGCTGTTTCTTAACTCTACCCATATTCTCCATCTTCTGATCCTCTGTCACCTCTTTCAAAGGATTTGATTTCATTTTTTGTATTTTACCAGCAGGACAACCCAACCCCTGTTTACCTTCCTGTCCTTTCGATACAATGTGTATCCCTGGATGTTAAGCTTCCAACTATGATCTTCTTTCAGCCTCGTCTCAGAGATGCCCACAACATCATACCTGCCAATCTCTAACTGCACTACAGGATCATCTACTTTTTTCCGTATACTGTGTGCATTCATATATAACGCTTTCAGTCCTATAATTTGTCACCCTTTTCGATTCTATCTTCACTTCACCTCATCCCATTGACTGAAATTTTGCCCTATCATCTGTCTGTCCTTTCTCAATCTCACTGCACACTGTATCGACTTGTATACCAACTGCCCCATCCTCAGCCCCATCACTCTAGTTCCTATACCCCTGCCAACTTAGTTTAAACCCTCCCCAACAACTCACAAACCTGCTCGCAAAGATATTGGTCCCCCTCAGGTTCAGATGTAATCCGTCCTTTTTGTACAGGTTATAACTCCCCCAGAAGAGAATCCAAGACCTTGCCCCCTAAACCACTTCCTCAGCCAGTCATTCATTTGTACTATCATCCTATTCCTGCCCTGACTATCTGTAGCTCCTTCACTCAATTACATTGTCAGAAACAGAGATAATGGCTGATAACTGCAAGGTGTCGAGCAACATTCACAATTCTCACGCAATAACACAGTTCTAGGAGCAAACAAAACCTAGACAACATCCAGGCCACAGAAGATAACTGGGACACATCATTCATACTACACAATCCCCATCCTCAAGAAAACCTAATTCACCTTCCTTTTTCAAATAGCATTACAAATGTTGAATCCCTTGATTTCAGTCGAGACCCACAGGTGATCAGAAACTTAACTTGCATCAGCTATATTGATAGCGTAGCTAGAAGAGGTCAGAGGCTGAATAATCTGCAAGGAAAGACTTGATATCTAACTCCTGAGAAGCAAAGCTTGTTTAACAGTGATTT
The DNA here is from genome assembly GCF_963921235.1 of Mobula hypostoma. Taxonomy (NCBI): domain Eukaryota; kingdom Metazoa; phylum Chordata; class Chondrichthyes; order Myliobatiformes; family Myliobatidae; genus Mobula; species Mobula hypostoma. Next base: position 21,850,865 of record NC_086123.1, read on the forward strand.
GCAAACCTACAACCTCCACCGTCGGTATGTAGCCAAGTCTGCTCCTGAACTAACACCTTCTCAAGTCATCCTCAGCACAGGTGTCCCCCAGGGCCATGTGCTGATTCCACTGCTGTACACTATACTCACACATGGCTGCACAGCCAAACACCCAAGTAATCACGTTGTCAAGTTCACCAATGACACAGCAGTGATGGGGCTCACCACCAACAATGATAAGACAACCTACAGAAAGGAAGTGGAAGAACTAGGGGCCCGTTGCCACGCAAATCATCTCTTCCCCAATGTCAATAAGACAAAGGAGATGGTTATCAACTTCAGGAAAACTCACACCCCTTTTTGCATTGGTGGCACAGCAGTGGAAACTGCGAACAGTTTCAAACTCCTGGGAGTGCTCATCTCAAAACCTCTCACGACCCCAGAACACATTCTACATGATCAGCAAAGCTCACCAACACCTCGACTTTCAGAAGAGACTGAAGAGAGCTGGACTATGCACGTCAATACTCACGTCATTCTCTAGTTGCGCAGTAGAGTGCATCCTAATATGCTGCATCACTGCATGGTACTGAAACTACACTGCGGGCAGGAAGTCTCTATAACGGGCACCAGCCCATCTGCCATCAAGGACAAATATACAGAAAGGGACTGGAAAATGGGCCAGTGGATCTCTCACCCACCCTGTTAATAGAATGTTTGCTCACTCCCATTAGGGAGGAGGCTACATAGCATCCACACTGGGACTACCAGACTCAAAAAAAGTTACTTTTCCCAAGCAGTAAGGCTGATCAACACCTCCACTCACTAACCCACTCCACCCACACTCCCAATCAACACAATTTCATGTCAGTCACCTTATGTACAGACACTGCTGTGCCTAGTGTCACTTTTAGGTACAATCTATGTAGATAAACTACTTTACATATTTATATTTTGTGTGATTTTCATTGTGTTCTTCATCTTACTGTGTTTTTTTGCATTGAATCTGGAGGAACAATTACTTCATTCTCCTTTACACTTGTGTGCTGGAAATGACATTAAACAATCCTGAATTCATACAGCATGTTGTCTGGTCAAAAGCCTGGATTACCATGAATAAGATTACTGTGGAAGTAATTACTCCAGAGGAACCACAGTGATTCCAGATGGTATCTCACTACCACCTCTTCAAGAACAATTGGCTCTGTGCTGGCTGTTCTGTAAAGTACAGTACTGTTCAGAAGTCTTAGGCACATATACATAACTAAGGAGCACAAGACTTTCGAACAATATTATAGAAATTTTATGCATTACTCTGTACTGCTGCTGCTGCAGAAAAAAGACAAATTTTATGACACATGTGAATGATGATAAACGAGATTCTGATTGGGTCTCTATTGTGAACTGAGTGGGAAGGGGCAGGGTGAGGGGAATCATGGATGGGAAAAAGGGAAGGGAGAGGGAGGCACCAGAGAGACATTCTGTAATGCTTGATAAACCAACTGTTTGGAATCAAATAACCTTGTCTGGTGTCTCAGGGATAGGTGGGTCTGCACCCATTCACCCGCGCCCCACCCCCACCAAACACTCTGGCACTCCTTTTCTGCCACCTCTCCACACACCTCCAGAGAGGCACTCCACCCTCACCATTCCCAACATCTTTCGCTCACACCAGGTTTACAAACTAACTCACCAAACGTTTTGTCATGGTGAAAATGTTCTAACTCCTAAATAACTAATAACGTAGCATTTTGAAAAGCGTAACACTATCAGGCAGAACTGATATGGTTTATGATAGATAAGAAAAGCACGCCAAGAGTTCATTGAGGATGTAATTGATGCAGTGAAGAGAGTTGTTTATCTGGATTTGCAAGTTGGTAGATGCCATAAAATATCACAAAAAGGGTAGGAACTCCTGCTGTCGAGGCCAATACATTAGCATTTATGGAGAATAGACCAATTAATAAAAATTTGAGTCAGGATAAATAATCAGCTTTCAGGTTGGTAATCTGTAATTAGAAGGACAGCACAGAGATCAATGCTGTGGCACTATGTACACAATTTATAATACTGTAGATGAAGGGCCAGATTGTACTGTAGCCAGATATGCTTGTGATACAAACATTAAGTGGGAAACTAAGTTGTGAGGAGGGCATGAAGAGCCTGCAGTGAAGTATAGACAAAGCAAATACTTTGGCATTTGGAAAACAGTGTGTAAAAATAATATTACCTAGTTCAACAGGAAGACAGTAGAATATTAATTAAATGGAGGTAAGCTAAAGAATGATGGTAGTGCTGAAGAATATGGCATCAACAAACTAACAGATTTCATCACGCGCTAGTGACATTAAACCCGATTCTGACATTCATGAAATAGAAACCTAGCATTCCAGTACAGCATGTAAATAGCCAAAAAAAAAGGAACATTGCAAAGGTATCATAAAAGCAGGGAAATTTCCTTGTGATAAAGTGCAGGGACGTGCAAAGATGAATGCACACAGTTTTGGTCTCTTAATTTAAAAGCAAAGATAAACCTGCACTGGAAGCAGTTCAGAAACGATTCTATGTTAAGTGCTGGGATAAGACAAGGTCAAGTCAATTCATGTTCATTGTACGTCATTATTCAATATGTTCAAGACCAAGAAAGAAAAGTTATTGATCAATAGGCAAATCAAGGGTTTATGTGATAGACCCTGTAGAGCTGAAGTCAACATCACTTCAACAATGAAACCAAGAACTGAGATAGGACCCAAATTGCCAACTTGCGCTTATATTTGAACTATTAATTTTTTAAAGCACAGATGCACTGGCATTACTTGTCTGGCGACTGATTATTTTCAGAAATAAATCTGCGGTGAGGTACATGTGAACCAGGCTGTACTATTTCTATCTTAAACATTGCAGCCACACAATTAAATGATTTCAATAAAACTCAAACTAGAATAATAGCATTTCTGTAAATCCTTTGAAAAATCCTTTCCTTAATAATGAAATAAAGATGATTCCGTACTAATTTTTGAGCAGACAAATAAATATTTTAGGTAACCTGCCAGTGCAGTTTAGCATATGCACCAATCTGTATTTTCTCTCACTGTCCCCTTCAGTTTCAGATAACAGGACAACCAGAACAAAGGACAAAGAGACCTCCAGGTTACTCAGATGCTATTTGCAAAACAATTAATGCTTATAATCTCAGCAGCAGCACAAGAAATAGCGTGCAAATCCGTTCTACTATTTTGACTTATTCTGCCTATTGGTGCAAGATTATCATAAGAAGGTCAAAGGGTTACAGGGAGAAGGGAATACAGCTAGTGTAATGCTATTACAGTGCCAAGTGACCTGGCTTTAAGTCCACCACTGTAAGGAGTTTGCATGTCTTCCCTGTGACAGCATAGGTTCCCTCAGGGTAATTCACTTTCCTCCCACATTCCAAAGAGTGACAAGGTTAACAGATCACATGAGTGCAGGCTCCTTGAGTGCCTGTTACTGTAATGAATCTCTAAACAATTAAATACAGTAATAATCAACCACTATGATCAAATTTGATAAGCTCAGATGCCAAATGGCCTACTTAAGATTTTTTTTGTTGTTTCTAAGGAGCAACTTTTCAGTTTTAAATTCACCCCAGTTACAATAAAACACTTAATCATTATACCAAATATTTAAATCCATTTCAAATAGGTTTTTTTAAAACTACATCTATTATACATTTATTAATGAAAACGTATTTACATTCAAGAAGGTACTTAATCACTAACGCCTTCGTGGCTTCCTACCACCATTAGCAAAAACAGGGCTCGAAACATGTATTTTCCAGACCTCGACTGAAGCTCCAACTATTCCCATGTCATCTCTAAATACTGTTGCATTGCACTGTTTTCACTTCGCTCGAGATTTTCCACGATTTTAGACCTTATCTTTTTTTTGCCAAGTGGCTTTTATTTTTGCAAGAAAGCAGCGGCATTACCTTTCGGCATCAACACGTTGGCTTAACGGATATCCTCAATGTGTAATCCAGCTAGTGTATGGTTGGCAGGGTGCAGATGGTTACGGTTGATGGTTACTTCACTCTATCAACTGTCAAAGAGTTTGGGCAGTTCTGCTCCTACTCCGGAAAAGAAATGGCCTCGCTAAAGAGAATCAGTGCCCAACTTCAGTAGTCTGAGGGGAGGAAAGAAGTTAAAAGACTAGGGGAGAAGCCTAGTGAAATTTGTAAATAGAATACAGAAGAAAGTGAGAACTTGGGGCAAAGTTCCGCCAAACTTTCAGACTGCAGGCTGCACTAACGCTGATAGGTGTAACCGATACTGCTTGCGGATGGACCGCGGAGTTCGGGCCGGAGGTGGCTGAAGCCCGGTTACTTACATCTCGTCTGTGTACTGCGCGCCGCCCACGAAGCCATACTTGTCGATCTTCTGGTCCCCGTTGACGAAGCCATTGATCTCGGAGTCGGAGCCCAAGGAACTGACATCCCCGCGAAGGCCGGAGTCAGGGTCGGCCAGACTCTCGGTCGTGCCCCGCGAGCTGATTGCCGCCTCCGGCGCCACGTTCATTTCGTCCTCCCGGCTCTTCTTCATGGCCAGGTGAAGTGGGCGGAGGGGGCGGGCGGAACCAATCTCTTTGCCCCCGCGACCACCCGGGAACTTTTCCCCCCCGAAACCTCCTCTCGCGCCGTCGCCGCCGCTCCGGGATCTCAGGCGCTTTCGGCGCCGTTCGCCTTTTCCAAGGTCCCGTCACGTCGCTCCCGGGACTCGCGTGGCATCGCTCGCTTCAGCGAAGGAAAAAGCCGAGCCGAGCGACGGCGCTGGATCCCGATACGCGACCGGCCGTTTCCTTCCACGGGTCGCCGTTGCCAACTCGTCCGGCTTGCCGAAAGAGAACCACCCACCGCTAACGAGAAGGTGCGCATGCGCGTCTGGCCGGCAGGCTCCGCCCGAAATCTGCCGGAAGAAGAAGGGAAAACTGCTCCAGGGTATGTCACTGAAATAATAAACAGCAGATAAGAGTTTTTTCCACTTCAGTGAATGAGAGAGGGGAAAAAAAACCTCTGGATCTGAGGCGGAAAATAGCATCCTGACTGGCCGATGAGAAATAAATAGACACCAATTATTGCTCTCGGAGATAAAACTCACGCTGTGCATGCAGATCCATCTGCAAGCGGTTTGGTGATTTTATTTGCTTCTTAAACCAGCTTAGAAATTACCAATTGTTTTTGACAGTTTCCCAGAAATTTCCAAGCATATAGTTTCTGCTTAACTTAAAGTAGAATGAATCTTGCAACTCGCAATACAGTTGCCTTGGAAAAAGTATTCAGCCCCAACTCTTTGTTCGCATAAGTAAGCACTAACTACAACCAAGGATTTTGATTCATTTAACTGAGAATTTTTATTTGTGAATCATATGCTCTTTTTTTTCCACAGTAGAGCCCAAAAAAAACAGGGAAAAGTGTAAAACATAAAAAAGCAAAAACTGAAATTTTAGCTGTTCAAAGGTATTCATCCCCCTTTGCTCAATTGAACCACTTCTTGCAGCTTGACAGCCAGTAGTCATTTTGGATAAGTTTCTTTTTTGCTTTGCACAATGTGATGGAGCAAGATTTGCTCAGTTTTCCTTGCTTAAGTTGCGCCAGGTTAGCTGTGGAGTGGTGATGGACAGCAATCCTGAGGTCTCGCCAGAGATGTTCAATCATGTTAAGGTCAGGACTCTGACTGGACCACTCAAGGATGTCATGTGAAGCCACTCCACTCCATGGTTACTCAGGCAGTCTGCTTTGGGTCGTTGTCCTGCTGAAAGATAAACTTCCTCCCCAGTTCAAGCTTCCAGGATCTCTCTGTATTTAACAGCATTCATGTTCCCATCAATCCTAACTAGATTTTCAGTCCCTGCTGTTGGAAAGCATCTCCAGAGCAAGGTGTTACCTCCACTATACTTTACAGCAGGAATGGTGTTACCTGGTTGATGTGCAGTATTAGATTTATGTCACGTATGCCAGTTAATGTTGAGGCCAAAAAGTTCCGATTTAGTCTCATCTGACCACAAGACCTTCTTCCACATCTTCACAGTATCTTCTAAGTGATACTATGCAAAGTTTTTATAGGCAAGGATCTGCTTTTGTTTTAGCCAGGGCTTCTTCCTTGCCACACTTCCATTAATACCCTTCTTGTGCAAGGCGTTAGAGATTGTGGAGCCACTGACTTCTGCAGTTTACTCATAATGACTGTTAGCATCATAGCAGCCTCATTTACAAATGCCATTCTTCTCCAGCAACTGAGTTTAGAGGGGTGATTTGACCTCATCAGTGTGATTGTGGTTTCATATTTTTTCCACTTTTTCATGATGGACTACACTGAGCTCTGAGGTCTTTGAATTGGTCTTGTAGCTTTCCTCAGATTTGTGCTTTATTATCATATTCCTGACTTGTCTCTTAATGCTCTTTTGCCTTCGTTTTGGTTTGGTCTGTTGAATATCTACCGTACTGATGGATCTTACTGGGGTGGGGGGGGGGGAATTATTCCTAGGAATTCATTGGAAACAGGTGATCCTCCAATCAATCAACAAATTGGGTAGTTGGGTAAGGTATATTACCTTATACAGTGTTGCACCTGAGGAAAGTTAGCATAGTAATTACAGCTTCACAATTTTAGTTTTTAATTTTTAGTGAATTGTTGACAAGTTCTGGAATTTTTCTTTTGATTTGACATGATGCACAATCCTTTGTAGATTAAGCTGAAAAATCCTACTTCAAAATATTTGAGATCTCGAAAATGAGACAGTAAAATGTGAAAATAGTTGTGAGGGTTGAATACTTTTTCAGGGCTCTACCTATTCTGTGAGCTCTTTACCCTGCTCTTTTCTGCTGATTCTCCAGGGACAGAGCTCGCAAAATGCGATGTGATAGACTTTTAACATCATATATCAGCGAGTTATTTATTATGTCTCCCCTTTCGCTGTGAAACAGGGACAGCTCTTTTTCCCTTATTAGGGGGTCTGTGGTATTTCAAATTACAAGGTGAACGAGTAGTTCTTGGGGTTGTGCGAGTCTGTTCCTTTATCGATGCTTTGCTGCATGCTGAGTGCTCAGTGGAGGGCACTGATGCTTTTTTGCTGGTGGGGGTTGCCTTGTTTGTGTTTGGGAGGGGGAGTTAGGGGGCATAGGGGTTCTGACATTTTAACTGTCATTCATTCTTTGGGGCACTCCTCTGTTTTCGCGGATGCCTGTGAAGAAAAAGAATTTCAGGATGTATATTGTATACATTACTCTGACATTAAATGTACCTATTGAAAACAAAAATGGAAGAACATTGCATGCAACACACATCAAAGTTGCTGGTGAATGCAGCAGGCCAGGCAGCATCTCTAGGAAGAGGTACAGTCGACGTTTCAGTTGCACGCTATGCTTTGTTGAAGGGGATTACAGTATTAAGAATAGACAAAACTACATTAAAATACATGAAAACAAAGATGAGAATTTTAAAAATTGAGTATTCACTGAGGAATCAGTGCAATTTACCAGGAGTGTGAACTATATCAAAGATTACAGAGCTTTGTGTGATTTCAGGTTTGTGGAGACTGGAAGATCTGATGTCGGCCAGCTTCTAAAAGGTTGTTATCAGACTCTTGAACAGACCTTTGGTACAACTTGTACGATAACATGGACGCTTGACCTCACGATCTGCATCATTATGATCTTGCCTGCCATTGTTTACCTGCACTGCACTTTCTCTGTAGTTTTGACACTTTATTATGCATTGCTATTTTTTTACCTCAGTATGCAAGACGAACTTTTCACTGCACCCTGGTACATGTGAGAATAATAAATCAATAGGAAAAGGAGAAAAAAGATATGGATGAGGTTTCAACAAAAACCAGCAAAGACAGATCAGCAAATATATAGCGTGACAGAGATAGTACTGATGTTGGACACACTTGAATGCTGGTTAACACCAAGCCTGCTGGCATTGGTTCAACCTTGGAGATGTATCATTGACAGAGTAGCAAGCAAATTACTGCAGGCACTAAAGACAAGGAATGGTCAGGATAAGAAATGGACAACTGTCTTCTCAGAATTTATTTCAAGGAAATTCATCTACTGAGAGCTATGCAGCAATGGAGCTGTTATGAGAAATAAGGTAAAACTGGGTGTCAGAACCTACCATGGAGATCATTTAGCTTGACTTTACAGAGGTATTGTCTTTTGGGTAAGTAATTACTTCGCATAAGAAAATCAGATATCTGTGGATAAAACAAATAATAAAGTTTGAAAAACACATTACACTGATTATTCTGCCCAAAATCAGAATTAGATTTTTTTTTATCACTGATTTATATAATGTGACATTTGTTGTTTTGTGGCAGCGGTGCAGTTCAAAGTCATAAAATGACTATAAATTACGAAAAAAGGAATAAAGAGCTGGTGTTCATGTGTCCATGAAGCTGTTTCTGAATTGGTGTTTGTGGGTGCTGAGATTCCTATACCTCCTTCTTGATGGTAGTAAGAAGAGGGCACGCTGTAGGTGGTGGAGGTCCTTAATGATGGATGCCGCCTTCTTGAGGCACTGCCCTCTTAAAGATGTCCTTGATGGAGGACACCTATGGAAAGTTGTGTCTGAGGGAGTTGGCTCAAGTCCACAAGCCCCTACAGCCTACTGCTGTCTGTGCATTGAAGCCTCCGTATCTGGCTGTTATGCAACCATATGTCTATGGAAATTTGTGGTAAACTGAATCTTCTCAAACTCCTAACAAGGTAGAGATTCTGGTGTGCATTCTTAGTGACCGCATCAATGTCTTGGGCCCAGGATAGATACTGATGTCCAGGAACTTGAAGCTGCTCACATTTCCCACTGCTAACACCTCATTGAAGACTGTTCTAGATTTTTGAAGCAATTCGGTTAGCTTCAGTCCTTTTTCCTCATATCCTGACTAGTATTTGTTCCCCAACAAGCAAATTATCTGATCATTTAGCTCACTGCCACTATGTGGGACCTCTGCATAAAATTAGTACTTGTTTTCCTTTTCATTATAACATTGACTGCACATCACAAATATTTTGTTAGCCTTGATGAGGGGTTTTGCCATTCAGAGAGAGTAAAAGATGCTACATAGGTTCTCGTGCTTCATTTACATTTTTAAAGTACTTTTAGAATTCATATTTGAATATTAAGTGAAACCATAGTAATGCTGAGGAGTGGCTTTCAACACAGTCACTGGGAAAACCTCGGGAATGGCAAATCAACACAGAAGATCCAAATTTGCACCAACACCACTACATCCCACAGTGTACCTTCAGACCTAAATTTGTTCTTCAGTCCTCTTCATTGTTTTTTTTCCTTTGCGATATGAAAGTAGTAATTAGGGTAATTCCTATGAAGTCACCGTTAGCCACACATCTAATCTCAACACAATATACTGTGTGTTAGAGGAAAACTTAAAATTATTTTAATGTAATTGATTTCATGTGAGTAGATATTAATGACAGAACTCATAAGACATGCTCTTCGTATAGCTGCTGAAGTTATTATCGCTGAAAAGCTGATAATGACTAATGACATAAGTAATGCCGAGATTAACTTGGTTATTATTGTACACTTTGTCTATTCTTGGCATAAGCAAAGGCACATTTATTGTCCATTCTAGTTGGTTTGAGAAGATCTTGTTGAATTCCTCCAGTCCTTCTGGTCTGCTGTAGGATAAAGAATTTCTGAATATTAGCTGTATGACACTGTAGGACTGTGATAAATATACATTCATAGTAGTGTAGTTGGTAGACCCCAGTGACACACGCTCACAGCTGACTTCCAGTGCTGTCTGTGTGGAGATTGTATGTTCTCCCTGTGATAACTTTGCTTTCCTACAACATCCCGAAGATCTGGGTTAGTAAGTTAATTGGCCAATGTAAAATCGCCACTAATGTAGATTTGGCAGCTGTGGTGGGGAGGGGTGAAGTTGATGAGAATAGAGGGAGAATAAAATATAACTACTATAGATAATAGTTAAAAGACAAGAAAATCTGCAGATGCCAGAAATCCAAGCAACACAACGCTGGAGGAACTCAGGCTCCTCGGCCTGAAATGTTAAATGGCCCTTTTCCACAGATGCTGCCTGGCCTGCTGAGTTCCTCCAGCATTTTGTGTGTGTTGCTTAAATAATAGATATATAATAGTTGGCATGAACTTGATGGGCCACTGCTCTACAATGCTGTGTGTGACTGACAACAGATATTGAATGGTGTTCCATTTGTACTGCTTTTTTGTTTTTCCTGGTTGGAGAGTGGTGCTGCCAAAGTAACCTTGCTAAGTTTCAAAATGTAACTGTTTATCAGTGAAGCAAAACAATGTAGCTATTGGTAGACTTACAGTATTTCAATCATGTGATAAAGCTTACCTCTGCAACAATTTAGCACAATTTTCATTTTGCGCGGAATGCAAATTGCTCTGGTGGGTCCAGTGCCCATTTTAAAAACATTCAAAATTTTCAGAAAATCGCTTACACCTGACTATGATTTATTTTACAATTTATGGTACCAACAACAGAAAACTAAAGATGTCAATTGGAAGTAGAGTAACATCTATAACTGCACCTACATTACCTTTCATGTAAATATTGTTATAATGCACCGAGTCAGAAAAAGACATAGTGGATTCCAGTTTAATGGGTCCACCAGTTAATTGGGACAGCCGCTTATTTGTGACAACGCTTTTATCTATTTAGTGATACAATGCGGAATAGGCCCTTCCAGCCCTTTGAACCATGCCAACCCAAAACCCCCCAATTTAACCCTAACCTAATCACAAGATAATTTACAATGATGAATTAACCCACCCAATACGTCTTTGGACTGTGGGAGGAAACTGGAGCACCTGACATTCTACAGGGAGGATGTGCAAAGACTTCTAACTGGTATTGAACTCATAACTCCAACACCACAAGGTGTAATAGCATCTCGCTAACTGCTACTCTTGAAGAACAAAAACAAATCGAGAAAATAGCCCTGATGCCCTTCATTAATTTGGGACACTGTGCCACTAAATTGGGACTGGAGATTGTTGCTGAATAGTTTCTAACTGGCATGTATGTCATGTGGCTGTTAAAGACTAAACCATGCTTAGAGCGAACGATTTTTAAATAGTGTTACTTGTGTGTGTTCAAAAAGCAGTTATTTTTGTCACTAACAGTTGGTGTGTAATAAACAGTAAAATGATTCAGAACTATTTTGCTCACTGCGGCTTCAAGTATGCAGGCTTGGAGATGCCAGAAATGGCCGGGAGTGAAAATGAAACGATTTCACTACCTCAACAAGTTAGAAACTATGTAGAATTTGAAGGTATCAACAATCATCTTGAACATTACAATGCAAACAAAGATTTGGAGAATGTAATCATTGATAGCATTGTTCGAAGGCAGTCCATTACTGGATTAGGTGTCTGCTCTGATTTTGTTCATTTACAGACAATCAAAAGAACACGGCAGCATACACCAAATTCTTCCGTCAATAACCATTAAGGAACTAATAAACAGTTTAATAGTACTGTAGTAGTTTTGGTAGTGTTCTAATTTATTTTATATTTTATTTAAATAGATAATTCGTTACTCAGTTAAACAGTTGTTTGTCTTTTTTTTATACTTTTTTAACAATTTCCATTTTGGCTTATTGGGGCAGCCACTTATTTGGGCGAAAATGTATTGGTCTCAATTAGCCAGAATCCACTGTACTTGGTGGATGATTAAAAGCTTGGTTAATGAAATATGCATTGAGGAAGTTTTACTCAGAGAGAAAAGAAAGGAGAAGGATTAGCATGCGAGAGATTTGCTAATTTGAATGGAATAAGAGCAATGGATACAAAAGAGGCTAACGTCAGGAAGTTTCATGCGTTTGGGAGAGAGTTCACTGGCAGAGATGGGATCACAAATGAAATTAAAGGTTTTAAGTTTGAAGGCAAGATACATTGAGAAGGGGGAGAAGGATAAGTTGGTGTTTATGTGAAGTTATAGAGTTGGAGAACAGGAAGACCGGATGCCATTCAGGATCAAACAACCTGCTTGGTTGACATCCCATGCACCAGCCTAAACAATCATCGCCTTTAGCAGTGGCACACTGCAGCTTCAGGGTGTACCATCCACAAAATGCATTGCAGTTACATAGCTAAGCAAATCCATTGTCACCTCCCAAACCCAAGACTTCTCCCACCAAGAACGCTAAGGATGGTATGTGTGAGGGAAGCACATCAAAATAGTCCCACTGAATGATTAGTGGCACAGTTAGATCACAGTAGAATTACATAATCTAATTGGTGGCATTAGATGCAATCACTCATTTATACTTTACTTCATACATTGTTGCTATAATTGGCTTTCCAGATAGCATTCCATATAATTTAAGATGAAGAGTTGGTGTCATTTTCAAAACCAATGCCAGTTACTAGGAATGATTGGATTGTACAGGAAATAATTCTACTAATGATTTCCCTTTGCACAATGGAGAGAGGCCAGCAATTCTTGAAAATAAGGTAGCAAGGTGGTATATTTGTGGATAGTCTATTAATAAATTAAAATCAAACAATGGACAAGAATTGTTTCTATCAAATATTACTGGTAATGTCAAAATCATTGCATATAGTTATGAAAAGAAATAAAAGCAATGCAAGTGTTAAAGACACTGGAAAGTGTGCAGATTGCTGGAAATTCAAGGCTACCCACATAAGGTGCTGGAGGAACTCAGCAGGTCGGGCAGTATCTATGGAAATGACTAAATAGTTGATGTTTCTGGCTGAGACCCTTCTTCAAAAGGTATTTCAGTACCGGAATATGCAAAGTCAGTTGCTGAATTAAAGATCTATTGAGAGACACTCAGACTTGTTTGTTTGAAATAATGAAATGAACTAAATCATCAGAAGGATTTTTTTTACAGTCCATTTGGTTTGATTTTTCCTTTGTTGAACTAAAATTGGACGGTTTTCAGATATAGACTTGTGTAGGCTCACATCAAGATAAATTGCCACTTTTATGCATCAATTGGATCTGCTGGCATTGAATCAATGAAAGTTGTGTTTGATGTTAAGATTCTACCCTTGTATAGCATCTCTTAAGTCTGTGAAAAACAGGGTAATGAACAATTTTGATTCATTGAGGGCAGAATAGAGTTTGGGAGAAATTGGCAACTTGTAGAATATTAGAATACCAATGCGAAGATTAATGAAGAATTGAGTGTAAAATTTGTACAAGTGTGAATGAGAGTTTACATTGTATGAGGTGTAAAAAAATAGTGAAGGTGGGCAATTTAGAAAAGGTGGAAGGACGAACAGTTAGCGAGGTTGTCAGTGACAGGGAACATTCGTGTAACCCAACACTAACAGGTTTAGGTTTTGCAAAATTTAGAGATGATTTTGATTTCATCATAACTTATTATAAAATAGACACCACAGGAATAAAAGTGATTGTTGGATCAAGTTGCAGAGAGGTAGAGCAAGATGTTACCAGCAAATATATTTTTTTATATCTGAGGGCAAGGTTGTGAATGAAGAGAAAGCCAAGTGCCCGGAATAAAGCAATTTCACTCAAGCATCTCAAAATATTGCTTGAAGTTGTATAGAGCAATTTCATTAATAAATTATTCATTGGTTTAATAATTGATGTGAATCTGAAATAATGAACAGTTTGGCAAAGTATATTTTGGTTTTAGTCAGATTTTTAGCTCCTCCTACAGTACATTCCAATAATAACAGACATAAAGATCTGTTGCAGAAGTCTGGTCTATTTCAGGCAAGGAAGAATATGCATAATTGGCATCAAGAATCCACTGTCTGTTTTCTCATCCAGTGCTAACAATGCAAATATCCATTTCCTGCCACAAAGTTTAAAAAAAACTCAGGGAAAACAATAGAAACCTTTTTTAAATTTTCTTTTTGTTTCTCTCCCTTTGCCAGAAGACACCAGTTTGTCTATTTTTTTTTAAACTTGTATGTGCAGGAACGTTATACAGCTGTGTCTCTTCAATGAAACCAATCCTTCCCATCAGCAGTTCATATTATATGCCTGGTTTGATGGTGTTCTAAGAGTCTCTTTTAAATTGAACACTGTAAAACCTAGCAACTATATTGAGGAAAGAAATGAAATGTGCTTGTAAAAAAAATAACAGCAAGAACTCATTATAAAAATATTATATAAAAAAGTAAAAAGAAAATAATTTGTCATCACATTTAAGGTGCTTGTATTCTCACAGTATTTAGCAGCTGATTGTACACTAGTTATAATGTAATTCCAAACTTGTGCATATTTTTTTATTCTAATGCATTTATGTGTGTCAAATAATGTACGTATTTAACACATACAGAAATTGTTAACTATAGTGTATCAAATGTCAAAACTACTATATTTATTGGTTTTGCACAGGATGTAATTGCAGATTATTCTATTATGGATCTATTGAATATGCCCAAAGGAAAATGATTGTATATGGTGATACGCACTTTGATAATAAATTTACTTTGAACTCTTACCTCATAGCAAAGTGATAAAGCGCATCTCCTTTTACATTATATAATTTTCTCACAAAAGAAAACATGATAATTAATCCAAATTGAAACAAAACTCAGCCACTTGAAAACATTTCTACTCTCTACGATACATGTCAATAAATGAGGGGATACATATCACTTCCCTGACTCTGTACAGTTTGAACACGCATTTTCTTTCTCTCCCCGCTATAGTTGTAACTTCCTTTTCAAAGTGTGTTCCTTTTTTCTATCTCCAACTGCAGCTTTCTAAAGTATTTGTAATCTTGACAAATTTTGTCTCTATACCTGTGGCATTTCCCCAGTCACTCCAGCTCCTCTCATGTCTGCTAATTAAACCAGTCCTAATGAAGGGTCCTTGTCCTGAAATGTTGCCTGTTAGTGCTGCCTGGTCTTATGATTGCTTTTAGTGTCCCATTCTCTACCCTCCCTCCCCCACCCCCACATTTCAATCATCTGGGTACAATTACTAGATCAGAGCTGGATTTTAAGGTGGCAAGAAAAGACAGGTTCTCAGAGCGACTGGGGAGATAGCTCACAACTTATTCCATAAAATCCAGTATTCAAAACAGCTGACTTTGCCTTCACAAGAAATTGAGATATAACCTCCATAAAGCTGTCAGGGATACCTAGAGATAATAGAAATCCAAAACTGAGTTCCAGTTGTAGCATCCTATAATGGGCTACAAAACTAAATTGGCCAGCATTGCAAACAGCACATCCCTTCCCGGTCAGTTTAGAGCATTCTAATGCCAGAACAATTCTACAATAAGTGCCATCTCTCTGCCCCTGCACTCATCTCTGGAGCATCTGGACAGTAAATCTATATTAGACTCTTGTTTATTGATCACAGCTCCACCTTCATTACTATAATTCCAATCAAAAATCATCACCAAACTCAACACCTGGAATTCAGTGCTCAATTTCTTGACCAATAGACTGTAGTCAGGTAGGATAAGCAGCAGCAACACCTTCACAAAGATTATTCTCAACACTGACAGCCCACAACTGCTTCAGCTCCATACACTCATGTCTGTGTGGCCAGATTCTGTTGCACCTCCATCTAAAACAACTTTGCAGATGATACCACCAATTGGCTGTATCTCAAGTAAACTGGAGTACAGGAAGGAGATGGAGAGCTTGGTAATATGATGTCATGACAGCCTTTCTCCCAATGTCAACAAAACAGTTGGTCATTGACTTGAGGAAGGGGGCAAAACGTGTGCTTCTGCCTTCATCAATGATGCTGATATTGACAGCTTCAAGTTCCTAGGAGTGAACATCAATAGTGTGTCCTGTTGGTGTCGCAGCCGAGAAAGAAAGCTCACCATCATCTCTACTTCATCAAGAGGCTAAAGAAATTTGGCATGTCTCTATCAACCCTTACCCATTTATACTGATGCACCATAAAAAGCGTCCTATCTGGCTGTATCACAGCTTGTTATAGCAACTGTTCTGCCAACCACGACAAGGAATTGTAGTCGTGGACAGAGATCATGGAAACCAGCCACCCCTTGATGGACTCTGTCTATACAATGTGCTGCTTCAGTGAAGAAGCCAGCATAATCAAAGACGCCACCCATTGCAGACATTCTCTCTTCTCCCTTCTCCATTTGGGCAGAGAGACAAAAACCTAAAAGCATATTCCACCAGGCTCGAGGACAACTTCTAACATTTTAACATCATTCAATGGCTCCCTGGTACGATAAGATGGACTCGACCTCACAGTCTACCTCGTTATGCCTGTAGGTGATTGTTTACTCTTTTCCATAGATGCCCAGCCTGCAGAGCACCTCTGGCATTTTGTGTGTATTGCTACCTCGTTAT
The DNA here is from genome assembly GCF_963921235.1 of Mobula hypostoma. NCBI lineage: Eukaryota > Metazoa > Chordata > Chondrichthyes > Myliobatiformes > Myliobatidae > Mobula > Mobula hypostoma. The sequence goes on from NC_086123.1 coordinate 21,867,178, forward strand.
GATCTTGCACCTGCACTACTCTTTCTCTGTAGCTGCTGTACTGTCTTGATGTACTGTGTACTGAACTGATCTGTATGCAAGACAAGCTTTTCATTCTACCTCAGTACACATGACAATAATAAACAAATTCCAGTATGACTGAGACAATGCCGGTTATGACCTTGGCTTGTTGAAGGTGCGTCACTTGATCTGAAGAGGCTATTGCAGAACAAGGACCAAGGAAATGCTCTCAAGTTTCATAAGCGAAAAGCTGTTTGACCTACTTTACCTCAATTTATTACTTCATCCTATTTCTTCCTATCCATTCAGTTTTTTTTTCTTTAAATATTCATTTTGGATTAATCTCTTATTCACAGGAGATACATTCCAGAAATGCTTTTGACTAGTACATTCGATAAATAATAATTTTAGCCTAAATAAATCCATTTTAATGCCCACAACTAAAATGGTCATAGTTATTAATACCCAAATAAGCTATTAAATACAGTACATACACAATTATACTATTTCTTTTTGAACTTGTGACATACTAAGTGTGTGGGTTTGGAAAAACTAGGCAGTATCTGTGAACCAGCTTTCTTTTTAATAGTAGGTGCAGCCCATTAGGGAGTAGAGAGCAATAGTCAGAGGGCACATGGTTATTATAGGAATCATTGATATAAGCCAGAACAACGTAACTACTTCCATTGAATGTATTGAATCTTGAAACAAATGAGAAGTTTTGACATCTAATGTGCAGCTGTGCAAACAAAGTTCAAGTTCAGTTTATTGTCATTCAACTGTACACACGTATACCACCAAACAAAACAATGTTTCCCCGGACCAACGTGCACACACAATACGTATAACTCACACACAACACAAAGTAATATTACCACAAAATAAATTAATAAATAAGGTGCATCTACAAATTAAAAAGCAAAATCATGTAACACTACTGGCGCTTCATTTGTGATGAGACCTGGGTGGTGGCAGGGAGTTCAATAAGCTTCCCCATTCCATGTTTCCCACCCAACTATTCTTGTCCTAATGCTACAGTACCTCGTACCTGATGGTGGTGGTCAGAGAGATTATTGGACATATGGGAGGGAACATTGACAATGCCAAGGGCCCTGTATACACAGGACTCCTGATAAGCATCTCTAATGGGTGGAAAAAAAGACCCCGATGATCTCCTTGATAGTCCTCACAATCCTTTGTTGGGACTTACAGTCAGATGCCTTGCAATTCCCATACCAGATGGCGATGCAGCTGTTCAGGACACTCTTGATGGTGCTCCTGTAAGAACTGAGTTAAAATGGGGTGGGGGGGGTGAGGTGGGAGGAAGAGCCGGACTCACCTTAATCACCTCAGGAAGTGGAGACGCTGCTGCTGTGCTTTCTTGACCGAAGAGGTGGCATTGAGGGACCAGGTGAGATCATCAGTTATGTGCACTCCCAGAAACTTGGCGCTAACTCTCTCCAAGGAGGAGCCGTATATATATGTGCAGTGAGGAGTGGTCAGTTCACCTTCCTAAAGTCCACATTTATCTCTTTGGTCTTGTCCATGTTGAGACTCAAATTGTGATCTCACCATTCTACCAGTTGCTGTACACCATCTCATCATTGTTGGTAAGGCCAACCCTGTTGTGCCATCAGCAAACATCGATTCGGTTTGAACTGGATCTAGCAATGCAGTCATGCATCAACAGTCTGAACTGCAGCAGGCTGAGCACACAGCCTTGGGGAGTGCTGGAGCTAGAGATGTTTCTGCCAACACAGACTGACTGTGTCCTCGCTATCAAGTAGTCTAGGATCCACTTGAGGTGCTGAGACCAAATGAGGGCAGATTACCCACCAGCTTCTGAGGGATGATCATATTAAACACTGAGGTATAACAGCATCCTGCCAGATGAGGCAACATTTCCCCAGGTGGGACAGGACAGCGGAGTGCAGAGACTATGGTATCATCAGTAGACTGATTTGAGCGATAAGTGAACTGGAAATGTCCTAATGTAGCAGGAAGGTGGGATTTAATGCAATCCATGAACAGCCGCTCATTGCACTTCATGATTGTTGAGGTCAGTGCCACTGGACGGTAGCCGTTGAGGCAGATTACTGTGGCCCTGGGCACCAGAATTATGATCACCTGAAGGGACAGCAGACTGTTCCAGAGGGATATTGATGTCTTTTAGAACATCAGTTAACTGGGCTGCACAGTCCCCCAAGTATCCAGCCATTATTAGAAGAGTAGTCTGGAAACTAATTACCATATTTATACAGACAATGATTAATAACAGGAATAATTTTTCCAGAATTTCAAAGATGCTGGTGTGAAAAGTCACAACTTCCAAATAAATCCACTAATAATGAGAAATGGGTATATTTTATATTACTGAAATAATTGTTACATGAAGCTACTGTGTGGTATAAAGGAAGACTGGAATGTATACAAACGTCTTAAACTGCAGAATGAGGGGATATAATGGAGGAAAAATAAAAGTTAATACTTGTATCTAAAGAGAAAAAGCAAATGGGAACAGAGTAACATAGAAAGATATACTCAACATACTGATCAAAACAAAAAATTAATTCAGAAAATTGCTTTAAACTGCAGAATCAGGATAAGGAACTTCAAGGCAATTTCAGGACTGAAAGAAAATTTATATTCAAAACATAGAAGCATTAGTCAGAGGCTGAGCAAAAGTTCCAAAAACATTTTAGTGTGGTTAGATTTTGCAACCGAAGGGCACTGGAATCATGGAATGGCTAAAATAACTCAAGTACAGTAAAGGAAGACAATTTATAAAATTGTTCACACAAATCATAATCTACAGTCACAAGTAACAATATTGTTTTATTAAAAATATTCAGAGCTAAACACAATGCAACAATTTTACACAGGAACAGGGAAGAAAACATAACCAATTCAGGTGTCATGAATGGAGCTGCACCAGAAGTCAAACCAAATTTTAGTTCAATTGCCACATCTTTTCAGACTTTATGACAGGCTATCATACCGAAGAAACTACATGAAATATAATTTAAAATTCTTGTTTCTTTAATTTCCGCTATAGCTTTATTTTCTAAACAAAAAAAAAACACATACTAATAGCCTGCTAATCAAGTTAATATTTTTAATTTAAGAATGAATAGCATGGATTCAAATTCCCATATATGTGTAGAAAGATTGTGATAATTTGCAGTAACTTGCTACTTCTTTCGACCTCCACGTTCTTTGAAGGCAAGGTGGATAACCGAACCACTTGTAACATTATAGTAGGCCAGAGAGTTCGAATCTTTAATAAAGATACCCTAAAACAAAAAAAAAGTAGTTAAACTTCTAAGCAGAGTCTAACAAATTAGAAATGAAAATTGGAAAAAAAGTAGATAATAGAAACCTGAAACAAATACACAAAATGCACTAAACAGGTCAGGCTGGATATATGGAAGCATTTAAGGATACATGTTGAGGTCCCAATTTATTTAAGATCTTCTAATGAACTCACTCAACAGCAGTACTCAGGAGAAAAAAAAAGGTAAGGCAGAACTAGAAATAGTGGCATCACCAAGAACTAATTACCTTAAGAATGTAGAATCAGAAAAACCTTAACCTTGTGCATAAAAACCTAAGTATTGTGTATCATTATTTTGAATCAACTTAATGGACTAATCCCTTACTCTGGCTGGCATGCTTACAAGCGGGCATTTTTACTGTTTGTTGTGCAAAGACCAAGAATGTCTTAGATCCAACTATGAATAGTTAGGAGTAAAGTAACCATACTTGCTGTTATCCTCAATGAAAGCTGATTAGAAGGTCAAATGATCTTTGTGATAACTCAGCTGTGGAGGATCTATAGTACCCAGCAACAATGATACCATTCACTAGTACTGAATAATCCTCACACCCAAGAAACAAAAAAAAACTCCTCTATCTTGAACTGAATTGAATATGGATCTTTTGGAGGGGGAAGGAAAACACGTAATTAAACTAGAAGATGTAAATAAGCAAACTTAAAAAATACAAAATGAAAGTTTAATTATGGAAAAAGATGAGGGAGTTAGAGTAATTTTTAAATTAGTTTTTAGTATCAGAGATATTGTTCATCTCAAAAGCATAAGCACTTTAGTTAATGGGCTATTGAGAGAAACCTTAAAAGCAAGGAACCGTTTACAAAGCTCTCATCAATTCAATCATTTAAGAACATTTCTGCTAGAAAGAAGTTAAAAGAACATAATGTAGAGAGAAACAGGCCATCAATGATACCAACATACATGTCCCTATGTTTACCCAAACAAGTGCAGACTCCACAAGTATGTTGTTGCACAAATAACAAATCCAATACGTACCTCATACTGAAGCTTCTGTTTACCAGCAGGCATTCCTGTAGCTTCATGGATTTTCACCTTGACAACAGACACCTGAAAAATTATTTCAACACTTCTAATTACAATACAAAACAAAATACTACAATGATACAATTTATTTTGGAAAATAATGCACAAGAATTGGGGGGGGGGGGGGGGAACCCTCTGATCCTAAAGTTTGCAGAGGATATAGCCCGTTCAGCATTAGTAAGTGACAAGCAACCTAACGTTACCACTTACTGCCCCTGCAGATAGGCTTTGAATGGTGCTTCCTGCTGAAAACAGCAAGCCCTATCCCTGAAAATGCTCTGACAGCTAATAAACTTGTGCCCCTTGTCTGAATGGCCATCAAATGTTACGTGTTTGGGAGTATCTCTGGTATAATGAAAATAATCAAAAGTCATTACAAATAAAAAAAAGTTAATATTTAGTTTCAAATTAGAATGGACATGGAGAGGTGTTTTCTTTGAAGCGAAGATAGAGGTGAAGTAATACATGACTGGTTTAGGTAGTAGAAGGGGCCTGTCCAATTAACAAATGGTTAATGGACCAGGGACACAGATTTAAAATTTTTGGCAAGGTAGTAAAAAAAAAAGCTCTTTTATCTTTTCATTTTATTTAAGAACTGGACAAATCTTTTGACAGCATAGATAATTTGCAGGCAATGGGAAATAAAAGAGTGGAGGAATGGGACTTATTACTGAAGAGTCAGCATAGACTTGTTATGGAGGCTTCATTGTCAGCATCATTATATAATTCTAATTAAAGACATTCAAATACATCTAAATTAACAATTAAACATGTTGATCTAATTAATTCAAAGATAAATTAAACAAAGCTTACTTTCCTTGTGAGCCTTTCATTTTCAATTGCAATGAATGCCATTGTCGAACCCAGGCAACATCTATTGTGGCCCAGGTTCAGCAGGCAAATTTGCCAGTACAACTGCTGGGAAACTGAAGAATGGCATCTGCTGCTGGACCAGATAAAGAATCCAGTATCAGAGCAAAGTCAGTGTCAGCAATAAAGAAATCATTAGAAAGATGTGATTTCTGCATTCCAGCAGCAGGCTGTCAGATGCTTATTTTTAATTGCCTGTTAACCTGGGCTTTCCTACCAGAAAAATTGACACCAAGTTCCTTTGAACTTGGTATTACCAGAGGTATATGAGATGACTGGATAAAATGAAATAATGGATGAAGTGGCCATGCATAAAACCAAAAGGTAGTAAGATATTAATGTTCATTATTTTGCTAGTATTATAATCCTTATTACAGTTGATGCATTTTCCTTTTTACCCAATGAATCCGTACCTGATCTGTTAGAGGAAGTGTGAAAACAAGGACCTGGCCATTCAACTTCCATTCCGATTTATCCTGCATGTTAGGTACCTGTATCTTGACCGTGACTGGGCCCTGAAAGAAAAACAAGGGGATACAATTGAAGCTACAACTAACTTTCTTATATAAAGATTCACATTGTGTGCATCATAATTTTTCATATGGACCTATAATCACACTTCAACAATTCTTCATCTAATTCAAAACTATGACAATAGAAACAGTTGTATAATGTGATCTCCATGACTATTAGATTAAACAGACAAATCTGGATTACGAATTTTACCTTCTGCTAATAAATCTATTTTAATATGCTGCCGTACTTACCACATTATAATGTTACATTTAAAATTAAAAAAACAAGTACTAATGCTGCCGAAAGATTTAAAAATTAGTATATACAAGAATGTAGGTAGGTCAAGACACCGCAAGATTCAAATAAATAAATGACTAAAAACATAATATTAGGAATTTAGGAGCAGGAGGGGGCAACTTAACTCCCCAAGCTGCCCCCTCATTCAATATAATCATAGCTGATCTACTCCAGGCCTCATTTTCCAGTTCCCCATATTCCTTGATTTTTAAAAATCATTAAATAGCCCCCAAAGATCTAGCCTCCATAATCCCCAGGGTAAGATTTTTTAGGAGAAAAGGTAAACAGGCACCAGGTGTATGAAAGGAATTTGAATTTAGAGCTTTGGTAGGTGTTAAGAATCATAGGTGATGGCATAATTATTTTCAGAGAAGATAAACAGATCAAAATATCTTACATTACAGATTACGCAGGCAGGGAGAAGTAAAGTTTTAGAAAGATTGAGAACAAGGGTGAATGTTTTAAAGAAGATATTGCCATACTAGGGACTATATGAATAAGATTTTATCCTGGTTATAAAAGTTTTCAATCATCTCAGATTCAAGAGGAGTAGAAAAAGAAGAAACCTGGCTGGGACTGCATCCAATGAAAGCAAATCAACTTGAAATGCTAATTGTTATTCTCTGTCCACAGATGTTATCAGACTAGAGCATTTCCAGTAATTGTTTTTTTTTTAAATACATATATTAAATTTACAATATCTACAGCCTGGTTCAATTTTAGGCATTTGCCATAAAGAGAGATTTGGAGTGGATCTTGTGACAGGGATCAAAGATAACACGATTGATTTTCCAAATATCGAATTACAGAAATGTTCCGATTCCCTTGTATTGGGTACTGATGAAGCAGCCTGACAACTTAGTGACAGAGGACAGGTCAACATCTGTTAATAGAGGAGAGTTAGACACTGTCAGTGCACACAGGAAAACTGACACTGTCTTCACATAATGAAGCAGAAGGTACTTCACATGAACGAGAAACAGAAGCGAGCCAAGGACAGATACTTATGGAGCACAACAGGAACAAAAAACATGAAGGGCTGGGAAGGCAAGTCGTTGTTAATTCTCTGGCAGTGCTTTGTTGAAGTACAGATCATTGTATTTTTCTAAAAATTTGGATGAGTTCAGGACGGACAAGGTATGGAGATTTAGGTGGGTAACATGGCGTAAAGAAATAAAAACAAATTGTCAGATTACTCCATGAAATCAAAGTTGTAAGGAGATGAATTCCCTCTTTCTAGACTTCTATCGTACGGTTCTATCATACTTTTTTTAAAAAAAGGTAAATGAGGCTCATTTAGGTTTGATTAGTCTAATGTATTAACGCATTGATTCACCAACGTATCCAGGTAATGCATGTTCTTTAGCTAAGAAAATGAACATGGTAAAGATAAAAAGAAACAATTTAGAGAAAATTTAGCATATTGTTATTAACTAATTGTCACTTCAATTAACAATATAAACAATAAATACCCAATTATCAAAATGGTGCCCTCCAGTAACCACCAATTCAGAGCCAGAAGTAGAGTACTGCTGGGGCATCTGGGTCAACATCAGGACAAGGCTCTGGGAAATTCCCAGACCAACAGTGAGACAATGCTAAGGGGATGACACCCTCCAGCACTGGAATTTTTAAAAAATAATTAGCCAGAACCTGTCAATTCTAACACGATGCCTTTACGCTTTAAAAAAAATCAAAAATAAAATTAGCTTAAAATTCAAATGAAAATTTTAGACAATCATAGATAAAGCATGAATATTTACTGAAATATCGATGGGGATTCATAAAAACATGAATGATTGAGCAACAGTGTGAAATATGACAGTTTGGAGTTATTGCCCAATATCCTTCAAATGTAAGGACATTGAGCTTCATCTTTAATCAGTGGTATGACATACCTTGTTTCTTCGTAGAAATTCTTCCTCTGGAATAAGATTATCCTCACTCTTTATCTTTTTTGTTGCTGGTTCATCATCTAGTGGTGGAGGTGGTCGTGGAATTGCAGAAGGCATTGGGGCAGGAACTGCTGGAGGTGCAGGTACAAAAGCTGTAACGTGAAAGAAACACATTAGAACTTCATAATTCTTATTTTAAATTGTAACTTCTCTAATGTTTAAAAAGGTGTTTTAAAGAAAATCAATAGGTCACATCTTTCCATGTGATTTTTTATGCAAGGGGAGTTAGTAGAAAATTACTATCCTATCTGCAACCTATCGCTCAGAGCAGGGGTTCCCAATCTGGGGTCCTCACTTAATGGTACTGGTCTATGGCACAAAAAAGGTTGGGAGCCCCAGGTTGGGTAGAGTTGGCTGAAATAAATTGCTGTTGGAAAGAACACTATCTGGCTCCCCCGTTAGTCTTTTACGTCCATCAGCCGGCACTGCATTGTGTAATCAGAACCCAGCATTCCAATGTACACTTGTGCTACTCTAGATAATGTGACTCTAGTCCCTACTTCTGGGCTTACAAGTCTTCTTCTTCCCCCACTACCATCCCACCTCTACCCTCCAACCATTCCCCATACAGTTTGAAAGACTTTTTTGATAAAAGAGCAACTTTTATTAATAACCCTTGCTGCCACCCAAGACTAAAAAAAAACTTCCTATTTCCTCATTTCTTTTCAAAATTCTTAATCTATCTGTAAAGAGGACTACAGTTTGATGTCAGATTCACATCTCACCGATGTGACGTTCCTCATGTGAACCAATTTTACACTTGCCGGTATGACTGATAACCAAAGTTTTAGATGCATATTCATAAATGTCCAAAATAACATTACCAGATGGTACCACCATTGGTGGTGGTCGGGGAGTCAGAACAGGTGGCGCCGAAGAAGGCATAGGTACTACATTAATTCGTGGTCCAGGAATCATTGGTGGCATGGGAGCTGATAAAACAGGACTTGGTGCTAAACGGATAACAGGAGACATCGGTGGCCTGGGGATAACAGGCATTGACGACATAATATTGCGCACAGGTGGTGGCATCTGAACAAACAAAAAACAACATAATTGCACTTTCACTTACTGTCCAAAATACAATAATTTAATGCCCAGTTCTCCCATTTTCACCGTCTGTGGAGAATTATGCTCTTTATGAACTGATCATGCTGTAATCACATCAGGCCTGTAATGGTTCAGCAGCACTTCTAATACTTGTATTTGAATATAAATAATATTAATCAACATGTTAAGTGAAAAATATGTATACACATAACAACAGGATCTGAAGTACAATTTGGGTGGTCTGATAAAACTACATACAATCTTGATTTTGTTTTCTGTGTCACTGAGACAAGTCTAACATTTAGCCATGCTGTTAAGGTCAAATTACTTAACTTTCACATTTTCTTATACATTGATATTATACAGGTAGGTGATTTTCAATAGCTGACAAAACATTTTGTGCTCACAATAGTGTAGTGTAAGGTAATTGAAATAGCTACGATTAATATAATTAAATAACCTGAAAAGGTGGAAAAATACAAGCGATTCAACGATATTCTTTTAAAGGGTTACTCTCATCGATTTCCTCTCCTGTTGCTGATGAAAGGAATAAGTAAAATTGTAGCTTGCTTACACTGCATCATGTAGTTCATTTGCTCAGCATATGCAGTACCAGAAATAGAAATACGTACTGGAAATAGTCCCATATTTGAAACCACAAAACAGATGGGAAAGTAGTATTCAACTGCTTATTTAATATAATTACAACTAATAAATACTGGAGCTGTGGCTATTTTGCCACATGTGGAAACCCCAACTATGCAGAGGAATTTCATGTTAGAGAGGCAATAATACTTCTGTGTGCCTTACTGTTTCTCACAATCCTAAGCATCTCAACTTAACTGTAAACAACGTGCAAACATTTTCAAAATATCTGCCAAACTTACAGAAGGTGGTCTGGGCATTGATGTGATTGGAGGAGCATTCATTGAAGTATTTGGGGCAGATGAAGGTGGTGGGGGTTGTGGTAAATCAGCAGGTTTGCTGGGCCCAATTTTCTCCTTGGTGTCATCCTCTGGAACTAATCCTTTGGCCTTGTGGATAGCTTCAATCTGCTCCTGCAGTGTGATGTTGGCTTGTGCAGCTTGTTGTGTACGTGCCATGCTGCCAGAATGCCCATCCCAAGTAACCTTGACCACAAGAAAGAACAAACACAAGCCAAGTTTACTCATGCATTTATACATTTTTAAGGTAATAGACATAAAAACTACGTCCACACATGCTAAAAAAAAATCACTTTAGAGTAGAATAATTTCATATCAAATCAATTTGCTATTAATTTATCCACATAAATTACGATTTCTGCCTCCTTTAACTGAGGCAATTGACAATTATGTTTGATTTCTAAATGAGTTCATTTAAATGAGTTCTAAATGAGTTAATCAAGCAAACTTTATATATGTTGTTCTCTATACTGTGACAGCATTTTCACAGTTTAATTTACATTGCTAACTACCTTAAATATAACTACCTCTCTGAAAACTGGAAAAGACATTCAATTACAATATTGCCACTCATTTCTGGTACTAGTTTTGTGAGAGTATAGAGTGGTCGGTGAATTTAGGTTAGTCTTAAGTGTTTATTTCTGTGGAGATTATACAAGAAAAAGTTTTTGCTTACTCTTATACAACTGCAGAATTAACAAGCAACCCCAAAATACTATACAAGCAGTGAAATGATACCTAAAATTTGTACAATGATGGGAATTCATACCTTCTCTTCTGGTTTCTGTATTTCTTCTTCACCAATCTTCTTTCCAATAGCTGTTTCCTCCACACCAAAGATATCAGTACGTCGTTCAGCCAGCTGTTTCAGGCTACTTTCAATATCCAGACCTATTAAACAAAGTCACGTTATTTGAGTTACTGTCACATTCCCGTCAGCTTGAACCAGTTTTGCCATTCTCCTCTGACCTGTTTCATTAACAAAGCCACAGAACTGCCGCTCATTGAAAGTTTTTCTGGCTTTTCACACCATTCTCTGTAAACTCCAGAGACTGCTGTGCTAGAAAAATCCCAGGAGATTAGCAGTTACTGAGATAATCAAACCACCCCATCTGGCACCAATATTGGAAAAGTCACAAAAATCACATTTCTTCCCTATTCTGATGTTGGATCTGAACAACAATTGAACCTCTTGACCACATCTGCATACTCTTATGCATTGAATTGCTGCCACATGATTGGCTGATTAAATATTTGCATTAATGTGTACCTAATAAATTGGCCACTGAATGTATGTTACTACAGGTCGACCTTCACTAATCCGGCACTATTGGGATCTGAGGAGAGCCGGATTAGTGAAAATGCCGAATTACAGAAGGATCACATTAAGCATAATCAGTGCTGGATTATTGAGGAACCAGATTACAGGTAGTCGGATTAGTGAAGGTCGACTGTATGCATCTGTATGGGCTGTCAGCAGTTAATGTTACTAACTTAGAGGTATCTGGTTTCGATTCAGAGTTAACTCGTGTTTACTGTGATTGCTTGTGTTTTGCCTGAATTCAAGATTGGCTGAAAGGTTATGCTGTTTCTGTAAATTACCCCTTGGTGCAGGTAAATGTCAAAAGAATCAAAAGGGGAATTGATAATGAGGAAGCTGCAGGATTATAGAGAAATGAAAGAATTAGAACAGACAGGATTGCTTTGCTGGAAGCCAGCATGGGCCTAATGGGCCAAATAGCCCTCTCTCATGTCACTATGTCTCCCGTTAATAAAACCAATAAAGCCAAATTGACACTACACCAGTCTACACAAAACATATGTTACTATGCTTCCAGTAATTTGTCTAAAGCACAGTAGACCACAGCACAAGCAGTGAACACTGAAAATATCAAAATACTTAGGGTTTTTCACAGGATACACTATTTTTGAGAATTCAATGAAAGCACAAAGTTCCCATAACCCCCTGACAAAATCAATTTCTTTGATCAAGAGATATCATGAGGTGGTCAGGATCAGATGCTACTCTTAAATCCTTACAGCCTGTCCACACAGCATCATTGGCAGAAACCTGGGCTGAGAGCTCTCAATGAGCTGATACAAAGGGATCAAAAATAACTATCTGATTTGTATCCATCATTGTATGCGTAAATTGTATTTAAAAAAAGGCTGGATAAGTTGTCTCAACTACAAGTGTGAACAATGGTGAGCTATGGGAAAGACACCCCCCTACCTTCACCCACACAATAAAGACAAGTCCTTTTCCAAATTTTAGGCAGTGCTCCAGAGTACTGATCATTACTTATACTCACCTGGGGCATATACTTCATCTTCACTCTGTTTCTCTCTGATGGAGCGTTCACGCTGCTCCAGCCAACGTGGATCCAACAGCCCAATTCGCATGTGTTCTTGCATTTTGCTAGCTGGAATCTTTTCTCCGGTGATTGGTGAGATGAGGTACTCATCAGGTGCAGGAGTGCCAGCCACTGGCTTAGAAGCTAAGTGAATCCAAGATAAGAAAATAAGCATACATTCTCCAAACCCAAACTACACAATTTAATACAAGTTAAGAAAAGGTGTATGCGTGTGTGCCCATGCATGCACACAAGTGCCCACCTCTGACACCAATCCCACTGAACACAGTTGATCTGTAGTTTTGCATGAACATCTTTCAATGTTAACACTATACAAATTTTCCAGGAGTACTGAGAATAAATGTTTTTAAATGGTAGAAATCAAAAGTAATGACAAATTGCTTTGCCTGATAGTAGATAGTTTCACAATTTTGCATTTTGGTAGAACTCCCATCTCAACCCAGTATTGCCAATGCCATCTTAATATATATTTGAGAACCCAGAGTAAGCAGGAGATAATGTTGCCCAATGTAATAATCACTATTCATGAGGCCAATTAGAATTTTTAAAAATAAATTGTTTCCTTTGTTGTTACTAAATAAAACCAGATATTTGCTAAGTATACAAATGAAGTGTATTACCCACACTGTATGCAAGGCATCAAAATTGGCGCACATGTCCAAAAGAGCAAACTCAGGACTGTTCCTCTGGCTAGGAAACAATTTCTATCGAATACTGGGCTATGAAATCAAGTTTTATAATACTACTTGAACAATTCATCTTCTGGTTCAAAATGAAGGTGCAATAAACCAAGACTACACGTGTTGCCCGTTCATACAAGATCTACCTTTTGTGGAATGGGGATAGTTATACTCAAGATAGATGGATCAGAAATGGTGGTGATAGAAAGCCACACTATTCTTCAAAATATAAAACCATTAAATTAAGGCTACAGACCACAAAAACACAAGTCAATGACTGCTATTCAACCACCTTTTTTTTCAGCTTACTGATACTGTGGATGTAGTTAACATGGTGCAGGACAAATCAAAAGTAAGCAATTGTTTCTGGGCTTTCATTCTCCTGTGCTTTTTGACAGAATTCAGTGATTACCAATTTCCCCTTTTTTAATTTTATGCTTCCAATGTCAAATGGATGAGGGCAAAAAGATACAAAATTACACAGCTACAAGAGAAATTGGCATTTAGCATTATCGAGCCGGCAGAAAAAGGATCAACTTAAGTTTTAGCTTTAGAATGGAAACTTAATGATATTCCAAATACATGCAGAAAAAAAAAATCAGCAGTTTTGTGGGAAAAATATATTGTGTCCTGTGTTCCATTCCCTTAACTTATTTCAAACTACCAGTGCACTTGAACGACTACAACCATTTCAGATGGATCAGTAGCTTTTAGATCCATGTAACTTAAATTTCCTCTAGTGTTTGCAAACTCACCCTTTGGATCATAGTCTTTCCTAATGATAACCTGATCTGGAGTAGGAGGAAGAGGTGGAGGCATTGGATTATCAGGTGGTGGAGGCACTTTCTGACCTTCATCTTCTTCATCTGATCCCTAAGGGAAACATATACAGATACAAAATTATAAAAATGTTTGCAGTTTTCACAGTTATTAATATTCTGTTCCTATTTTGAAGACTGAAATCAATCCATATTTTTAACAGTTAGTTGTATCAGCTATTCCACTGGTGGACATCAACTTGCTAGCATCCCTTTCTTAGATAAGGAAAGTGAACTAGAAATATTCAACTATAAAGCACAGGTTAAACATACAACATGATCAAATTTAGAAGCACACCTCATCCATGTCTTGTACTTGAGTATCTTGATCCAACTGTGCTGGAGCCTCTTCTGTCTTCTCTTCTGTTTCTTCAACTTCATCATCAGATTCAACTTCCATTTCAACCTCCTCACTCTCACCAAACTTCTCGTATCTCTCCTGCATCAAAATACGCGCTCCAAGTTCTTCTGGGGTAGTCGGTGGAGGGAAATGTCCTTCGAGTAGAAAGGTTAATTATTAATATTGCATGCCTTTTGTTTCTCTACTTCATCTGTTTCTCTCTCTCTCTCTCTCCCCCTCCCCCTCACAAAAAGACCCATCTCAAATTATACTATTTTCTTCAAGGCAGAAAATGCCATTCCATTATTTGGTTACATGGGGAATTTCAGGAGAATGGAACTCAATTATCATTTGCTAAAATTTTGCATTTTATAGTAGTAGATAAATTTATCCACATCTTCATGGAAAATTTTGTTGAGAGAACAAGTGCCTGGCTTCCCAATTCTCAATGAATATTGACATAGGCCTTCCAGCATCAGGAAAGAGCAGTTTAACGTCTCATCTTACTCACTAATTGGAAGTGGGCAAACCTGGCAAAGCCCTGGTTGTTGAAAAACAAGCCATGGCTCTTCAATGTAGATTATGCGCACAAGACATCTTCCACCACTTGAACAATTAACCAACTGCCTTGTCAACTCAAACTGAACACTGATGGCTGTTTTCATAATAAACTTTTCTCCAGAATTAAGTTGACAATTACAATATATTCAATGATTTGCATGAACTATAACAAATTCCTGCTTATATGACATAATGTGGGGGGAAAAAAGTGCAAGGAAAAGTTTGAATTCTTCCAAGGAATGGAGACAACAAATAATTGAATGGGTAGATTTTAAGAAAGGTCAAAGGAGGAAGAAAATAAAAGGACTGATTTTTATTTATGTTTAAGGTTGAAATTAGTGAGAAGTATCAGAATGTTCAGAAAATCAGAAATATGGACTGAGTTTGGGGGGTATAAACAATTTACTTCTAAAACCATAGACAAGGTGACGCCTTGTTACTGCTGATAATGCAGTTTATACAGGGCTGAAGATGATACTATTGTGTTATCCTAATGCTTAGCTCACAGAAAGCAATGCTCACCCAGGAGAGAGCCACCTGGTAGCAGAGATAACCACAGCATTGAATTATAGAGCTAGATATCACTAACATACAAGAAAGTATTAACGAAGAGTAATAAGGGACAGAGGAATAGATTTAATGGACTCCTGAGGTGATGGCACAAGAGAAAACATTTCTAAGAGGAGATCACACTCAACCGGGCAAAAATAAAACAAACAGTAGTTGTGTCAAACTAGACAACAAAGGAGGATGCAATTGTTTTCTACACTGAAGATCACAAACAAGTATAAGCACAATTATGCCTAAAGATAGCAGAAAACATGTTATGCCCAAAGATAGTAGAAAACATTCAACAACTTTGGTCGGGATATTTCCATATATGTAGGAGGGAAGGAAATCTGATTGTAGAGACTCCAACAGAAAGGCAAGGGAAATTAGCACAAATGTGTATCATAAATATCATACTTAGGAATCTTGGGTCTGATGAGAAGGAAGGTGAGTGGTTGTTAATACGGTTAGAAAGCAAAAGAATTAGCTTTTCATGAACAACAAAAATGAAAATTAGTGTCAGCAGTTGTAAACTGGAAAAGGAGTCATTTGCAAAATAACCTAGCATGTGAGTTGTGGGATGATGCTGAATGCCAATGGAATCAAGGGTGGGTCAAATTTATCGATAAGCAAATGTTGGAGAACTGAAAATAACAATGATAAATTAGAGAAGTATGGAGTTGGGATATATAGAGAACCAAGGACGACGTTGCCAAGCAAAGGCAGCAATCTTTCCGTGAATTGCTAACTGGATTAGAAAGCTGTTAAGTGATATACAAAGGGTTCCTGCTTCAATACCTCCAAAGCAACCAAAGGGTCATGGATGGTTTCAATAGAATAGTACAACCTAGCAGAGCTTCACGTGTCCAAGGTACATTTCTTAGTATCAATTTACATTCTTGGAAGGACTGACTTGGAGTTTTACCTAAAAAATGTAGTCACACAAAAGTGTAGGCCTTAGAGCCTTGTAAGCCTGCTCTTCCATTTAAAATATAATGACTTATTTTTACCTCAAGTTCATTTCCCACTTAGTCTCTAGATCCTTTATATCTCTTAGTGTCCAAATATCTATTTATCTTAGTCTTCAAAATACTCAACAACCAAGCACCCAGAATCATCTGGTAAGGAATTCCAAATTTACAAATCTCGGAAGAAAACAACATATAATAATAAAAAAAAAATCACCCGACCTTCATTGCCAAAGTTTTCCAAGGTTTATAATCTCATTTTTGCCAAACTCCAAGATTGTATATGAAGCACAAATTAATAATATTGTACAGCAATTTGGTGTGATATACAACTTAAATTGCATTTTTGTTTGAATGAAAACAAATCAGACTTTATGGAATTCAAACTAAACATTTGAAAATAATTGATTTGTACAAAGATTCTTTCTAACTCTTATAGACAAGGCATACTGAATTTTAGTAACTGGGCAAGTTTCATGCAACAAAAGTTAAATGCATAATTACACTTTATAAAAAAATGCAACTTATGTTTAAAATCATCACTGGTTAGAAATGTTTGTATTTAAATATTTGAAACAAGCAGACCCAAAATGTCTAGAACATTGGTCTTTCAAACCAATTTAATGCAAAACCAAAACAAGTTTAAGCAAGATATCCAAGTCAGGCTAAGGGAAATATGGTCACTAGAACATACTTATTTGGGTTCCAATGCAAAATCAAATGATTATCGTATTAATCTTTACCTTGCTCATTTGGCTGGAAGTCAACAGTTTCCACCACCACAAAGTCATGCCAATCAATCTGTGCATAGGCTACTCTTTCCCTTTCCCGTTCTTCCTCCTCCTTCCTCCTTTCACGCTCCTGAAATTTGGCCCATTCAACTCTGTATCTCACCTGTCATGGAAAGCAATTCATGCACAACTGAGAGACTTGGCCTTCCATTCCAGTGGGAAAAAAAACTTTTGTTCATAAAAAATAATTTCATACATAACACACAAGGTATTTATGACAAGGCAGGCAGCTGAGGTTTAGGAACTTGGGAGCTAAAAGATAGTAGAGCGACAAAACTAATTATGACTAACATTCAGGAATAAGCGGATTTAATGAATGATAACCAGCAAACATAATCCCTTAGTGATGGATTACCGCAAAGTACCATGTTTAAACTCAGCAGCAAGGCCTTGTGATATAGCAAGACCTTTTGCTCATGTGTCTTATATAAAGTACTTCAGGAAATAAATGCTGATCAAGGAGATGGTGCAGCAGTCTCATAAATAAGATAAAGATCAAGATGGTTACAGATTGTTAGAGATCAACTTTCTGTTCTTGAGGTGTAGAAGTTTACTGTGTGATCTGATTTAGGTATTTTAGATTAAATTTTGGTTTAGTCAGGTGGAGAAATCTAGAAAGAGGGGTATATTAGAAATCTTCAAATACAAACTTGTCTGCTTACAAGAAAATCAATTCAAAATATAAAATATACTTTGCAAAAAAAGCTACTGAGACTGGATCAATTAAAATGTCCAAATCAAAGGTATAAACTAAATAAGACACAAGGTTGCGTAGATGAAAAGATACAGTTCATACAAAGGCTCCCAACCTGAAGTCCATGGACACTTTTCTTAATGGTATTGATCCATGGCATAAAAAAGGTTGGTTTATTTGAACACTAGAAAAGGTTTGAGAAATCTATTGCTTTATTTCATCTCTAATTAAATCACAGATGTATAGATGAGAAAGCCTGGGGACTTCTTCCAGTGTACCAAATACAACTAATATTTAAACCTTTTTACAAAGTATTATACTTCAAAAGCCAATAAAGGGACTATTAACCTTCTAAAAAAAAATTACTTGAGATATTTATACCTTATAATGAATTATAAATATTATGTGTAACAGATGGTTCAAATATTTAAGCAATCACTGTGGCTAGTTAAATATTATCAACAAAAAAAAACTAATGCCTCACCTGATCCAAAACTTCTTTAGGGTTTTCTGCTTCCTTTTTCAACTTTAGAAGTAGGCCCTTTGGCGGTATTAAGATCTGTAAAAATAAAGAAAAAATATCATTTCTGGCAATAAGGGATACCTGCCAGTTGATCACAGTACTCACCAATTCATTAACAATCCCCACTTAGTAGAATTTATTTCCTTTATTAAGAATGACCACATATTTGGAAATACCCAACCCTTCAAGTCATAACCCGAGTTTCAAAGGTCAATCCTATGAAGAGCATGATCTATTAGTGTGGCTTAGTTCACTGTACTTGACTTCATTCACATATAACAAATTGTGTTTTAGTTTTTTTACCTTTGTATACTGTTCCACTAGTTTGGTGAAATAGTTGAACAAACTGTGCTGTGGTCGCAGAAAGTCAAACTGATAGTTTCGTTGCTCTTTCTGCATCAACTGAGTCAAAAACTGACGACCATTTCGTGCAACAAATTGAGCAGTTAGCTTCACGACATCCAGATCGAATGCTGAGATAGATGGAGGATCAGCAATAAATTCAAATTCAGGTGGTGGTTCTTTGGGGATAATAGTTTCCTGAATCACTTGAGCTTGCACCTGTTTAATGTTCATGGAAGAGGAAAAAAAATCTCAGAATTTGTAAGATCATTTATCATGATGTCATCAACAAACTTGGCTATGTGGCTTCTAATAAGAAAGGCCTCAAGAAAGATTCCTGCATGACATCACTAGTCACTCTTGCCAATCAGAGTGCCTGACCATTATCCTTGCTCTCTGTCTCCTGCACTCTGCCAGTTTCCTAACCAAATGAATAAGATGCCTTCAATTCTACAAGCTTCAACTTTTAAGACAAGCCTCTCAGAAGATTTTTATCAAATGTCTTGAAATAACATCCACTGACATTTCCTAAACATTCACTTGACTACTACATAAGTTATTCACATTTGACATGCACACTCTAAAAATTCCTGCTCATTCTTGGTTTATCCTCTCGCCTTGGTTACAAAATGCAGTGACATGCTGAATTTTTCAACTGCAACAATTTTGGAAAATCAGTTAGGACCTCAACAATATTTGCAAGCACTCCTTTTAAAACAATGAAATGAAACCATTTATGCCTCCTTAATGTTATTATTTTCCTTGTGCTAATGTAACAAATCTCAACTTGTGCAGCAATATTCATTTATTTTACTTACTGAGATACAGTGCAGAATAGGCCCTTCTGGCCCCTCGAGCCACACTGCCCAGCAGCCCCCCATTTAATCCGAGCTTAACAACAGGATAATTTACAATGACCGACTAACCTACCAACTGATGAGTCTTTGGACTGCGGGAGGAAACCCACCCGGTCACTTACAGGCAGCAGCCGGAATTGAAGCTGGATCACTTGTACTGTAAAGTGCCATGCTAACACCTATGCCACTGGCTTACTAACCTCCTTGTGAAAATATCCTCTAGAAAATAGTAGTGCACACAATAAATGTACTAATTTTCAACAATGATCTTGTCTCAATCCTCCATTAAATGGCTGCTTTTAAATCCTCTGCCTTTGCTACCTGTGTATTTTCTGTGTTTATACCTCATAAATGGATGTATATCACACCAACCATTGAGGGCTGTTTGACCACAACTTCCACTGTTTGTTTCATGTCTTTTACATTTTTAACATATTAAGAAATTAGTTGTGCATTTGACTCTTGCCAGTGAAATTACTTACTTTCTGTGGCAGCTGCTGCTGTTGTTGCATAACCTTTGGAATAGCAGCTGAAGGCTCTTGCCCTTTTCCCTCTTTGAATTCATTAACTTTGTGTCGGTAGTATGCATGATAAGGATCATTTGGATTCAAGAAATTAAACTTGGCGTTGTTTATTTCATTCTGACGAATACGGGCTTCAAATTCAGGGCCATTTCTGGTCAACACAAAAGAACATGCACATTTAAACTTGGCCTATAATAGCACTACAGCAAATGCATACGTACATTCGACTGAATTTACTGCTTACCTGGCGACAAAACTAGCAGTTTTGTCAACAATGTTCCTGACCTCAGGTGGAGGGTAGATAATACCAACAATTGGTTTGGAAGATAAGGTTTCATCTTTTGTTTCTTCTGGTATCTTTAAAATAAAGATGTAACACAAAATTAAAAATTCCAGAATTTATATAATCTAGCTGTGCTCCACACTCATACAAGTACTTCAAAAAAAAAATTAAACCAGGCACTTGTGTGTGTAAATCCACTACTGTGTTTATTATTCCTCTCCGTGCCTGTGGCACATCCGGCAGCAATCTGGCTGTTTCTTTAGCATTCTGTCTGTTTTTTTATGAAGCCGAATAGCCACCTCGACACTCAACCCAACATGGATGGAAAGCATGCAATGAGTCGGCTGGATTCGAACCAGGGACCACTAGCCTCAAAGTCCATTGCTAATGCCACTACACCACTGGCCAGCCGATTACTGTGTTTAAGATCATGGTAATCCCATGCTAGCTGGCTGCCTGATCTGAAACAAATATAATTCCCTACAAACATAGATTTATTCAAACCCCTGAGCTGAAACTATTCTATCATGTTTTGGGATGCTTCTAAATTCTAATTAGCTAAAAGTATAAAATTACTCAACTATAAAATTCGTTCCTTTATTAGTCCCACTTAGATGCACAAATTACAGCACGGTAAAGAACTTTTCTGTACCACAGTGACCAGTTTGCCCAATTATCATTTACAAACGTTTGTATGTGCCCAAGGCTTTTGCACACTACTGTACATTATTCTCAGATCCTAAGTATACTATTATCAAAGAATGTATAAATCATACAACCTTGAGATTGGTTTGCTTACAGGTAGCCACAAAGCAAGAAACCCGAAAGTAAAACATAAAAAAAGACCAACACCTAATGGAAAAGAGAATTGAAAAAAAAACAATTGAAGCAAAAGCATTCTGAAGCAAACTGAGTTATCTAAAGTAGGTTCCACTTCTCTTTTCAGGTCAGTGATCATAAAACAAAATTCATCTCCAACCATATCCTAAAAACAATTAAACAACCGCACAAGCATAAATCTGAGCTCTCATGTGAATAGCAGACACCATTAATTTCTTTCAAATAGCAATGTAACTAACATGTCATCTAACAAGTCGAGTGAATTGCTACCAGCCTAATATAGCATGAAATAGGAGGAAGAGGTCATACGTCCTTCCACACCAGCTCTTGCATCAGATCACTTTGATCTGATCTTGGCTTCAGTTCGATTTTCCCACCCGTTTTCCATATCATCAGCCACCCAAGTTCAAAAATCTGTCCACCTCAGCCATGGTATATTGAGCCTTTCATTTAACAATCGAGTATTCTTTGATCAAATCATAACTTTCTTTCACCTTTCTCAGCACCATGATGACTATCAATGGCAATTCATACTTTTGCAATGATTTGGAAAATGCCAACAACTGCATGAAAGAAAAACACTTCAATTTCCATCTTCCCTGAAGCTTTCTCTAATTTGGCCAACTCCTGTCTTCTTCCATCTCAAATGAACAAGACGACAATCCATTCAACTCTCAACTATGTTGATTCCTTTAATCGTGTTTCCAGTAAGGATTTTAGCCATTCTTCCAAGTTCTCTACTGCAACTGTTCTAACAATGCCACTTTTTGTACAAACGCTTTCAATTTCCTTTCCACTGTGTCTCCTTCATCTTTCTCCTTTCACACAGCCACAAAAGATCTCCCCTCTCAGTTTCTTCCACCCTGATTGTTCATCTTTATCTTTTACAACACTTTACAGTGGAAGGCCACCAGATCTTGCAGTAGTCTTTGGATTTCCAAAGGAGCCCCCTTCAGCCCAATCCATTACACCAGAACACTCCTCTAACTCGCGAATTACTGTCAAAACAAATTCCTGGTCCTTCACATCCTTTTTTCCCCCCACAAGTCGGTGCAGCAAACAATCGCTCGAGTTGAAACTGCTGCTTTCAAAGATGCATACTCCATTCACAACTGCTTTACTTCTATCACAATTTGACTGGTATCAATAAGGTTTATTTCAAATCCTCTAAGATTCCTTCCTTCTCTATTGTAAGGTATATTCATATCTACTCCAGTGTCACTGAAACTATGCAATTGTTCAGTAAAGAAAAAAATTTCCCATCAGAATTATTGTTTTAACGATTCTATAATGCATTTCACTTTAGACCTCTGATCGTATTCTTTAATAATAGATCTTGTACTTCTGTGTCCATAGATTTGTCCACAGCAATGCACTGATGCTGTTACAAGAGACCGCAGCTGCTGGAACCTGGAGCAACATATGAAAGGCCGCAGGAATTCAGGCGGTCAGGCAGCATTTACCGAAAGAAACAGACTATCCACATTTCGGGTTGAGGCCCTTCATATGGACGGAAAGATAGAGCACAGGCGCAAGTGCAAATGAGCCTCGCTGACCAGATACAAGGGATTGCAATTGCTGGAATCCGAATCAACGCATAAATCGTCAGAGGGACCCAACGGTTCAGGGAACCTCAGTGACCGGGAAGCGTTGAGCGCAACTCGGGCGGCAGAAATGGCTAACTTCGCAGAGTAATAAACTAGTAGGGCACTGGTGCGATGCTTTTGCACGTCACTTTAACCCCGAATCTCCTTGCAGGTCTCAGGCCACGGGGGCCCAGAGTACAGACGCTGGGCCTCCACCACGGCCTGTCAGGTTCACCCTCCACCACGGCCTGTCAGGTTCACCCTCCACCACGGCCTGTCAGGTTCACCCCCCCCCCCCCGTGCCTGGTCCGGCCTCGGCACCGGTGCCAAACGTTTCATTGCTGCTTGAAGGACACACCTGATTTTCAGTCTGAGGGGGAGGCAACGCCTGCACCGGTCCGGCCGGCATCGTCGATGCAGCTGGACGGCCTCAAACCAACCTCGTCCGCCAGCCACAAACCTGCGCGTAAACAAGATGGCGACCGCCGGCTGCACCACCCGCTCCCCGAACACGGGGAGGAACAGGAAGCATTTCTTATGTAGTCAGTACCTAAGCCCGCACTGTTTATGTCGCAGCCTCCAATAATAACTTATAATTGGAGAATTTTAAGAATTCATTTTGTAATTTTCTCTTCTAGTGTTACTTTTGCTACAAACTAGGGTTTGAAATAATCATCCCCACCTTTCCAAGTGTATCATAGATTTCAATGGTACAACCCTGACGATCAACGCACCGAGCCTACGTCATCTCGTATTACACGCTTGCGTGCTTCCATGACAACGCGCCCCAAACATCGAGGCAAAAGAACGGTTTGTCGTACGGTCCCGATGATTATTGAACGGTCGCCTAATAGGAGCCGGGCAGTTGAGTGCTTCGTTAATTTGGAGGGAAGAACATGTTTTATTCTCCTTGATTAGTTCCTCTGGGTCGAGAATGACTTGCCGACACTCTGGTTCTTGCGGGTCGATGAGGATCTTTCACGCCTGAAGCAGCAGATGTCAGGCGGCCCGTGTAAGTTTGGTGCGCTGCCTCTGCAGGGCTTCAGTGTGCTCCCGGTGCAGCTGTGAACAGCCATGGGTCAGAGATCCCCAGAAGTGAAGGAAAATCTTGTATTTCTTCAAATAAACTTCCAGCGCATCTTTCAGTCTTTTCCTCGGCCTGGCCATCTCGCCCTGTGACAGAACTCGAGATAAAACGTCTGATCTGGAGCACGCAAACAACCTGATCTGCCTAAAGCAACCGATTGAATTGAATAAGGATTTTGGTCTCGGAGAGGACGTTGGTTTACTTGTTCTTCCAAACAATTTGGAAGATTTTGTGAAGAACCTAATGGTAATATCTTTCAAGTGCTTTGATATGGCTGCTGAAGGTAGTCCCTGTCTCAGAAATATAAAGCAGCGCGCACAAAATGCCGGAGGAACTCAGCAGAACGGGCAGCGTCTATGGAAAGAGAAGGGTCTCGGCCTGATACGTCGACTGTACTCTATAGATGCTGCCTGGCCCGCTGAGTTCCTCCAGCATTTTGTGTGTGTAGCTCAGATTTCCAGCAACTGCAGATTTTCTCTTGTTTCTGCTCAGAAATATAAAAGTGTATTATTGCATAATGACACCCCGCTGAGGAAAACTGAAGACCAGGAATGTAATGTAACCCTCACTACCTCATTTCTTTCCTTTTAAAATGTGTTCCGTAGTCAATTATAATGGCTAGGTATCAAGCCAAGCCAAACATAATCCTGTCCTCATTCTCATCCACCCGAAACACTTGAAAGTAGGAGGTTCATGCATACTAACCAGGAGTAGAAGCTTTATCTAATAACCTCTTTTTTTAAAAAAAACTATTCACTGACTTGTAGAATGCATTTCAGAATCGGGGCCATTTGACCCATCGTATCAGTACCAGCTCATTGTGACGTTCTAGTCTCATTCCACTGGAAATTCAGAACATATTAATGACTTGGATGAGGGAATTAAATGCAGCATCTCCAAGTTTGCGGATGACACGAAGCTGGGTGGCAGTGTTAGCAGTGAGGAGGATGCTAAGAGGATGCAGGGTGACTTGGATAGGTTGGGTGAGTGGGCAAACTCATGGCAGATGCAATTTAATGTGGATAAATGTGAAGTTATCCACTTTGGTGGCAAAAATAGGAAAACAGATTATTATCTGAATGGTGGCTGATTAGGAAAAGGGGAGGTGCAACGAGACCTGGGTGTCATTATACACCAGTCATTGAAAGTGGGCATGCAGGTACAGCAGGCGGTGAAAAAGGCGAATGGTATGCTGGCATTTATAGCGAGAGGATTCGAGTACAGGAGCAGGGAGGTACTACTGCAGTTGTACAAGGCCTTGGTGAGACCACACCTGGAGTATTGTGTGCAGTTTTGGTCCCCTAATCTGAGGAAAGACATCTTTGCCATAGAGGGAGTACAAAGAAGGTTCACCAGATTGATTCCTGGGATGGCAGGACTTTCATATGAAGAAAGACTGGATGAACTGGGCTTGTACTCGTTGGAATTTAGAAGATTGAGGGGGGATCTGATTGAAACGTATAAGATCCTAAAGGGATTGGACAGGCTGGATGCAGGAAGATTGTTCCCAATGTTGGGGAAGTCCAGAACGAGGGGTCACAGTTTGAGGATAGAGGGGAAGCCTTTTAGGACCGAGATTAGGAAAAACTTCTTCACACAGAGAGTGGTGAATCTGTGGAATTCTCTGCCACAGGAAACTGTTGAGGCCAGTTCATTGGCTATGTTTAAGAGGGAGTTAGAGATGGCCCTTGTGGCTACAGGGGTCAGGGGGTATGGAGGGAAGGCTGGGGCGGGGTTCTGAGTTGGATGATCAGCCATGATCATAATAAATGGCGGTGCAGGCTCGAAGGGCCGAATGGCCTACTCCTGCACCTATTTTCTATGTTTCTATGTTTCTATAGTTATGACCAAGCTGTTAATTTTATTTGTTTACAACTTCAGACAGAGTTGTGTGCATCCTGTTACAAAATTATGCTGAACAATTATTTTATAGAGGGTGCTAGCAAATTAATTTACATTTACGGTATAAGTAATAATTGGCGATTTGCATTTCCATATACCTATATTCTGTTAATCAATCTGGTAAAACTGAACAATGAAACTAGAGGTAAAGGTTCAGATTATTTTTAATGTGTTCAGTGACAATATGAACTGTTGATTTTGGTATGGATACTGTTATGATAGCTTAGGTAAATGCCATTCGTTGAGCTTTCCCTGAACTCCAACTTGCCATATGGTTTCAAGGATACCTTTGTGGTCCCAATCGCCTTTGACAATCAATTTCAACACTGACAAAAGATGCCTTGGGTTTCATAAATTTAGAATAGTCAGGTTTAATTAGGACTTGATCGGAGCAGGGGTGTCATAACATTTAGTGCATTAAGTGAGAAATAAGATCTTTCTCCAGAGGAAATTTTTATCCAACTGTGGACCACGTAAACAATTGTGATTTTGGTACAAATTTACTGCAATGATGCTGAGATAAACTCCCTCTGTGTAAAGGATACATGTTGGTTGTTCACCATGTCCAACAATGACTGGAGACCTGTGAGGGAGAGTTTTTAAAATGGAAAAGCCATCGCAATGGGGCAGTTCCACTTTCTTGACCTCAGAAGTACGGATGCAGCAGTATGAGTAGTCATCATAAACTGGGGGTCTTCCTTGGTTGCAGTAGATGGCCATGACCACTTCTGTGCCTTGACACGCTCTTCGCTCTCCATGGAGCATTGCACAACTGCCTTCATTAGCACAAAATAATCTGCAGATGCTGTGATCAAAGCAACACTTTCAGTACGCTGGGTGAACTCAGCAGGTCGGGCAGCATCAGTTAGAAACGATGAGTGGACGTTTTGGGCCAGATCCCTTCGTCAGGACTGAAGAATGAAAGATGGGGAAGGATTTGAAGAATGCTTGTAGCTTCAGTTGAAAGACCAGTAATTTGAAAGACAATGGGGTGGGGGAGGGGAAGCATTGACATCATAGCCCTGAAGACAATGGGTGGTAGAAGAAGGAGGTGGAACCATGAGGGAGCTGGGGGAGAGGTTGTTGGCTGTTGGATTTCACTGTTGATCTCCTCCTCCCAGTCCGCCAGAGCTGACTTCACATGATAGGACAGGCATGTCCCTATCTCACCGGTGTATCATGCCCGCTGGTGACCGTCACATGATTAAGCCCATCTGTTGAAGTGGTGTACTGGGCTGTGGTCGCTGTCGCCTGCTACTGGGAGTCACAGGTGAGAGGGGCCCAAAGGTGAGTGAGCTGTCCTAGAATGGACACGACAAGCCCCTTCACCAGAGGTGCTGCCCCTCCCTGGATACCCCATACAAAGGATACATAATGGCTTACCAACCCCAAGCTCAACATAGGTTCCAGCCATATTCTTGAGGGCAGAAAAATTCTGTCAGACATCTTTTGGAAACACTACTATTACAATGAATATAATACCACTGGGAATTTCATTACCAGTGTCCTTCTCGAACAAATCCTCCCAGTGACTAACGAGCTGCTACCTTAATCTCATGTAGATTCCATCTATCTTGAGGCACATTACGTTTGATCTTAATCAGATGACAGCTCCAGGAGAAATGCAGGAAGTAAAACATCCAGAGTATGTGGGTTTCTTCAAATTTACTGAAATCTGTCATTCCATTAATTAGGAAATATCACGGATCATTCTCCTCAAATTTGGCTGCCCACAGACATTTCCTAATTCTGTGCTTGATGATAGCGAACAAGCCATGAACCCCTGGCTACAACAGGACTAATCTTGGTGTAAGTAGACATTAAGCAGGGCTGCATCAACAGCCCAACGCTTTTGTCAATGTTTCTCACCACAATGCTGCATCTCTCTTCCAGCAAACGTCATGCTAGAATGGAACTAATCTCAACAACTGATGGGAAATTGCTCACTTGCATTACTTTTCCTCGAGAACCAAGATCACCGCATTCGCAGTCGTCTCGTTGGAGGAATGCAAACAGTGCTTGAGTTTGCCTGCACTTGGAGGTTGGGCTCTAAGTCATTGTCACTGTTTGTACACTGAAGCATGTGAAAGAATATGTCTTATGCTCAATGCTCAAAAAGTAGAGGTCCTCAAATGATTTGCCCCCACGATAAAGATCCGTAGGAAGACAATCAGATATCAGTGAAGATAAATGTTGGTGTTGAAATACACCATGGTCTTCAGAACATCAATACAACATTTATTCGTCTGAGGAGAAATTCATGGTCTGCCTGGCAGCAGTGATTCTGGCTTCAGAGAATTGGGGTACTCATAGCGGCCAACTTAAGATGCTGTAAAGAAACCGTTAAGTGATGCAAATCCAAGTCAGCAGGCCCCCACACCAGGAGTTATGGAAACCAGCAATGAAACAACTACCCCTGAGTGTAGTGGTATTCCTGGATCTCCACCGGGTACTTGCATGACTGATAGTACTAAAAACCAACGGGAAGCTACTGATACAATGAAGGGAGCCCTGAACGCTGCCGGAGACGGGGGACCTTCACTGCTGCCCTAACCACATCAAAACTCTAATTACATTCAATCAACTCTTTTGGCTTGACCATTTCACTCCTATGGCTGACAGCAGACTCCCAAAACAGAGACTCTATTCTGAGCTTTGTTCCCTCTCACTCACTGCTCCTGAGGGAAGGTCGTTGTGTTCAAATTATCTCTTTCTCTCTCCCTCGAGGAGGATGGTGCTGGAACAAGGTTTAATCGACGGTTTGTGGATTGTGGACATTTATGATGTGTTCTAGCTTTCTAGATTTTGATTGGGGCTACCTGCTGATAATGAACACTGAGCTAAACTGAAATATGCCTTTTGATTATGTGTTTTATATCCTGTGCTTTCACTCATTTTTTTGTTGCTGTTTACATGAATTTTTTGCACATGGGGGGGGATTGATGTTTCTTTTCTTTGAATGGGTTTGGTTGTTCTTCTTTGTTTCGTGGCTGTCTGTGATGAACTATGAGGGAGGTGCCTCCTTCTACTACTTCGCATTGTTCTCCTGCCATTCACCTCCCTGCTTCCCCTCCCCCACCCCTTTGTCTTTCAAATTACTGTTTTTTTCAACTACCAGCATTCTTCAAACCCTCCCCAAAGTTCTTCTTTCAGTCCTGACGAAGGGTTTCGGCCCGAAACGTCGACTAATCTTTTCAACTGATGCTGACTGACCTGCTGAGTTCCTCCAGCGCATTGTGAGTGTGCATTTGGAATGGTTCTCAGAGTCATGGGTCAGAAGCACCAAAAGTCCGGCAAAAGTGGCAGACAGAGTGCAGCATCTCTTCAGCTAGTGCTGCTGCACAGCTCCGGTAAGCTGGGCTTGATTCTGCCACCGTCTGTGTAGAATTTGAACACTCTGTGTCTGCATGGAGTTCCCTAGGTAGTCTGGGTTTACTCCCACATCTCAAAGATATGACCATTGTAAATTATCTATAGTGCAGGTGGGTGTCAGGAAAACTAGAGAGAGTTGACAGGGATGTGACAAAAGATATTTCAGGGAAATAAATGTTGGAATGGGACTGACAGGTGTACTGTGAGGGCCAAATAGCATTAAGGAAATATGAAAATATTAATTTGAGGACCAATCACCCTGTCCCATTGTGGACCCACTACCCCAGTGTAATAGAGCCTGTAGGTTTCACACTGGCCTCATCGGCCACCATGGAACCCACAGAACTGGAGAGGAAGCAAGTCATTCCTCTCTCCTAAAGGACTGCCTTTGATTTTACTGTGGCATATTCTAATAGCCTTTTAGAAAACATAGATTATTTTAATTATTGTAAATATCTTAAATTTTTGTGCATAAATTGTGTAGGAGAAAATAAGGAAAGTATGATCTTGTTTTGTTGAAATGCCAACTTGTTTTACTGAAAGTAACGTTCTTGTTCAAAATATTTTCTATTTCTTACAGATTAATCGTGCTTGTTCAACTGCTGCATAAGGAGTTCCTTTATGACTAAATAATCTAAATTTGTGGTGAAACTGTGTCAGAGAATAATTAAAATGACACTACTTCTAGGAAGTCAAAACTGTTTGGATGGTCTGCGCAAGGATGTCACAGATCTACAAGGAATAATCGTAGATGTGTTTTCACGGGTTGGTGCAGTTCGTTATCCATCATGGAAATTTCCAGACAAAATTTCATGTGATTTGGATCTTGTTACTTTATTGGAGCGTTTTGATTATATGGAAGATGACCCAGAATTCACACAGCATTCTCATGTTGTGCTGTTTGAACTAGTGATTGACAGGTAAAATACAATCTGTTCTTTGGCTTTTCTCTTCAGAATGCACTGGGTTTCAATGGAATTCTGACCAATGTACACACAGTGCCTATTCTTTAAGGACTTATTTCATGCCCACATCGTGCCTTTGCTTTGCAAGAAGTTACTTCTATTTTTCATGAAATAAGGTTGTACTCAATGACGTAAGTTCTAGAGCTATTTCTTTAGCTCTGGTCTCCAGTAACAGTTTATTTTCAAATGGGGATTTGCTTTATAGTTCCCTAATAAAAGCAATATATTTAAAAAGCATTTAAGCTATTTTGTAAATTTCATCTATCATTAAAATTGTTCTCTTAAAATTCTAGCATCTCACAGACTCAAGGAATTTGAAAAAATCTGGCAACCTGTTGTATCTGTTGTATTTAGAAGGGACCGACAGCTGAACTAAGTGTGGGGGGGGGAGTAGGACCTAAACAGCACATATGGGAGGGGTGAGGGGAGGGGAGGGCTGGGAAGGGGAAAGGAGACGAGGTGGTAGGGTTTCCTTTGCTTTTTGCTTGTTTACATATGTTCATTTGACCTTCATTATGTTTATTATAAGAAAGAAAAGAAAAAAAGAAGCATTGTACTTTAGGACATTGTCAGTTGTGGTTAAGCTGATGTTGCTTCACAATAAAAAACATTTGAAAACTTTAAAAAAAAACAAGGGTGGAGAGAACAGCCTTGTATAACTAAGAAAATAAAAGACGGCATTCAACTAAAAAAAATTCTAGCATCTCTATTACATACCTTTTGGGCGCTGGGGTGGAGATTTGTCTCTACCAAAGGAGGTCTAGGGTGCCCCTTCCTTCTGCAAGTCACCCTTGGGCAAGGTGTGGGCTTATTTCCCCCCCCCACAGAATCAGGGTCACATGAAGCCATGGGAGCAGGTGGTCATATGAGCAGCTGGTGCAGATCACAAGTCCTGGTTATGTGACCACTGATACCAGGCAGACAATCTCTGAAGAGGATTGATAATGGCTGGGGTCACCCATCTTGTAAAGTCACTGCCCAGAGGAAGGCAATGGCAAACCACTTCTGTAGAAAAATTTGCCAGTAAAATTCTTGTCATACAATACAGCACATAATGAGCAAGTACGTGCCTTTATAACAATGTCGTTCAAATAATGGATAAGAAAGTAAATGAAAACCAAAAAAAAGCAGATGCCTGAGATGTGAAATTAAAACAGAAAATGCCAGCTATGCTCAGTAGGTCAAGCAGCAACTCTGAAAAGAGAAATAGATTAAAGATCCTTCATCAGAATTGAGAAAGGGAAAAATACGTTTTAAGTTGCAGAGAAGGTGGTGAGTCTGACCTACTGAGTGATTCCAGCATGTTTTTATTATGGATGAGAGAAAATTGGGAAGACTAAAGTGACATAATTTAGCTCCTTCCAAAATCTTTTATTGAGTTTTACTATTCAATGACAAATTCACATTCAAAACATTTATTCTGTCTATCACCTTCTCTGCAGCTTCGCCATTTCTGCCTTGGCTTCGGCTAATAGTGCTGAATTGCTTACCAGCATTCCTTTAATGTCAAGAGTTTTTTTTTCAATTAAATTATTGACCTCTTCCTTAACTTTTTCATGCACAAACATCATGTCTCCATTTTGGCCCCAAAGAAAAGTCCAGCCCTTCTATCATGCAAGCCCTTAATAGATTTCTTTGCTCAATATACTCATATTCTTCTTAAGCTCATCACCCCTACTGGGGCACAGGCTGCTGACAGCAGCTCACCAGAATCCTCGGTCCTGGGTCAGTCTTTCAACCTTCCCCAGGTGTAGCGTATCATATGTCTTCTAGGCGAAGATCCTTTCTCTCCTTCAGAGCTTTTGTTGGCATTTCTGCATCTCTAAGTTTTCACGGAATGGGTTGCAAGCTCCATGCCTAACCCTCCTCCTTCTGCAGTTGGGCTAGGGACCATCCATGGTGGAGTTCAGTATAGTCATATACAGGGACCTAATTGTCAACAACTTCAGTGCACCATATCTATCCCAGCCTATTTCTCTAAATACATTTAGACCTAATTTGCAGTTTAAAAAAGCAGAAAACTGACATTAATCTGAAACATTGCTGAATATTTCCTGCGATTATTGATTCTGTATCTATATATCAGCCTGTACCCTTTGATCATACAACACTGGCGAATAATAATGTGAAGGATTCTTTCATATCAACCTTAAATGACCAAGATGCTCTCGTAACCTGAGTCCCTAAGTTCCACTCCATTAATATTTCTCTTCAGCTTCTACGATATCTACATTTAGAAACCCACTTCCAATTCTTCACTCAAACAACAGGAATTCTGCAGATGCTGGAAATTCAAGCAACATACATCAAAGTTGCTGGTGAACGCAGCAGACCAAGCAGCATCTATAGGAAGAGGCGCAGTCGACATTTCAGGCCGAGACCCTTCGTCAGGACTAACTGAAGG
The DNA here is from genome assembly GCF_963921235.1 of Mobula hypostoma. Classification (NCBI taxonomy): domain Eukaryota; kingdom Metazoa; phylum Chordata; class Chondrichthyes; order Myliobatiformes; family Myliobatidae; genus Mobula; species Mobula hypostoma. The sequence continues at coordinate 21,899,647 of NC_086123.1, forward strand.
AAGAGTGAGTAAGGGATTTGAAAGCTGGAGGGGGAGGGGGAGATGCAAAATGATAGGAGAAGACAGGAGGGGGAGGGATAGAGCCGAGAGCTGGACAGGTGATAGGCAAAAGGGGATACAAGAGGATCATGGGACAGGAGGTCCGGGAAGAAAGACAAGGGGGGGGTGACCCAGAGGATGGGCAAAAGGTATATTCAGAGGGACAGAGGGAGAAAAAGGAGAGTGAGAGAAAGAATGTGTGCATAAAAATGAGTAACAGATGGGGTACGAGGGGGAGGTGGGGCCTTAGCGGAAGTTAGAGAAGTCGATGTTCATGCCATCAGGTTGGAGGCTACCCAGACGGAATATAAGGTGTTGTTCCTCCAACCTGAGTGTGGCTTCATCTTTACAGTAGAGGAGGCCGTGGATAGACATGTCAGAATGGGAATGGGATGTGGAATTCAAATGTGTGGCCACTGGGAGATCCTGTTTTCTCTGGCGGACAGAGCGTAGATGTTCAGCAAAGCGGTCTCCCAGTCTGCGTCGGGTCTCACCAATATATAAAAGGTGATGTGGCCTTTTCCCGATGTCCCGATGTGGCCTTTTATATAATGGTGAGACCCGACGCAGACTGGGAGACCGCTTTGCTGAACATCTACGCTCTGTCCGCCAGAGAAAGCAGGATCTCCCAGTGGCCACACATTTTAATTCCACATCCCATTCCCATTCTGACATGTCTATCCATGGCCTCCTCTACTGTAAAGATGAAGCCACACTCAGGTTGGAGGAACAACACCTTATATTCCGTCTGGGTAGCCTCCAACCTGATGGCATGAACATCGACTTCTCTAACTTCCGCTAAGGCCCCACCTCCCCCTCGTACCCCATCTGTTACTCATTTTTATGCACACATTCTTTCTCTCACTCTCCTTTTTCTCCCTCTGTCCCTCTGAATATACCTCTTGCCCATCCTCTGGGTCACCCCCCCTCCTTGTCTTTCTTCCCGGACCTCCTGTCCCATGATCCTCTCGTATCCCCTTTTGCCTATCACCTGTCCAGCTCTCGGCTCTATCCCTCCCCCTCCTGTCTTCTCCTATCATTTTGCATCTCCCCCTCCCCCTCCAGTTTTCAAATCCCTTACTCACTCTTCCTTCAGTTAGTCCTGACGAAGGGTCTCGGCCTGAAACGTCGACTGCACCTCTTCCTATAGATGCTGCTTGGCCTGCTGCGTTCACCAGCAACTTTGATGTATGTTGTTCCAATTCTTCAGCTCTTTTATTCATGTTTTATATACATTTCACCAATATGAAATGTTTATGAAATGGAATGTAGAACAGTACAGCACAGAAACATGCCCTTTGATCCACAATGCAGTGCTGAACTAATTAAATAAATAATCAAATGCCCTACTAAACTAATGCCTTCTGCCTACACAATGTGCATATCCTTCCATTTTCGCATGTTCATGCATCTATCAAGAATATCTATTGAATTTAAAATACTTTTGAATTATATGTTACCATATTCCATAACATATGTCAATGTTAATAAACCTGATTTTGATTATATCACCAATACATTTTGCTGAATAAAATTTTAATGTGCTTTCTCACCAGCAGATGTCACTGCTGCAGTTTGAAAATGGCTTGGGTTGCAAAATAAGTAGGGTCCGGTGTCTTACTTTCCAAGAGTACCTCCTAGATTAATAATATTATGGTTCTGAAAGATAGATTAGAAACTGAAAATGCTAAAAAAATAAACAACATGTTGGAATGAGTAATAGTACTAACGTTTCAGATCAATGGCCAGATTTAAGAAGGGCACCATTTTCTGCCTCACTGCACTTTTATTCACCCCTTCCTGCCCTACCCTAACCTTGCACTACCAGCTACAACTACCTCTGACCCTTCTCTGCTCCCAGTTTCAAAATTCAACAGAATATTCTCCAATATTTCTGCATAAGCACGAAATCTTCTCTCTTCCCCTCCTAGCATTCTCTGCACAACAAACATCTTGGCCACTCATCCAGCACTCCCAATGCCCACTCCATTTCTCTTGATACTCATCCACACAGAGGCAGGAGATCAGACATCCACACTTTCACGTCCTCTTTTCTTACTATCGTGAACCCAAAGTTCCCCTTCCAGATGAAACTTTAATGTACTCTGTTCCAGAAGTGCACATACATATGCTTTAAAAACTGCTGATGCTCGAAGTTTAAACAAAAAATGCTGGAAATACTCCGCAGATCAGGCTACATCTGCGGGAAGGGAAACAGAGTTATGTTCAGGTTGAATTGACAACAGTGTTTTGATTCTTTTTGCTTTAACTGAGAAATTTACTCTCTGAACCTGACTTAATTTATTTCAATGGGGAGAGATGGTTCCAAGTGATGGGGTAAATTCCAGGTATTACATAACTCTTTCTCGTAAATGTTTTACATTTAAATATTTTATTACTCTTGATTGTCTTTGAATCGCACAGACATTTGCAGTCAGATATGTAGTCAGAGTTTTTTGACTGTTGCCAAGCTGGGGAACCTTGTTATTTTTAGTATAAAAACAGTTTCCTGCACTGGGCCTCGCCGATCACGGGCTGGCTTCAGGAACCAAACTGCCAGTACTGTATTGATAACTGCAAAAGGGAGTATTGGACAGAGACAGGCCATAAATGTGTGTAGTTGGATCCAACTCCCTGTCTGTATATTGTGTACTACTGTTCTATTTAATGCTCATGATATGGTTTCCTCCTCGGTGAGAAAACCAAAGAAACATAGGCAAGCATTTTGCACTTCTATTTGGTTCCCAAGCTACCAATCCCTTAACATTTTAATTCACCAGCTCCTTCATCTCTATCATTAAGTTTTCATACGTTTTCAATGAAACTCAAAGAATAGTGCCAGTCTAGTAATGATTTACACTTCCTGATGCATCTTTAATTTGTTTGCCTTCCTCACTTTCCTTGCCTCATCATCCCATCTCTTTTATCTTCCAGTTTATCAGGTGGCCAAGTGGTTAAGGAGTTTGTCTAGTTACCTCAAGGTTGCTAGTTCGAGCCTCAGCTGTGGCAGCGTGTTTGTGTCCTTGAGCAAGGCACTTAACCACACATTGCTCTAGTCTGTGTGAGGAGTGGTGCCCCACACAGACTTCCAATCTGCGCCTTGTAAGGCATGAAAATGCCCAACGCAGGCCTCTCTCTCATGATCTGAGTCGACGTTCCCTCCCCTCCTCTTATCACATATTTCTCACTGAATGACAGAATAGGCAATCAAGGGTCAAATGGTGTGTTCCATCTTCTACTTCTTATGTTCTTTTCCCCAGGTCACAGCTTCCATAGTCATTTAAAATTTGCTTCAATGATACTGCGACTTTTATTTTACTTATCTCTTTTATTTAGCGATACAGCACGGAATAGGCCCTTCTGGCCCTCTTGAGTCACGCTGCCCCAGCTATCTCAACCCCAATTAACCCTAACCTAATCACAGGTATTTTACAATGACCAATTAATCTACCCAGTAGTCTTTGGATTGTGGGAGGAAATATGAGGACCTGGAGAAAACCCACACATTCCAGGGAGAGGATGTACATAGACAGCTTACAGAACAGTTCCAGAAATGAAATCCAAAATGACTTGAGCTGTAATAGTGTCACACTAACTGCTACATTACTATAGTGCCCATAGTTTTTTTAATTTTGAAAGGGAAAAATCACTTCAGATATTTTGAGAAATACATTTCTTTAAATTCGTAAGTTTGTTAATGGTTTTTTTTAATAACTGACTTCAACTTAGTAACATGGATAGTCATAGTCATACTTTATTGATCCCGGGCGAAATTGGTTTTCGTTACAGTTGCAGCATAGATAATTAAATAGTAATAAAACCATAAATAATTAAATAGTAATATGTAAATTATGCCAGGAAATAAGTCCAGGACCAGCCTATTGGCTCAGGGTGTCTGAACCTCCAAGGGAGGAATTGTAAAGTTTGATGGCCACAGGCAGGAATGACTTCTTATGACGCTCAGTGATGCATCTCGGTGGAGTAAGTCTCTGGCTGAATGTACTCCTGTGTCCAAACAGTACATTACGTAGTGGATGGGAGACATTGCCCAAGATGGCATGCAACTTGGACAGCATCCTCTTTTCGGACACCACCGTCAGAGAGTCCAGTTCCATCCCCACAACATCACTGGCCTTACGAATGAGTTTGTTGATTCTGTTGGTGTCTGCTACCCTCAGCCTGCTGCCCCATCACACAACAGCAAACATGATCGCACTGGCCACCGCAGACTCATAGAACATCCTCAGCATCATCCGGCAGATGTTAAAGGACCTCAGTCTCCTCAGGAAATAGAGACGGCACTGACCCTTCTTGTAGACAGCCTCAGGGTTCTTTGATCAGTCCAGTTGATTGTCAATTCGTATCCCCAGGTATTTGTAATCCTCCACCATGTCCACCTGGATGGAAACAGGGGTCGCCAGTACCTTAGCTCTCCTCAGGTCTACCACCAACTCCTTAGTCTTTTTCACATTAAGCTGCAGATAATTCTGCTCACACCATGTGACAAAGTTTCCTACTGTAGCCCTGTACTCAGCCTTATCTCCGTTGCTGATGCATCCAACTATGGCAGAGTCATCAGAAAACTTCTGAAGATGATAAGACTCTGTGCAGTAGTTGAAGTCCAAGGTGTAAATGGTGAAGAGAAGGGAGACAAGACAGTCCCCTGTGGAGCCCCAGTGCTGCTGATCACTCTGTCGGACACACAGTGTTGCAAGCACATGTACTGTGGTCTGCCAGTCAGGTAATCAAGAATCCATGACACCAGGGAAGCATCCACCTGCATCACTGTCAGCTTCTCCCCCAGCACAGCAGGACAGATGGTGTTGAATGCACTGGAGAAGTCAAAAAACATGACCCTCACAGTGCTCGCTGGCTTGTCCAGGTGGGTGTAGACACGGTTCAGCAGGTAGACGATGGCATCCTCAACTCCTAGTCGGGGCTGGTAGGCGAACTAGAGGGGATCTAAGTGTGGCTTGACCATAGGTCGGAGCAGCTCCAGAACAAGTCTCTCCAGGGTCTTCATGATGTGGGAGGTCAATGCCACTGGTCTGTAGTCATTGAGGCCGCTGGGGCACAGCGTCTTCGGCACAGGGACGAGGCAGGATGTCTTCCACAGCACAGGAACCCTCCGGAGCCTCAGGCTCAGGTTGAAGTCATGGCACAGTACTCCACATAGCTGTGGGGCACAGGCTTTGAGCACCCTGGTACTGACACCATCCAGTCATGCAGCCTTGCTTGGGTTGAGACGTTTCAGCTGCCTTCTCACCTGTTCATCTGTGAAACAGCTTTGCTGTGATACAGTGCTGCTCCAGTCACTCAGCTGGTTTGCCTTCCAACTGAACATTTTTAATTAAAGAGAAAAAGTTTCGATACATTGTCAGGAAAACATTGGCTTAAATTCTGGAGCATCTGAAGTCAAGGTGCTGACTGAGGCCTGATTTCAACAGGTGTGCTGCTTTTTCTTCTCCTGAGACCTGGCAACACTCACGGCTGACAGGATCATTAAATGTGTTTCCAGAATTCTTGCTTACGTTTCAGATTCTCAAAATTTCCACAGTATATTGCCAATGTGTCTGAGAAGTAAATATTTGAAACAGATTTTGCAGTAAAATGTACAAAAGCAGACTAAACCAATAAAAATAGCATTTCCAGGTAATTTTATGGCTTGGAAATAATCACATTGCACAGGAATCTTAAAATCAATCTGGTGAGAATTCTTCTAAGTAAGCACCAATGAACAGGGAAGCCTATACAAAGTTGTGAATACAGTCAGCCCTGTCCATCACAGGAAAAGCCCTCCCACATCTACAGGGAGTGCTGCCACAGGAAAGCAGCATCCATCATCAAGGATCACCACCATCGAAGGCATGGTCTCTTCTCACTGCTGCTATTGGGAAGGAGGTACAGGAGCCTTAATCACCCTTCAACCTGCACCAGTGTGGATAACTTCACTCTCCTCAACACTGAACTGATTCCACAACCTGTGGACTCTCTTTCATGGGCTCAGTATTATTTGTTATTTATTTATTTTTAATTATTTTTTGTAATCGCCTTATTATGCACATCTTTGTCATTTGGCGGTTTTCATTGATTCTATAGCGTTTCTTTGCATCTACTGTGAATGCCCGCAAGAAAATAAATATCATGGTAGTATATGGTGGCATATTCATACTTTGATAATAAATTTACTTTGAACTTTGATAAGCATTTTCTACTTGGATAAGATTTCTGTCCCCTCTACATGTGATTATACTCACTAGTTTCAGAGAAATTGAGCAAACAATTATAGAAACCACTGGTAGCATGCGAAGTTAGCATTAAATATCTAAAACTCCTGCACTCAATAATAAATTAAACTGATAAGAACATTCAAAAAGGCTGAAAGCAGTTTGGAGTGGGATGACCTGGTACTGCATGGAAGTAGAGGAGGACGAAGGTCAGTATCATATTTAAACTTGCTTAACACTTTGGGTTGCAGACTTTGATATATAACATTATTCTCTGAAATCGCTATCAGATCAATCTGAACATGCTTTCTCTTTCCCGATGAAGCCATTCAAAATTTGGTGGAACTAGTTGCCATTCTTGACATCCCCAGAGGCACTTGACCCAGTAGTTCCCAATAATTAGATTTGTACTGAAAGTTTACCATCTAGACATTCCTCCCCTTTAGAGATTTCTTAAAACGAATCTAAATGGACATGATCCTCAAATCCTTAAAAAGACTTATCTGCTAGCACTACTTCACATGAAATATTCAAATGATTCTGATCATTTGCCTTTTGTAGTAGGAATTTTCAAACATATGACAGATAAGGGAAACTCACCAACAGGATAAGCAGAAAACTTGGAATGAATTTGTTTAATTAGATACTAGCACCTATTTAAAACAGTAATCAACATGCTATCATTTTTCCAAGCCATTAACCAAAAAAAATTATTTTGTGACATATTTTTAGTTACCCTTGTTCATAAATGTAACAACACTCTACAACTTAGCATTATTTGCATATAGCTGGCTTAATCAAACAAACTAATACTGAAATAAAATTATATTAGAATGGATACTAATATAATTGTACTTCATTTTCTAGGTTGGTGCTATTGCTTCAGAGTTTCACACACTATGTTGATGTTTTAATAAAGGATCAGACTATCCCTGTTTCCAAGTCAGTTGGTCCGTCTATGTCTGTGGGCCTGGTAGTAAAAAAGTATTGGAACAGCATGCTTAAACTTGCTTCCTTCTACCAGCAGGTAAGCACTGAGGTAACTTAGGATTCATTGTTACAATATTTGTAAAACTCCTTTGCATTTAATTCATAAACTCTAAAGATGAAAATTGAATACAAACTGAAAATATAAATTCTTAATGTATAGTATTCCAACATAACATTTTGTGTTTCTCCTTGACATTAACCTCTTCTGAAAGGTACAGTTTTAAGGTCAAAGTACCTAGGTTGTTGAATCACAAACAAGAGAAAATCTGCAGACAACACACACAAAATATGCTGGTGGAAAGCAGCAGGCCAGGCAGCATCTATAGGAAGAGGTACAGTCGACGTTTTGGGCCGGGACCCTTCGTCAGGACTAACTGAAAGAAGAGATAGTAAGAGATTTGAAAGTAGGAGGGGGAGGGGGAGATCCAAAATGATAGGAGAAGACAGGAGGGGGAGGGGTGGATCTCAAAGCTGGAAAGTTGATTGGCAAAAGGGATACCAGACTGGAGAAGGGAGAGGATCATGGGACGGGAAGCCTGGGGAGAGAGAGAAGTGGGGAAGGGAGCCCAGAGGGTGGAGAGCAGGCAAGGAGTTATAGTGAGAGGGACAGAGGGAGAAAAAAGAGGGAGAAAAAAAGGGGGAAAAGTATATATATTAAATAAATAAATAAGGGATGGGGTGTGAAGGGGAGGAGGGGCATTAACAGAAGTTAGAGAAGTCAATGTTCATGCCATCAGGTTGGAGGCTACCCAGACGGAATATAAAGTGTTGTTCCTCCAACCTGAGTGCGGCTTGATCTTTACAGTAGAGGAGGCCGTGGATAGACATATCAGAATGGGAATGGGATGTGGAATTAAAATGTGTGGCCACTGGGAGACCCTGCTTTCTCTGGCGGACAAAGCGTAGGTGTTCAGCAAAATGATCTCCCAGTCTGCGTCGGGTCTCGCCAATATATAGAAGGCCACATCGGGAACACCGGACGCAGTATACCACTCCAGCCGACTCACAGGTGAAGTGTTGCCTCACCTGGAAGGACTGTCTGGGGCCCTGAATGGTGGTGAGGGAGGAAGTGTAAGGGCATGTGTAGCACTTGTTCCACTTACAAGGATCTGCAGAAATTTGTAGCTGTTTTCGACAATGCAGTAAAAAGGAAATAAAAACGTATTTATTTAGCACTTTTGGTACCTCAAAATTCTTTGCAGCCTTGTAAAGTATAGTGACCATGTAGTGACATGATACAAATACATTTGGTGTAATGGAGAATTTGGTTAAGAAATAAATATCATATAGACAGGGCACAGGGGAAACACCCTCTGCTCTTCTTTGAAACAATGCCATGAAATCTTTTATAAGGGAGACACTTAAGGATTCCTTTTAACATTTTAGTAGAAAGACATCACCCTAAAACTGCAGCATCTCAATTGCGCGCCATGACAGATTAATTTATGTGAAATATCTAGAGTTTAACCACATAGCTCTCCAAAATTCTTGGTAATCCATGCAGACAACATACCTCTGATTAGAAACTGATTTGCAATTTCCCACATTTACATCAATTTCCAGCAGATACAAGTCTTCCCAATCTGCAAATAAAATCAAGTTTACACTGTTTCTCTTAGGCTATGCTGATGGTGTAACCACTTATTTTGATAGCATCTCGTTTGGGAAGAATTGCATTTACCTGATGTGAGAATTGGAAATGGTAAGAGTATCAGTCAAGAATTTTATTCAGAGTGGAATTACCAAGGTGGGGTTATGTGGCAGACTTCACAACAACGCACAAAAGTACTGTTATTAGACCATCCTACCGGCTAAAGAATTGTGAAGGGCTAGTCTTGCGTTATTTTTACATAAATAGTGAAACATTACCCACCTTGCCAAAGTACTATATTATGCATTTGTTATAGTTGAATTTGAATAGGATGTACTGCACCTGCCTCTAAATCTGATGAATCATGCCTTCTATTAATAGAAAAAGTTAATGGTGGATGACATTGCTAAACTACAAAGTGATTTAATGAACTCCAAGGCAGAGATTGAAAGGTTGAAGAGTTGTTCACCTGTATCTCCCGGTTCATCTTCCACCACCAGCAGCATGAAATCTGCTGTGATGACACAGTTGCCGATGTCTGCTACACCCACCCTTCATTCTGCACTAAGTGGAACTCCAAGGAATTCTGTACCAGGTATAGCCACGGACACTCGAAGCATTGGCTCGCAGACAGTGGAATCAGCCTTGGTACCATGTGATGCCTGTGCCCGCACACAAGCAACCCTTAAAAGTGTCAGCAATTCCATTATCACTATTTGCCATAACCAGAATATTCCATCTGCTGTAAGCAGATTTCAGGATGTGGTGAAGGAAACCCTTGGGGATGGAATAATGACAGCAACTGACGTGGCTTACTGGGCCTCTGAGCAGAACAAAGACTTAGCACGAATCAACAAACATCTCACTGAGCTCATGAACAGCATTAACCCACTAAAGGCTGAGCTACAAGCCACCGAAGAGCAGCAAAACAAAATGAAGAAGAAAGTAGATAATTTTAATAAAGAACTTGAAAAGGAGAAAGAGCAGCAGCTCTTGAAGATAAAAGAGTTTAACAACCAAATAGAGGAAATTAAAAAGAACAACTCTGAGACAGTCGCAAAACTTGAGAAAGATAAAGAGACACTCAGAAAAGGTAAACCAAGATTTGACATATTTACTGGATGGTGAGAAAATAGAATATATATTTTAAATAATGTGGGAATCATTTGGCATTAATCTTTATTCAACTTAATGCATTGGGCAAATCCACTAAGCAATACTGTCATTTTAAAACCACTTTGCTTGCCGCTCCCACAGTAAAAAACAGGTTGCTTCCCTTCGTAGTCTGGTATTCAATAATTTATGTCTAGTAGGTTGTAAATCTATGAACTATTGTCTTTAGATCCCCTGATGTTAATTCTACAGCTTTGTTTTAGGAAATGCTACATTGGAAGAAAAGTTATCAGTTCTAAAGGAGGAAATCCAGGCACAACACGTGCTCATTAGAGAGCTTGGTAAGTCTGCAAGCAAAGTACAAGTTCTCATATTTTTTGATTCTTTAGGGAGGAAGCAGCTATGAGTGAAATTTAAGAAAAAAATTCTTGATTTATCAGATTTTGTGGGATGTGTGTGTTTGGACCCGATCATCAGTGCATACCTGGTGATAAGGTCTCTCATTCCCTCAGTGCTGCTTTGATATCATCTGATTTTCACCATTAGCTCACCTGTGCTCCATAATTTTCTGTACAACTAGTTACCACCTACGTAGCTTTAAAATCAAGCAGATGGCAGCATATCTAATGAAATACCAGTGGGCATCATTTAGTAATGCCTGCACTACTTTCAAAGCCCACGTCTCCAAAACAGCAAGTCTGAATCACCATATGATTATGGACATTATCTGATGATATTCTGATTGACCTGCAGTGATTGGCAACAGACCCAATGCTTACAAAGTCCAGTACACATATTCAAGATTACTTAATGCCATTTCCAGTATACAAGTGTAAAAGAAAATGAAATAATTGTTACTCCATTATCCAGTGCACCACAAATTAAAACACACAATAAGATAAAGAACACAATAATAAAAACACAATAAATATAAATACGTAAGATAGTGTGTATATATATAGATTGAATGTGCTTAAAGTGACACCAGGTACAGGAGTGCCTGTACGTAAGGTGATTTATGTTGTGGATTATGTTTGGCCAGAAACGTGAGGATAACTTTACAATTTAACTCCTTATAAACACACTCTAGAGGCTATGCCTGAAGACTATAAACAGCAAAAATGTTAAAAGGTAATCAAGGGGAAATGTTTTTCTTAAATAAACCCAAGGAATATGGCTTTCCTGATTAATGCAGGAAACAGACTTAAAGAAGCACTTGGGATATTTGTAAAACAGGACAATATTAAGTATCAATGTCTCTTAAAAATTTGATACCTTATCATCATTGATAGAAACTTACGCTGGTTCCTAATCTTGATTAGAGATCCCCGTACTCCAAAAATGATTAGAAGCTTATAAAAATGCTTTTAAATAAGATCCATCATTCCTCTCTGGAACAAACTGTCTAATAGTTAACAATATTTATAATGTGCCTTTTAATTTCTAGTCGGGGAATACTGGCGTCTATGTACCAGTTCCTTGCATTTACACTGCTAAATATGGTATCATCTTAGATGTAACCTGTATTATGTGCCTATAATACTGTGTGAGATCAAGCGTTTAGTTACTTATGCCAAGAATGTATTCAGTAATACTAAGCTCTGAGGAATACAGGAGAAATTATTCTTACTTTGGCTGTTATTCTTGGACAGAGGATGCTAAGCAGAGTTTGCTGGAAGAAATGAGAACCAAGATGGCAGATAGAAGTGAGGTGTTGGCTCTTGAAGAACAACTTAGACTAACAACTAATCAATTAGAGAGGACAACAGAGCAGTTTAAGATGATTAACAAAGAACTGGAAAAGGAAAAAATGAAAATTAACAACATGCTGAGACATGAAGAGGTAAATGGAAATATAAAAAGCACAATACTTTGTGATTACTTTGAGTTTCTGCTCCATTTTCTTGATTATTCTTTGGCATCATTTTCTGATATTTGAAGAACCTATGTAAACGATCCCGGAATTGTACACATGGGTACATCACTTGATCTACACAGATTACATTCCTGTAACATTTAATTTAGTAAAAGGTTACAAACAGACTAGTCCTGTACAGTGTATTCCTACGCACAGAGTGGCATGCTATTTGTTGCAAAGAAGAAGTTTGTAAATTGAAGATTCAAGAAAGTTAAGTCAAACATTTGTAAACCAAGTTATATATTCCGTGCACTAAATAATAAAAAACAATGTTAGCAAACAAAAATGTAATCATTATTAGAAGCTACCACTATTTTCAGTGTGAATCAATCATTATCTGGGTTCTTGGGTTTATTTTTGGGCCTTTAAGGAGGTTCCAAAATCAAACTGGAACTTTCGGGAGCAAGGATATTGACATTGAAGTGTTCTAAATTACTTTTATTTTTAATTTACAAATGTATTCTAAGATAACGTTTAAGTTTTTAAAAAGTTATTTTCAGTTATATTAAAATCAGGTTCATTGAGAGTCATAGATAGCCCTTATTTTAAAATATGTTAGAGATAATTTTCACCTGTATAAATCATATTTGTATCTGAGAGATATCATTAATAATGTATTAAAATGTAAAATGCTCGTGCTAGATCATGGTGGCTGTTGCATCATTGCAGCAACCTACTCTTTAAATCCCAGCCCATCGGAGTCATCTCCGAATGTCCACGGATCATGGGCTTCACCATGAATGGCACCTGTGAAGTGACTCTCGGCTTCCCTATCCAGAAGAGCAAGGACTGGTTTGGTGAGAATGACAAGAAGATGATTCCTTTTTTTTCTGGATTGGAAGCTCCATCTTTATTAAAAGGAAAAGAAACAGCTCAATGAGAACCTGAAGACTGAAGTCAGACAGAAAACCCTTGGACTAAAGAAAGAGTGGTTGATGAAGGAAGCACCAAGGCTCAGAAAATCACTAACATCTGTAACATGAACTGTAAAAGTCACCTATGGTCCAAACACCCAGGCCTCACCACTGACAGCCAAGTGCAGGGTGAACTCACAAAGAACAGAAAGTCAGTCAATGCCCCGGTAAAGAACACTACAGCGCTCCTTAACCACAACTTTTTTGCTTAACATGAGCACCCTGGACTCCATCCCACAACAATTTATTTGAGTTGTGTTGCTACTATTTGTTTCTAGAAAGAAGTTAAGTATGCCATTTTCCAGCTGAAAAAATGACAAAGCAGTCAGAATCCTGCTAAAATCTTAAAGCATAGCAGTGAGCTGTTTCAGTCAGAAACCCACCATCTCCTTCTCCGTTTCTGGGAAGAGGGTATATCATGGAGTTGCTGTATCATGACGATCTTCAAGAAAGGAAACTGATTTAACTGTGCTAACTATTAAAGGGGTCTTGCTGCTGTTTCCACATGAAAAGTGATCTCATTTATTGACAGTGTTACGTACCCCGTAACTGGGTTGCCAAACCAGCAGAAATGGACCACTCAGTTGGAGTCTGGATTACTGGAACTAAGAAAGTTTTATTAAAGAAATAAGCAACACAGTACTCTAATAGTAAGGATATAAATGCAACAGGTTAGCAATGAATAAACACACATGTACACAGAACTAGGATAATAGGATCAATCACGCTCTATCATCGTCTAGGGGTAAATGACCAGTTTCAAAGTGACAGAGTTCAGTTTAGTTCAGTTCGCAGTAATCGCCGTCACCGTGGGAGAGAGAGAGAGAGAGAGAGCAAATGAATATTCAAATCGGATTCCAAACAGACCTTCGATATTCCTCACAGTCAGCTTTCGGGCGAGCCCTTTGTAATGTCTTCTGAGGTCACCGACTGTGACCCCTCCGTTTCAGATACGATCGTTCCTCTGCAGTGAACCTGGCACCCAGGCAAGGGCGGACACACACCAGGTTCCCGCCGATCGTACCTTTCCACCCTGTGCGTCTATGGCTTGGTCCCACGACCAGCCCTCCAAAAACTCCCACCGACTTGTGGGAGGCGCACCGCTTCCAGGGTCTCGTTACCTCGTGGTGTCGTGTGTGCTGCCTTAGCGAACCTGTCCCTTTTTATCCCCCTGCTAGGGTATCGCCTGTCCATCACTCTTCAAACAGTTCAGGTTTCAAAAAGGAGCCGATCTTGACAGTTCTCAGACCGGTGTCTCCTTCCGTTAAACTCTCTCGTCTCTTCATTAACATTTCCAAATGCTGCTCCATTGTCTTCCTTATCTCTCTTTCTCCTGAAGACAGGTGGCAGATCAACTGTTGATCCCACTGGTGCCAGCACAGGACAGTTAACATCTTAATCTATGTGTACTTTTTGTAACCCTCTTTCGTCACAACAGGATCTTCCTCAACCACCCAATCCCAGAGGACAAAGCACTGCTTCCCACATCACAGTAGGGATCTCTCTATCCAGATGCATCGTTAACATAATATTCACCTTTAAGAAAAATACATGATATTCTTCAACCTCACTAACCATGGCACTACCTCAGATGAATTAATTTCAGTGCAGACTGGTGTCAAACAGGAGCACATCACTTTCCCACACTATTCTCAATCTTGATCACTGTGATGGTGCACCTGACCTCCGACAAACTTCTTGTGGGAGTAGGTTTTATCTTTAGAAATAATGGGACACTGGTCAACCTGTGGCAATTACACATAGAGCCAATGATACCTAAACCTCAACCATCAAATTAGAGTACGAAGATGATACATGTACTGTACATATTCAGGAGCTGAGTTCTGATCCATCATCAACTTGTTTACAGCATACACGAGGATGGGCCTTTACATTCAGCATTCACATGACAAAGATCCTCTACCAATCTCTCACTATGATGCCCTGATTCTATAAAAATTCACAATAAGACCCTGGAAAATGTGGACCACTTCCCACATGTTGAGAACCAGCTCCTAAGCAGACATTAATGATGGAATTCATCATTGTCCCCAATGCATCAGCACAACCTTTGGTTGATTGAGGAACTGATTTTATGAAAATCAGGACCTCAGACCTGGCGCAAATTTCATGGACCACTGGTTGGATAGCAGTGATCCCTTTCTCCTATGTTCTTCTGAGACATATATGGCCTACAGCAGCTTATCGAGGTGTTGGAAAAACACCACCAATACTACCACTCCAAAACCTTCCACATTCACTTAAAAGGTAAATAAACCATGTGAGAATTCTCCCCCATCAAAAGCATTGAGACATGGTTACTCTCAGTCCCATCGTTCATAAGCCGAACGCCAGATTCCTAAAACAGATACACTATTTCTAACTCCTCATTGGCAGAAGATTACTAGGCAGACAAAGTAAAAGATTAAAGGAAGAATTCTTGAAGAAATGCAACATCCCTGGCAGTGACATCTGGGAACCTCTGTCCAATGACAGCACAATACAGAGAAAGTCCATTTTGGATGGTACTAGCAACCTTAAGGCACTGGAAGCTCACTGAAGCCTTGAATAAGCAATGGAAGGAATGTTCCACCTCACTAACTTCCTACTCTTCCCATCCTATCTGCCACGAGCTCCAGTTGTGATTTCCACATTGTCTTCATTAGCTACCTCAGATTGCTAACACATGCATCCACTGCTGTAACAAACTCCACCCTTAAAAAATAAAACTCTTCTCTCCCAGCAGGGAAACATGCTATTTCTGATCCCAAAGAAATGCCTTAGAGGAAGAATACTTCAAAAGCATAGTCATTACCAAACACCACTGCTGTGAAGGTGAATTGTGAATTCAGTTAATGGACTTCATGGTCCTATATGTATATAATCTTTATCTACCTTTCTACTTCCATCTGTTTTCTCACACAGAGTTCATGTCAGTTTTCTATTAAAAATCTTACAAAATTGACATTAGTCTTGATTCTCTCCTCTTCTCTAACCTCTCTACCTTTTTCAACTACACAATGCATGAAGTAGGCTAGGAATTTGTTTTGGTGGGAAAGGAAAGAGGTTAAACATCTGAAAAAGTGGGCTTTATCTTGGAAAAGTTTGGCCTAAGAAAATACAGTATTCTTATGATTACAGTTTGAATAATATTCACATTGAAAAGGTATTGTTAAATAGAAAAAACTGTTACAAATTTTATAAAAGGCCATTAGGGATGCAGAGAAAAGTATTTGTGGTTTGTTTTATTTTATTTCATAGTCTCTGAAAGGTAAGATTAAAGCTCTGCTACAGCAAGTTGATGAATTGGATGAAGAACGTGTAGGGCTGAACACAAAATTAGCCGAGTCTGAAGCCGGAATTGATCAACTGGAGGAGCAATTAAAGACAGTCAATGAAGAGAGAAGCAACCTACAGCGCCAACTCCAAGAACAACTGGTAGGTGCACAGATTGTGAGGTTATTTTTAATAATGTTGAATTTACTTCCTGTTGCAAACTCTTAAACTAATTTCTTTACTTGGATTGGGTATCTTTCCATCTCCAACCACCCCCCCCCCCCCCCCCGGGTTATCTTGGTTATTTACCCTTTAGGCTTCTAAAATCTTCCTCTGAATATGCAGGATGTTCTTCATCTAACACAATACCACACAACAGGAAAGAACAATGTGTCACAGGTGGGGTTACTAATCCTCTGATATTTTCTTCCTCTCCTTAAGTTTCCCTGCAAACTACAGTTTCAGAGTACATAAAGTTAATCCCATGTACCACTTGTATTATTTTATGATATAACACCCTGCAGCTCCATGCATTTTGCTATCAACATAACTCTATATTATAGAACATAGAATAGTACAGCACATCACAGGTCCTTCGGCCCACAATGTTGTGCTGACCCTCAAACCCTGCCTCCCATATAACCCCCCACCTTAATTTCCTCCATATACCTGTCTAGTAGTCTCTTAAACTTCACTAGTGTATCTGCCTCCATCATAATAAAGATTATGTTAAATGGCATCTCAGAACATTCCGGAGCAGTGGCGTACTTTGTTCTTTCTTCACTGGCAAATGCATAACATATCTAGAAAACTTTATCCAAGGACATTGGCAACGAGTTTCTATGCTCATTTTACCTGTACAGTTGGGGTCTGCAATTTGAGCTTTGAAGTCAATTCAGGAGTCAAGCAAGGCTGTGTGATGTCGGAGATATTATTTAACCTGGGGGTTGACTGGGTTAGGCAAACAAAGAAAGATAAGCAGAGAGGCATTAGGTGGATTCTATTTGCTACTTTAGAAGACCTTGCCTTTGTAGATGACCTTGCATTATTATCATACACACAATGCAAGAGAAAACTTGGTACCTGTATACCTTTGGTGGACGGGCTGGACTCAGAGTCAGCCAGAGAAAGACTGAGACCATGACCCTCGATGCAAAGTCTCCTCCTCCTGTCAAGGCACACGGCATCGACTTACCCTGCACCAGCAGATTCACTTCCCTGGACAGCATCTTTCAGCAGGGTGGTGGGATCAAGGACGACATCCGGTGCAGTCTCATCAGAGCTAGAAATGTCTTCAGATCAACTGGTGATTAACCAAGTACAGCATCTACACCAAGGTGAAGCTGTACCAGAGCTGGTTTCTATCCACATTCTTGTATGGGTCAGAATGACAGAGAGCGACCTTGCCAAGTCGTTGTCATTCCACACCATGAGCCCCTGGAAGATCCTCCATATTTTCTGGCCAAGAAAGATCTCTAACTACACCCTACTTTTCCAGTGTCATTAAGAGGACATGGCCACAATCATCATGAGGAAATGTTGGAGATGGATTGGGCACATGATGAGAAGAGACGCCATCAAGCCAGCACTTCATTGGATCCCTGAAGGGTGAAGGAAGTGTGGGAGACTAAAGACAACTTGGCACTGTACCAGAGAGGCAGAAATGAGGACCTTGAACCACACCTGAGGCACAGTAGAGAAGATGGCCAACGGCAGACAAAGATTTAGGACCTTCATTATTGCCCTAATCACCAGTGGTGTAACAGGCAGTAAGTAGGTGCATCACCAACACAGTGGTGCACTCGGCCAGCTCAGTGGCAGGGCAACTGCTGCTTCACAGTTCCAGTGACCTGGTTCAAGAGTGACTATTGGTTCACGGAGTTTACTGTTTTTTCCTACGACTGTGTGGGCTTTCTCGGGATGCTCTATTTTCCTGTCACATCCCAAAAATATGCAGCTTGCTCGGCTAATTGGCCATTGCATTGTAAATTACTTCGAATGTATATGGTGGGGTGGAGGGCGGTTGGTGGGCAGAGTTAATGGGAATGGGTGGAGAATGAGATGGGTCACGATAGGATTAGAGTAATAGTGGATGCTTGGAATCGCTTTCAATGTGCATCACGGTGGTAGGGCCCGGGTCCTAGTGTGGGGCACGACCCAGTGTTTGAACGATTTAAACGCCAGCCCAGGTAGGCAGAAAAGACAGGGTTTTGGGACCAGAGGTGAAAGTTGGGCCAATTCCACTCACTCTTCTGTGATGTTCACTCCTCTCTTTGCAGTACTGAGGCTGTGAGACTGTTCTAGCTGCTACGCGCTTTGTATCTCCGAGCTTTGCGACAATTTGCCACAAACTGATGAACTGAGATTGAGGCTACGGGCCTATTCCAGCCGCTCTGGGTCTATGGAATCAATCCAGTTCGGAATGCTGTTGCTTGCCTTTATTGTTTGCATGATTGTGTTTTTTTTTCTCTTTCTCTGCACATTAGGTGTTGGTCTTTTCTTTAATTGGGTTCTTTTGGTGTTTCTTGCTTTGTGGCTGCCTGTAAGCAGATGAATCTCAAGGCTGTATAATTTATACACTCTTTGATAATAAATGTACTTTGAATCCTTGCTGTATTTCTCCACTTTGCCATGCCTCTCTATTAGGTACAGTGTTACTATAGCAATTTCATCTTTGCTACTGCTAGAAGATATCCTCACACCTGGTAGCTTAAAAGTTACGATGAAATGCAGCCTTTGAATCAAGGTTCACTCATAATTAATTTGTATCCATTATCAAATGTGGGGAAGGCAAGAGTCTCACTTGTGCCTCAATTCTAGCCCAACCTTAAATGAACACAATCCTTTTGTGGAATTACTTGTAATCTTCATGTCAGATGGACTAAATACAGTACGTTTAAACGATATGTACTAATACCTCTCCTAGGATTATTTCATCCACCAGACACTACTACATAGTGAAAATCAAATGTGCACTCTGCAGATTAATTGCTTTTCCTTCCCTTTCTTATCACAGCAGCACACAGAGCACCTACGGGAAGAAAAGCATGGTCTGGAGAAAACCATGTTGGAGCTGAAACATAACCTGACCCAGCTGGAAAATCAGGTTCAACAATACAAAGAGCAGCAACAGCTTCTAGTCACTTTTCCAGACTTGAACATGCCAGAGGAAGCACAGTGTGAGAGTAAGAGATTATTTTAAATATTCAAATAGCAGTGCAAGTTAAACATCTGAATATTGAAGAATGATGTATTCAAAATGAAACATGAATTATTTGTTACTTTGATTGATCAATAAAACCTTTTGCCAAATTGAGAAATACAGATAGCAAATTTAGGACATCATAAACAATTCATATATTAAAAACCAAATCCATAACCTCTAAGGACAGTGCCATCAGGTATGTGGGAACACTACCATCCTCAAGTCACATACCTTCTTGACTTGGACATATTGGATAAAGCCATTTCCCACCAAGTTCTGCAAACAGTTTGTGTTCTTGCGGCAGTCTCGTGTCTCCATTTGACTATCCTTCTGCCTCTACAGTTGCTGCTGAACCCCTTGAGTTCCTCCAGCATTTTTTTTACTCTTGGATAAATCCAGTTCTCCATGATAGTTGAGAGGAAGTTTTAGACCTCCTTTCTTGATACTGTTGCTGAATGCCCATTCCCCTTCCCAACAATGAATGATACTTGGAGATCTATATTTTATGAATGAATTTTTAATATGTGCTTGATACGATTGCAGTCCAACTATTATGGTTAATGTGAAAGAACACATATTCAACCAATACGTTAATATCTACTATAAGCCTACTGACTCTCACAGCTATCTGGACTATTCCTCTTCTCACCCTGTCTCTTGCAAAAACGCCATCCCCTTCTCGCAATTCCTCCGTCTCCGCCGCATCTGCTCTCAGGATGAGGCTTTTCATTCTAGGACAAGGGAGATGTCTTCATTTTTTAAAGAAAGGGGCTTCCCTTCCTCCACTATCAACTCTGCTCTTAAACGCATCTCCTCCATTTCACGTACATCTGCTCTCACTCCATCCTCCCACCACCCCACTAGGAATAGGGTTCCCCTGGTCCTCACCTACCACCCCACCAGCCTCCGGGTCCAACATATTATTCTCCGTAACTTCCGCCACCTCCAACGGGATCCCACCACTAAGCACGTCTTTCCCTCCCCCCCCTCTCTGCATTCCGCAGGGATCGCTCCCTACACAACTCCCTTGTCCATTCGTCCCCCCCATCCCTCCCCACTGATCTCCCTCCTGGCACTTATCCGTGTAAGCGGAACAAGTGCTACACATGCCCTTACACTTCCTCCCTTACCACCATTCAGGGCCCCAAACAGTCCTTCCAGGTGAGGCATCACTTCACCTGTGAGTCGACTGGGGTGATATACTGCGTCCGGTGCTCCCGATGTGGCCTTTTATATATTGGTGAGACCCGACGCAGACTGGGAGACCGCTTTGCTGAACATCTACGCTCTGTCCGCCAGAGAAAGCAGGATCTCCCAGTGGCCACACATTTTAATTCCACATCCCATTCCCATTCTGACATGTCTATCCACGGCCTCCTCTACTGTAAAGATGAAGCCACACTCAGGTTGGAGGAACAACACCTTATATTCCATCTGGGTTGCCTCCAACCTGATGGCATGAACATTGACTTCTCTAACTTCCGCTAGGCCCCACCTCCCCCTCGTACCCCAGCTGTTACTCCTTTTTATGCACACATTCTTTCTCTCACTCTCCTTTTTCTCCCTCTGTCCCTCTGAATATACCTCTTGCCCATCCTCTGGGTCACCCCCCCCCCATCTTTCTCCCTAGGCCTCCTGTCCCATGATCCTCTCGTATCCCCTTTTGCCTATCACCTGTCCAGCTCTCGGCTCTATCCCTCCCCCTCCTGTCTTCTCCTATCATTTTGCATCTCCCCCTCCCCCTCCGGCTTTCAAATCCCTTACTCACTCTTCCTTCAGTTAGTCCTGACGAAGGGTCTCGGCCTGAAACGTCGACTGCGCCTCTTCCTATAGATGCTGCTTGGCCTGCTGCGTTCACCAGCAACTTTGATGTATGTTGCTTGAATTTCCAGCATCTGCAGAATTCCTGTTGTTTACGTTAAATTTAGGATGTTTAAACCATGGAGGTTCAAAGCATCAGGTAAATTTGATTATGTGGATGGGGAGCATCAATCTTTGATAAGCCCTTTGATAAGTGAATGGAAAACTGAAAGGTGTTACTTTACAGAAAAATAAGGCCCATCAAGCAATTAAAAAGTCTATTTTACTAGTTAATATAGTGTTAAACAATAATAGAATATCAACAATTTCCTCTGCATTAACAGTTGATATAAATCTTTTAATCACTTTTGTTCGTATGTACTTATTTTGTTTAAGTTATTGCAAATGGATGTATTTTAGAAGGTCAAATATGGATAAGAATTGATAAGAGTCTGAGGGAGAACTGGTGAACAGAAGGACCTTGCGGTACAGGTCTACAGGTCCCTGAATATGGAAGTATAGCTAGTGAGAATGGGCATGTGTGATAGTTTGGCTCACAAAGCTGTGCCAAACATGTCCTTACCTTAGAAATTACCTAGGGTTACCCACAGCTCTCTATTTTTCTAAGCTCCATGTACCCTTCCAGGAGTCTCTTAAAAGACTCTATTGTATCCGCCTCCACCACCGTCGCCAGCAGCCCATTCCACGCACTCACCTCTCCCCGCGTAAAAAACTTACCCCTCAAAATATCCTCTGTACCTACTTCCAAGCACCTTAAAACTATGCCTTCTCATGCTAGCCATTTCAGCCCTGGGAAAAAGCCTCTGACTATCCACACGATCAATGCCTCTCATCATCTTATACACCTCTATCAGGTCACCTCTCATCCTCCGTCGCTCCAAGGAAAAAAGGCCGAGTTCACTCAACTTATTCTCATAAAGCATGCTCCCCAAGTGATGCTGCCTTCATCAGTTGTGCATTGAATATAGCAGCAAGAACATCATGTTATAACTTCATAAATATTGGTTAGGCCACACTGGTGTTGTGTGCAGCTCCAGTAACCACACCTTAGCTTACACTGGAGAGGTTGCAGAGGAGATTCTGCAGAATGTTGCCTCACTTGGAGAGATTGGATGGACTGGGTTTATTAATCCTGAAGTGGAGGAAGCTGAGAGGTTTTCTAACAGAGGTAAAGAAAAATACAGGGGTGCTTTTGCTTGGTGGAAATTCCTTAAACAAGAGATCATGGGTATAAGGTGAGAGGTGGGAGATTTAGAGGATAACTGAGGGAGTTCCATCAACACCCCCACCCACCCCACACACACAACAGATGATTCAGACCTGAAATAGGCCGCCTAAGGTAATGGATCCAGGTACTCTCACATATTTAAAATGCATCTAAACAAGCACATGAATTGCCAAGGCATAGAAGGTTATAAAACCAGAGTGTGTAAATAGGACTAGTTTAAGTACAATGGTCAACATGTACCTGTACATAGTGGGGCAAAAATCCCGTACCTGTGCTGTGATGTTATAATTATGTTTAAGTATTTTTATTTGTAAAGGCTGTTTTCAAATGTCAAACATTCATAAGTGGTGTTTTGGAGAATTTTCACATTTGGTCATGCAAGGTGGCATGGATTAGCCATCTGTCAAATATATTTTGAGCAGTTTTTCTGGGTGCAACATTTCACCATTTATTAAAAGATCTTGTCCTAAGCTTTTTAATTTTAAAATTTTGTTTTATTTTTTATTGGCACATCAGCAATGCTAATTAAGTCAATGAAGATGTGTGAAAGGGTGATTGATTTTCAATCCTTATATTCTGAATATTTGCATGTCCCACTGATACTCAGTGAGAAAGCTGACATACTGAAACAGGCAGCTGGGTGAGGTTCCTGAGGATGATTGACCTGTGCAACTCAACTCCACTAATTGGGCCAAAGGTGTCATGAGAATGGAGCCATAAATATTGCAAACAGGGAAAAATGATGTGGTTTAAGTTTAAAATATAAATGCAGTTTAGCCGTTTTAACTTTATTCCTGTTAGGTACCGGTGATATTGCACTGGACATGGAGAAGCAATTGCAAGCAAACAGCTTACGTATCAATATCCTGGAAGAAGAGAACTCTCGATTGAGAAACACTCTCACAATGCTGCAAAAAACTACACAACAAGGAGCTTTGAAGGTGAAATCCAACAGTTCTAAATCAGTCAAAATCGCCAGTCCTTTATATAGTACCTTTTAAAAAAATTTTCAGTGTGCAATCATCAAAATAAAACTGCAGAAAATCTCCTTGTTTAATGAGATGGCGCTGTATCCTTACTGGAAACTTATTCCTGGCAAAATAAAACCATTTCTTTGCATAATATTTGTAATAATTTTACATCATGTACTGTAATACAATATACATAATATAAAAATTGTTCATTTTAATATGAACTTTTTCTTCTCTCATGGTTTAAGGTCATTCCACAGACAAAACTTTGGTCATCCACAGAGCCATCAGAAGATGGACTAAAACCAGATGGGAGTGAAGAGAGAAACAGACATAACACAATGTAAGAGAACCACATTCCACTTTCCAGGGTGGTTGGGGTGGGTAAGGGAGGAAATCATGGGTCCATTAAATTCTTTATTACAATTTAACAATTGCAAAATACTAGCATCACTATTTCAAACTAATTAAATATGAATATATTCAAGTGTTAAGAGGTTGTGAGAAGTCAAAACCTCAAACAACCAGTCCAGTGGGGAGAATATATCGTGCTACAAAACAGCTAAGTGGGAAGAAAGTAGGAGTTAATTAGTTGTATCTTTGGGCTGAGTGGAAACCAGGAAAATTAGAGGAACATGTAACAGAAGTAACATGAGGACTTTAATCTACATTTGAGCTAGACAAATCAAATTCATTCGTAATAAGCTAGAGGACAAATCCAGGGAACATATATCAGTATTTATTTTATATTAATATATTGTGGTAAGGAGTATTTTAGATCTGGTTTTATGCAATGAGAAAGTCAGCTTTGATCTTGTAAAGGGACTAGTAGAGAAGAGTGACCATAATAAGATAATTTTTCAAATTTAAGTTTGCATCGATGTAGTTCAATCTGAAACTAGGGTCTTAAATCTAAAGAAAGGAAACAATAAAGGTATGAGGGAACAGTTCTTCATGACTTAGACAGGCAGTGGCTAGCACTTTTCAGAAAATATATATATTCCTTTAAGACATACAAACCCAACAGGTGTCAACTTCTAGTTTTGTTTGACACTCTTCCTTGGATGTGTGGAACTCAGCAAATCAGGACCAACAAATTCATGAAGAAGTTTAAGTTAGAATAAAAGAGTAAACTGGTGAGAACATGGGTTGAAAGAGCTTCTATAGGTATCTGTAAATGGGAGATAACTAAACAAGGGTCTTGGCCCGAAACATCAACTCTTTATTCCACTCCATAGAGGCTGCCTGAGCTGCTGAGTTCCTCCAATATTGTATCTATATTCATGGAAAACAAACCCCAGAAATATCAGAGAACCAAAGGTCTGGTGAGAACAAGGAATTGAAGGATTTGAGTTTAAGTAAAAGAAAAGTGCTAGATAGATTATTTAGATTAAAAGATGATGAATCTTAAGGATCTAATGATCCTAGAATCTTGTTCTTTGGCTACTGTCTAAAATTCTGTAGATTCTAGAATTGTTCTTGCAGATTAGTAAATATGACCCTGCTATTTAAGAAATAAGGGAGAAAATAGGTGATACTAGCCTATTGACCTAACACTTGTGATAGGGAAGGTGATGGATTCTATAATGAAGGATATAATAACTGAAAACCTTGAAAAGAGGAATTGAACAGAGCCAGCATGGATTTGTGAAAGGAAAGTCATGTATAATGACTCAATTTCAGTTCCTTGAGGATATTACAATACATTAAACAAGGGTTAACCAATGGATGTGATGTATTTGGATTTTTAGAAGCTTTTTGATAAGGTCTCCCACGAGGCTGGTCATAGATTATTGGCGATTGGACAGAAAGCAAGGAGTGCAAAGAAACATATTTTTCTCATATTGAGAATTTGTGACTACTATAGTAACATAGAAATTGGTCCTTGTGCCCTGGTATTCACAGTATATAACAACAATTTGATAAAGGAGACTCTACAAAAAAAACCAAAAGACAGAGCAGAATTAGGCCATTCACCTCAAGTCTGCTTCGCCATTCCATCTTGGTTAATTTATTACCCCTCACAACCTCATTCTCTTGCATCTCCCTGTAACATTTGACACCCTAATTAATCTCCACAGCCATTTGTGTCAATGAATTCCACAGATTTACCATACTCTGGATAAAGAAATTCCTCCTCATCTCTGTTCTAAAGAGATAACCTCCTATGTATCCCTGTGTCCTCTGGTCCTAGACCTCTGCACTACAGGAAACATCAAATTTGTTGATGATCCACACAATCAGGTGGATTTGAGAAGCAGTCTAGGATGTAAAGAAGCTTAAAGACAATACAAAGTGGACGATTGGCAAGAACATAGCAAGCACAATCTAGTTTCGGAAAATGTAAAAATGATCCATTTTGGTGTACAAAGCAGAAAAGTAAGGCATTATTTAAATGGTGATTTTTCAAAGGACTTAGTTGTGTACACAAGTCACTGAAAGCCAACATGCAGATATAACAATCAGTTAGGAAGGCATCCAGTATGTTGGGCTGCATTACAAGAAGATGTGACTACAGAAGTAAAAGTGTAATACTGCAATTATATATGCCACTGGTGAGATGACACTTGGAGAATTATGTACCATTTTTGATCTACTTAGCTAATAAGGGATATATTTGTTGAAAAAGATGTACAGAGGTGATTTCTTAAATTGGTTTCATGGATGATGGATTTGCTGTACAAGGAGAGACTGAGTAGACAAGGACTCTCCCTCCAGACCTTCCACAGGCTTTATTAAATCTGAGAGTTCATAGAGAACTCAGCAGGCTTAATACAAGGACAATATTGAAACTAGCTGAAGTGGCTAGAATCTGAATAAGAGATAGGCACTTTTCTGACATAATAACAAAATGTAAACAATTTAAATATCAACTTTACAGAGGGACATCAAAAGCTACAAGAAGTGAAGATGTAAATACCAGACCACCATCCAACCAAAGATTCTGGAATGAGCAAAGGGGAACTTCCCCTCCTACCAAACAGCGAAATGAGCCTGCAACAAATGTCCTCAATCCACCAGAAATATCTGCTATTGGTGTTTATACAAGGCTCAGAAAGGTTGGGGCTTTAATGGGTAACAAACCTGTATCTGACAACACGAAGAACCACCACAGAAAATTACATTAGGGTTATGTAATTATGTGAACAATACCGTAACATAGGACAGGGGTTCCCAACGTTTTTATTCCATGGACCCTTACCATTAACCAAGGGGTCCATGGACCCCAGGTTGGGAACCCCTGATCTAGAGAATAACTAGTGTAATATAAGTTTTTTGTTATACTCGACAAAAATTTAGAATGGAAGATTGAAGGGGAAGAAATTGCCGAAGTTGGCTGCTGGCTAATTGTTTCTTTCTAATGTAAAATAAAGGCCATAAATGATTATTCTACATTTATTGAAATCCACTGCCTGTATGCTTGGAACATTTTATTCGAAGAAACTGATTTAAACATGCATACCCCGGTAGTCCACAGGTGGCTTGCATGTCAAAGGGACATAAAGTTGACTTGAAGTTGTTGTGGAATGCTTAATTTAACAAACATTTTTAGGATTTTTAACTAATTTTCTGGAAGCTGAATAAAATATGTCAATTTATAATATTTATATAATTAAAATTTATAGGTATAATTATTTGGTTGTTTGATATCTTGGAAATTATATGTTAAAGCTAAATCTGGTTACAGTTAGTGGAGTGGGAATTTCCAGAGTTAGTGCCATGCATAGCTGTCTGGCATTAGCATCAAGTGCTAGAAAAGTCATGAGACTTTCACTAAATAATACAGATGAAGTCATATATACAATATCAATTATGTGGATAATCTAACACCTCAATGGATGTCAAAGAGTACAGCTGGATACAGGATCAGAGAGAGTTGGGCAGTGTTGGAGAAATAATCAGGCAAAGTGTGAGATGATGTATTTTAAAAAGTCAAGTAAGGGTTGGATATAGAGGAATTGGCAGGACATTAAGCAAAGTTGAAATTTGTTTATTTATTTAGCGATATCACGCAGAGAAGGCCCTCCCAGTCCTTCGAGACACCCCATCCCAGCAACCCCCAATAAACCCAATTAACTCTAACGGGTTAATCAGGACAATTTATAGTACAACAACCAATTAACCTACCCAGTATGTCTTTGGACTGTGGGAGAAAACTGAAGGACCTGGAGAAAACCCATGCATTCCACGGGGAGGACGTACAGAGACTCCTTATAGAACAGCACCGGAATTGAATTGCCAACTCTGGAATTACTCGATCTCTAGTAACGTTGTGCTATCCACTACAATATCATGGCACCTCTAGGGGGTTCAAGACCATAGTTCCCTGAAAGTGACAACAGGGGTAGATAGGATAGTGAAGAACCATTGGTCATGCTTGCCTTTATCGGTTGTCCACGAAGTTCTGACTTGCTGTGACTTGGTTAGACTGCACTTGGAGTCCTGTCTACAGTACTTGTTCTCACACAATAGGATGTGTATGGCAGAACTGGAGGGAACACAGTGGAGATTCACCAGGGTTGTCTGGGTTAGAGGACTTCAGTCATGTGGAGAGACTGGATAGGGTGGGTTCGTTTTCCTTAAGTAAAAGAGAGGTGACTTGAGGTATATAAAATTATAATATGTGGACAGTATTGATAGTATGAATCTTTTCCCGAAGGCTGGGTTATCAAAAACAAATCTTTTAAAGGTGAGAGGAAGGAGTTTTCTGTCTTCACTGCCACAGAATGTGGTGGCATCAGACACAATTACTATGTTTTAGAGACATTTACACAGGCACTTCAGGAGGCAAGGTATAGAAGGATACAGAACTAATCTGGACAAATGGGATTAGTGTAGATGGGCTAGAAAGCCAGCGTAGACTAACTAGCCTGTTTCTGTACTATACCATGACTCTGGGGCAAAGTCGTAATTAGCCTGAAAATTCAATTGTCAAGGTTCTGCAGCTCTGGTGCTAGGACAGCTTTTTATTTGCTATAACCTGCTGAACAAGCATTTCAATTGACCCAATCAAGATCAGAAGATAATCACATGATAACCATTCTAAATTCTGCCCTCTACACTAAAACTGAATGCTCTCGAGCGCAATTGAGAATGCCAGTTTGTTCTAAACACATACAAATAGTTACTTGGTATTTTACTCGGAATTTCAAAAATTGAATCTATGCTTGTCAAACACTAGCAATTGGTGGGATTTATCCATGTTTTAAAAATCTGTTTTTAGTTTATCAAATAAAATAAAGAGCTTGGCTGCTTGCTAGTTATACCTGCCTTATTTTTTTTCACTGAATTTCAGATAAATACTCGAGCAGTCAAACTAATACTTAAAGTAGCAATGATCTCAAAGTGTTTCAGATCACTGATGAAATAAGCTAATACATACGTATTGGAGTTCACATATAATACTTCATCGAGTAGATTTAAATGGAATATAGTTTGAATAGTTGGCTAAGACAGGAAAATATGAGAATAAAGTAACATATCCCAAGAGTGCCCATCTTGCACAACCTCTTATGTTCCCAGAAAACATCCTACACAACCAAGAAAGCTCACCATTGCCTCTACTGTCTGACGAGGCTGAAGAGAGCACATCAATACTCACGGTCTTCTACAGATGTATAGTAGAATGCATCCTCATGTGCTGCATGGAACAGAAACTACACTCTGGCAGACAGGAAAGCTCCACAATGGATAGTCAAACTGCCCAAAGCATCACTGGCACAAGCCTGCCCGCCACCAAGGATGTATATACAGAAAAATGCCGGAAAAGGCCGGCAATATCTTGAAGGATCCCACCCTGCTCATGGACTGTTCATCCCACTCCATCAAGGAGGAGGCTATGTAGCATCCACATCAGGACCTCCTGACTCAAAAACAGTTACTTTTCCCAAGCAGTATGTCGGATCAACATCCCCACCCACTCACCCACCCCTCTACCACTAGTTTATAATTTCCTGTCAGTCACCTTATGTACAGACACTCCCTATGTACATACGATCAATGTATATAAGCTATCTTATGTACAGTATTTTTTAAATTATTGTGCTCTTAACCTTATTGCATTTTTTTGTGCTGCATCATATCTACAGTAACAATTATTTCATTCTCCTTTACATTTGTGTAGTGGAAATGTCATTAAACAATCTTAAATCTTGAATAATGTTCAACTGCAAAACTATTGGATGAATCACACAGGATAAAGTTCAATCTGCAGCAAATAAAATGCACCAAGATTAACATTAAGTGCCATGAAGCATTTACAGCAGAGGCGACATTCAGCCCAATTGTCAACAGCATTAATGCTTCATAGGATGCTATTGCCACCTTAACCAAACCAATACACTTCTCTATTTCTTTTCTCCCCTCCCTACCCACCCACCCAAATCCTTATTCAGCTTGTGCTTAAATGCATCGACAGGTTTTAACATCCTTCCACACAGATGTAAACAGAAACAGCTATGAAACAGACCCTTCAGCCCAGCAAATCCATGCCAACCATCAAACACCCATTTTTACACGGTTATAAAGATACAGACAAACTTTATTTGTCATACATACATTGAAACATAGTGAATTACATTATCTTGTTAGGATTGTGCTGGGTGCAACCCCCAAGAATTGCCATACCTTCGGCACCACCATTACCTGCCATAACTCACTAACCCTAACCATATGTCTTTGGACTGTGGGAGGAAACTGGAGCACTCGGAGGAAACCCATGCAGTCACGAGAACATACAAGCTGCTTACAGGCAGTGTCAGGGATCGAACCCCAAGCAGTGATTAATGGCAATGCAAAGGGATTGTACTAACCACTACAGGTTAAGTAAAGTGGGCTAATCCTACCCGACACCACTTTATTCTCCCCACGTTCCCGTTAGCTCCGTCTCAGATTCTACCACTCACCTTCACAGTAGGAGCAAAATTTACAATGACCAATTAACCTGCTAAACTGCAGCCTTTTGGATGTAGGAAGAAACTGGAGCCAGGCTTTTGAAGCTATGAAACTAGCTGCCCCAATGTGCTACCTACTTATTTCCATTGAAAACATATTTTCCAACTAATGATCATGTTCTGAACTGATGCTGGGTGAGAAGGTAGCTTAGGCTTCTATGTTCTTACTAACCAGAATTTACCCATCCAGGTTGACAATTCTGGAACAATTTTCTGAACTTAACGGAGATGCTAGTTTGCAAATACAAGGCCATAAAATGCAGGAACTTTGAAAATCCGTGTTTTCTAGCAACTGCAGTGATCACTTGCAGTTTTTGAACAAAAATAAATACTGTATATTGACATCTTGGCTGCAAGTAAGCTACCAAACCAGCAGTAAATATTAGAGCATTTCTGACCTATTTGTCTTTATTAGTCTGAGCTAATTTACTCTGCCTCCCAGAGTTGGCATGTGGCCAAGTGGTTAAGGCATTCGTCTAGTGCTTTGAAGGTCACTAGTTCGAGCCTTGGCTGAGGCAGCGTGTGTGTCCTTGAGCAAGGCACTTAACCACTCATTGCTCTGCGACGACACTGGTGCCAAGCTGTATGGGTCCTAATGCCCTTCCCTTGGACAACATCAGAGGCGTGGAGAGGGGAGACTTGCAGCATGGGCAACTGCCAGTCTTCCATACAACCTTGCCCAGGCCTGCGCCCTGGAAACTTTCCAAGGCACAAGTCTCATGGTCTCATGAGACTAACAGATGCCTATATATAAAATAATTCTGCATCCCAAAAGCTGCATTCTTATCTTCTGTTCGCACTCCCAGACCTACTTAAATGTTTTTCGGCTGGCCTCCTATTCTTCACAACTTCACCTAAAACTCAGGTATTTGTACCAACTCCTGCTCACGGATTATCCCAGAACTTGTCTGACCTATATTGTTTCCCATTTTTCCAACCCTTAAGAAAACAAATCTCAAATTTCATTAGCAGAAATAGAAATATCTTAAATGAAGTTCATCCTGGGCCAATAAAAATCTGCAAAACTAATTTACCTTCACCAAAATATTGTGCATTAAGCACTGGATGATAAAACAAAATTACCATTTCTAAGTCTACTGTATTATACAAGGTACAACAACAAAATGGAGAAAATCCCAATTTATGTCCTTTGTTAAAACAACTTGAAAGTATATATTGTCTGAAAAGAGTTGGCTCATGGTCCCAAACCCAAAAGAAACAATTTGTTTTTGATATGAAATGATGCAACTTGATCCTATTTTAAATACAGCAACTATGCTGTACAATGTCGAGTGAATTAAATCAGTAAGACTGGAGAAAGATGTAAATAAGTTTCAAGAAAAATTGCTTTGCCTTTGTAGTGTTAGTTGGTGAAAATGACCAGCTATTTGCCACCCAAATGACCAATTAGAAAACAAATATTCATGCAATCTCTTTTGACAATTTAATGCAAGATTTACTGTGTTGTGTACTCTGTGGAGAGTTCAGAATCAGGTTTATTATTACTGGCATGTGACGTGAAATTTGTTAACTTAGCAGCAGCAGATCAATGCAATACATAATCTAGCAGAAAGAAAAATATTAATAAAATAAAAAAACAAGTAAATCAATTATGCACATGAATAGATTTTTTTTAATGTGCAAAAACAGAAATAATATATATTAAAAAAGTGAGGTGGTGTCCAAAGCTTCAATGTCCATTTAGGAATTGGATGGCAGAGGAGAAGAAGCCCCCTTAGACAACTTAGAACCAATGATAATGACAGAATAACTCAGCATTTTGTACTTCAATCACATATTAACACCAAATATAATTTATTCAACATCTGCATTACAAAATTTTGAGTCATTCTGTCATTGGCTCTAAGTTGTGGATTTTCTGACCAATGGTACCATACAAGTGTCTTCACTAAATTTACAATGGTGGTTCAAGAAACTGACTCTTTACGTTCAAGAGCATGCATAATAAATTGCTGATGTTCTCAGCGCTGTATATCCCAAGGAATTTTTAGTGGATGGTAGCATGTATGGATTCCTTAAAAATGAATGCTGAGTTCCTCCAGCATTTTGTGTGATGCTCTGGATTTTCAAACGGCATTGTTTCATTAAGTTAACATGTATTTGAACAGAGATCCTAATTCAGAACATCGCTCTTTTAGCTTGTTACTGTATCCCAGAAATAAAAAGAATTCAGTTAGCTCAAAGAAGCTTGGAAATTAAAGGTAAAGAAAATAATTGATTCCCTCTATATCTATGTATAATGACAACAAATAAAAAGTTACATTTGAAACTTTATTTTAAGCTTCATGGGACATATTAAGTATTATTAAAGATATGAAGAAAGTAACACAAATAGTCAGCAGAGCAATAACAGAAATGAAATACACAGAGAAAGGTACAAAAATTACCAACTGCTCATAAAGATCTGACAGAACTTGGTAAAATTATGAAATGTTTTCAGGGTGAATAATCAAACATTTGTTTGACTGGCTTTTCCTAAACCTGGCAAAGAAAATCACAAAATCTATGGATTTATTTTCATGCACAAAGTACAAACAAGATCAAAAGCTACAGATGGCAAATACAATGTCTGGAATGCACTAGTGTTGAGCTAACCGATCTATAGATGACCTGTTAATGCTTTGCTTATTTCTACTGGCGTATCTGACCTCTTCTGTACACGTGGCCTCAGCAAAATGTCACTGTAAATTCCGTAAGATGCTAAGCTAAGGGGTGGGGCAGATTTTTTTCTGGCCTTTCAGCTTCATCCTCCAAGAGGACCACAACCTTGTCATAGGGTTTGGAGGCTTGCATGCCTCAGTGACCCGGAGAGCTATGTTGGCTGGAGTCAGGGCTTTGTGCTTTAGCTCTCGGTAGGGTCGCCCATGCCAAACTGGCCAAAGGGTAGAGGCCAGACGAAGAGTGGTCCACCAGTCCTCCAGGTTTTGCGCAGGGGTGGGGGGGGGGGGGAGATCAGCTCAGGGCCAACAACCCTGTCGGGTGAAAAAAGAAAATTTTATGGTATGGACAGACAGAAATAGAGGACCTTCATTGCTGCCCTAAACGCCAGCAGGGCAATGGGCAGAAAGTAAGTTTCAGCTTCACGATATCCACAACTGACATATCTGCACAAGCTCATTCAACCAAATGGAATCTCCAACCTGGGTGGAAAAGGACAGGTATTTTGCGATTTTCTTCTTCTTTAATTCATTTATGTTAATATCACAGAACCAAATAGTATGGAAGCAAGCCCTCTCTGGCCCATCATGTTTGCACTGATGATCAAACAACTATCTATATAAACTGCGACACGTCACCATAATAGGGGCAATTGTAGCCAATTATTTACCATCCAGCATATCTTTGCAGGAGAACATGCAAACTCCAGAAATGGAATCAAGTTTATGGTGAAAAGACAGGTCTCTGGAACCACAAGGCAACAGCACTAACTGCTGCACTACTGTGTGCCGTTAATCAAATGCATTTTAAAAGTGATTAGAAAGAATAGAAAGACAGCACAAGCTGTCAGAAGGCCTTCGGGGTGATGCAGGGAGCGGAGGCCAGGATCTGCTGCCTGACCTTCATCCACTAACATTTCTATCTAGTGTTTTTATCTAGCTATGGCATCACAAAACTGTTAGGAACAACCTGCAGATGATGAGCTCAAAAGCAAGTGCCAAGTTATGCACAATTGGTTACTTCATTGAGAAGTGGGTAAATATTTGAAAAGCAAGAAGGTAAATGGGATGTGAGTATAATTTTAGAGAATCATTCCATTTAATGAACAGAATAGTTTGCATTTATTACTTTTTTAAAAAACTCAAATTACAGATATCTATGGTATTTTTAAATTAAATCCACAATCAATAATTCTTGTGCTCATTTGTGGTCTCAATTTACATTGAAATTCTGCATTCCTTTCCTTTGCTACATTATCAAAGTCCTTTAGAATTTTAAATAATATTTGAACTGCAACTGTTTAAATTATCTAAACCATATTTGAGTTCTAAAGAATTACTTTTAAGACATTCTTCTCTGATCTGCTCACTTCATTTAATGTCTGTTTGAGGGTAGGTTACCACAAAATATAAAGCGTTCCAAAAATGTGGAGAATCAGTGGCAGAAGATGACAGAAAATGAGGAACCGGAAGAAAAATACATATTGAGAGGCACTAAATGTTTGAGTTCAGGTACTTTTCAGGTAACAACAAGAAACTATAACGTTTTGTTATCACAATCGTCAACTTGTTAATGCCTCCGCTCACAAAATTTAACAATGTGTTACAATGCAAAATGCATACTTTGGGAATTTGTATTTTCTTGTCAAAATAAATGCTTTCAACTATTATCGAATGTTTTTAACCCTTTCTGAAAAATAATTGGTCAGATAGGGAATGCTCCACCAATTCTATTTTATCATCCGTTAAAGAAACCTCAGAACAACTTCTTCAGGTGAGCCTCTATTTTTTTAAAATCCAGATCACAGTGGTCGTGTAGTTAACTCTACAAGTGCCTGATCAGTTTACAGCAGTAAGTTGTCATGAGGAAGATCAGTTAACAAGTTCTTTACCAATTGTATTGTAAATTTTAGAGGGTTGGATGGTGAACTACAAGCTTCTCAGTAACTTGATGTTATTTTTGAAGATTGCAAATAATAACATACAACCTTCTTAGGGGGATACTAAACTAATTGTTCAGTATTAACTCTTGGGTACAGCAACGATTAAACCACAAGCCCAGTTCTCAAATTACTAAAAACTAATAACAGCTTTCAGAGGTTTTAATGCTCCAGATGCAGATGTGTCCATCATCTGTCTGTAAGGATTTAGACAGATGGTTATATTCTTCTCCAACAGTACCCACTGTTGGTTTATCAATACACACCAAATAAATTTCAGTGCATTTTTGCAATACAAAATTAGCTATAAAGAATGCATACACGATATAAAGGGCAGAATGAGCATCTCTACTTTTAGTGTGAACATTGAATATATTTACAGTGCTCCAAAATTTTAACCACGAGTCACAAAAGTACACACTAACTAGCTCTTCCTGAATAATCCCAAAACAGGTCAACTTTGCATCACAGATTTATTATAGCTGGTATACTTCACATCATGTTTGTGCAAGTCAATAAACTTAGAATTACAAACACGATTACAGAGAATATCTTGCTCTGAATTTTAAGCTCAAATGTTCACTTAATTCCCCAAATTTAATTGGTTGTGCAGAATTATACAAATAAAGTGCAATATAAAAGGTTTCAAATTGTTTACAGGAATGGAGTCAAGGTAGTTTCCTGCTTTTCCTTCTCTTCAAATGAAGAATAAAGTCAGCTGTTCCCATATGGATCACCTTGTTAAAAAAAAGACAACAGGTGAAGGTTAATTTTGTGAACTTTTCCTTATTCCGGAACTTTGCTGAATACTGTAACATTGCAGGACTTCAGATAGATGTATGACCATAAATTAAATTCTTCTGTGTACAGGTCTCAAGAGAATGCAGGACGGCAAATTTCAAAGGAGAAATGGCACTGTTCTTGGTCATTTTGTATAGTAAAAAGACAGAACAGGGACCTAATACAGTATTAACTCAGGAATGCCACGGCTCCCTGCAATAATCCCAATATTCCATAAGACATGTAGACCAAGTCTGGGATGCTGCTATTCTGTAGAATTCAGTAACTTATTCCCAGCTACCAATGAGCCAAAGAGAAGCAATTTCATTGTAAATTTAGCACCTGTATCTTTAACAAATGAAACAAGACCCCAGAATTTTCTAAACATTTGTCAAAATTAAAACATTTGGCCACTGGTGAGTTCCACTTTGGTGGATGGAGTGGAGGTGTTCAGTGAAGTGGTCCCCCAATTTATGATCGGAACTAATACTAAAAAAAGCTGGCCAGTAGCCTAGTACCATCAGCACCAGACTTTGGGGCAAATGGTCCCGGGTTCAAATCTGGCCGGTTCCTTGCACGCTTTCCATCCGTGTGAAGTTGAGCGTCAAGCTAGCAACTGACTTTTTCTGTCAGTTACAGGAAAAGTCAGATCAATGAACCCATTTAAAAAAGTATACGTATTCCTTTCCGTGCCATGTGGCGCACTGTGCAGCACCATGGCATTTCCTTAGCACTTGTCTCTTCTTTTTTTTACAGGGCCAAGTTGTAAGTCAACGCTCAACCCCGCACAGATGGAAAATGTGCAAGGAACCAGTCAGATTTGAACCAGGACCATTTGCCTCAAAGTCCGCTGCTGATGTACTACACCACCAGCTGGCTTTTTTAGTATTAGTTCCCATCATAAATTGGGGGACCACTTTGTCAAGGGCCTCCACTCCATCCACCGAAAGCAGAACTTCCCAGTGGCCGAACATTTTAATGCCCATTCCCATTCCAACACGTTGGTTGGCCCACAACCACCTCTTGTGCCATGATGAGGTCAGGTCACCCTCAGGGTGGAGTAGCAACACCTTATATTCTGTCCGTGTAGCCTCCAACCAGCTGGCAAGAATATCAATTTCTCCCTCTGGTTAAAAAGAATACCTTCCCCCTCCTTCTAATCCCCTCTCTGGCCTCTCACCTTTTCTCATCTCCCCCTTGGGTCCCCTCCTCCTTAGATCCACTCTCCTCTCCCATCAGATTCCTTCCTCTCCAGCCCTTTAACTTTCATACACACCTTCCAGTTATCCTCTGTCCCTTCCCTCCACCTTTTCACTCTGTCATCTTCCCCCTTTCTTTCCAGTCCTGAAAAAGGGCCTCAGTCCAAATGTTGAACTGTTCATTCATTTCCATAGGTGCTGCCTGACCTGCTGAATTCCTCCAGCATTTTGTGTGTGCTGCTTCAACCTATTTCTTTAAAAATTTTCTTCTGCCCACCAGAGAGCAGTAACAATAAGAGTTTTTGGAAGAAAATCAACTACTTGTTTGACTTCTTAGCTAATAATGGTTTCTACTATTGATGTAATATGTCATGGTATTGCTTTGTTCATTGACAGCCGATCCTACAAATGGTATGGTGAATTTTAAGTCTGCATTATTAGTAAAGAGGCAAGGGAAATAAGTCACTGCATCCCATCACAATCAAGAAAAAATCCGCAGATGCTGGAAATCCAAAGCAACGCACACAAAATGCTGGAGGAACTCAGCAGCCCAGGAAAAGAGTACAGTTAATGTTTTGGGCCTGGCCTGAAACATCAACTGTGTACTTTTTCACAGATGCTGCCTGGCCTGCTGAGTTCCTCCAGCATTTTGTATGTGTCACTGTATCGCGTAACCATTATTCAGAAACCAGGAGTCACACAGTCTTTTTCAGAAGTTGCCTTAAATTGAATTACCTTGGCCACCTACAATCCAACACATTCCTCTCAACTACTTTATTAATATTAGTTTGATAACCTTTGTACAAATAAAGGACACTTACCTAGTACATTTCGCTTACACAGGGGGCAAGTCTGTTGAAGTAGCAACCAAGGATCAACACAGTCCCTGTGAAACTCATGTAGACAAGGTAGTACTCGCAAACACTAGAAATAAAAAAAATCAAACTCCTTTTACTCTTTTGAATAAAAAAGCTGAATCAAACATTCTTAATTTTCTTCTAACAATAATTTTAATCAATTAACTTATGCTCAATAAATTTACTAAATAACCCTCAAACATCTTAGTCTGGCTTAATTACATTATTAGCTTGTACCATAATCTCATCCAGTTAAGCGAAGCCAAATCATAAAGAATAAAAAGATATACAGAAGACTTACATGGTGTGAATATCAAATAAAGACACACAATAATTTGAAAATTTCAGAGATTTTTGATATTTCAACAGAAAAATCAGATTTTCAAAGTGGTCTGAAGGTTCAACCAGAAACCAATGTCCAGGATTTTGCTGTTAGAAGCACTCATTGCTGATCTTGAAGAAAACTTTTCATAAATAGCTTTCATTCTCTGTACCAAGGACTTCCCCTTTTCTAACATTTAGATCAAGGAGATCTCCATTCCCCAGTTTGAGAAGCCAATCACATTGAACACTCACAGTAAATTAACGAGTGAAGAAATCACTTGAAGAATTCACCTTTGCTCCATCTGCAACAAAAGATGGGATTTCCTGGTAGCTACTCATTTTAACTCGACTTCCCATTCCCTTTCTAACATGTCGATCCCTGGCCTCTGCTACTGCCGCAATGAGGGCACTCTCAGGCTGGAGGAGCAATACCTCATCTTCCATCTGGGTAGGTTCCAACCAGATGGCATGAAGCTTCTGCTAATTTCACCCCCTTCCCTTCTCTCTTTTTCCTTCCCCCATTCTGGTTTCCCTCTCAGCCCTTTTCTTCTTACCTGCCCACCACCTTCCTCTGGTAACCCTTTCTTCCATGGTCTACTGTCCTCTCCTATCAAATTCCTCTTTTTTTAACCCTTAATGTCTTTCACCCATCACCTCCCAGCTTTTTACTTCATTCCCCCCCTGCCCCAACCACCCATCTTTCATCTACCACCCACCAGCTTGTACTCTCTTTCCCCCACCTTCTTATCAGGCTTCTTGCCCCTTCCTTTCCAATCATGAAGGACCGGAAATGGTGACTGTTAATTCCCCGCTGTAGAAGCTGCCTGACGTGCCGAGTTCCTCCACTGTGTTGTGCATGTTGCTCAAGATTTCCAGTATTTGCAGAATCTTATGTTTATGCAGTGAAGAATGCTTATAGACGGCAAATAATATCTTATAGTGAGAAAACCGAAACATACAGGAGATTAAGGCAAAAGTTGAAATAACTTAAAATATCAATCTTACAATATTGATCTGAGGGAAGTATTTCCACACACAGATAATTAAAAAGGGGCTGTCAATCGATTATTATGACTTAGTAAAACTCATACTACATACAATAAAGAATAGCATTTTCATAATGCCTTACAGTGAGAATTATTTGTATTATATTTCTAATTCTCATCGATTCATTTGATTCCTAGAACTTACAACTGAAAATACTAGTAGGAACCGACTCCCATCTCCTAAGGAGTAGCAGATCACTGCCAGAAACATCAACATTTCTATATTTAACTCT
This sequence comes from Mobula hypostoma, assembly GCF_963921235.1. Taxonomy (NCBI): domain Eukaryota; kingdom Metazoa; phylum Chordata; class Chondrichthyes; order Myliobatiformes; family Myliobatidae; genus Mobula; species Mobula hypostoma. Next base: position 21,938,950 of record NC_086123.1, read on the forward strand.
ACTGTGTATGTTGGTTTCACAATACAAGGCCATTGTTGACTTCACAGGTTACTATTAAACCACAGCTACTGTTTTAACTCTCAATTTAAAGTCACTGAGCTCTTAACCCATTGTGATGCTCAACAGCAAAATGTAACCAAATTAAAAATCTAAAAATATGAAAGAGAAGTTAACATTTCAATTGTGTCCTTATAATCACAACATGAAACACACCTGATTTTTATGGAATTCTTCCAAGCACACTGCACAATTCTCATGTTCTTGTGACTGTGTTTTCTGTCTTTTGTTTGGAAAATATTTCCTTGTTTTCAGTGCTGATAACTGCTTTAATATTTGTTGCTTCAAGCTCATCTATAAATATGTGAACAGAGAAATCATTATTCTCGTTAAAATAGTATTTAGTTAAATTGTAAAGCAGATTTCATTGGCCTGAAAAGTATTTATCCTCTCCTTTACTTCAGCAGAGAACTACAAGCAAGGATCGTTTCTTACGTTAACGGATCTCTAACTTCCATACCTGTACATTATTACATGGAGATTAGAGACAAGCTGGAGGTCATATTAGCACACTTGACCTCCTTCATCACTCCCTGACTCTGCATTGACAGAAGACTTTGATTACAAATGTGTAGGAAGTACTTCGCATCTGGCTCCTCAACATTACACCAGGCATGGTTAATATGGCATTAAACCATTCATTTGAATGGGTTCATCAACCTTGACTGTAAAGCTAAGTCTGGGCATGTGTTGGTTTTGATTTTAAACTTTAATTATTAAGTAAATGTAAATTTCTTTCAACAGTTTGTGTTTTAATTACTTTTATCTATTTGAATATCAGAGATCAAAACAGTGCAAAGGACTTTTATGGCAACGAGATAGCAAAATAACCATCAAGGCAGTCAAGAACAGGACCTCTAGGTGGCTGCTTGCTGCCAACTCTGTTTTCGTAGGTTGGCTATGGCAATGACAGACAGGCCTTCAGCTCAATCAGAACTGCAGGAAGCTGTGAGAAAAATTTGGTGGTACGAAAAGTGATTGACAGGCCAGATTAATTCCTTAAAGCCCATTAATATTACTTCAAATAAACTCCACAAAATCGCCAAGTACTAAACACAGCTTCTCATCTTTATATTTCTGAACATATTTAAAGTCCCATTTTCTCCGACTCAAAAATTAAAAAAAATTTATTATAAAATCCATTCACATGATTGCATCTTTAAGCACAGCTTACTCTGTTTACACAGGGATGCAACACAAACCTCCAAATCTTCAGCGCTTGACTCATAGTGTCTATATTGCCACTGGGCCTGCACAATAACTCCAGTACACAAGATTAAACCCACCAACAGGACAGTGTTCCACAGCTGATGTAGATATTTCTGCAAAGGAAAATGAAATACATTTCTCAAACCACAAATGGGACAACATAGTTAATTATAGTTTAACAATATATTTTGTTTGATTGTAATGCATTAAGTTTCTCACTTATCACCTTGTGAGTCAGCTTCTATTTCATTTTATTAAGTTGTTCTCAATTTTTTATTTGTTTGAAATATTTTGGCTTCTTACTGAACATCTCATCAACCAATGCAGTGGACTAGTGATGAGAGATCTATAATCCACACAAATAATAATTCAGAAATGACTACTAATAGCGACATGGTGAGCACTACGCTATTACAGCGCCACCAACCCAGCTTCAGTTCTGCCGCTGTCTATAAGGAGTTTGCAGGTTCTCTCCAGATCCCTCCCACATCCCAAAGACACAAGGGTTAGGGTTAGTAAGTTGTGGGCATGCTAAGTTAGCACCTGAAGCACGGTAACACTTACAAGCTGCCCCCAGCACATCCTTGGATTGTGTTGGTTGCTGAAGCAAGCACCACATTTCACTGCACGTTTTGATGTATATGTGACGAATAGAGCCAATCTTTATGTTGTTTGACAGCACTATAATCTCACACAGTCTCTTGGTTTTTCTTACTTTTTACTGAAATGGGTGCTGCACCAGAAGTGAGTATCTTCTTCAAGCAAGTCTGCAAGGATATTATTCCATTCCTTACCTGAACCTGAGAGCTGTTCTCTCCTGTACAAATAACTCCTTGCCATTCCCCATAAAGTCCACCTCGTGAACGCCCACAGGTTGACCACAGTGTTAATGTTACTCCCTAATAGTGATGAGAAAGATGATTATAAAAACCACTTTACCTGACAGGCATCTCGACAAAGCCAAAGTTTATTGTCCACTTATAACTGCTCCTCAGAGTTAAAGGTGAACCGCTCAGTGGTTTGTTGCAGTCCTCTGGCTAAGGTACATTCTGTTGCAAATGGGAGGGAGTTCTTCAGCTTCAGAAGGAGAGCTATGCATTTCCAAATCATTGAGGTTACATTTAGTGGGATTACTAGGTGTTCACTGCCTCTTTAGTAGCAGAGGCAAACCAGTCTCCACGCTTGTGAGGAGAACTCAGCAACGCTGGTCATGATCAAATTCAGGTTTGGTGCATTTCACGTTTGGCTACAGAATGCACTGTTGACAGAATGTGGATCTTGAGCCAAAGGCAATGGTGTAGTTTTACATTAAAATAATTCAATTACTAAATTAAGACATATACAGCAGGGCAACTTATGTGTTGCAAACGTACTCCGTGGCAGTTAATGAAAACCACCTTGATCCACAGAGAACAATAAGTGGTACGTGGACTACTCAGCAGTAGAAAGGAATCTAGTATATATGTCTATTGAGATGGATAGACACAGGTTTCCGTAACCAGGAGTACGAGGCAAGAAGATAGTGATTTGTCTGCCCCGTGCTAGGTTTAAGGGCATCTCAGGGCAGGAGAGGAACATGGAGTGGAAGGGGGCGGATCCAGTCATCATTTTCCATGTGAAAACTAATAACAGAGATAGGAAAAAGGATGTTGTGCTAAACAAGCAGAAAAATTGATGTGGCAGAAGCTGGCCCTTGTACAGAGGGAAGAGGAAACCGCTCCTTTGGGATGGATTTCCTTTGAATTACATTTGGAGCAGCATCCAGGCTGTAAATATATTTCACAGAGGGCATTCGGGTGAGTGAAAAATTTGGAAAGCAAAAAGGAAAGTACAAGATAAGTGGGTAATTAATTCCATGACGATAATGAAAATCTGTCAGAAGACAGTATATAGAAGCATTAGAATTCACTGTCTTGTGTAGAGGAGATAGTAATTTGATAAAAATACAGAACTGAAGACATTTCATCTGAAGGCACTTGCAACAACTTAGATAAATTCATGACACAAATAAAAATAAATAGGTACAATCATTTTATAATTATTCAGGAATTAAACTGCTATCTCTAAATGAAATAAATTAACATACCAGATCATTCTGAATTATGCTTTTAAAAGTTATTTTAGCAGATGCACGAAGACCACTGCAATTGGAAAAAAAAGAATGAAAAACACTTTTTGTATGCTTAATATTTATTTATGATCATAGTTCATTTGCATAAAAATTAGGACATTATGCTCAGCATAATTTGCCCTAACCTCCTGTTAAGATATCTGCTGCATCATTAAAGAGCAGCAAGAATTCTACTGAATATCCTTAATATTACTAAGGATCCCTCCCATCCATCCAGCATCCTCTTTGACTTTCTACCACCAGGCAGGAGACTCCGATGCATAAAAACAAGAATGGTCAGGATGGGGAACACTTTCTTCCCCCAGACTATTAGGCTTCTGAACTCCCTGCCGCATCGTATTCGAAGTGTCACTGGTTAATCTGTTCCATTCCTTGCGATATTTAACATTAATGCACTTTAGTTTGTTATTCATGTCTGATTCATCTGCAGATTTTATCCTTAACTCCATAAGTTATTGTGTGTTATATGCACCACTGTGCTTTACACCCTGATTCAGAGAAAGGTTTTTATATACATTATATGGTTATATACATGTATATAGTTAAATAACAATAAACTTGACTTAACTGTACATCTTCAATAATGCAATAGTGAACTCCCAACTTTAAAACAGTAATTTCATAACCCATTGATACTCTTGAAATATGACAGATCTCAAAAGCAAAATTAGTATTTGTAGGTTGAGATGTGGGTTGACACTGCTATAAAAATCAAAATTTTTCTGCTGTTTGGAGAATATGTAACGACTCAAAGGTTTTGACTTAAGTGCTAAATTTTCAGGATTACCCATACAGAAACTCATCGATGAACTAATACTTCCTGCTTCTCAATTCAGAGCAGACAGGACTAGAACACATTTTCTTCCTTTGTACTGTACACCGTGGTACAGAGGGGTTGCGTTCCGAGAAGACTTATCATGCGAACCCATGACAAAAACTGACAAAATTTGTTGCTTCTTTCACAGTTCATATTTATTTAGTTATTTTTCTCCTCACATAAATTTCCTCAAGCAAATTTTTATTTCCTATTTCAATTTAACCAACAAGAAAATTTATCCCAGGGCAGTATTTGAGATTACAAGAAAAGACAACACAGTGGATTCCGGTTAATTGGGCTGTCAGTTAATTTGGGCAACAGCTTATTTGGAACAATTCTTAAAGAATCAGAATTAAATAAATAGCGGGATATCCTTCATATATTTGGAACGTTATGCCACTTAATTGGGACATGAGACTGTTGCCAAACAGTTTCTAAAGCCAGTCACATGCACTTGTGTGGCTGCTAGACACTACACAATGCTTTGAGCGAACAGTTTTTAAATATTGTCAGTTGAATGTGTTTGTGTTCAAAAAGCAGTGATTTTTGTCACTGACAGTTGGCATGAAATAAGCAGAAAGCTAATTCAGAACTCTATTGCTTACTGTGGTTTCAAGCATTCAGAATTGGAGATGCCAGAGACAGCTGTGAGTGAAAATGAAACGATTATACACTTCATTCAACAAGTTACAAACTACGAAGAATTTGAGGGTATCAACAAGCATCTTGAATTGGAGGATCCAGTCGTCAAAAGCATTGTATGAAGGCGGTCCCACTAGGTGTCGCAATGATTTTGTTCATTTACAGTCAGAAGAACATGGCTGCATACACTGAATGAATTTTTTTCATCAATAACTGCTAGAAACTAACAGTTTTATCGTATTGTAGTATTATTGATAGTATTATAGTTTCTTCCATATTTAATTTAAATGCATAATTTGTTACTCAGTTAAATGATAGTTTGTCTTTTTTTAAATATATATACCTTTTTAACTATTTCCATGGAACTTCAGCTAATAGGGGCAGTTGCTTAATTGGGCCAAAATGGGTCCTGATGTGTCCCAATTAACTGCAATCCACTGTATTCTTTCAGCCATCCTCATTACTTCCTAGATGAACTTAGTAAGGCGTTGATTGTGGGATACAGTCATTGCACCAGTGAAGTGAGAAAGGGGGAAAATAGTAGCACTGTACCAGTAAAAAAAAACATACCATTAAGCAAAATGTGGGTATTAACGTGTTAACTTTTCAAGGTGCAAGTCATAAGATGAACTATATAATGACTTAAAAATTAGAAAACGTGTCTTGGAGTTATCTTGTACTTAAATAAATGGACTTATTTGGAAAAAACATTTCCTAGCATAATATGAAAATATTGCAGACTTGACCACAATGCTAAATGTAAATGAGATTCACTTAATACAACTGAACACCATCATGTATTGGCTCACCTTAATAAGGCTCCCAGAAGTTTGGTTACATTTTCAGAGCTTTGCATTACAACCACAGGTTTCGAAAGCACTTGAGAGATGTCCATCTTAATAAGAATTTTTAAAATCTCTCATTACGGTAACAACATGCATCATGAAATACACGAATTTCAGAACATTTCACAACTACCATCTGATTAGAAAATTGCTGCATCTTCTTACACTTCTTAAAATTAAGGCTGAATTGCTATGTGTTTCTGGATTTATCAAGTAACACTAAAACAAATCAGTGCAAAACTAAATAACTGCATAATTAGACAATTCAACTGGAATATGGAGATCACTGTGAATAAAATCTGTGTAACTAAAAAAGTTACCTCAGTGAAGGTGTTTTGATTTAAAACCAAAATAAACAGAGCTGATGCTCCCAAAACAAGGGCTCTCTTCATCTGCAACAAAAAAGTCACCTTTTACTTCAACTATTAGAAAGCACATTTTAGCATCAAGTCTGACAAAATACACATCTATAAAACATCAGATTAACAATCTCTAGGCTTTGCTGTAATATATATTTAACTGGAAAGATCTGCTGATTCTTTGATTCTACTATTCTTGAAATTTGAAGTTCAGGTAAGGATTCAGTGACGAATATAACCCGCTGAACAAGAATTGGGTTTAATATACAAGCTAATAATAAATGATCAAAGAAGCAAATTCAATCTTAGGAAAACTTAAAATAATAGACCTATGTCCTTAACCATTTATGCAAAGTTATGCCATTAAAAATCTCTGCAGGGGCAAAGTTGTGTTTACAGCTTATCAATTCAACATTGATAAGTTTGTCCAACCTTTACCTTTGCTCTCTAAGCTAGCCAACATCCTGGTGTACCTCTTCTGCACTCTCTCCAAAGCCCCCACATCCTTCCGGAACGTAGTGATCAGAAATTCGCACAATACTCCACGTGTGGCCCAACCAGGGTGCAACATAACAATTTTTTAATAATCAATGCCCCACAACAATGAAGGAAAATAAGCTGTATGTCTTCTTTACCACCCTATCTACTGGCATTCCCACTTGCAAGGAGCTATGGATATGCACCCGAAGATCCCCCTCTACATCAATGATCCTAACAGCCCTTGCCACTTACTGCATACTTCACATTAAATAAGATCTCCCAAAGTAGAGCACTCCACACTAGCTAAGATTAAACTCCATCTGCCATTTATCTTCCTGTATTTCCAAATGATCTATACCTTGTTGTTTCCTGACAACCTTCCTCACTATCCACAACACTTAACAATTTTTTTGTGTTGTCTGCAAACTTACTAATCAGCTCAGCTGTATTTCTGATCAAATCATTTCTATCTCACAAATAAAAGTTGTCCCTGTTGAATATCACTGATCAAAGACCCCAAGTCAGACTAACATCTCTCCATTACTACACTCTGTTTTCTAAGGCCAAGTCAATTTTTTAATCCAATCTACCAAACCTGCTTCGATCCCATGTGTTGTAACGTTCTGGATCAGTCTACTATAATCTAAAGTCCATATATACAATAGCCACTGCCTTATCCTCACAAGCATCCTCGTCAGCTTCTCAAAGCTATCACGTTTGTAAGACATCACCACCCCAATACAAAGGCATACTGACTATTCCTAATAAATCCACACTTTTCCAGATGCTGGTATACTTTATCCCAAAGAATCTTCTCCAGTAACTTCCCTGTCATATTCCATGCCAAATATGAATGCAGTATTGAAATACAAACATTTACAGAGCTAATAACATAAGAACACCCATTTTTAAATGGCATCCAAATTCCCACATATGATACAGGATTTGCCAAGATCCTCAAATGTTGTCTTTAAGTGAGAACATTGAACAGAATGGAAAAATATCTCATGGAAATATAGTCCAAATAACAGATAATTTTGTTTAATGAGAGTTAATAACTGTCTTGCACCAACAATACTGATTTATAGTCTTCTATTAGTTTCAACTGTATTTTAGAGATGTCACAGTCAAAACTATGACGGTAAACTCCATCCATACACAAAAGACATAATTAGACAGTTCTCCAAACCTATGGATGAAACTGCACCCTGAACCGAATTCCTAAAATAAAATTGCTAATTAATGCAAGTATTGTCTTTTTGAAGTGTTTGTACCTTATTTCTAATTATTGCACTTTAAAAGGGTCATTTGTTAAAGTATATGATAACTATTGAATCTTGTAACTTATGACAGTGTTTTTGATACAGAATAACGTTTGTAATGAAATTATCTTAGAATTAGGCTGTATGACTGATTTCTTACAACATATAAGTTAAAGCTAAAAGACAAGGAGGAACACAAGTGCAATTATCTACAAGTGGGATCTCCCAGTGGCCACCCATTTTAGTTCCACATCCCATTCCCATATGTCCATCCATGGCCTCCTCCACTGTGATGAGGCTACACTTAGGTTGGAAGAACAACACTTTATATTCTGTTTAAGTAGCCTCCAAACTGATGGCATGAACATCGATTTCTCTAACTTCCGGTAATGCCCCCACCACCATTTCCCATCCCCTTTTCCCTCTCTCGTCTTGTCTCCTTGCCCACCCATCACCTCCCCCTGGTGCTCCTCCTCCCTTTTACTTTCTTCCATTGCCTTCTATCTCTTTCGCCAATCAACTTCCCAGCTCTTTGCTTCATCCCTCCCCCTCCAAGTTTCACCTATCACCTGGTGTTTCCCTCTCCCAACCTTTTAAATCTATTCCTCAGATTTTTTCTCCAGTCCTGCCGAAGGGTTTCAGCCCGAAACGTCGGCTGTACTTTTTTCTCTGCCATAGATGCTGCCTGACCTGCTGAATTCCTGTGTGTGTGTGTGTGTGTATAGCATCTTCAGATGTTCATTTGTTTGTAATATCTACTGGAGTGGAGTTCAGAACAGTATTTATATAAGTATGAAAGTCCAGAGGGTTAATTTCTACATAGTATACCACTCTGCACTTATGAATTACAAAATATGGTTTAGCAAGCTTATTTCAAAATTAAAAACATATTGTGATACTTGCCTTACTGATAACTGCAGCAGCAAATGATTCCTGTTTGCTACTTCCTTTTTTTTCAACCTGGTCTTCATCAACAGAAACAACTCCAATCCATTTCTCTCCCTTGTTTGGCTGGATATCCAATGGCTCATCTTTAACCTTAAAATAACCAATAACCTCCGCTTTATTTACAAAAAAAAAATCTGAAAGCTGGGGAAAATTGTATTAAAATAATGCTTTAAGAAATTTGAAATGCAATAATACTTCACCATACATGCTCAATATTATTCTAGTACAATAAAAGACATGATTCAGGACTTCCGGGGTCGAGAATGGAGTGAGTTGGTGTGTGTTAAGTGTGGCTCCCGATTTTTATTGAAAATCTACCTGTTTATCTTTGCCGTATGCTCGAGATAACTGAATATTTACCATTGTGAACAACGCGGACATAGCTGGACATTGAAATGGCAAGTAGAATGTACCTTCGAAGTAAAACTGGGGAAAAAGATAGCGAAGCCTCGAGCAAGCAGACTGATGTTACAGTAATGGCGTCGGTGCACGCTCCTGGAGCTGGACCCGGACCTGCCCTACCCGATGACTTGGAGAGGCTTTATTTAGTACTTATTTCTGACATGATGCAAGCAGTGCATTCTGCCTTAAAAAGAGAACTTGAAGATGCTTTATCACCAGTGACTGCTACCATGGAACAAATTATGTCTGCTTACGAGTCACACGACGAACGCATTCGTGGGGTTAAAGGCGGCCTGAATGATTACAGTGACCGACTGGTGAGCGCCAAAGCCGCCATTGCAGCGTTGCAGAACGAAAACGCATTTCTGAAGGGAAAGCTAGATGACCTTGAAAATCGGTCGCGGAGATCCAATTTGAGAGTGGTCGGCATTCCTGAAAATTTGGAAGGTTCGGACCCTGTTAAATTTATGACCGAGTTTTTTGACGAAGTGCTGGGGACAGATTTTTTCCCAAGTCCTCTCGTACTTTCGCGTGCTCACCAAGTCGGACGTAAACCATCCGGTGTCTCTGGAGCCAAGCAAACGAGACCAAGAACGTTCCTGGTTTGCTTTCACTCCTTTCAAGATAAGCAACATATCATCAATAGACGGAAGCAGGAGCTGTATTTCCGCGGACACCGCGTGTTTTTTTTATGAAGATTTCAGTGCGGAGCTGGGGAGAAAACGAGCAGCTTTCAGGGAGGTGAAATCCCTGCTTTACGGGAAAGGGGTCAGGTTTGGCCTCTTGTATCCTGCCCAGCCGGATCCGGGTCGTGCATGAAGGTGAAAAGCATTATTTCCATACACCAGAGGCGGCCAAAGAGTTTTACCATTCGCGCTGGGGAGAGGAAGAACGAGAAGAGCAATGACTTTTTTTTAGGTTATTTATGCAGCATTGAAGGGGCCTCATGTTTTTCACAATCCACTTCTTTGTTCATTTTTTCCAGTTTAATTTGTGGAATGCGATTGGGTCGAACTGCTATGCTGCCGAAACTGATTAACAAAAACTTTCAACCAGCAAAATGTAAATATTTGGGATTTGTATCTCGGGCGTTTAAGTTGCCTAGTGTTTTTTTTTTGTTTTTAATGCTTAGCTTGACCTATGTCATCTTTAGCCTATATGTTATATTAAAGGTAGTATAAGTGATAGGATAAATGTTAAGGAGAGGAGCCACCCTAGATTAGATTGAAAGTTGGGCTGTATGGGGAACACCTTGGAAGTTTTTTGTCGGGTACTGCCTGCGATCATCCTCAATTGGGGAGGTAGATCTAGGTTTCGGGGGTTAATTGGGTTTTTTTGTTGTTTGTGTAAAGGGGTGGGGGGAGTGTTTTGGGGGATTACCATGGCAGTTTATTTTTTTGTGTGTTACGGATTGATCAGACTTTCTTTTCATTGTGCATTATTGTGTGCAACTTATGCCCTCGCACTGTTTTGGATTGTAGGCCCTGTGTGCCTTTTGGTTAACGTGAGTGCTGCTGATGGAGGCCACCCTGTGAGGTTTATTTCTTGGAATGTAATGGGGCTCAATGGTCCGGTTAAAAGAGCTAAAGTTTTCTCTCATCTGAAACAATTAAAAGCAGATATACTATTTCTACAAGAGACACATTTAAGAGTGGAGGACCATAATAGACTTCGTAAAGCATGGATTAGTCAGGTTTTTCATTCCAGATTTAATAGTAGGTCCAGGGGGGTGGCAATATTAATCACCAAAAGAATGCAGTTCACACCATCTGATGTAATCAGTGACCCTAATGGTCGCTTTATTATAGTCTCTGGTTCTCTCTTTCAGATACCTGTTATTTTGGTAAATGTTTATGCTCCTAATTGGGACGATGTCCAATTTGCAAATAAGGTTTTGTCATTAATACCTAACCTGAATACACATAAGCTAATCTTTTCCGGAGATTTGAACTGTGCTATTGACCCACTGCTTGATAGGTCTTGCCCTAGGGGAACATTTTCTGGTATGGCAAAGGCCTTCTCGATGTTTATGCAACAAAATGGTTATATGGATCCTTGGAGATTTTTTGAATCCATCAGTTAGGCAATTCTCTTTCTTCTCTCATGTTCACTCCTATTCCAGGCTAGACTATTTCTTTATAGATAATTCCTTGATACCCAGGATTAGACAAATTGAATACACTGCTATAGTTATATCTGATCACTCGCCCGTGAAACTGGACCTATGTTTTCCTTTAAACGTTAGAGAACGGCCTCTGTGGAGACTTAACCCCCTTTTGCTTTCTAATGAGAAATTCTGTAGTTATATATCGGCTAACATTGACACATTCTTCGACCCTAACAAAACTGAGTCGGTATCGTACTCTTTACTTTGGGAAACTTTAAAAGCTTACTTGAGGGGTCAAATAATATCTTATACTTCACATGCCAATAAAGAATGTAGGAAGGAAATGCAAGTGTTACTGCAATCTATTTGGGACCTGGATAGAAAATACTCTGAAGCACCCACTGTGGAATTATATAAAAGCTGGGTTGATTTGCAAGCGAAGTTTTATCTTCTATCCACAAACCTATCACAACAATTAATTCTTAAGACACGTGGCTCTATTATGGATATGGCGACAAGGCGAGCCGGCTTATGGCTCATCAGTTGAAACGTCAAGCTGCATCACGACTTATTCCCCAGATAAGAGACACGCACCAGAACTTGACAAGCAATCCAAAAGAGATTAACAACATCTTTGCAACTTTTTACTCCTCTCTGTATGCCTCAGAGTACCCCTCAGATAAAACAAATATGGAACGTTTTTTAGATAATTTGGAAATACCAACTCTTGAACCAGAGGAAGTGGAGAACCTATCTTGGGCTCTTGGGCAGGAAGAGATTAATAATGCCATTACTGGTGAACGCAGCAGGCCAAGCAGCATCTGTAGGAAGAGGTGCAGTCGACGTTTCAGGCCGAGACCCTTCGTCAGGACTAACTGAAGGAAGAGTGAGTAAGGGATTTGAAAGTTGGAGGGGGAGGGGGAGATCCAAAATGATAGGAGAAGACAGGAGGGGGAGGGATAGAGCCAAGAGCTGGACAGGTGATAGGCAAAAGGGGATACGAGAGGATCATGGGACAGGAGGTCCGGGAAGAAAGACAAGGGGGGGGGGGAATCCAGAGGATGGGCAAGAGGTATATTCAGAGGGACAGAGGGAGAAAAAGGAGAGTGAGAGAAAGAATGTGTGCATAAAAATAAGTAACAGATGGAGTATGAGGGGGAGGTGGGGCCTTAGCGGAAGTTAGAGAAGTCAGTGTTCATGCCATCAGGTTGGAGGCTACCCAGACGGAATATAAGGTGTTGTTCCTCCAACCTGAGTGTGGCTTCATCTTTACAGTAGAGGAGGCCGTGGATAGACATGTCAGAATGGGAATGGGATGTGGAACTAAAATGTGTGGCCACTGGGAGATCCTGCTTTCTCTGGCGGACAGAGCGTTGATGTTCAGCAAAGCGGTCTCCCAGTCTGCGTCGGGTCTCACCAATACATAAAAGGCCACATTGGGAGCACCGGACGCAGTTTATCACCCCAGTCGACTCACAGGTGAAGTGTTGCCTCACCTGGAAGGACTGTTTGGGGCCCTGAATGGTGGTAAGGGAGGAAGTGTAAGGGCATGTGTAGCACTTGTTCCGCTTACACGGATAAGTGCCAGGAGGGAGATCAGTGGGGAGGGATGGGGGGGACGAATGGACAAGGGAGTTGTGTAGGGAGCGATCCCTGCGGAATGCAGAGAGAGGGGGGAGGGAAAGATGTGCTTAGTGGTGGGATCCCGTTAGAGGTGGCGGAAGTTACGGAGAATAATATGTTGGACCCGGAGGCTGGTGGGGTGGTAGGTGAGGACCAGGGGAACCCTATTCCTAGTGGGGTGGCAGGAGGATGGAGTGAGAGCAGATGTACGTGAAATGGGGGAGATGCGTTTAAGAGCAGAGTTGATAGTGGAGGAAGGGAAGCCCCTTTCTTCAAAAAAGGAAGACATCTCCCTCGTCTTAGAATGAAAAGCCTCATCCTGAGAGCAGATGCAGCGGAGACGGAGGAATTGCGAGAAGGGGATGGCATTTTTGCAAGAGACAGGGTGAAAAGAGGAATAGTCCAGATAGCTGTGAGAGTCAGTAGGCTTACAGTAGACATCAGTGGATAAGCTGTCTCCAGAGACAGAGACAGAAAGATCTAGAAAGGGGAGGGAGGTGTCGGAAATGGACCAAGTAAACTTGAGGGCAGGGTGAAAGTTGGAGGCAAAGTTAATAAAGTCAACGAGCTCAGCATGCGTGCAGGAAGCAGCGCCAATGCAGTCGTCGATGTAGCGAAGGAAAAGTGGGGGACAGATACCAGAATAGGCACGGAACATAGATTGTTCCACAAAGCCAACAAAAAGGCAGGCATAGCTAGGACCCATACGGGTGCCCATAGCTACACCTTTAGTTTGGAGGAAGTGGGAGGAGCCAAAGGAGAAATTATTAAGAGTGAGGACTAATTCCGCTCGACGGAGCAGGGTGGTGGTAGAGGGGAACTGATTAGGTCTGGAATCCAAAAAGAAGCGTAGAGCTTTGAGACCTTCCTGATGGGGGATGGAAGTATATAAGGACTGGACATCCATGGTGAAAATAAAGCAGTGGGGGCCAGGGAACTTAAAATCATCGAAAAGTTTAAGAGCGTGAGAAGTGTCACGAACATAGGTCGGAAAGGATTGAACAAGGGGTGATAAAACAGTGTCGAGGTATGCAGAAGTGAGTTCGGTGGGGCAGGAGCAAGCTGAAACAATGGGTCTACCTGGACAGGCAGGTTTGTGGATCTTGGGTAGGAGGTAGAAACGGGAAGTGCGGGGTGTGGGAACTATAAGGTTGGTAGCAGTGGATGGGAGATCCCCTGAGCGGATAAAGTCGGTGATGGTGTGGGAGACAATGGCCTGGTGCTCCTTAGTGGGGTCACGATCGAGGGGTAAATAAGAGGAGGTATCGCGAGTTGTCGCTGTGCCTCGGCAAGGTAGAGGTCAGTACGCCAGACTACAACAGCACGCCCCTTATCGGTGGGTTTAATAATAAGGTTAGGATTAGTGCGGAGGGAGTGGAGAGCAGAGCGTTCCGAAGGAGTGAGGTTGGAATGGGGACAAGGTGCGGTGAAGTCGAGGTGGTTGATGTCCTGTCAGCAATTAGCGATAAAGAGATCCAGAGCAGGCAGAAGACCAGAGCGGGGTGTCCATGAAGAAGAGGAGGGTTGAAGACGGGAGAAGGGGTCATCGGTGGGGGTGGAAGAGTCCTTGCCGAAGAAGTAGGCTCGGAGACGGAGATGGCGGAAGAAAAGTTCCGCATCATGGCGAACACGGAACTCGCTGAGGTGTGGGCGAAGGGGGACAAAGGTGAGGCCCTTACTGAGGACAGAGCGTTCTGCCTCCGACAGTTGAAGGTCGGAGGGGATGGTAAAGACCCGGCACGGATGAGAGCTGGGATCAGAGGGGGGAGGGGGGAGGCTGGGGGTGTCAATGGAGAGGGGAGGGTTGGGCTGAGAGGAAGATGGAGCCTCTGAGGGCCCAGGAGTTGATGGTGGGATCTGAGGAAGACGGGGCTGCGGAGTGGTGGTGGGGGAAGGGGAGACGGGAGTCACAACAGCAGCACATAAAGACCCGGCCTGGAGTTCAAGGCTGGAGTTGCAGTTGGTGGTTGCGCAATCGCTGTGAAGGTGTCCATGGTCGATGCTGGAGTCCGGGTTTTGAATATGCCCTGAGGTGTTGGAGCCGCCGAGATCAATGGCAGAGGCCGCAATCTGAAGTTCATGCCTGCGAGCGTCGGGGCCGGCAGGCTCTGGAGTCCGTAGATGTAGGATCTTGCGATCTTTGCCTAACATGACAAAGTCAAAAAAACGGCGATTGCAGGCGTGAATCCGACGGAGGATGAAATAACGGGTAGGACCATTACAGACGGCGAAGAAAGTTTCCCGAAGGTGTGGAAGGGTCTGGGATAGGGACACCAAGTACCTCCTCATGGCGGAGAGAGTCGCCTTCAGAGCTTGACGGGAGAAGCGGCGAGAGGCAGAGTCAATAAAATGTGAGTACCTGGGATCCTCAGAAGGTCCAAATTGAGAGGCTTGGAAACGAATCCTAAAGCCAACTGGAGTAAGTTGGCGACGGAGGCACGTTCCAAGAAAGGATATATGGCTGTGATAGCGAGTCTGAGTCAAAGTGTGGTCGAAAAGTTGAAGGGCCGAAGAAATTACAGATGGGGAGCAGTGAGAGATGGTTTCACTGAACTCCCGTCGAAGAGAGGATCTAAACTTCTTCGGTGTAGGCATCACCGGAAGAGGCTTCGCAGTAGTGAATTTAAACGCAAACAACAGGAATTCTGCAGATGCTGGAAATTCAAGCAACACACATCAAAGTTGCTGGTGAACGCAGCAGGCCAGGCAGCATCTGTAGGAAGAGGTGCAGTCGACGTTTCAGGCCAAGACCCTTCGTCAGGACGAACTGAAAGAAGAGCTAGTAAGAGATTTGAAAGTGGGACGGGGAGAGGGAGATCCAAAATGATAGGAGAAGACAAGAGGGGGAGGAATGGAGCCAAGAACTGGACAGTTGATTGGCAAAAGGGATATGAGAGGATCATGGGACAGGAGGCCTAGGGAGAAAGCAAAGGGGGGGGGAGAAACAGGATGGGCAAGGGGTATAGTGAGGGGGGCAAAGGGAGAAAAAGGAGAGCGAGAAAAAGAATCTGTGTATATAAATAAATAACGGATGGGGTATGAGGAGGAGGAGGGGCATTAGCGGAAGTTTGAGAAGTCAATGTTCATGCCATCACAAATCGGAAGAAAAGCGGGGCAAAAACAGGATGTATAAAAGCAAAAGATTGCTCTACAATTATGGAAAAAGGGAAAGTAATGCAAAAGTGGTCAGAATACATCAAAGACCTATGCAACGACAAAGACCGAGAGGACAACTTTGGCACTGGCAACAACAACGAGGGCCCAGCAATACTGAAAGAAGTAGTGGAACATGCTATGAAGAAAATACGAAAGGGGAAATCATCAGGACCAGATAACATTCCAGTTGAACTGTATGAAGCACTAGAAGATTTTGGTGTAGTGAAATTAACAACCTTATTGAATAGTATATATAACAGTGGCAAAGTACCAGAAGAGTGGGCGGATGCATGGCAGATGCAGCTTAATGTGGATAAATGTGAGGTTATCCACTTTGGTGGTAAGAACAGGAAGGCAGATTATTATCTAAATGGAGTCAAGTTAGGAAAAGAGGAAGCACAATGAGATCTAGGTGTTCTTGTACATCAGTCACTGAAAGCAAGTATGCAAGTACAGCAGGCAGTGAAGAAAGTTAATGGCATGCTGGCCTTCATAACAAGGGGAATTGAGTATAAGAGCAAAGAGGTCCTTCTGCAGCTGTATAGGGCCCTGGTGAGACCACAACTGGAGTACTGTGTGCAGTTTTGGTCTCCAAATTTGAGGAAGGACATTCTTGCTATTGAGAGAGTGCAGCGTAGGTTCACAAGGTTAATTCCCGGGATGGCAGGACTGCCATATGTGGAAAGATTGGAGCGACTGGGCTTGTATACTCCGGAACTTAGAAGGCTGAGAGGGGATCTTATTGAAACATACAAGGTTATTAAGGGATTGGACACACTGCAGGCAGGAAGCATGTTCCCGCTGATGGGTGAGTCCAGAACCAGAGGCCACAGTCTACGAATTAGGGGTAGGCCATTTAGAACGTAGTTGAGGAAAAACCCCTTCACCCAGAGAGTGGTGGCTATATGGAATGCTCTGCCCCAGAAGGCAGTGGAGGGCCAAGTCTCTGGATGCTTTCAAGAAAGAGATGGATAGAGCTCTTAAAGATAGCGGAATCAAAGGTTATGGGGATAAGGCAGGAACTGGATACTGATAGTGGATGATCAGCCATGATCACAGTGAATGGTGGTGCTGGCTTGAAGGGTCGAATGATCTACTCCTGCACCTATTATCTATTGTCTATAAGATCTTTTAAAGACAGTATTTATTGCGCTGCCAAAGAAACCAGATGCAACAGACTGTGGACAACACAGAACAATTAGTTTAATGAGCCACCTCACAAAAAATCTACTTAGAATCATCATGCTCAGAATAAGAAATAAAATTAAACCATAAGATATAGCAGTAGAATTAGGCCGCTTGGCCCATCGAGTCTGTTCCACCATTTCATCATGGCTGATTCAATATTTCTGTTCAAAAAGTATTATTTTGGCTTCACCGGCCAGATATAATCTGGTGCCTGCTTGAGTCACGGTCTTGCCACTCCTCGTCTCTCCCAGCTTTGGTGTATTCTTCCTTACCATTGAAATCCTCTCAATTCACATCTAACCCGGTCGTGCTCTCCACCCTCAAAATTTTTAATCAATTTCGCTGCCACTATAAGTTCATATCAGCTTCAGTTTTGGGCCCCATTCATAAAAACCATTTATTTCCTCCCTCCACATTCGATTCAGCTTTCAGACAATGGGGTTTGAACGGTCTTATGCGCATTAAGGATTTGTACACTGATAACACATTTGATAGTTTTGATAACCTGCACGGTAAGTATGGCCTTCCGCATAATCATTTTTTTAAATACCTGCAGATTCGCCACTTTGTCAAGGAAAAATTTCCCTCTTTTCCTGTTCTACCACCTGCTATGTTATGGGAAAAATACACTCTTAGCTTTAAAAATAAGGGGCTGATTTCTGAACTATACTCTCAGCTGATGTCTTTGGGAGTTCAAGATCTAAACAAAACTAAGAGTAGGTGGGAGGACGATCTCGGTATGGATCTGGCTGAGGAATATTGGGCAAAAGTATTGAATAGGGTTCATTTCTCATCGTCATGTGCCAGACTGGGGCTCATACAATTTAAAGTTTTACACAGGGTACATTTAAGTAAAGCCAGACTTGCAGACATATACACCCTGGGACAGACGCTGGCTGTGACAGGTGTTCCTTCTCTCCGGCTGGTTTAGTACATGCATTTTGGTCATGCCCTCGGCTTGATGACTATTGGGCACTGGTTTTAAAATTATCAGTAAGGTTTTGGGGGTGACACTGAGACCTTGCCCGCTTATAGCTGTATTTGGTGTGGCAGATGATGATTTGGGTTTAAATGCAAGCCAGTCGGATATCATTGCATTTACACCGCTACTGGCCCGTAGGAGAATTTTGCTGGTTTGGAAATCTGCCACTCCCCCAACTGCTGCTGCTTGGTTAGAAGATGTAATGTTTTTTCTGAAATTAGAAAAGATTAAATTCACTTTGGAGGGGGTCTGTGAAAAAGTTCTATTCGAAATGGGGACCTTTCTTATCATATTTTGGGAGTCTTAAGGAATTACCTACTAGTTGAGGGCATTTGATTGCACTTGGGAAGTTGCCTCCCATTTAACACGCTTATAATTTACCTCACAGGATGGTTGATGAATTGTAAATATGGGTGTATTTTGGATCATCTGACATGTTGCAGATCTGTATGAGCCGTCGTATTGAAGTAGTGTGGGGGTACGGCTGTGAAATGTCCGTACTTGTATTTGTGAATTGTTGTGTTGTTAATATATTAGCTGCCATGATATGTTCGGGGAGGGCGGGTGGGGGGGGGGAGGTTTGTTTTGGGGGTACGATACTAAAGCAAAATGGAGGAAAATGTAATCCATTATATATTCTGTATTGTGTCATTCCTTCAATAAAAATAAAAAAAAGACATAATTCAAGGCAGTTTCCCTTTGAAAAGCAAACACATTGTCTGGTAAGTAACTTTCTGAAGCATCTACACAAGAAATTTTTATATATAGCTCTACGAAACATAATCTCACACTTTATGTAGAAATACCAAGCCACCTTCATAACTTGATTGCCCTAATACGGAGAGGTTTAATCATTTACATACACACACACACACACACAGAGCAGATTTCTTTTAATTGGTTGGGCCAATGGTTAATGGGGGCAGCCACTTATTTGGGACAACTCTTAAAGAACAAAAACCAATCAAGAAAATAGCCAGGATTTCCTTCATTTATATGGGACATTGTGCCACTTAATTGGGACAGGAGACTTGCTGAATACTTTCTAACTAGTTGTGTGCATTTGTGTGGCTGCTCGACACTAAACTGTGCTTAGAGCAAACAGCTCTTAAAAAGCGACATCTGTGTTCAAAAAGCAGTGAATTTTTGTCACTGATAGTTGGTGAGAAATAAGCAGTAAGGCAATTCAGAACCGTTTTGCTCAGGAGATGCCGGGAACAACCATGAGAGTAAATGATACCATTTTACTACTTCAACAAGTTAGGGACTACAAAGAATCCGAAGGTATTGACAATCATCTTGAATGTTACAATGAAAATAAAAAATTTGCAATATGTAGTCGTCGAAAGCATTGTATGAAGGTAGTTCATCATCTGCACTGATTTTGTTTGTTTAGTCAATCAAAAGAACAGGGCTGTATACACTGAATGAATTCCTCTGTCAATTACTATTAGGAACCCAAATACATAGTTTTATTTTTATTTTAAAGTCTGTCACGAGCCTTGTGGCCCATCAGGCCAGCGCTTATGCCAGTTTTATAGTAAAGGCATCCGTTAAGTCTTGCGAGACCATGGATCTGCGCCTGGAAAGTCTTCACTCTCCAGGGTGCAGGCCTAGGCAAGGTTGGATGGAAGACCGGCAGTTGCCCATGCTGCAAGTCCCCCCTCTCCATGACACCGATGTTGACCAAGGGAAGGGCATTAGGACCCATAACAGCTTGGCACCAGTGTCGTTGCAGAGCACCGTGTGATTAAGTGCCTTGCTCAAAGACACAACACATCACCTCGGCTGGGGCTCGAACTCACAACCTTCAGATCGCTAGTTGAACGCCTTAACCACTTGGCCACGTGCCCACATGCCAGTTTTATAGTACTATAATAATATCGGTAATATTTTAATTTGTTCAGTATTTCATTTAAATGCATATTTTGTTACTCAATTAAACGACAGTTTGCCTTTTTTATACCTTTCTAACTATTTCCATGAAACTTCGGCTAATTGGGGCAGCCACTTAATTGGGCCAAAATGTACTGGTCCCAATTGACTAGAATCCACTGTCTTTATTCCAAAGGCTGAATAAAAAGAACTGTCCTTTAATCAAAACCCGACCTACAATATATCAGCCAAAGGATGCACAGTGATAGCCTGTGACCTGCTTTTAGATAAACCAGAACAAGCAAACATATTCTGTTATACTCTGGTTAATTAACCTTGCAGTTACATGGCGCAAAGCAGCTGCTTCTAGCCAATTTTAATTGCTTTCTTCTGAAATGGCAGATGAAGTAATGCCTTAAGGTGCTATCAAATTCTCATAGCATTTTTAAACACAATGCACATATTGCAGAACACACACCAGAGCGGGCTTCCCACCTTTTTTATGCCATGGACCAATACCATTAAGCAAGGGTCTGCGAATCCCAGGTTGGGAACCCCTGCAACAGAGTCTGTCCTAGGTACAGGCGAAAAGTGCAGGCTTTTGATTGATTTGAGATCAGCAAGTTGCAATGAATTAACCACAATGGAAGTATTACAAGTCTGATGGACAGTCAAGGTGGGTTAGTTTCTCATTATGCATTGAAGGTTTGTGGTCAGCGGCTTCCAATGCATCGGCAGTTGTCGGTGCCTGGAGGTTTATGGCAGGGAGTTTCTCCCTTTGCTGCCTGCTATCGGGGAGTCGATCGACTCAGGACTTTGAGACTTTTTTTTTACCGTGCCCATGGTCTGTTCTTTATCAATTATAATATTGTTTTGCACTGCTGTAACTATATGTTAGAATTATGTGGTTCTGTCAGTGTTAGTCTTTGGTTTGTCCTGTTTTTCTGTGATATCACTCTGGAGGAACATTGTATCATGTTTTAATGCATGCATTTCTAAATGACAATAAACGAGGACTGAGTGTTCTCATAATCTAATCATAAACCATTAAACTATATTAAAAAATACATTCATGTTTTCCCACAGGCTAATAAAGTCCACAAGCCAATTAAATCAGGACACTACAGCCCAGTGGGAGATTGATGCAGGGCTCCCAAAAAGTTTTTGAATTCATAAGAGCTTACTTTGCAATTAAAATTAAATTAATATCATCACGGCTGGCCTAATTGTTGAAGTAATTTTTTTTAATGAAGTCTGCAAGATTGGAGACAACAGCACAGAAAAGGGACTACAGATGATGGGACTGCAGTAACCAGAAAACTCACATCAACCCGTATCTACAACTGATGTTGTGGAGCCAACAGGAGACAGTCTATTGTACATCTCAACTTCAAAGTTTTCATCACGAGTCTCTCCGTGCCTTTAGCATTTTGCTCAGTTTTTTTTTCACAAGGCCGAGTTGCTAGCTCAACGCTCAACCCAGCACAGATGGAAAGCCTTCAAGGAGCCGGACAAACCTTAAGTCACTCACCTCGAAGTCCAGTGCTGATGCCACAGGTCAGCTATGAGCATACATATCCCAAATATAAATGCAATGAAAGTTAGCTTTTTGAAGAGCAGCGCAGTACATTAAAAACATGACAAATATAATTTACATAAATTTAACATATACAACGAACACACACACACAATGCTGGAGGAACTCAGCAGGCCAGACTGCATCTATGGAAAAAAGTACAGTTGACGTTTCGGGCCAAAATCCTTTGGCAGTTGAAACGTTGACTGTAATTCCACCCCCACAACCCCCACAACAGATGCCTGGCCTGCTGAGTTCCTCCAGCATTTTGTGTGTGTGTTGCTTGGATTTCCAGCATCTGCAGATTTTCTCTTGCTTGTAACACGTGTAATGAGATTGGATGAACTAGCAATCACATGATTAAAAATCTTCATGAGCAACATGATAGAATTTCATATTCTATTTCAGAGTTGCAAATGCAGTTCCAAAACCTTAAATAAAAGGCAATTACATTGTGCAAGATGAAAAGGGTTGAGCAGCTGAACTTACAGATAGGTGGTAATGTGGCTAAGTAGCTTCCAATGTGCCCGTTTTTAGCCTGCAGTCTCTTTAGGGGATTGGAGGTGGAGAGGGTTAGTATCTTTAAATTCCCTAGTGTTGTCGTATCAGAAGATTAGTCCTGGGACCAGCACCCAAGTGTCATCAAAAAGACGGCACAACAGCACCTCCACTTTCGTAAAGATTTGGCATGTCATATAAAACTTCAACAAACTTCTGTAGTGGAGAGCATCCTAGCTGGTTGCATCACAACCTGGTATGGAAACATTAATCCCCAGGATCAGAACAGAAAAGCCATTTATGTGAAGGCTGCGTATTTTCCTTACGTCTTTAAGGTTCCCCCCACCCCGCCCCCATGTCCCAAAAATATGCTGAATGCCAGTTTAACGTGACAAAAATGACCCCTTGTGTAGATGTCTGGGAGAACGGAGGGAGAGGGTCTTACTGGGCATATCTGATAGAATAGTTTACAGGGAAATCAGTAGGAGAATGGGATTGCACCAAGAGGTAACACAGACCTGATGGGCCAAATGGCCTCCTACATTGTAAGCAAAAGATAAAATTTGAAATTATGGTGAATTTCTACAGAAAACAAAATACTTCAAATTCCATCTAAGGTCATAAAACAGCAAAGTGGCTACACTTCCCTTTGTACACGGGACATTTTAAATCTTTTGAATCAAATTATATTACATCAATATAGTACATTCTAATATAGGTAGGACAAAACCTATCCTTTTCCAGTAAATTGCTGCTTGAAAATAATTTGTTCATTAGCAAGTAAGATGTACAGGGCAACACACACAAAATGCTGGAGGAACTCAGCAGGTCAGGCAGCACCTATGGAAATGAATGAACAGTCAACGTTTCAGGCCGAGACCGTTCTTCAGGATGGGCCCAAAACGTCGACTGATTATTCATTTCCTCCAGTATTCTGCGTGTGTTGCATTGGATTTCCAGCATCTGCTGACTTTCTCAGGTTTATAAGATGCACAGGACTGCTGGAGCCCCAGGGAATTGCTGCGCGAGTTTCTCAAGGCAGTGTCCTATGCCCAATCATTTTAAGCTTCTTAAATAAAGACTTATCTGTCATCATATACAACAAGTGAGAATAATTGCAAATGATTTAAGATTTAATTCCACATATGAAGCCACTTGAGCTTGAGCACAGACGGGATCTCTGAATTTAATAAGACTGGACTTCCCAGAAACATCCTGGAAATTATCACTGGTTAATAATTTAAGCATGGGTGGTGGTGTGGAGATACATCTCCAGCAAGGTTCAAGATACATTTAATATCGAAGTTATAAAACTTTGAGATTCGTCTCCAAACAGGCAGCCACGAAACAAAGAAACCCAATGTACAGAGGGAAAAAACCTCAAGCAAATAGCATTCTGAAATGAAGCCTGCAAGAGTCCCATAGCTCAGTGCAGAGCCCAGTAAGCCTCGCAGAGAAGCAATCTGAACTGACCCACCCCCAGCCTCAGGGCCCCAACACCCTGACCTTTTTGCCTAAATCGATGACTAAACATCAGGTTCAAGAGCCTCGATACGCTTTGGGGCCTGGACCTAACCACCTCGATTCAGCCTGTAACCAACCTTTCCAATGCGGCACAGCGCTCAATTCTCCGTCCAAACATCAAGTTCACTCCAATCATTATGGTCTGTGCCTGGACCTGGCTGTCTCAATTTGGCTTGTAACTGACCTTTCCAGTTAGAGAAGATGTAAGGTGCTCCTTCGTTCCACTGGCCTGCAGGTCACCCTCGGGCGAGGTGTAGCACCCGCTCAGCCCTCCGATCAGGGTCACGTGAAGCCATGGGAGCAGGTGGTGGATGGTCGTATGAGCAGCTGGTGCACGTCCCAAGTCCTGGTTATGCAACTACTGACACCAGGCAGACAATCTCTGAAGAGTATTGATAATGGTTGGGGTCACTTGTCTTGTAAAGAAGCAATGGCAAATCACTTTTGTAGAAAAATTTGCCAAGAACAATCATGGTCATGGAAAGAGCACAATCACCCATGTCATACAACATGACACATAATGAACGAACAAATAATTGCATGAAAAGGTGGCTAGCTGACTATAGCAGAAACAAGATATTCTATGGAAAGCAATGCATCATCTACAAATTAAAAATGAAAGAGAATATTCTCTAGTTGCCTCGAGGAGTTCAACTCAACAACAGTCTAAGAAACCCAACACCTTTCCAACACAAGTAACCCATTTGACTCGTATTCCATCCACAGCCAGCACAACATGTACAATCAGCAACTTGCCAAGGCTTCGTCAACAACAGTTCCAACTGTCTACCCAGAAGGACAAAGGCATCTAAACTCCACTACCTGCAAGTTCTCTTTCATGACACACTGATCCAACTTGGCAATATGTGGCACTTCCTTTATTATCACTGAATCTAAATATTATGTCAATTTCTGCCACAGAGTCCACCTCAGTAGTAGAGTAGAGCTACTAGGACTTGATGTTTCAATCCCCATGGTAAGTCGGCACTCTCGATGTTGGCAGTGGGCTTGGAGTGGTGACAAGGAGGGTAGGTACATCATCAGGGTCATCAGGTGGGCACCCTCCTTCTTTGACGTTTCGTTGATAAGCCCACAACGTCTCCAGAGGGCTCAACGGTGCTACCTGGTGTCCCAGATACACCCCCCTCAGTTCCATACTCTCCTGTCTTCATCTTGCAGCCCAGTTGTTGGCTTTCCTTTTAATCCAAATCCAATTGCTGCTTTCTTCTGCTGCATTTGACAAGGACTTGATTGCTTGTTGAAGGGAGTGACCCCTCACCCCCATCTTCTTCAATAGACTGGTCGTAGGCGTTGCAACGAATCCCCTGCAACCCACCTCTGGAAGATAGCTCGCCATTATTCTGTGAGCAATTAGGATGGTCTATAAAGGCTGCCTCTGTTAGTGACAGCAGATTCCAAAAATCAATGAAACAAACAAACAATCCTCAATTTATAAAGGACATCCTCTGACTACAATAAAAATTGCAGTTACTGGAGGAAAAAAATCCACGCTTCTTTGTCTGTTAACGTAAACACCCTAATGCTCCTTCGGGTATTCCGAACGTGATCCGAACAAAACACAAATTTTACAAGATCTCTAAGGCGAAGACATGTCAAAGTACTCTAAGCAATTGCATTACCGTTATAGAAAGAAAGACTTACGTTCACTACTGTATTGCACAAAAGCAACTTGACAAACAATGAGGATTCGTTGGCGAGTACAGCAATTCGCCCCCTCCCCCAATGCAGCGACCGGGATGCACCCACAAATTGCAACAGATAACAATGTGCCAACAAAGCTTTAATAAGATGACTTTTGATGTGAGGTATTAATATAGGGTGTGGGGATGACTTCTGGGATTTTTTTTAAGAAGAAGGGATAAGGTTAGCCAACTCACAATAAAACTACAGATTTCAGAGGACTGGGTGAAGAGAGAAAGGGCGGAGGATACAGACAGGCACCAAGATGAGAGCATTTACGTTAACATATTATGCATCGGACATCCACAAAGGGACGCAATGCAACACTTACTAATATTAAGCTTCCTTCTAAGCTGTCCTGGTTATGTTTGGGAAAGGCGCCCAGCCGCTTGTTACCTTGGCCGGGGTTGTCAGGCCCGCTGCCAAGGGCTAACACGGTACCCTGCAGGCGGTAGTTGCTGCCCGACTTGAAGCCAAGCTCCGCGGACCAGCCTCTCTGCGAATCCATCAGTAAGACGTCCACCAACGCCACCTTCTCGGCTGCCACCGCGCACCAGCGTAAGAAGCAGCCGGCGAACAGTAAATAAAAGCCGTGCCGCTTCCAACAGCCCACCACCATCTTCCCTCCGCCCCAAACCCCACGTCGCCTGCCCATCAAAGCACAACGCCTTCCGGGTCACCGGCGCTTGACACCGGATGAGGTCGCCCGTTACCGGAGCAACGGCGCGAGCCAGCCTGGGCTTCCCGGGACCGGTCTCTTTACTTAGAGTTAAGGGAGCTTTAGAGAGATCAAGGAAGATAAAAGTCCCCCCTTAGGCCAAATTGGTCTTTTGTTGGAATCAGAGACCCGCAAATGAATAAATATTAAGATGTCACCGTTTTGCCGGATTACGGACACCCTTTGGAAGCAAGTGATCAAAATCTTTGCAACATAAGGTGCGATAAAGAGTTTGGCCTCGAAAGGCGATGGAGCTTCACCTGCTCCCTCGGAGCAAACGGCGATGTCACAACTGAAACCAAAAAAAGGGAGGGTGCTACAAGTCAGCAGCAACTGTTGGCGAGGAAAGAAAGTGAAACTGAACATTAGAGATTTGTTTCTCTTGCCACAGATGCAGTTTACCCGGCTGAGGGTTTCCAGCATCTTCTGTTTTTGTTTAGTCTATTTGATTTCATTCGTCTCACATAAATTCTTTTTTGTTATAATGCGTTTGCACATTTTATGGGGGAACTAAGGGAGCATTTTCAGAATGTATCAGATATTGATGAAGAAAACATGATATCCGAACTAGGGCAAAAAAAATTAGGAAAGAAAATTATATTTAAGCTAAATAATTTACACTAAACTCAATTGCGACATCTAACTTAAAACATTATAATAGATTTTTTGTGGGAATACTGTAAGGAGATTCAGAGTAAACAGATTTCCACGAAGAGAAAGGGTCGGCCTAGCATGTCTCAAGCTACTTTGGGACTAGGCTGATACAGTGTATTAAGGGTAAATCAAGGCAAAAAAATGGAAATACAATATAGACCAATTGCAGTATACCATCGAAGAACCGCCAATGTTTAAAGATATACCCGTATACAGAGAGTTTAACTTTAACCAATATTTTTATTTCATTATTTTATATGATTACGGGACAATTTACAACGACCAACCGGTAGGAGGAAACTGGAGCACCCGAAGAAACCCCATACTTTCACGGGACAGGAATTGAACCCGGGTCTCTAGTACTGTAAAGCGCGGCGCTAACCACTAAACCAACATAGGGAATGGTTTGCTAGCGGTGCAAACCGAAGTCTACATAAATGTTTTGCTTTGCGAGAAATCTTTGAACGGTGGTACTAAAAACATTTACTTGCTCCTATTGGACAGCTGGGTCACCCAGATGGACGGGGAAATGAACCTACCCCATACGTGAAAGAATAAATGAGCGCTTTCGTTTTGCACCACAGCGCACCTGTTCCTATTGACTCCAGGGTAGACAATAGTCAATGGTAGCCCACGACAATGCCACAACCGATGTTAACAATCACTCATTCTATTAAACAAAGTGCTCCAAGACTAATCAGGCGCACACTCAACGATTCAGGAACAGCTTCTTCCCCTGTGCCGTTACATTTCTGAATGGACGTTGAACCCATGAACACTAACTCACTACTTTTTCATATCTGTTTTTGCTCTACTTGTCTAATTTAATTATAGTTAAATTAGACAAGTAGTGCAAAAACAGACATAAAATTTATACATATACTTTAACTATATATAATAGTTAAATTATATATATACTGTAATTCAGTTTCGTTTCTATTATGTTTTGCATTGTACTGCTGCCGTACAGTTAACAAATTTCACGACAAATGCCGATTGTGAGATGTGTAATCAACGAAGGGTGGAACTAAGACTGGTTCAAAAAGTAGGTTTAAGGAGAGGACTGACGTGAAAGGTCGATAGATTGGCAGAGGGTACTTCGATATGTAAATTGCGTACTTTAAATTGCAAACGGCGGAAATGCGAGTCAGGTACTGTATTGGGCTGGTGAACGCACAGGAATTTGAGCTACCATCAATTTGCAGACTGTATGAGCATTGTAATAGTCAACCGGAGATGGAGAGGACTTTCAGAGGTAGATACACCCACTCGAAATAAAAGAGATAGATGTTGTGGAGGAAGAAATAGTTGACTTCAATGATACAGCGTTTTATGTTGTGGTACAAAGACAATTACTTCGTTATTCCCTTATTAGGTAATTGAATTTCATCCTGGATTGGACAAGCGGAGAAGCGGCGGCTTAAACAGCCGGGTGTCACCAGCATATTTGTGGAAGCTGACTGACTGCTTGTTATTAAATAGTTCAGCGCGATATTTGCAGTTGAGCCCCGTGTATTTCGTTTTGAAACGCCGAGGCTCTTCTTCTCCCGCCGTGTGATATAATTGCAGCTTTAACAATCTTTTCAGTTTAAATAGATGGCACTGTTTGTGTTTTGGAACAGATTCTGTTTGCTGAGAAATCCAGCGTGACGTTTTCCATTTATATACACACACTCGGGTCAGGCCAGCAGAGGGAGGAATAGATTGGAGAGGCGGCGCGATGCGTCAAGGGCGAGGCGAAGCGTAGCTACATTTTCACCCAGAAGCGCGTTGTCACTTCAACCGCAGAGGCTGCAATGAGCGGCAGAGTCGGCGACCTAAGTCCCAAGCAGGCGGAAACTCTCGCTAAGGTAAGCGGGTGAAGTAGAGTGCGGCTCAGAGATGAATCAAACCAACCAGCTTCGGTCAGGACGGGGTTTATATTGTGTGTATAACCCAACATTAGATCCTCTCACGCTGGGTTAGGGACCTTCTGGCGAATAACGGCTCACCCCTTAATTGAAAAACTAGGAAGATGTACTGTATACCGGCTATGATCCCCAGGCCTTGTAGGAATGGAAAGTAAACCGAGAATATCGGTTTGACAGTATTAAGGTTGGAAGTGTTGTGCGTGCAGAGTTCAATACTACATCAATCAGATTAAGATTACTAAACCCAGTTGCGAGATAGAAGAATTCATGAGCAAAACGCAAGGGCGGAAGTTAGTACAGGTCATCTGTGGTCCTGGAACGGCATTCAAATGTTTGCACACATTCCGCTTTTGATAACATCCGAGATGGCATTGCTTTCCCCGTGCTGAGATCTGAACTGGAAGTTTTGGGAACGAGACTAGCTTGGAGGCGACCGAAGGTCATGACTATCCCTTCGCTTTCAAATCTGGCTTTACGTAATTAATTTATTGTCCTTGTTGTAGCAAGTATTGCCTCTAGCCATGCAATCAATGCTGCATAATTTTCTTTGTGTCGATTGGTATGTCATTACTTAAATCTAAAGATATTTGGTTATGGTATCATAAAATATCAGTAATTCGAAATGAAGAAAATTATCCATAAATCAGAATCAGGTTTATTACGGCTGGTATATGTCACGAAATTAGTTACTTTGCGGCAGCAGTTCAGTTCAATACGGAATAAATTCCCATGTTACAATAAGAAATGTATAAAATAGGGCAAGCAGAGAACAAAATAGGGAGTAGTGCGCGTGGACTGTTCAAAAATCTGATGGTGGAAAGGAAGACGCTGTTCCTAAAATATTGAGTGTGCACCTTCAGGCTCCTGTACCTCCCTGCTGATAGTAGTAATGAGAAAAGGACATTCTCCTGGGTGCTGACCGTCCTTAATAACAGATGCTTGAGGTACCACCCCTTCTTCCTCCCCCCCCCCCACCTTCTTATTCTGACTTCTTCCCCCTTCCTTTCCGGTCTCGATGAAGGGTCTCGGTCCGAAACGTCTACTGTTTACAGTATTACCATCCGTGGATGCTGCCTGACCTGCTGTGCTCCTCCGGCAGGTTGTGCGTATTACTTTTGAAGGTGTCCTCTGTGGTGGGGAGGCCAGTGCTCATGATGGAGCTGGCTGAGACTACAGTCCTCCGCAGCTTTTTTTTGATTCTCTGCCTTTGGAACCATGCCATTCGGCCAGTCAGCCAGTCAGAATGCTCTCTACAGTGCACCTGTAGAAACTTGCTCGAGTCTGTGGTGACATACCAAATCTCCTCCTACGCCTTATGAAATATAGCCACTGACGTGCCTTGTTCATGATCACATCAATATGTTGGGCCCAGGAGAGATCCTCTGAGATGTTGCCACCCAGAACTCCAAGCTGCTCACTTTTCACTGCTGATCTTTCAATGAGGACTGCTGTATGCTCCCTTGCCTTCCCCTTCCTGAAGTCTACTGTCAATTTCTTAGTCTTTTATTTATTCATCCACCCATCGTGGAATTGGCACTTTGAGCCACACTGCCCAGCAACCCCCTAATCTAACCCTAGCCTAATCAGGGGGCAATTTACAGTGACTGATTAACCTACTAACCAGTGCATCTTTCAGACCAGAGCGCCCAGAGAAAACCTGTGCATTCTATGGGGAGGAGGTCGACTCCTTACAGATGATGTTGGAGTTGAACTCTGAATTCTGATGCCCCGAGCTGTGGTAGCGTTGCACTAACCGCTACCCTGCCATGGTGTACCGTCTTACCGATGCTGAGTGGGAAGTTGTGGTTGTGACACCAGTGAGCCATCTGATCTGTCTCACTCCTGTACGCCTCCTTGTCATCACCTGAGATTCTGCCAGCAGCTGTTGAGTCATCAGTGAATTTATAGATGGTGTTGGTGCTGTGCCTGGCCACAGTTGTCGGTGTAGGGAGAACAGAGCAGTGGGGTAAGCACGCATCTTGAGGTGTGCCGGTGTTGACTGTCAATGAGGAAGAGATGTTATTTCCCTTCTGCACTGAGGTGCCCTGATAAGGAAGTCCAGAGGGAGCTACTGAGGGGGTGCTGGTGTTGATCATGCCTCAGCATTCAATAAATAACAGCCCAATGTTGCCAGGTGGTCCAAGGGCAAATGGAGAACCAGTGAAATCGCATCCACTGTAGAGCTGTTGTGGCGGTAGGCAAATTGCAACAGATCCAGATCCTTGTTCAGGCAAGAGTTGATTCGAGCCATGACTAACCTTTCAAAGCACTTCATCATAGTAGACGTGAGTGCTACTAGGCGATAGCTGTTATAAAAGCTCACTCACCCTGCTCTCCTTCATGATTGATGTCCTTTTGAAGCAATTGGGAACCCCCGATGAAGTAGTGACAATTGAAGATGTCCTTGAACTCTCCAGCCAGCTGATGGCACAGGTTTTGAGATGTAATAGGATTCTCTCCACCAGGATTATTGCACAACACTCTATCTCCCACAAACTTCCCTTGGAGTGCAGCTGGTCTACACGTTGAAGTGGAAACCCCAAAAATCACTTCAAATCCGATCATTGCTTTACAGTTCATGGACAAAGTTTGTGCATACTGTACACGCATTTGGAGACCTGGCTGAGTCATTGTTGGCTCCTTCAGAGAAACAAACGAGGATGGATCTTACACTAAACAGAGGTCTTCTGTATTTTGCCCCCACCATGCAATACTGTCACCCAGCAATGGTGAGACTCAAAAACATGGGGTACTTTCCAGTCTTGGGAGTCATCTATTAATGTGGTCTTTTCAACAGATGATGAAATTCACCATTCTCAGCAGTCAGTCAAGGACATGCTTTCAAAGGTCAAGACCTCAAATTGGACACCAAGCCTAGTGGTCTAGTGATTGCTTCAGTGGCATAGACAATGTACAGTAGGAACCTTAAAGCACTTATGCTCTCTGTGCATAATTTTACAAGTTCTTTCATAGGTTAGGGAAACCAGCTTCAGCAGTGAGGCTGTTGTGCTGTTTTTTTTTCAGTTGTACTGGCTATACCATGACAGCAGACTTCCAAACCAAGATTCAATATTCAAATTAATTTATCGTGTGTACATCAGAACATACAGTGAAATGTGTCATAGAGAAGTACAGCACAGAAACAGGCCCTTCAGCCCATCTAGTCCATGCTGAAACCATTTAAACTGCCTACTCCCATCAACCTGTACCGATACCATAGCCCTCCATATCTCTACAATCCATGTACCTATCCAAACTTCTCTTAAATGGTGAAAAATTGGGCTTCCATGCACCACTTGTGCTGGCAGCTCATTCCATACTCCCATGACCCTCTATCGAGGTGAAGAAGTTTCCCTTCATGTTCCCCTTAAGTGTAAACAACCAACACATTTAAGGATGTGATGGGGGCAGCCATGCCAGTGTGGCCACACATTCTGGCGTCAACATAGCATGCCCACAATGCTTGGCAGAACAACATAGAGCACAACAAGTGACAAAACAACAAAGGCAAAACATGAATATGCACAGTCCCCCAATCCCAGGACAGGCTGTTTGCAGCCTCCAGCAGACCTGGACACAGATTCGCTGACAGGTTTTGACCTCCCCATTAGACTTGCAGAGATTTGCAAACTCAGGCTATTGGCCTTGATTTCTTTTTTTTTTAATTTTATTTTTATTTGGATAAGGAGTTCACAATTATCATGTACTTTTTTCACACATATAACCTTTTCCATTTTTTAATATGTATAAAACTACAATTATTTATACATTCTTAAGTACACATTGAGATGATATAAAAGCAAAATAAACATTTAAATAGATAATTATGCACTGTGGTAAATCTAACCTATTAGGCTAAGTAATGAAATTAGTTGTTAAGAAAAATGGTAATAATAGTTTCCATACAACCCTTCTGGACCATTTCCACTGGTCCAAAATGTTGCATACAAGCCTATATACCAACCATTGTAGGTGTTTATATCCCAATTTGTTCGTGCTTGTTCCTGCCCGCAGACATAATTATCCAATCCCTATGTACTTATTTACTTAATTTTTTCATTTTTTTTTTATCCCTTTCCCAAATCTTTCCCTTTACTTGTGATAATTCTCTATTTTCCAAACAAAAACAACAAACATTTAGACTAGGGGTGCTTACGTTAGCAATATTACTGTGTTGATGAGAAGAGCAATATAAATCATTAGGAGAGTCATCTAAAGTCTGCTCGCATTGGGGTTATATATTCAATCCATTTATTCCAGATTTGATAAAATGTTTCTTTTTGAGTTCTCAGGGAGTAGGTCAACTTTTCCATTTTAAATATTTCCAAGATAATTTCGTACCAATCTTCTAATGTAGGTGGTATTGGATTTAGCCATTTTCTAGTGATTGATTTCTTACTTGCCGCTAAGAGGGCCTGCAGCAACTTTATATCTTCCTTCTGTTCAAGGAACAATACATGCCCCAAATAGAGCGTCTCAAAGTTCAGAGGTATCTGGGACCTAAGTACCTTAACTAATGTTCTATGAATACCTTCCCAAAATAGACTTAATTTAGGGCAATCCCAGAAAATATGAAAATGATTTGCCTCCTTGGAGCCGCACCTTCTCCAACACATCACATTTGTATCTTTATATTTTTCCTGATATGGGGTCTTGAAGTATCTTATAATGTTTTTCCAACAATGTTCTCTCCAAGTCAAAGAATTAGTCGAGGACCATTGAAAGCTGCAGATTTTCCCCCAAGCCTCCTCTGAAAGTACCAACCCCGCTTCTTTCTCCCACTTCTCTTTAATATACAGTGTATTTACATTTTTAGCATGGGAGAGTGCATTATATAGGCGAGAAACTGATTTACTAGGTATTAAACTGCAAGCCGAATTCAGAATCTTGAAAAATTCTAATTCTACTGTTGATAGGTCTGTATATCTACAACTCTGGTTAACATAGTTTCGTATTTGAAGGTACCTAAAAAAGTCATTATGTCCTAGGCCATGTTTGTCCTGCAGGATTTGGAAACTTTGTAATACTCTTTTATCTATAAATGAGAGGTAGGTTGTAAGACCTTTCTTTATCCATAGCTCAAATCTTTTATCTCCTCTGTTGGGAAGGAATTCGGTATCATATGCACACCATCTAAAGAGTTTTAGCATGTTATTAATTCCACATGAATTAACCACCTTCTGCCATACTTTTAATGTAAGATTTATCCAAGTATTATTAAATTTTTCCAACTGGGCCATCAATCCTTTGTCAGCTATTGAGGCCTGAAGAGGAAAACTGTCAACTATTCCAAATTCTATTTCCTTCCATCTAGCCTTATATTCCCTATTACACCAATATAACAGAGGGGTTATCTGTGAGGCATAAAAATAATTTCTCAGGCAAGGAAGAACCATACCTCCTCTTTCCTTCCCTAACTGTAAGGTGTTATATCGAATTCTAGGTTTCCTTCCTTGCCAAATGAAGCGGGAAATCCATTTGTCCCATTCCCTGAATTGATTATCAAATCTGCCTTGATTTCTGAAGTTCTGAATTGACCCTCAGACCTCTATACTCAACATTGTTCCCAGGACCCTGTTGCGAACACTAGGTGTCGAACTTCAGACTTGCAGATGACAGGACCCTCTGAGCTTAGGCCTTGGACTCCAACCTCCCCAATTTGCATACCTGGTGGGGGTGGAGGGGGGACATCGAACCTGGTTACTCCTGTCTGCATTGAACTCTGACTCCAAAACTTGCCGACAAATCGCTGACCCTCGTCCACATTGATCAGCCAGCCCAATATCTGACCATGGATGTCCCACATCCACATTGCTGGCCTTCAAGTGCAGAGTGGAGGCTTAGATTCCGGCCTGACTTCTAATTCCCCCACGTCCCTGTCCCTAAACCTTAACCTCCTTTCTGTCCCCAAAACCAATCCTACAAACCAAAAAAAACCAACTAAATTTGAGCTATAACCTCAATGGAGACCTCAGCTCAGTACCATCTTGAAAAAGTATTTTACTTCAAGTTCCATCTCAGCAAGAACTCCCCAGAACAGAAAATTGCTTCAAGGATGTTCTCAAAATCCCCTTGAAACAATTGTAAAGCCCTGATCTTGACCTGTAACTACATTAAAGTTTCATCATGGAAAAGGGATATATATGTGAACATACTGAGTGCCTTGAATTTCTGTGACAGAAGAACAAGGAACAAATGTGCACACAACAATAGAAGGTATAAATAATATTTCTCAAAACCCATCAAATGCCAGCAGCCCCATGGGTGGCAGTTCCCATTTAGTGCTCACCAGCCATCTCCTATCCCACAAAACTCAATCTTGAGGGATTGCCTATAAAGTCCTCTATGGTACACTCTATGCCATTTCCAAGATAGTAAGACCAAATGACATGGACTAGTAATTATAGCATACCAGAATTTCCTGCGATGATTCACAACTCTGTTGTGTTCCCTGTTTAAAAAAAAGTGATTTTTTTTTGTATAGCTTTACCCAAAGTCTATAATACCATCTAATTTGTATATTTGACAGTTCTTTGACCACTGTCACAGTGTGAACTAGCCACAGCCAGTGTTATGACTGTATCCTGAAGAATCCACACAAAAAAAAATCATTAAAATATTCATGAACTCCTTAAAATTGTAAGTGATTAGATTAGAATACAAGTAAATTTTATGTATTTTTTTAAAAAATGTATGTTCACATAATGACAGGTGATTTGTTTCTGAGTAGGGTGAATTTTAAAATGGCTTCTTTTAAAATAGACTATTTTAGCAATGATAAAATAATAACAATAGTAAATATTTTATTGATCCAGAGTGGGAAATTATTAAATAAGAAATAGGGATAGTATTAGACAGGAAACAAAGGATAACTCTTGTTCTTTAAGATATTGTCCTGGACTTTTCTGTCTAGCTGAAAAAGTAGGGTGGACTTCATTTCTTTCACCTCTGAGCATACCGCACTGAGCGGCAACCTTTTGATTTACTAGCAAGATTTCCACCAGCTGATATGGGGAAGCAGTATCAAATCTGTTCGGTCTCAGAATGACTGTAACCAGCCTCTTATGGGATCTTGTCAAAGACTTTACTTATGTCTATGTATGCTTTCAACTGCATTATCAATTTAATTTGTTAGCTTTTCAAAAAATTCAGTCAACTTTGTCAGACAGGATCTACCCATAGCTCAACCATGCTGACTATAATCAATTAACTCTGTCTTTCCATGTGTGGATTAATCCTGTGCCACAGACTATTTCTAATAACTGCCTTAGCACTGATGTTGGGCTCACAGGCCTGTAGTTACCAGACTTGTCTGTGGGGCCCTTCTAGAATAAGTGTAGTACATTTGATATCCTCTAGTCATTTGAGATCTGTGTCCAGCAAAGA
The DNA here is from genome assembly GCF_963921235.1 of Mobula hypostoma. NCBI lineage: Eukaryota > Metazoa > Chordata > Chondrichthyes > Myliobatiformes > Myliobatidae > Mobula > Mobula hypostoma. The sequence goes on from NC_086123.1 coordinate 21,975,000, forward strand.
TTTAAAATTTTCCATCAGGGCCCACAAAATCTCTACCCCTGCCCTGGGGACTTAGCAACCTTTAAGCATGCCAGACACCTAATACCTCCTCTTTGATGGTAATGTTTTGAATTTCACTCTTCCTGTCACTGAATTCTCAAGTTGCATTATGTTTCTTCATAGTGAGTAAACATGACAGGTATTCATTTACAACTTCACCTAAAGTATGTCTTCTGAACACTACACACAGATTATTGTTTTGGTCTCTAATGGGCCCTTCTTATTCTCTGTTTACCCAATTTGGCCTTAATTATACCTTTCTTTGTACTTTTTCTTAATTCTGTTCAATATGATAATTCATGCACCCTGTTTGCTGCCCTGACCTTTTATTAAGTTCGTGTTCTCATGAAGGGCCTCCTCTGTTTTCAGTTCTCATTCCTGTTGTATGCTTCCAAATATTTCGTTTTCCAGATTTTGATATTCTTTGATGTCTAGGGCTCCCTGTATTTTCATCTTTCTGGGAGCACATTGGCCTTGAATTTTCGTAGTTTTGCATATAAATGCTCTCCACCTGTCAGTGTAGACCTTGCTGCAGATAGCTTTCCCCAATCTACTTTTGCCGGGTTCTACCTTTTTATTTGGCAAACAGCCTTCCACAAACCAGGCCCTTAGTTTTAAATGATCCTTATCTTGTCCCATAACTAACTTAAAGTGTTTGAGCTATAGTCGCTGTCTCAGATAAACTCTCTCACTGGCTATAATTTCTACGATTTGGTCAATGAGATTTACGGGACGTTGATTCCTGATTGGCATTGCTGCTTGCTGCACCTCCATTAGTGCCCTTGGGTCAGCTGCAGGCTCATTAGCCAGGTTTTGGTGTTGTTCAGTCGTTCAGTCGAGTCTGATTCTTCGTGACCTCATGGTTTTCACAGCAAGATACGGAAGCAGATTGCCAGGCCTTTCTTCCGCGCAGATATTGCTGCTGCCCAGGTTGGGACCCGGCTGGGTTTGCACTCATCTGCCGTGAAGTCCAGTGCTGATGCCATTAGGCCACCAGCTGGCCCCATTAGCCAGCTCAATGACGGTGACGTTTCATTCCCTTAGCCCTGGTACATCTGTTGGCGGAGCAGTGGCAGAGACATCTCTCTGCCATGCCCTACAGCTTCCAATGGACTCCCAATTTCTGTCCTGGGAATATTAGCCCTTCTTTTGGTCTGTGTTCTGGCTCAAATACCTTTCCTGGATGTAGTTTAAAAATTCCATCCCCTCTGACACTGAAAATCAATATTGAAACCCACTATTACTTGAATCGTACTTGCATCTCTCTAATTCATCTATGTAACTGTTCCTCCATCTACTCCTCTATTAGGTACCTGGCCTCCCTTTTTGTTCCTAAATTCTACCCATGTGCTGGTTAACAATCTCTGCCTTATTTATTCATCAGACTGCTTGCATTAAAATAAATGCAATTTAGTCTTGCATTTCTCCCGTAAGTCTTATCAGCCCCACGACTGCCCTGACTACTGGACTGAATTTAATTTCCATTTCTGACTGCTCCATCTCCTCAACTTTACATCTCTCCTCTGGCCCATTCCCCCAACCAAGTTGTTTGAACTTCTCCCGACAGTACTAGCAAATCTCCCTCTTGGGGCATTAGTCCCATTTTTGTTCAGATGCAACCCGTCCTGTCTTTACTGGTACGGAAACAGCCATGTCTTTGAAGGGAAAATCCTACAAAACGTAGTGGATTTGACCCGGTAAATCATGGGTAAAGCCCTCCAGTTGTTGAGCACACCTACATGAGATGCTGCCATAGGAAAGCAACATCCATCATCAAAGGTCCACACCAAGCAGACCATGTTCTTTTCCCATTGCTGCTTCCAAGTGGAAGGGACAAGAGCCTCAGCACCCACACCAGGAGTTTCAAGAACCAGGCTCTAGAACAAAAGGGGATAGCTACACTCACTAGCCCATCCATTGAGCTGTTCCACAAGCAATGATCTTGCTTTAAAGACACTTTATCTTGTTATCTCATGTTCTAGTTATTTATTACTGTATATTTGCATTTGCACAGACTGTTGTCTTCTACACCTAGCTGATCTTTCATTGATCCTGTTATAGTTCTTATTCTACAGATTTGCAGATAATTGCAGAGAATCTTAGGGTTGTATATGGTGGTATATACAGTTGAAGTCAGAAGTTTACATAGTCTTTAGCCAAATACATTTAAACTCAGTTTTTCACAATTCCTGACATTTAAACCTAGAAAACATTCCCTGTCCTAGGATCACTTTAGTTAGGATCACTACTTTATTTTAAGAATGTGACATGTCAGAATAATAGTAGAGAGAATGATTTTATTCAGCTTTTATTTCTTTCATCACACTGTTAGAAGTTCACATACACTTTGTCAGTATCTGGTAGCATTGCCTTTAAATTGTTTAACTTGGGTCAAACGTTTTGGGTAGCCTTCCACAAGCTTCTCACAGTAAGTTGCTGGAATTTTGTTCCATTCCTCCAGACAGAACTGGTGTAACTGAGTCAGGTTTGTAGGCCTCCTTGCTCGCAAATGCTTTTTCAGTTCTGCCCACAAATTTTTTATTGGATTGAGGTCAGGGCTTTGTGATGGCCACTCCAATACTTTGACTTTGTTGTCCTTAAGCAATTTTGCTGCAACTTTGGAGGTATGCTTGGGGTCATTGTCCATTTGGAAGACCCATTTGCGACCGAGCTTTAACTTCCTGGCTGATGTCTTGAGATGTTGCTTCAATATATCCACATAATTTTCCTTCCTCATAATGCCATGTATTTTGTGAAGTGCACCAGTCCCTCCTGCAGCAAAGCACCCCCACAACATGATGCTGCCACCCCCATGCTTTACAGTTGGGGTGGTGTTCTTCAGCTTGCAAGCCTCACCCTTTTTCCTTCAAACTTAACAATGGTCATTATGGCCAAACAGTTCAATTTTTGTTTCATCAGACCAGAGGACATTTGTCCAAAAAGTAAAATCTTTGTTCCCATGTGCACTTGCAAACTGTAGTCTGGCCTTTTTATGGCGGCTTTAGAGCAGTGGCTTCTTCCTTGATGAGCAGCCTTTCAGGTTATGTCGCTATAGGACTCGTTTTACTGTGGGTATAGATACTTGTCTACCTGTTTCCTCCAGCATCTTCACAAGGTCCTTTGCTGTTGTTCTGGGATTGACTTGCACTTTTCGCGCCAAAGTACGTTCATCTCTAGGAGACAGAATGCGTCTCCTTCCTGAGCGGTATGACGGCTGCGCGATCCCATAGTGTTTATACTTGCGTACTATTGTTTGTACAGATGAACGTGGTACCTTCAGGCATTTGGAAATTGCTCCCAGGGATGAACCAGACTTGTGGAGGTCCACAATTTTTTTTTTCTGAGGTCTTGGCTGTTTTCTTTTGATTTTGTTTGTAAACTTCTGACCCACTGAAATTGTGATACAGTCAATTAAAAGTGAAATAATCTGTCTGTAAACAATTGTTGGAAAAATTACTTGTGTCATGCAGAAAGTAGATGTCCTCAACGTCTTGCCAAAACTATAGTTTGCTAATATGAAACCTGTGGAGCGGTTAAACAATGAGTTTTAATGAATTCAACCTAAGTGTATGTAAACTGATGACTTCAACTGTATGTACTTTGATAATACAATTTACTTTGAACTATGAACTTTTGAACTGGGTCCCACTGATCCAGGTGACTAAAGCAATAGGCACATGTTCATCTGATCTTTACTCTCTGATTCCCATACTCACTACCACTTACTCTGCTTGCTTTATGTAGTTGACCATAACTGCGGGAGGTTATTGTATTCAGCACCTATGGCATGGCAACAACGTTCATCCATAGTTGGAAGAATAGCATTAGGTTTCCAAGCAAACTTACAATTGTGATATTGTCCCTCTATGCGGTAGAATTCACAAAGAGCAAAACACAAAAAGCACACTTGGCCTTTCCCAAATGAACACTGCTTGGTGCTTTTTTTTCATACATGACACAACTATAATTCACATTTCCAGCATTTTAATTCACTTACAATTTTCCAGCAGGGCCAAAATTTATTATCTGTCATGAAATACCCTTTGGGTGATAAAGGAGCTAATGAGGTCCATCAAAGAGTTAACCACTCTGTTGTGGAAACGACAGACTTCCTTTTCTTTAAATCTTAGTAAATCAGATGGCACAACCCAAAAGATTTCACAGCCAACAGTTCTAAAATCAGTTTTTTCATTCCAGATTTATTTAATTATTTGAATTTCAATTTGCAGTTGCCATGGTAAGATGTGTTTTCAGCCCAACACTTTTCTGGACCTAAATGCAGTTTTACTGTATAAGTACAATATCAGACAAGTACAATAGCTGCATTTATAATATCGCGAGTATCTCTACCACAGTGATTTCTGGGCAGTAGAGTTCCATTTAATTGTGTGACAAGATAGTGTAGTTGTGAAGAAAAGCAAAATGTGAACTCTACCCATTGGCAACTCCTGGAAATCATGGAGATCGGCTTGAACAAAATATACAAAATTGGCTGAAGGAACCCATTTATGCTGATCTTGGTGAGAGATGATAGTGTTGGGAAAGAAACATTTTTGTTTTCATCTCAGCCTTGAAAACTCCTAGAGCTTGTGCTGAATGAGTATATACTGCATACAGTCCATCCTATACTTCTTCAAGGCATCAGCTTAGAGTACCTGGAGCATACTCACAGCATCTGGGTGGTGCTTCCTTTCCATGCACAGCCCATCATTACAGTCTTGCCCATGTATGCCATAAGCCAAAAAGTATCTGAAATTTCAACTAGCGTGGAAGAAATGTTGATCATTCAGAAGTATCTGGACTGATTTAAATTCCAAATAACAAAATGTGAAAGTGTAGTTTTCGAATAGAGGAGGTCATCAGTTTTTGTTTGATCAATTTTATTTATTATTATCACTAATAATTATTAGCATTAACATTGATGCTCAACAATTTTAACCAACTTGCTCAATTTTCAATGTTCTGTCAGAAGCTCATTGCTGTTAAGTTTTGTAACTCCAAAACATAAAACTAGTTGAAAGAAAAACGCGGAGCTGGGAAATTCATGTGTACTTCTTTTATCACTTTAGTGACACGTGCATTTATGACGTGATGGCATAATGACGTATGTCGTTCACGTGCTTTTACATATAATCTGTAATGAATTATGTAAACAACAAAGAATGCTTAATCAAACAATATATTTACAATATTACTCAAATGTTACTGAAATATTAAATACACAATTGACTTGAAACAATCACTGTTTTTCTTTCCATAAATATTACCTGACCTCCTTTTACTTTATAACTGTTTTCTGTATCAGAAAATCAGCATGTAATTTTATGCAATAGAGCTAATTCTTCATTGAACTGAAGGTCATATGAACATTTTGAAAATGCACCCTCCAGCCATAACAAATGTCCCAAAAACATATAGGAATTAATCTAATTTGTAATTAAATTTGCATGTGTACTGAAATATTTGGACTTTAATCTTCTCACAAATCTGCGCTCACTAGTTTATCTTCATTAGTCTTTCACTGTAACAAACTGGTTTGTGCTTAATTATAATTAATTTAAGATTCCAATGTTTTACTTAGACGCCTTCTTCAAATAGTCAGAAACACATTAATGACTGTTGTTTTACATATGGTAACAAATACAATACATGTAGACATCATCAGTTTACGCTAAGTTCTATATTTCTTAAGGGCCGTGATAGAGCACTTTTTTTTTGATTCCAAATATTTGTGGTGCTTGCCAAACAGAGGTGAGTGTGCACAGTGTGTACACAGAACTTTTTATGGTGTGGATAGAAAACAATTTATCAAAGCTTAAGAGATCCTATCTGCATGCTGTTTAATGGAATTAGCTATATTACAGGGCCAAGTACTTGTGAAGCATTGCTGTTGTTTGTCCTACACTTTAAGTTCTGCATGTATTAGCAAACACTACATACTGCTGATTGTTGTGCATTTGGACTTACAGTTATAAATATGATATCGGTCTGATTATATATTTTTTTCTCTATGTTTACAGTTCCGAGAGAATATTCAAGATATCTTGCCCAATCTTCCTGTTCAGGATGACCACTTCCTGCTGCGATGGCTTAGAGGTGCCGACTTTTAGCAAATATATTAAAAATAGCAAATTATGCTGTTTCTTTCCTTCTTGTTTTCCCGTGCTTTGCGCATAGATTTGTGCATAGATTTAGTTTTCACCAAAGTGTACAGTACACCAAGAATTCAAAAAATAACCAACCGAGAGGCCCCAGCCTAAGCTGTGAGACTGTTCTCCTCGTGCTGTATGTGGTGCTGGATAAACTATCAATACTTTATCATGCTCAGGGAAAATATGGATCAGCATCCACATAATTCAGAAACAAAAAGGCTAGAAGTGTTAGCAGAGTCGGGCTCAACTTGCTTTCTCAGGTTCTAGGCAATTCAAACACTTTGTTTTATAATCTCTAAAAGTCTAAATGACTCGTCATCATAATTTATCCCATTATGTTAGTTAATTTTAGCCAACCTACTTAAATATTTGCTTTTTTTAAATGGTTTGCCAACATTGGAGAATACCAGACTGTGTTTCATTGACAATCAGTCTATTTTACTGTGAGGTATTGTTATTATTGTGGACTGTATAGAAAATTCTTTTGACACTATTGCAAGCCTTATAGTTGAAGGCCACTGAATCATTTGTGTGGGTTTACAGGGCACTTTTCAATGCAATGCTAACAAATCTGCTTGTTCAGCATTTCTGTCAGTTGCGTGATTTTGCAGGTCACATCAATATATGTTTGTCATCTAGATTTTTCATTAACTACCGAGATTCTAATAACTAATTAAATAGCTAAAATCTTACTAAGTGTTAGAGCTAAGCACAACCCAATGAATATAATCAACATTATTGGAATATAAACTTGTACTTTGCATAATATTTCAATTGCCACTACATCTTTACCATTTTTTGGAAAAGTTATTGGAACATAACTTGCTTTTGTATAGTCCTATAGCCAGAAAACAAGTTCAAAGTTCAAAAGTACAAAGTAAACTTATCAAAGTATGTATACGTTACCATACACTACCTTGAGATTAATTTTCTTCCAGGCATTTACAGGAAAAAAGAAATACAATACACTTTACAAAAAAATGGAAGTAACAGATGAGTCTGGCAAACAATCAATGTGCAAGACATATAATACTGAGAATATGAGTTGTTAAAAAAGTCCTTATAAATGAATCAGTAGGTTGTAGAATCAGTTCAGAGTAGTGAACGAAGTTACCCATGCCAGTTCAGGAGCCTGGTAGTTGCAGAGTAGTAACTATTCCAGGTGTGGGAATAAAGGTCCCGTACCTCTTGCCCAATGGTAGTAGTGAGAAGAGGGCATGGTCTGTATGGCAGTGGTCTTTGATAATGGCTCCATGTACAGTAAATATATTCAATGGTGGGGAAGACTTTACCTGTGATGGACTGGGCTGTACCTTCCAATTACTGTAGTTCTTCTCCCCCCATGTTTGGACTTTGGTGTTTCCATGCCAGGCAGTGATACAACCTGCTAGGACATTCTCCAATGTGCACCTATTGAAGTTAGTCAAAGTTTTTGGTGACACTATACAAACTTTCAAGAAAGTAGAGGCACTGTTATGCCTTCTTTGTGATGACACTTAATTGCTGGTCCCAGGACAGTTTCTCTTGTATGTTAATACCAAGGAATTTAAAGTTACTGACTCTCTCCACTGATCCCCAAATGAAAGCTAGTTTATGGACTTTTGACTTCTTCCTCCTGCAGTCAGTAATCAGCTCTTTGGTTTTGCTGACACTGTCGTTGTGTCCCCACCTAACCAGATTTTCATTCTCCCTCCTATTTGTGTAACAGCAACAGTACAAAACTGTGACAATAATTGGAACCTTCAGAAATTTAAAAATATGATTGGGCAGAGTTTACATACATTTATGAAAAGGAAATTGGTTTGACAGATCTGCTTATGGTTTTCTGAGGTTTAATCAGAATTGATGGACAATAAATGGATAAGCTATATATGCAAATACAGGTAAAGTGCCAACTAAGAGATTATTTAACAAAACTAGAGGATTGGATTGGGATAATGAACTGGTTGGTTGTAGTAATGGACAACAGACAGGAAATAAAAAGAAAAGTCATTTTGGCTTCGGAAGCCATGACGAATGAGTGAGATTGTGGATTACGAGGAGGATGTAGGCTGGCTCAGTGAAAGGATGTGGCAGATTGCAAATAACGTAGAAAAATGCAAGGTCATCTACATGGAGTATTTTCTAAAGGGCGAGAATTTGTAAAGTATTGCTATTCAGAGAGGTTTGATTATCCTGTTCCAGGAATCATTTTAAAGCAATCTGCAGTACAGTAAGCACCTAAGAAGACTAACACTATGTTGGTGTTGATTGCTGAAATTAAATAGGGCCCTAATAAAACTGCACATGGATATTGTGTGTAGATCAGGTTTCCCTTCTTATGGAAAGATATACATGCAACAGAAGTGCAATCAAGGTTTACCTGAGACGGTGCTGCAATTTGTTGGGATGATTTTGGCTTCGAGGTGGACTGAGTGTTGGTTAAACTGTTTCCCATTTGTCCTGAGGATTAGCTCTATTTCATTTAGCAGCTTTTTGAAGATGAGGTGTAGCTTTACACTGCAAAAGTTTGAGGATGGGATTGGGGCAGTGACGCAATGCAACCTTGCACTGACATTGTTAGAGAAATTCACTGCTTGCATGCAATCCATGAAGCAGACCTGAAGCAGAGATAAATTTGCACGTGCAATTGAACACTCTTTGTATGACGGATTAAATACATTGGTAGGTGGGAAAAAAAGGCCATGTATCCTGTTCCTGCATTTCTCTTGGAGTTAATATGTAATGGACCCCCTGCCCTTTTGCCTCTGGATAGAACCCGCTTTGTAATATTAGGGACAATTCTTCAGCTGCCGAAAGAAGGTGACCAAGGAAGACCCTGGCAATGATCTTTCTTGCTGTGATGACTTTGATTACAGTAGTGTAATTGAATTCATTTTCTTTCTTTTATGATTAATGGTATCTGAGTTCCCCTTTTGTGCCCTTGTCTTCCTAGATATGGAGATAAATTATGAATTTGTGATTGGATTTTCTCTTCACCAAATTTCAGAACCTCAAGAGGCACAATGTCTTCTCCCTTATTTCTAATTAGCATGCAACTTGTATGATTGATTGTTGATTGGAGTGTGGTGCGACTGTACCAGGTAGTTTATTATCACAAACATCTATTTATTACACTTGACTTCTATTGCTAATAGCATAGTACATACAAAGTTGCAATAGTTGACCTTAAGACAGTGACTTTTCAATATGGAGGGGAACAGGAAGGATGAGAGATGTTTAAAAAATGCTTAATTATTTCCACCCCTCCAAATAAGTGCTAGCCTGCTGACCAGAGAACTTACTATTATTATTATTATTATTATCGTGTCCTCTTCTATGAGCCATTTAGTTAAACAGGGTCACCTAAAAATATAAGTTTGAAAACCATTGCCTTAAGGTTTCATCACATTCATCAACCTTCAGCAGCGCTTGCACATCACGCTAATGCACGCGTGTCACACTTCTGTTTTCTCTGATATTCTTTGAAATGGAAATTAAGGAGAGTGTTATGGGCTTCTTGATTGATAACCATTCATCAAACACTGCCATACTGCCCCATTCATAATCACAGTCACTCAGTCAATCTACACAATGAGAATCAGAAACAGGGTTGTTATCACCGGCATATGTCGTGACATTTGTTAACTTTGTGGCTGCAGCGCAATGCTTAATAATAGAGCAAAAACAGTGGAAAAACAATATATAGTTACATTAAACAAGTAGTGCAAAAATAAAAATGTAGTGAGGTAGTGTTCCTGGGTTCAATATCTGTCCAGAAATCGGATGGAAGAGGGGAAGAAGCGGTTCCTGAATTGCTGAGTGCGTGCCTTCAGGCTTCTGTACCTCCTTCCTGGCAGTAGCAATGAGAACAAGGCATAACTTGGGTGATGGGGGTCCTTTGTGATGAATGCTGCCTTTTTTTTTTGAAGCATCGCTCCTTGAAGGCGTCCTGGATACTATGTGGGGGCTAGTGTCCATGATGGAGCTGTCTAAATTTACAACTTCCTGCAGCTTATTTCGATTCTGTGCAGTAGCACACCCCACACCCCCATATCAGGCGGTGACACCGCGAGTTTGCATGCTCTCCACGGTGCATCTATAGAAATTGTGAGAAAACAACTACACAATTTAATCAAGTAGGCTGCTTTCGTACTTGAACCCAACATTAGGCATTTGGTAGATAATTTTAACTGAACGTGTTTGGCAGATGCTCAATTTGCTTTAGCAATGCACATTGACAATATGTCACGTTATACTTTAGTTAAGATGGCATTGTATTTACCTGATTAGTTAAATGCTTAAGCTCTCATGGTATGAATCAAAGAGGAACAAACCATCTTGGTTTGCATGCCTTTTTCAACCTGCTGCATCAGAAATAGATTAACTGGTCTCTTTTGGACTGAGGGTGAAGAGTAACTGTTGTATTTGCTAAAATGACAGGTGTTGTACTTAAAGTGATTAAAAAACAAGTTGATTAAAGACATCTTTTTTTTCTGCATGGGTACCTGCAGGAGATTGAGATACAGTAGGGCTTTAGGAAACAGGTTGAAGTCCACCATAACAGAAGACCAGGTCAGATGAAAAAGTATCATGAATTAGCTGGGCGAGTCTGGGGAGCTTATGAAAAATTAAGAAGCTTTTTAATTAAAGGTACAATGCAAATTCAGGTCATCTTTATCAATGTCTTTCTACTGTTTACGAGGCACGTTTCAGGAGTCTGCTGAAACAATCTGCAGTAGGATGGTTACAGTTCCCATGTTTCTCAAGAAATTTGATCCACGCAGAACAAAGTGGCTCACTTCAGTCAACTTCACTTGCCCCATCACTACAACATGTGGGCTCACTTTCAAGGACTCTTCATCTCATGTTCTCAATATTCATTGCTTATTTATTATTATTATTATTTATTTTTGTATTTGCACACTAGTTGTACACCCCGGTAGGTGTGGTCATCCATCGATTCTATTATGGTCATTATTCTGTTTTAGTTATTATTCTATTATGGATTTATTGCATATACCTGCAAGAAAGTGAATCTCAGGGTTGTATATGACATACGTACAGTGCTTTGAACTTGAGTGGTACCTCATCAAACCACCTCAACAATCATTCCCTCCACTTCCAATGCACGTGGCCGCAATGCGTGTCATTTATAGAGGCACTGCAGTGACTAGCCTTGGCTATTCTGACAGCACCACCAAAACCTCGAGGAACAAAGGCAGCAAGCGTGTGGGTGTGCTTCCACTTGCAGTTTCCAAGGGATGCACCATCCTGATTCGGATTCCAAAAACGCAATAAATGGAGAAAAGCAGGTTTGATATGATGAAGTGCTTTATTGATGTAGATATGCTTATATGACTTATTATTGAATAAAAGTCTAAAGCACGTTTCAGTAAGGTGGGTAAAATTGAGCTGACACTCTGTTGCTGAGAGTTGGCCTGAGCCCCACCCAAAGAATAGCCTGATTGACAGGAGATTACACTGGGTTAGAGTTGCGCATTCTGTCCAAGATGATGTCAAGTTTTATCAGTTTTTAATAAAAATATAAACCCCAAAAAATATTAAAAATGTGTGAAAACTCAGTAGCATTTGCCTTCCAGGATACATTCTGGACCTGCAGTGCATCCGGAATGAAAACAGATAATGCTGGAAATATTCAGCAGATTAGGCAGCATCTGTGGAAAGAGAAATGTTAACGTTGATATTTTTCTTTCTTTCTTCAGATCATGCCAGACTTCCTAAGCATTCAATGTGTTCTGTTTTTACTGCAGAGCTACAGCTTTTTAAAAAAATATATGTGTCATGTAAATCTTGGACTTAAGTACGTGGGATCTGCTGAATGCAGGCATTTCCCTTTGATACCATGAGTCAAAGTCTGCACTTTGTACCTGAATAAGTGAATTGCAATCTATAAATAATTATCACTACTTATAGTGGAGTGCTTGGTGATTCATAGAAACTTCCTCAATACATTTCTGCCTAATGCCATTAAAATTGTCCAAACTATGCCGAATAGAGTATCCATAAAGCAATGTTGTGTTACTTCATTTTCTTTCCATATTTCTCCTGTACATTGATAAATGGTTGACCTTTGCACTGATTATGATATCAGTTATGTGCATGTAGATATTTTGATTACACATGGTTTAAAGTGAAAGATAAAGAAGTGACTAAGTTTTACAATGAATTTTGTCACATTAGTTGGGTAAATGATAATTCTGAGCTTGAACAGTTTGGAGCAAGTGAAAAGACAATGCGGCAATGTTTTCATGCGGCAAATATTTCATTTATATATTTTATATGTGACTATCACAGCAACCAAGAAAATTATAAATATGGAACACTGATATTAAAAAATAATGTGGGATAAGTGACATTCTTTGCATTTACTTTCTATAACATAAAATTAAAATAATGGCAGAAACATATTGCCAATTAATGGGATTTGTAGTATGTAGAAAATTACAACTTCCATTAAACATATTTTGCTCCAATGCTTTGAAATATGTAAAATGGGATTTGTGAATAAGTGAATTTTTACCTTAAATATATTCTTAGATTTTCACAATTTTTAAGATCAGAAGAGGAAAGTAAATATCAGGTGAGTGAAAGTGATGCTGGATTTCTAGACGAGCAGTGGATATGAGCAGAAGTAGGGAACAAATGGCCAGTAATCCTAGGTTGAGGAAGCCGAATATGTGAGTTAAAATAGTGACTAGCTAACAAAGCTGAGGAAATGAAGTGTGTTCTACCTGGTTTACTATCTTAAATGCTACTTTACTACTTTAAATACTTTAAACCTCCAAAGACTTTTATAAGTTAAAACTGCTCACCTATTTTGTTTAAGCTAAAGCTTCATCTTATTTGCATTCCAAGTAAGAAATATGTTTTAATCTGCAAATAAAAGAAAATAACTGTAAGCTTGTATTTACAGCCAGGAGTTTCAATCTTCAGAAGGCAGAGCATATGGTTCGCAAGGTAGGAAAATCTGTTAAATATATTACTGCTGGTGTTTCTCATTTTCTTCAATAGGAGCCAGACCTTCCCTACTTTTTTTTGGGAAAAGCAACCATTCCTCTCAATTCATTTCCTAGATCTGATGGGAGGAATTGGCAAATATTGTATTTCCAAAGCTGTGATTAAATTGAAAAAAAAGAGTGGTTAAAAAAAGTGGCAAATGGATTTAATTGTTAAACCAATGTTAAAATCATTTACTTTGGACTCTAAAAGGAGAGAAAGAATGCTAAATGGTAAAAACCTTAACACAGATTTGAGTCCTATTGAAAGGACATTGTTCATCTCCTAGTACCTTATCCTTTTATTTAGTTTTCTTGTAAGTTAATTGCGCATGCCCTGGTTGTTTCAAATTTCCATTACTCCATGATTGAAACTCTAGTCACTAGACTGGCCAAAATCATTAGCTTGCTGTTTGGGTCATTTAAGATTCATAACTTTATCCTATCATGTGTTGCAAAGTATGAGCACTAACACTGATTAGATTCATATATCAAGTTATTTTGTAGCTTCATCTTTCCCATCGGAGATCTCCAGTTTCATATTTTCCAAAGCTGTTTCAGGACTCTATCAAATTCTTAGCTGGTTACTTAAATGATTCACTGAACGTTGTGATAAATCTGGTAGGCACGCAGATCGTATTAAATCAGGGTTTGTTTTCACATTTACTAACAAGACCACAGTTTCACTCTACTTGCAAATGTTCACATCAATTTCAGAAATAACAAATTAAAGACAAAATATTCAGTCTGTTGAGTGGAGTATAAAAAGATTAAAGTTAATCTTAGGTGTGAGGTGATGCATTTCAGTCATTCAGTCAGTGATATAAATATACATAAAGTAGCAGGGTGCTAAGAAATATTGCAAACTGAAGATCCTCGGGTTGAAGTTCTAAGTTCCCTGAAAGTGGCAACATGGGTAGACAGGGCCATGAAGAAGTTTACCTTGTGCTTGAAGCATAAGATATAAAAGCTGGGAAACAAGAGACTGCTGATGTTGAAATCTAGAGCAAAAACAAAACAATCCACTGGACGAACTGTAATAGGAAACATCTGTAAAAGGAAATGGACAGCTGACATTTCAGGTTGAGACGTTTCATCTGGTCTGGAAGTTGGGATATTATGTTGTAACCTTATAAGACGTTGATTATTTTGCACATGGACTCATGCACCACCAGGTTTAGAAACAGCTATGACCCCTCAACAATCAGGCTCTTGAACAAAGGGGATAACTTCACTCAACTTCACTTGCCCCATCAATGAAATGTTCCCAATGGACTCACTCTCAAGGATCCTTCCTCTCATGTTTTTGATATTTGTTGCTTACCTATTGATATTGTTGGTTCTTCTTTTTGCATTTACACAGTTTGCTGTCTCGTGCACTCTGGTTGAGTGCTCCAGTTGGGTGTCCGTTCGTTGATTCTGTTGTAGTTACTATTCTATATATTTGTTGAGTATGCCCAAAGAAAATGAATCTCAGGATTGTATATGGTGACATAGATGTACTTTGATAATAACATTTCCTTTGAACTTTGAACTTTCGAACTTTGGACCATTGTATGTGTTTCTGGTCACCACCATAAAGGAAGAATGTGGCTGCACTGATGGAAGTGTAGTGGAGATTCACTAAGATTTTGACTGGAGAAATTTAGTTACAGAGGAAAGTTTGGATAGCTTGGGCTTATTTTCCCTCGAGCAAAGAAGGCAGATGGGTGACCTAATTGATACGTATAAAATTGGTATCGTTTTTCCATGATAAGTGTATCAAGAGGAAGAGGGCATACATTCAAATGTTAGAAGTAGCATTTTTAAATGGGATTTAAGAGGAAAGCTTTTTACCTAGAGAGTAGTTGGTATCTGGAACTTGCTGCATGTAGAGTTGATGAAATCATACTTATCGTTATGTTAAAGAGACATTTGTTCAGGTGATTAAAACAAAAAAGGATATAAACTTAATGTGGGAAAATGAGATTTGTGCAGATGGCCAAAAAGGATAGCGTGAATGTAGTGTGCTGAAGAGGCTGTCTCTGTGTTGCACAGCTCAATGATTCAAGATGCATATTGCAGATTTTGGAGGTGCTGACACCGTGTTAGTACAGCTTACAGTCATGTTGCACTGGTGATGAAAGAACGTTTAGAATGGTGAATGGGTTCTTTTGCCTGCCTGGATAGAGTTGATCTAATGTAAAACAGTTTTTAGAGTGTATTGCATAATGGTCCTGTTTTTTTGCCTTGTAATTGGAATGACTTAGAGGAGCCAGGAAATGAGTCACTCCCCGTGTAGTATCCAGGCTCTGAGCAGTTCGTGAGAAGTTGAAATATTTCTGTGAGTGATTCTGTTAGCTTCTAATCAGTGATGATCTCCCAGAATGCTGATGGTTATAGTGGTGAACATCAAGAGAAGGTGGTTATGCTGCTTTAAACGCTAGCGCATTAAGATTGATTTATTTAGATATGTGCTTGTTTATTGCGATACAGTGAGGAACAGGACCTTCCAGCTGCACTGCCCAGCAGTCTCCTGATTTAACCGGGGACAATTTACAATGATGAATTAACCTACCAACCAGTACTCCTTTGGACTGTGGGAGAAAACCCATGCAGTCATGAAGTGAACATACAATCTCCTTACAGGCAGCAGCAGGGTTAAACCTGGGTCACCTGTACTGTAGAGCGTTGTACTCACCACTGCTCTACTCATTTTGAACCTCATTGTCTACCTGACTGCATTTTCTCTGTAGCTGGTGCACTTTATTCTGCACTCATACTTCAAACTAACTGAATACACTGTGTAATGATTTGATCTGTGTGAACAGTAATGCAAGACAAGCTTTTCACTGTATATGTGACGATAATAAACCAACTTAATTTCCATTTCCTAGATTGGTCAGTACCTGGTACTTGTGTGATGTGAACTTTATTTGCCACCTCATACTCATACCTAAATGTTATCCCTGTTTTGTTTCATTACCTAAGGAAATACTAAATTTATGCTACAGAAAGCTCAAAGCTGCTTGACTCAATTATTTAATTTTATGCTAATGGATAATGAAGTTCAACTGCTTGACATGGAGCTGTGTTGAATGTTAACTTGTCTTCATGTTTATTTTTAGCATGTAGAGTTCAGAAGACAAATGAAAGTTGACACACTCACTAGTGGTTGGGAACCTCCGGAGGTAATACTGAAGTACTGTGTATGTTGGGAGAGGGAACTTTATGATATGACTTAAAGCTGATTAAACAGATCTGCAAACCTTGAACAAGAAATTCAACGTTCTAATCAGCAATTTTATAAGTTACATTACCTAACTCTGATTAAATGCTATAAAGATTTTTAAAGGTTAGCACGAACTACCTGATTCAGTCTACACTTTATGGAAAAGTAATTGCTTGTTTTATAATGAAATAGAATACAATTAATGCCATGGGAAGTCCAGCAGCATAGTGACTTGAGGAACCACAAACCTTTTTTGTGATAACTTGCTTTGACTGAGAATCACAAATGGTATTGTCACATTTCAAAATTTTATAACTATCCTCCCCATGCTAAATTTGGTATGAGTATTAATCTGCTTTTATGGTTTGTAGGTCTTAAATCCTCTAGCTGCATCCTCAAAGACCTTAAATTGAGAATCTGGAATAGTGGTGGGCAGTACTTCAGAATCAGAATCAGATTTATCATCACCGGCATGTGACGTGAAATTTGTTAACTTAGCAGCAGCGGTTCAATGCAATACATAATCCATCAGAGAGAGAAAAAAAAAAAACAAAAAATAAAATAAAACATAATAACTAAACAAGTAAATCAAAATAGATTATTTTAAAAAGTGCAAAAGCAGAAATACTGTATATTTTAAAAAAAGTGAGGTAGTGTCCAAAGATTCAGTGTCCATTTAGGAATTGGATGGCAGAGGGGAAGAAGCTGTTCCTGCATCACTGATTGTGTGCCTTTAGGCTTCTGTTCCTCCTACCTGATGATAACAGTGAGAAAAGTGCATGTCCTGGGTGCTGGATGTCTTTCATAATGGGCGCTGCCTTTCTGAGACTCCGCTTCCTAAAGATGTCCTGTATACTTTGTAGGCTAGTACCCAAGATGGAGCTGACTAGATTTACAACCTTCTGCAGCTTTTTTCGGTCCTGTGCAGTAGTCCCTCCATACTGGACAGTGATGCAGCCTGTTAGAATGCTGTCCACGGTGTAATTATAGAAGTTATTGAGTGTATTTGTTGACATGCCAAATCGCTTCAAGCTCCTAATAAAGTAGAGCCGCTGTCTTGCCTTCTTTATGACTACTGGGACCAGGTTAGATCCTCAGAGATCTTGACACCCAGGAACTTGAAGCTGCTCACTCTCTCTACTTCTGATCCCTCTATGAGGATTGGTACGTGTTCCTTCATCTTACCCTTCCTGAAGTCGACAATCAGCTCTTTCGTCTTACCGATGTTGAGTGCCAGGTTGTTGCTGCGGCACCACTCCACTAGTTGGCATATCTCACTCCTGTACGCCCCCTTCCTCACCACCTGAGATTCTACCAACAATGGTTGTATCGTCAGCAAACTTGTAGATGGTGTTTGAGCTATGCCCAGCCACACAGTCATGTGTATACAGAGAGTAGAGCAGTGGGCTAAGCACACACCCCTGAGGTGCACCAGTGTTGATCGTCAGCAAAGAGGATATGTTATCACCAATCCGCACAGACTGTGGTCTTCCAGTTAGGAAGTCGAGGATCCAATTACAGAGGGAGGTACAGAGGCCCAGTGGCACTTTTAGGGGCAGCTAGATCTGCATCACTTCTGAGAGTCATTTGCTCAAACACATAAGTTCCAGATTTTCTGGAAAATACTTGTTGCTGAAAATCTAACTGAGGACTGATAACAGAGTCCTCTCTTTGGCATCTTAGATCAGATTGATTGGAATGGTATAGGATCAAAAATCAACACTTCATCTTTCTCCTAGGCATATTACAAAGTCAGCATCAGATTCAATGATTGAACTTTGTTCTGTAACTCATGATTCTAGGAGTATCTTTTTTTCCTCCTTTCCCCTGTGTTCTCATCCTTCTGCCTGCTGTAATGATCAACTGCAACTATCAAGGTCTCACCATCAACACAAGAGATTCTGCAGATGCTTGAAATTTTAAATCACATTACATAAAATGCTAGTGAATTCAGCATGTCAGGCAGCATCTACGGAGGGGAATAAACAGTTGACGTTTCAGGCCAAGACCCTTCATTGGGACTGGACAGTAAGGGGAGAAGCCAGAATAAGAAAGTAGAGAGGGGAAGAAGTACAAGCTAGCAGGCGATAGATGAGACTAGGCGAAGGGGAAAGTGGCTGAATGGGTGACAGGGGATGAAATAAGAAGCTGGAGGTGATAGGTGGAAGAGGTAACGGGCTAAAGCAGAAGGAATCTGATTGGAGAGAACAGCGGACCGTAGAAGGAAGGGAAGGAGGAGGTGATGGGCAGCTGAGGAGAAGAGGTAAGAGGGTAACCAGAATGAGGAATGGAAAAAGAGAGAAAGGGGGAGGGGACATCAGTACTAGAAGTTAGAGAAATCAATCTTCATGCCATCAGGTCTCCATTCCTCCCACAAATACTCCTTGACTTGCTGAGTTCTTCCTTAACCTTTGTTTGTTGCTGGTTCTTCACTCTATGGATATGCTGAGCATTTCTAGTGGTTTCTATTTTTTTATTTCCAATTTCCAACATCTGCAGTTTCTCTTCCCTTTTTGATCTATAGATGCCTGCTTGGCAGATAATGGGCGAAGAATGCATATTTTGACTGTACTGCTTTTTGCCTGAACAAAGTCATCTGAAGTAAAATTTATGAATGTGGGGATATTGGTGGTGAACTAGCAATGACAGACTCATTGGATGCTGCAAATGGAAGGGCCACATTTGGTCCATTGAGTCAACATTTGTGAACTTGAAGAGCAGCCAAGCTCCCGCTTTATCCTTGTATCCCTTCTTCAATTATTTATTGTTTTGAACATATCTATTACATATGCACTGTACCTTCAGTTTATTGGGCGGTAAAATGATTCCATTAGTTCGATCTTGTGAATATAAAGAGATTGCTATTTCTGACCATGCTCCTGTGCTTTTATCCATAAATCTTCCTGGTTTTCCTCAGACAAACAGATTCTGGCATTTTAATTTAACTTTGTTATCTGACAAGGATTTCTTAAAGTTCTTGGAGAGGCAAATTACTCTCTGTTTTTGAAGAGAATACAGTGGATGAGACTTATAGCCTTGTCATATGGGATACCTTTAAAGCATATATTAGAGGACAAATAATTTCTTCACAATATCACAAGACAATGGAGCAGAAGTAGGCCATTTGGCCCATCGAGTCTGCTCCGCCACTCCACCATGAGCTAAACGATTCTCCCATCTTGTTCCAATTTCCGGCTTTTCCCCCATATCCCTTGATACCCGGACTAATTAGATACCTATCAATCTCCTCCTTAAACACCCTCAATGATCGGGCCTCCACAGCTGTATGCGGCAATGAATTCCATAAATCCACAACCCTCTGGCTAAAAAAATTTCTCCTCATCTCTGTTTTAAATGGGTACCCTCTTAGTCCAAATATAGTCTAAATCCTAAACAGCATGATAATGGAGAAATATTTATCACCGCATAGCAATGCACAAACTCACTCCGCCTCCAAGATAAGCACAAGTGGATTGAGGATTAAATTGAAATTTGCTAGTGCAGCACAGATCTGTTGTCTTCCATTTCAACTGTAGAGGTTTTAGATATATCTGTGGAGCAGTGAGTAAGGATGCTCTGTTCTTCAAGTTTGGGAGCTCTT